>NW_024040041.1:14771952-15976163 GCF_014851395.1 Micropterus salmoides | reverse complement strand
AACCAAATGGGTGCATTTTGTAACTCTCATTCATAATTTGATCAGACATTGTGTGTGTGTGTGTGTGTTGTGTGTGTGTCAGGGAGTTGTTTTGGCTGAGGTAATGCCTGAGATGTGTGTGGTTAAGATGTGTGAATCTGCTTCCCTCCTGGTCCTGAGCTTTTTGAATGAAGGGCAATGAGATGTGACTTAGACCGTCTGTCCCAGCTTGCTTATTTAACTCGGGGCATCAGAACAGCGGGGACGCTGGCCAGTAAGTTGTGGACAGACCCCTCCGTTCACACAGTGACACTGAAGCTGTGTGACAGCCAGGCGCGCAAACACTCATGGACGTGCACATTGACAACAAGTGATCGTTCATTGTTGTAGAGACATATTATGTCAAATATAAATGCACCACAGTTTACGGGGATTGTCTAGGGCAAGAGTCTTTGTCCACACCCCTGAGGAGGAGTGAGCTGAGCCTGTTGGAGAGGCAAGGTATTACTTCCAGGTCATGTGATCCTTTGTCAGAAACAAGCAGAAAGGGAACGTCAGCCAGTTTGCATTCTTGCATTTATTCCCCTTTCCTTTTTGGGGGGGGCGGGGGGGGTAGAAGTGTCAAATTCGGGTGTCAAACACCCATCCAGAGTAGTAAAAGGTGTCACATTTCTTTTTTGTTGGCTGCTTCCACACGAGATGAACAGCTCACGCTTTCTGCCTGGATTGACCATCATCCTCCCTGCTCAGTTATAACTGCAACCTTGTTTCTTCTAATCTCTAATATAATCTGAAGACAAAGACATAAAATTAAAAGTACAAATTACTTATGAAATTGATGACTGTGTGAAAATCATTGATGGTGATCAAGTATGAGGCATCTTGCCAGCTGTTCAGTTAGTGAAACTTATCTCCAGTTTCTGCACTGTGGTTGCTGTTTTAGTATCAGGCATCTGTGGCAGCAGTCATTGCTCTTTATGGGTTTTCTTACATATTTTTTCTCATGATGCATTATTTTGGGCTGTAAGTAACAAACAATTATTTCATGATTAATGAATCAGGTGATTATTTTTTCAAGTGATTGATTAATGGTTTTGTCCATAAATGTCAGAGAATAGCGAGACATGCTCATCATGTTCAATACGACCTCTTCAGATGTCTTGTTTTGTCTGACCAACAGTGTAAAACCCAATGATATTCAGCTCACTATCATAAAAGACTAAGACCAAACAAGACTAAACCAAAATATTCACATTTAGGAAGCTGAAATCAGTGAATTTTGGGTACTTTTGCTTTAAAAAAAATGATATAGTATGTAATAATTATGTAATAGATTATCAAAATTAATACTGAACATATGTCCTGGGCAAACCTGAATGAAAACACTGTAGCGGCCACTTCAAATCTGCAACAAACGTAATGCTACAGATGCAAAATATTTATTTTCCTGAGAGAGACAAAATACAGTGTTCATTTTTTCAGTGGTCATTTAGCAGCTTGTAGCAAGTCTTTGTGCATCAAAGTGTAGAGTAAGACTCATGCGTCCAGAAGAGGAAGGGCCACATTAGACCTTGGCTTACTCATCTGGACAGGATGTGGTTGTGACACACACACACACACACACACACAACACGCACACACGCACGCACACAGCACGCACGCACGCGCGCGCACACACACACGGACACTTTCCCACTCAGTGGTCTCCGCTAGAAGGAAACTGGAAGGAACTGGAATTCCCGGATGAACCAATAAAATCAAGATCCTGTCCCTCTAATCCCCATTCAGACATATTTTATCGTCATGGTACATGTTGTGGAAAGTTATGCCGTCACAGTGGCACATGTGGTCTCTGCTATTATGTAACACACTGTACGTGTGTGTATAGGGCTGCAGCTACTGAATTTCAGTTGTTGAATATGCTATCTTTTAATCTATTAATTGATTCTATGAAATGTCTAAAAAAATGCAACTCCAAGTTCCAAAGCAACATCTTCAGATGTCTTGTTTTGTCCCACCAACAGTCCGTCCTTCATTTGAGAAGCTGCAACACTAATGTTTAGATACAGCATCTTGGTAACCATGGTGAGACATTACTGTTGAAAATGAGAAAAACTGTGATTGTTACTTTAAAAAGCATCGGACTATTAGTAACAGTTTGATGGGTTGGATTAAGTACCTTTAAGTGCCTGTGAGTCTGACCAAACTGTGTGTGTGTGTGTGTGTGTGTTTGTGTGTGTCCTTGAGTAGAAGTTCATTGAGTTTGAGGACACTCATGAACAGGATAAGAAGGACCTGCAGAACCATGTGGACAGAATGGAGTCCCACTCCAGGCAACTGGAGCTCAAGATCAAGAACTACGTAGACCAGAGTAAGCACAAAATTACACGCATACACACCTGTTCTGTGATAATTCATTACACCATGTATTTTTTTCCTCATACTCACTGTGCTTTATTGTGTTATGGAGAAACATCCATTCATTGAAAATGTAATTATGTCTTAGCATGAATTTTATTTATATGTCTGTTCCCATGTACAAAGCCAGTCCCTTCTTCTCTTGTCGTTTTCTACCCTCCATATAGTCTTCCTTACTTGTTTGATGGCTCTCATGGCTTGTTATGGCTACTTTCTCTCTCTGCACACACACACACACACACACACACACACACACACACACACACACACATATATATATATATATATGTGTGTGTGTGTGTGTGTAACCTCAGACATTCGCATTCTCTTTCTCCCTCTTTGCGGGAGTAACAGTAATGGGATTATAGGATTTCTGTTATTCCCATCCTCCTAATGTGGCAGTGCATTACCGCCCATCTTATTGGTGGATTAAGGAATGGAGGGAAAGTGATGATTGGCTCTTTGCGTCTATCTTGTTGGAACTAGTGGATTCACATAGTAACTGCTCCAGTATCTCGTGGCAAAGCAACACAGCTGGTTAAAGTGAAACACTCATTCACACAAAGCTGTGTGAGGGAAGAAAATGCCAACATGAAATTCTCCCATATCTCACTGTTAGCAGAAGCATTAACGAGGCAAACATAAGAAGCTCAGAGAAATTATTTTGTAATTTCATAATTAACCATTCCCCTGTTTGGATAAAATTAGTGTACGTGCTCCACACAAATAGTCAGTGTATTCAGTCCACCCTTTCTGCCACTCCAGTGTAAATCGTTCATTCATTACTGTATATGCAGCACCTGAGATGATTGTGTCCTGAGGCATCTAGGACAGAGTCCACAGCCACTGTAGAGTGAGTTAATAAGGCCACAGTTAGTAGCAGATGATAGAAGCAGCAGCAGTATAGCTCATATTTTGGAATCCACTCTCCTACTTTTGCGTTGGCTTTATTTTCACTTGCCTGGCACTGAAGAGAAAAACTCATTTAGTTTTGTTTTTTGTTGTTCACTTCCAGTAGGGACATTTGAGGGTCATTTCTATTCATTCACAATACCATCAGACTGAGATTTATAATCTCAGTGATGCCCTTTCCTCTTAAATAAATTCTCTATTTTAGGATAATGTTTTTGTAAGGGCCTCAGCAAAAGGCATCCAACAATCTGATGATGAATATTTTACACAGACACACATCTCACCCTCTAGACTTCCCAGTTTTGTGTTCCATATCATGTTAGATTGGATAGTACAGAGAGAAAGGTCTTGTTTTGTCAGTGGTTAAACAGCTTTTTAGGTAAATAAATTAGGACTTTCATCAATATCAATGCCTCAATATTCAGCTGCACATTCATCTTCAGCTGTCACTTCAGCTGTTCATTACATGTCTCCATGAATTCGATGACTCATGACAGCAGAATGAATTCCCACGGTGATGTCAAAATACACACATAGACAAGACATGGTCACACAACATGCAGACGCTTTAGCTGCTGTAATTGATAGCATCCAGGGTTTACACTGTCTACCGCAGTCACTCTCTGCGTGGCTTAAGATAGAGCTGACAGGGTAATAGGGGATTTTTGTCACTTTAAAACTCATTTGAGTGAGATTACACCCTCTGCCTAGTCCCAGTGTACTGCCTGCTAGAGCAATACAATGCAAGAGGGACATGCACTCTGTGTACAAGGTTGTAGTACAATGTGGTACAATAAAGGTCTAAAAGTCGTTTGACATTTTGTGAAATGTTATTATTCGCTTCCTTGAGGAGAGTCGAGAAGGTTGATACTACTCTTATGGTTGTGCAGTAAATGTGAAGCTACTGCCAGCAGTAAGTAACTTAGGTTAGCATCAAGAGTGGAACCAGGGAAACTAGCAACTCTAAAGCTCACCATCTGATATAATGTATACATCTTGTTTTATCTGCAGAATCAAAGTGTGAAGCGGTGTCTTAGGCGGTGTTATGCTGGACTATTTCTTGTCTCTGAGCAATTGCAACCAGCGGAGACAAGGAAATAAATAGGAAAGAAATAATATGGAACGTAATACCTGTGAAACTTTGGTGGTTGTACAAACAAAAAGTGTTAATTACTGAGCATTACAGATGCTGGGAGGTGGAGTTTATTACCTTTGGACAGAGCTGTTTCCCCAATGTTTCCAATCTTAATACAGTTAATATCTTATATACAAATCAGTGTTTTCCCTATATGCATTCAGAAGCGCCTCTGCTGAATTATAACCGCCACTACTAAAATTTCCCACGATAATTAAACTATGCGCTACAAATTTTGTCACTGGGGACCATAGACTGTATATGCTCGGGACGTGCGTAGGACGGGGCAGAAAGTGACGGTGACCGCGAGCGGTCAAGAAAAACGTCTGTTGTTTCCTCACCTGCTGGAAAAGTGAAGCTGGTGTTGTGCCGGGTTTTGCCTGATTGCCGAGAATTGCATGCACCTCCAAATAATGCTTTTAAATGCTGTAATATTCTTTGTGGGCTTCATCAATGGTGATAAATGATTCGAAGTATATATTTTATGAACGTTTAGAGTCTTAATATTTTAATACACTTAGTAGAAGTACCATTCCTTGACATTCAGTAAATATATGTGGTGAAAATGCTGTTTGATCAATGAGCACAGCAAAGTGTCTGAGAAGGACCCAAAGAGGTGGATGCATAATTCGGCAGATCAAATTTTGTAGGCTACCTGCCGAGATTTGCATCCACTTCTTTTCTCAGCATAAATGACCGTTACCACCCGTGAGGTGCATGCAATTCTCGGCAGGCAGGCAGAATTCGGCACAACACCGGTTTGCGCTAGCTAACATGTCCCCTCCCCTTCAGACTGCGGCGCTGAGCAGGAAAGCTTATAACATTACAGTAGGCTACGTTTATGGCTCTATGTAAGATTAGCTCAATTTATAGAAAGTAACTGGTAGCTGTATTTTATTACTACCTACTTGTCCAATGTTGAGAACATCAGATACAAACTTAGACTAAACAGGTATTGCCTAAAGCTCTGTCCTGTACAGACTGATTAAATTATTTTTCAGTTTTCAGATGAGTCTGAAAAGTGGTTGTTGGAAAAGCTGAGCTGAGGTTAGCAAAGCAAAAGTGATACAAACTAGTCCTTTTAAGCTAATGAGGAGACGTTTCTTATTGGATTTTAATGTGCAAATAAAATGCATCTCAGAAGGGAGGAGGTTTTTCATGTTGCCTATTTTTTTATATTGATATCTAAACAGATAAATGTCAAGAGCTGTAAAATGAAGACACAAAAGGCAAACATGAACACTCTATAGTGATTCTGAGGTCATACTAACAGGGTTTTAGGGGGTGACGCCCAAAACATGCTGTGCCATAGATGTAAAATCACTGTGGAGAGCATCATAACCAACCAAATTACTTTCCCCAAATCTTAATTATCTGCTCTAGCTTTTCCAACTATTTGTTCATATTTGTCACTGGAAACATAAAATTTTCTTTAGTTGGCAGATTAGAAGAACGTGAATTGGAGCTCAAGAAGGAATACAACTCTCTCCATCAGCGACACACAGAGGTAAGGAGGAGGGGGAAGGAAGAAAAGTAAACTGTTGTCGAGACAGGCATTAACAACATTCATGACTAGCTTCCTCTTTGGTTTGACTTCTGCAGATGATCCATAATTATATGGAGCACGTAGAGAGGATCAAAATGCAGCAGATTAGTGAGACCTCAGAGTCGAGCACGGCCGGCCGAGTCAGGTAAGACCAGATAAGTTTGTAGAAATGCTGTGCTCATGTCACATGGCATGGATGGTACAGATGGGAAGATTCCCATGTTAATGACTTTTGAGCCTTCAAGTTATCAAGAAGGTTGTGTGATTCAGAGTTCGTCGTGTTAGGACTGAAGTACTGTGCATTGACAATACAACATCTCCATTACATTTGGGTTTAATTACACAGACTTGTGAGAGATGTGAGGCCTTTTGAATTAGCAAGTGCCAAGACCAACAAATCAGAAATTTCAAACATTTTCTAGTCGTAATTACTATTTAAATGTCAACAAGAATGGTAAACAAAATCAGAAACTAATAAAAAAAACTCCAATGTGATATGAATGAGAAACACTTCTGAGGCTCCTCAGGAAGAACCCTATTTTTCCATGGCATACAACACTATAGACAAACCTGTGAACAGGATTATGTGAACTTCGAATGGCGTAGTTTATCTTAGAAACTGTAAAAACAAGTAACTGCAAATCAAAACACTGCCACAGCAAACACTTCAGTTAACAACAAGGACTGAGACAAGATCCATGATTTGCCTTTGACAAAGCATGATGAGAACCAGTCTTTTCTTGTCACTCCAGGAGAGAGCGGCCTCTTTCTTTGGGGATCTTTCCATCGTCTGGTGGGGTGTCCCTGCTAACCCCAGACCCCCAGACCAAGGCAGAGACACTGAGTACAGAGGGCTGGAGGTTTACCGACCCATCACAACCACGGTCCAACACCAGCCTCAAGGTATGTGTCGTGTTGGTGGGAAATAATGACTCCATGATTCCAGGGTGATTTTTCTTCAGAGAATGAACTCTTGTCTGGTCCAGACTACATGAAATCAGCCTGTTAACTAACATTGGGAGTTTACAATGGAAATGAACACGGACATGCAGTGCAGCGTGGTGAGAAACAAGTGTTATGCCTTTATAGTCCAGACACAAAAACACAAGACAGAATTTATTTTTTACCTTTGAGACTGTGTCCTCATTGTTTCCTCCTTATTTCATCAGTGTCAGTTGTGCATCTGGTTATTGTCCAGTCTGCATAGCAACAATCTTAAATGATTAAGACATATTTAGTATTTTATATTATATATATTTAGTCCCACTAAATGGTTTACACCTGAACACTCTTACTGTTTTAGCTGTTTGGTCAAAATGAGTGTCAACAGCATAGAAACATGTCCAAAGAAATGCATAAAATATGCAGAACGATATGATGGCTTTAATCCCATTTCCTGGCTGAGTATTTCCAGCCCTCCTGCCAGTGCTAGAAGACAGTAGTTTTGGCTTTGGATCTATTTAAAAATAGAGAGCCTTTGATGAGGCTCGGGCGTGTAGGCAAATCTTAGCAGGCATTTGACAAGGCACCTCTGTTTTCAGACATCCTCCTCTTTAGCCATAGATGAAAATGCAAACGTGTCTGTTCCCGTGGTGCATCAGTCAGGGGAGATCATTAAATGTATCACATGAATATTATAATAGCAGCAGCAATTCTTCTTTTTGATGCAAATTATGACGTTGAATTTTATTATGTGAAGTGTGTTTTGAGTCATTTCAATTCATGTTAAACTGCTTTAAATACTACTGGGAATACAAAACATTGTTCTAACATAGACATTATAATGGTTATGTTTTCTCAGCTAAAAATAAGCTGTTTTCTTTAACAGTGATTGGTACTCTTGAAAACTGTGTTTGCTGCGTGGGCTATCTATGGCAGTTCGGACCTGGAGGGTGACAATGTTAATTCATCCCACTGCTGCGTTTTTGTTAAAACTGGGACATCAGCTCTGTGGCGTGATGCATGATGGGAGTGATGCCGCTGTATGGCTCGCAGCCAGTCACTGAGGGAGAAAAGGGCTTGCTGGAATGTGATTGGTTCTTATGTAATCAGTGCTACAGGACGGTTATTGTTGAGCTTTTGAACACGAGCGGCTTTGATATGCAGACACGCTCTTAGAGTTTAACGGAGATGTCATATTTATTTATGGGAGTGTGTGACGTTTCAAGTGAAAAGGAACAACAATTTAAGAACATATGCCAGTCATGATCTTATCTCCATGCACGATATGAGTCATATAAGCAAGACCATCCCATTGCCTTTTAAACTGGAATAATTATATTTTCTAAATCATTACTTTTTGTTTCATTCAAAGGGACCTTGACAATTCAATTCAATTCAGCTTTATTAGCATGAATGTAAAACAAAAATATTGCCAAAGCTACAAATAAATTAATTAATTTCATACAGTTCATTAAATAAAGTAAATAAACAGTAAAAGTGTGACAAAGCTATGCCACTTAAAGGGGAACTCCACCGATTTTACATATCAAACTCTGTTTACAGGTCAGGGGAGCACTACTGCGTATGTCAAAAAGTTGCACAAACCCTTTGGTGACTCCGGCATAAAATCTGAGGAATATCATTTGGGGCTGAAGTTTTAAAATGAAAAATAGTGGAGTGTGGAGTTGGAGAGAAGTGAGCTTATCAGCAGTCCACTCCTCATCTCTGCTTAAAACTGGCGGCTCAAGGCTACATTACCTGCTACTAGGGATAAGGGTGTGGAATAAAACACGTTATCTCTGGATCTGTTGCATCAATTGTCTATCCTGTCCCATCAGCCTGACAAATGTAAAGGGGAACATTACTAAATTGGTGGAGTACTGTTTTAAACAGTAGCTATGTAATTGGTACAATTCATGGGAATAATATTTAATTTTAGGTAGTGATGAAAAACACTATTAGTACTTCTTAACTGATTAATACTTCTTTTATTAAGTGAAAACACAAAACATTTGGCTGCAATTTTACAAATCCTAAGATTTACTTACCAGTCCAAGTACAACTTCGAAGGTATTTTGTCTAAGGACGCCATTTGGTCAGGACAGTGACTAATGATTACTGTCTGTCAAAACTAATTGTTTCCTCTACAGTTGTAAGGGTTAGTCAATATAAAAAACTACAGGTACATTACATACAGGAAAAGATTACTGAACTTGATATTTTGAAAGATGAATTAACTTTATTGAAGATGAATCTGTTGTGGCTACCTCACAGTGCAGACTGTCTAGTCTAGACTGCAAGCAATAGAGCATGTGCGCACACACACATTAATTACACAGACATGCACACTTAGGGGTGTATGCATTTTTGCTTCTGCACATGTGAGCTTCATTCTTACTTCTTCCCCCCCAAGCAGTTGGACTTTGTCGACCCCCCAAAGGAAATGGAGGGTAAGAGTGCGCAGGACTCTTCTTGGGGGAATTCACTGGCAGACGACTGCAAGGTAGTTGGATGAGTGGCAGCTGGTGGAAGTGCCAGCGGCGGCAGCACGCCTGCATTGGCTGCAGACAGCGCAGTGTTTGTGTTTGCGTGTGTGTGGCCTTCAGTAGCCTCCTCCACTATGCTGTTTCATCTTTTCAAAGGCGTCGCCTCTCACTTTGTGCATTTATAGACCCTCACTTTACAGACCACCTGTGCTAGATCGTGCTACATGCAACCATGTCCTGTAACGAAGGCTACATTGGGTTCTTTCAAAATCTAGGCGCACACAACAATCAGGTGTGTCACAGATGGAATTGGTAAATTATTCATCTGTTAAAATCAATAACAGCGTGGTTGCATCTGGCCTCTACAATGCATGAGTTTTTTTTATTTCATACGCTTCTTTGTAGTTTTGCTTCACTTATGCATATCTTCAACATAACAGTAACATTTCTGATCACTCATTGTACAATAAAAATAGCATCATGCATTTTAATAGTATTCTGTATTTTAATGCTGTAGTTGTGTAGATCTGATGTCCAGTAGATTTGCATTGTTCAGTTTCTTCTAAACTGCTTTTAGTTTTTGAATCATGTGGGTTTGTGTCGTATTGTGCTCTAGTGGTAGAATGGCAGCTCCCACTGTGGCTGTGGTTAATTTGAGTTTCTGTGAAGCCCCCCACCCCACCCCCCAAATCCGTGTAGCTGTGCGTGGACTTCCTTGTCTGTTTTTATGTACTAGCTCTGTGTTGCTCATGTTTTCCCTGTGCATTTCCCTGTGATTTGAAAGCTGTTCTCAATGCATCCACATCCATCGTTTAGTGTTTCAGGGTTGTTTCCTTTTTGGTGTTAATTCATAGTATTTCTTTTAGATTCCCTGATGTTTTCAGGATTTATACTTTCCCAAAAAGGTGGAAGGTTGTGTTAATGGATTTAGAGGTAGATTTTCTCTTTGAGATAATGAAGATGCTCTTGCTCTACACAAAGTAAGAGCTCGTGTCTTCTGTTATAGTGCATGTGTCGTGTGTAGTGAACTCTCTAGCTTGTGATTAGTACTTTTAACCTGCCCAACCATGTTGTCCTGTTAGCTCGCAAACTGTGGTGTTATGCTGTAGTTTTCTTTGTGGTCCGAATGTGTTCTGTATGTTTTTAGTTTTTTCATTTCGGCACTGGTTCATTAAAAGTCTCCCTGTCATGTTGACCCTTGACTTTCAATGGCTATGTGTAAATAACATAAACAAATAATAAAAAATTATTATTAAATATTGCTGTAAGTAAGCCCCCTTTCGTTACAGGATGAGCTGTCGGACTTCACTGGCTCCAAGTCAGCTACTCCGATGTCCACCACAGCCTCGGACATGGAGAGGGAAGATGGGAATAGTAAGAGCATGGAGGTGCAGGCTGCACCGGGAACCAGATCCATATCAGTGGGTAGGGTCAAACATCAGTAAAACAGCACTAGTTCATAGAATCACATTCATTAGTCATGTATTAAACTTGTTGGTCTTTGTGCATTTCTCCTTTTTTGTGGGGGAAAGGGTTTGGCATACATATTTTGAATCTAAAAAAGTCCTATTTGATGCAAAATGTTCCTAGATTTATCCTCACACACAGCACCCTTTCCTCTTTTTGGTATTTTGGCACATGCTGTCTTATGCAGGTTTGCCTGAAAATGAGGACAACTCAGATGTGCAGGACATCATAGAGTCCACCCCTGAGCTGGTCATGGATCTCATTGGATACAAACCCTGCAGGTAGTATGAAAAACATGCTTGTCAGGCCAGTTTTAAACAAAGGTAGTAACATCAGCACAACAGGTAACAACACATCAACCTCCTGTTGTGATTACTCTTCTAGCACCCCTACTAAAGGCATTGAGAACATGGCATTTGACCGCAATACAGACTCTCTGTTTGAAGAGCTGTCGTCTGCAGGCACCGGACTCATAGGGGATGTTGATGAAGGGGCCGACCTGCTGGGTGAGTAAAAACGTCATCTTCATTGGAACAATGCAGCACAGAAATGGAATAATGTAGCAGGAATCCTGTCAGATCCTGTGAATACATTTCATCTACATCATGTTGGAAAAGTCTGTATCAATTGTCTCCTTTTCAATAATGAACTGACTGAATGATTGTTTAGCTGAAAAACCCTACTGACACTTTCCCTGGAACTTTAGTATTTAGAATACACACTAGTTCTGTACAAGCTCACTTTCCAGAGATTTGCATGTTGTGTGAATATTAAATAAGCATATACATGTTATTTGTGACCATGGCCATGGAAAATACTTGTTTGTAATTGGCTGGTAGATGTCTAATAAAATCCTACAGGCCACAAAGTAACTAACAAGCAAAAAAAATAAGAAGCAGAAAGCAACTTAAGGACACTAACAAAACCATCAATAACCACTTTCTTCAGTTGTAGAAGCCCTCTTATTATCAGCTTTCTACTTGGTAAAAATTGTCACTTTATAAATAAACGATACCTCCCTCTCAGAGGTTAAATGTGATTGGTTATTATGATGTCATTTGAGAATTAAGCTTCTTTCAGTTATAGAGGGACCACCTATCACAGAGCGAAACCTTTTGAATTTGAGAAAGTAAATAAATATAAATATAAAATGAGAGTTACTGATTCTGTTTTTTAGATTTAGTCCTTATTGTTCCCTGCTGATTAAACTACAGGTAACCCAAACAATAATATTAACATGAAGATATTTAACATTTAAAAATAGATGGACGCATGTTCTTTCTTTCTTTTTTCCCCCCAGTCTATTCACTTGGCCATGGCATCAAAAACACACTTAAGAGGTCATTTTGAGGTGTACTGATTTAGAGAACAATAGACTCTGTGGAGCACAATGTGTATCAGTATCAGTGAAACGTATTGCATACAAATTTTTTTATATATTTGTTTACATCTGTAATCGCTTTTATACTGATATACTTTACTACTGTGTTTGAGTAGCAGCTGTTGTAATACTGATACAACTACTTTTAGATTCCTTGTAACTCCCAACACCTGCTGTTTGCTGCAATGCTATACCACTTGCTTTGGTCCAGCTGTTTAGCCATCTACCCATGTTAACATCACCTCTCTCTCTCCCGTGTCTCATCCTCTGGCTTTTGTCCATAATCCCAGTGGAGTACTCTGGTGTGTATGACCTCAAACCTTTCCTTAGCTAAGCATTCTTCTATAATGTCCTTTTGATCTCTACCCATAAGTCACTCTCATTTCCGCCATCATTTTAGCTCACAGATTGTTCTTCGTTAAGTTTGAAAACAGTTGACTTTTGACTACTTTTGACTAAGTTTGGTGCATGAATGATGGAGTCCAATGCTTCCTTTTTGGCCTAACTATTCTTTTTACAGCTTAAATTTATTATTTTTTTGCCCGTGTATTTTCCTGTTTTCCTTCTCTGTACCGCTGCGATTGCCGTTTCTAACTAGCTTTAGAGACCCAACAGCGCCTTTTGCTTGTGGAGTCAACAACTACACGTTTAGCTCTGGCTCCTTCATCATTTTTGGTCATTCCACTGTCTCAAACTATATCCGCATTTCTTTCTCTCTCTCTCTCTGCCTTGTTCTTTCCGCCTGACTTGGATTGCATGGTTTTCTCAGACCTTAGTTTGATTGGTAAGACCCCACCCACTCTATCCATCCTTCTCCTGTCAGTCATGTGACATGTGCTGTGCGTTTATGTGTTGTGGCAGTTTCTTGTACTGTGAAAGCTACAGTAACAAATATCTCACTAGCAGATATTTCATGTCTTACGTAGTGCTTTGTTGTATTTTAACATTATTGAGAATAATCTATAGTGTTGAATCTTAACCATCTGTAGTGCTTATGTAGTCACCGCTGCAGCTTGTTGTCATTTAAAAAAAAATCTAATTCTAATTTCATCGTCGCTTCTGTTTAGGTATGGGCCGGGAAGTTGAAAATCTCATTCAGGAGAATTCACAGCTGCTTGAGACAAAGTAAGTACAAAACTTAATGGGTTTTTTGTGTCATGACTTGGATATATGATATCCACCACTTCTTAATCCTTTGTCCCAGTCAAATTGTGCTAAGAGTGTTTTAAGTATGCTAAAATGTGCTCTCCAGGAATGCTCTGAACGTGGTGAATAAAGACTTGATCTTGAAGGTAGACGAGTTGACCTGTGAGAATGAGATGTTGCAGGGAGAGCTGGAGGCTTTGCTGCAGGCCAAGACCAAGCTGGAGGACAAGACCAGAGAGCTGGAGGAGGAACTCAAAAAGTAAGTCATAGCAGGTAGCAGGTATTGTTTTAACACTACCCTGCTTATATATTTTATTAAAATGTATTTCCTGTATGTCTTGCGAGTGTAATCCATGGTCTTTTCCAGAGTACGACTTGAGGTGGAGGAAGTGAAACATAAAACTAAAGATGAAGAAGATGTGAGTCTTTACCAACAATGTCTGCGATTGCAGATATATCTACACATATAGTATATAACATGTTTGTTGTTGTCCGATTTGTTAGTATTGTCTATAAATGTATGCAGTAATTGGTAAATGCATGGAAAAACATAAATATACCATGTTTGTCTCTGTCAAGATGCAGCTCATCCCCATAACAATAAATGTATTTCTGTGTGGTCATGTGCGGGTTTAATTGTGTGCTACGGCAGAGTGACGTACCTACAGCCCAGAGGAAGCGCTTCACCAGAGTGGAAATGGCCAGAGTGCTGATGGAAAGGAACCAGTACAAAGAGAGACTGATGGAGCTGCAGGAAGCTGTGCGGTGGACAGAGATGATCAGGTACATAAGAAAGGGTGGCAAATTTACACGTGTACATAATCATGTTTGTGTTTACATTAAGGTTAGTATTGAAAATGACCACACCATGCTGTAGTCTTAATACAGTATTTACCAGATACAAACTCAGTCCCAGTTTCAAATTGTGCTGTGAGAATGATGTCTGCTGTTTTCCTATCTTAAAGAGGAAATCTTGTTGGTGTGCAGTAAAAGCATTACTTGGCAAAAATGACACAATGACATAACATGAGTATAATATTTTCTGAATTGGAGTTAGATGGTATTGCTGCTGTCACAATCACTCGTGCAACATGATAACGTTTTTCAGTAGCAGAGCATGGAGACCACCTCCGTACATGATAACTTCTTAGTGTTTCACTCATCAATCTAAATGTAAGAAGCAGTAGGACATCTGCAACATCATCTTGTCCTCCTCCTTAGGGCCTCGAGAGAAAATCCAACACTCGCAGAAAAAAAGAAATCCAGCATCTGGCAGTTGTAAGTACTTCCAAATGTTTCTTTTGTAATAAAAACAACCTTTTGTTAGGGCTTTAGTTTTGACGGCCTGTTGGCGTCGATGAATATATTCCTATAAATTACCTACTGCCACATTTTCTCTCAAATGTTCAAATACATTTGTTTTTTTTCTCATCTTTCCCGGGATGTGCTATTGAATTGGCAGAATTAGGTAAAGATGGTTTAATAAACCTTCCCCCAGCCAGACCACTTCTCTTTCCCACCACTGACACAGAAGTGCTCCTCCATTTCAAATGGATCCAACTTTGATGTGTTTTTATCCGTGATATTTTCTCTCTGTGCAGTGCGTCAGTTGTTGTTATCACAAACTGCTCAGACATGATTCTCCTTGTGCCCCCGGGCTTTCCTGTCTCCTGCCTGCTGTGTGCCTTTTTTGATGTTTTCCTACTCTGTCTGCTCTTAGGGAGCTAATGAGGGATGGAGCCTAAATACATGTACACGTTCTGTCTCAAGTCAGACTGTACTTACAGATCAGTATGCTTTTTTGTTTAAAGGAATCTTAACAGATTTAGTAGAAGTGTTATCTTTGTTTTATCGGGCTTATTTGAGTAGACGTCATGAAAATATTGAGCAAAAGAATTAAGCAGTAAGCTCGTACAAAGCTTTAGCACAAAACTCCGTGTTGGGAAATGTCAACACAAAATCACTGGATGGACCTGGAATATGTAAATATTTTAACAATGTTTTCCCCATCTTTTCTGCATGGACAATTCTATTATATTGTTGAAATGGAAAGTGTGATTGAAACACCATTCTGAAATAATGAGTTAGACATTAACATATAGTATTTTCTTTTTTGAACTGTGATTTTAATCTGTTTATTCAAACCTTTATTCACACATACTAAATGGTTTAATTATGCATTATTTATACAAGGATGTATACAACTTTTACGCAGATAGACTTTGCCTGGGTATTGTTGTGTTTTTGTTTTTTTACACTGGGGGCAATGACACATCATTCTTAACACCCATGCAACATACTACCTTGTAAAAGTGTAAAACTATCTAACTTGAAACTTAAGATATTGTTGATACTTTATTAGTACTGTTGTTCAATATCCAGTCCCAGTTAAATGTGATAGGAAGTGCGCAGCTCCCAGCATGCTTTACGTCACTGTAAATGTTGGTGGTGGTTCCTTGGTTGGTGACCCCGTACCTTGCTTTTTCCCTGCACTCCTGTCTGGTCTGTTTCCCCTTTGGCTTTCTGTAACTTCGCCACCTGCAGCTTCAGCAGACTGTTTAGCCCCTCCTCCAGTGCCCCTGCTATAAAGAAGGTGGAGTCCCAGTCCAACGTGAAGTACAACGCCCCGGGCAGCCTTGTGAAGAGGAGTAGCACCTTCTCCCAATTCCCTACAGAGAAGTCCAAGACTTTCGACTTCCTCAATGAAGAGTGAGTAATGGAGTGCCTGTGAGTTTGGTGTATTTTATCAAGATTAACATGGTGAAGGATGTGAAAAAGGTACATGTTAAAATTATTATGTATTTATTTTTCTAAAATAATGTCAACATTATAGTACAATCTATCTGGGTTTGATGTCCATCGTGACTCATCCCAAATATATCTTGAATGTTATTGGATAAATTGGAATGCTATTTGTGGCATGCAATAATGTACATGTATATAATGTATCTGTAAGCTGATCACATTACTCTGTCTTTGCTCTTCTTGTAGAAAGGACCAGTGCAGTTCGCCCTCACGTAGAGAGCTGAAGAGAGCCCAGTACAGACAGGTGAAGGCCCACATGCAGAAGGAGGATGGACGAGTCACTGCACACGGCTGGAGCCTGCCCAGCAAATACAAGGAAATGAAGGTGTGAATATAGGGATCAAGTTTCATTACATCGGTGACTATAAAACAATTTACACACAATTTTAAAGAAAATATTTAAAATATCCACCAGATGGAGCCCAACTTCATAAGATTAGACAGACTTCATAAGATTAGACAGAGTCAAGGTACCAGTGATATAATGTGAAAATGAACATTGTAAATGTTCAGGTGCAGTTGTTGACGTTCTGGGAATGCCTAAATATTTTGTTTCGTTTTAGTTTACATATTAATGTAGCTGTCATAAAATTCCACTGTGGCTATATGAGCTCTGTGTTATTGTGAGAAAATGGGATTTATTTTCTAATGCACTGCACATAGACCAGGGGAAAGTCAAAATCTGCCACAGTGGCCCCACACTCAGACAAAATTGAGACACCTGTACCTCTAAGTGTTGGAACTATAGTTCCCATGATGCTTCTGGGGATATAAACAGGAAGTTAATGTTGCTAAGGATTCAGTGATATTTGTTTACGTTTTGGTACCTTTTACAATAATGCTGAATTAGCTATTAGCAGTTCCTTTGTGCAATATTTTTAAACCCTAGTAACTGTAAAAACACTTACTTTGTCCAATGTGATAGTGTAACAAAGCACATAAAACAGCACATTAAGCATGATTAGAAAAACACTGAAATCTAAGCAATTTTGCATTTGTGCAATTTTAATGTTTTGCAATGGTTGAGTCAAAGTGATGTTGACCTTCTAAAGAACCTTTCACAGCACCTCAGATGTTGGCTTCAGAAAGTGTTGATTGTGTTGCCCATTTGTAGATGTATCTTTAAAGCCTGTGTCCACCCCAACAGGTAGCAAATGGTGGACAGGTGGAGAACAAAATGAACTTACCTGTGCCAGTATACTTGAGACCTCTGGATCAGAAAGATGCTTCTATGAAGGTACGTGAGTCAACAACTAGACAACACTTGAATATAAGCAGCATACTATCTACCTAATTGTACATTTTCTTAGACTTTGAAGAAAATGTGATATTTATAACCTGTTCTCTCTCTGTTCCCCAGCTGTGGTGTGCAGCAGGGGTCAACCTGTCTGGAGGGAGGACATTACCCACATCAGAGCTCACTAAGCAGACGAAGGGCTCTCAGAATAGCCTGGACCAGATGGAGCAAGAGAGTAAGGTAAGAGTAAGTAATGTAAGGAAGAGGCCGTGGTTATCCTGCCATGTTTGTATAATTATAATGCTTAGACCTGGACAGCACTTTTTAAGTTTAGTGAGTTCAGAAAGTCCCTTTGGCTTAAATTCTGTGGAGACTGTTAGTTGATTTTGTGTTGTCCATCAGGATCAGGAGAAAGCAGAGCAGGAGAAGGAGTTGGTACTTCAGGACGAAACATCCAGTAGGGTGTGGGTGTGCACCAGCACCCACTCCTCCACCAAGGTTATGGTGCTGGATGCCAGTCAGCCCTCTGACCTACTTGACAGCTTCTACGCCTGCAACACCCACGTTGTCTGCATTGCCAGTGTGCCAGGTAGGCTGAGTGCTCACAGTTTGTGTGGGTTGGGTTTCTTTGTCTTTGTCATCCATACATTTCTGTTCTATTCTTGAAGCACTGAATTTTGAGTGTTTTTTGTTGTTTTGTAAGGTGTGTTGGAGACTGATTATCCGGCAGGCGAAGAGGTACCTCAAGACCTGGAGGCTAGCCAAGGTGACAGGGCTTCACTGGCTGGCAGTGTGGCCAGTGTGGGCTCTGCAGGCAGCGATGGTGCCACGGCAGCAGAGGGGACCACCGCCATCCCCCAGACAGCCAGCTCAGGTGTCACTGATCAGCCGGCTGAGCACAGCGGCTACTCTGGCTCAGGTAGTTCTCTGCTGAGAAAATGCTTTGATAGAATATGTCCTTATTTGTTTTACTGCCACACTGTTTGCATTGAACACAAAGAGGGCTTCTAGCAACAGCTTAAGGGTCCATCCGGGGGTTGGATCACAGAGTGAAATTTGTGAGTTAGCTAGCTCTTTGGCCTTAACTCAGGTCTCTTGTTTCTGGTATCACGAAGCTGGCAATCAGCTTGCTGGAAAAATGTAATTTACTTTCCTACAGTATTCCAACTTGGATGAAGGGACAGAGTTTACAACAAAGTGACAAATAATAAAGAGCAAAAGAGACATTTCAAATCTATCATTAGAATTACTTTGATTTCCATAATAATTATAAGTGTGTCGAATCAGTTTTAAACAGGATGCTGCTGGGACTGCCTGTTGCTCTTGTGCTCAATCTTACCTTCAGTTAGATACTTCCTTCCAACCCAAGTGATCAGGGACAATCTACCCATTTCCTTGCACAGTTACTGTATATTGCTGTGTAGGAAATCCCACCATTTCCTGTATCACTCATTTAGCCCTGTGATCCACAATGCCCACAGTTGAGCTGTCCAGAGAGACCAGTCCAGCAGAAGATGGCATTCCCACGGCGGAAGAGGCAACCGAAGCGACGGAGGCTAACGCTGGTGTGGGCGAAGAAGGGGAGGAGGACCAGGGAGCGGATCAAAACCAGCCAGGAATCTACACTGAGCACGTGTTCACTGATCCGCTGGGGGTGGGACCCACTGACTCCTCTCCTGCAGACACACAAAGGTGAGCAACAATGTTCTAGATCTTCACTTCGTAAGTCTTCTGAAAAATCGTGTGCTGTTATATATACAAAACAAAATGTCTGTCTAAAATGAGAGTATCTGGATATTTATCATACAAAGGAAATGTTAATAAATGTTGACAACACACAACTGTTGAATATTCTGCCCTCTGTGATGCAGGGACCCTTGGCAGGATGGTCTGACTTCCTTGCCAGAAGACTCAGACCCATCGGAGGGGGAAGTCCTGAGGATGAGCAGCGCCCTCCCCACCATGTGGCTGGGAGCTCAGAATGGATGGTGAGCAGGACAACAGCCACTAGAGGGTGCTTTCAGTGCAGCAGCAACACATAAGCCTTATGTAATAAAGGGTGGTGCTGGCACAACAAATAAAATGATAAAAAGAGAGGTGATGAAAGTGCAACTTAGACTTGTTTTTGGTACACATTTTACTGGTAATGATTTAGCTTTAAGTCATTTGGCCGTTACACTGGTGTGAGAGTTCTCATTTAGTTTGAAATCCACTCTGAATAAGCCAGTACTGCACCCTGATCAGCCTTCCTTCATCTCTCTGTCTCTCCCTCACCAGTCTGTATGTCCACTCGTCTGTGGCTCGATGGAGGAAGTGTCTCCATGCCATAAAGCTGAAGGACTCCATCCTTGGCATAGTGTGAGTACAAAGTCGGTTGTGTAATTAGTTATTCAAGGACACACACCAAACGCACATTTATACCTACTAGAAAGAAAAAATATGCAAAAAAAAAAGTGGCTAACCTCTTGTTACAGGCACGTTAAAGGGAGAGTGCTGGTGGCTTTGGCTGATGGGACTTTAGCAATTTTCCACAGAGGCATTTGTAAGTGTGAAAATCAGGAGAAGTTATTTAACATTAAAGACTTTTTTATAGTATCTACACTCTTGGGTGCATTTTGACCTCTGATGGCCATTTTCTGCCACAGAGATCCACAGTTCTCAAGTGTCTTTGTTTCTCCAAAGCAGACGGTCAGTGGGATTTAACCAACTACCACCTGTTGGATCTGGGCCGGCCCCACCACTCTATCCGCTGTATGACTGTAGTGCATGACAAGGTGTGGTGCGGCTACAGGAACAAGATCTACGTCATCCAGCCTAAAGCCATGAGGATAGAGGTACAGCTGTCTCCTAAATGACTTTTCCTTTCCAGTCAACCACAACCTATTCAACCTTACTTGAATGCAGTTATTATGGTACAACCGTACCTTTATCTCAAACGTTTGAAAATCCTACATTTAACATTTCCACAATACTCTAACATCACATGATCTCAACCCGTCGCGTCTCAGCAGAAGTCGTTTGATGCTCATCCTCGCAAGGAGAGTCAGGTGCGGCAGCTGGCCTGGGTCGGAGACGGCATCTGGGTGTCGATCCGACTGGATTCAACTCTACGCTTGTTTCACGCCCACACCTACCAGCACCTCCAGGATGTGGACATCGAGCCCTACGTCAGCAAGATGTTGGGTATACATGCTTTCCTCTGTATACCAACCAGCCACTTCTCTCAGAAGTCATTATCTCTTCTCTGACTTTCACCTGACTACAATATTTTTACATTTTAGAAAATAATCAGGAGTACCAACTAGAGTTGCTGTATAAAAGCAGATTAAATGCTGTTTAAGGTGACATACATAGAGTATTTATAGTGTATAGCTTCTGTACATGTATATGTTCATGAGCCTGACATTTAGAGAGCAGCATCTATATATTTTGGGTAGATACTGAACTCCTTCTTCCAGATGTTTCGCATATGTATTGAAACAGTATTAAAGTGTGTGTGTTCTGTGTGTGTTGCAGGTACGGGTAAGCTGGGCTTCTCGTTTGTGAGAATCACAGCTCTGACGGTGTCCTGCAGCCGACTGTGGGTGGGGACAGGAAACGGCGTCATCATCTCCATCCCGCTATCTGAAGGTATCACACAACCCAGTCAGGCTTACCCCATGCAACAATCTCCCGAACATTCCCTTTTGATTTCATTTTGTTTTTTTACTTGGTGGTCGGATGCATAGAACCCGCATTTGTCTGGGAGACTGTGTGTACGTTGTCTCTGTTCATAACCCTGCTTTGTACAGTTTTCTGGATGGTAAAAAAACAATAACAAGCATTAACAATGATTTTTTTATACATTTCCTGCTCTCAGCTTGTTAAACTTGTTTACAGTCTCCTTTACCCACAGCTGGCCTGTTTTGTAAATGTGTTTGTTTCTCATCTCTTATTCTTTCATCTGCTTCTTTCTTGATAATTTTTCTCACAATACTTGTTTTAAAGTCTCTGTCTTCCCTGCTTTAAAACAGCACAGCAAAATAGACAAATGAAATGAGACATTTGTGTTCAAACCCAAGACAATGTCCATATTTTTACATTAGTAGTACATTAGCTTTTATTAAAAAAAAGTTCTGTCTTATTCTGAAGCCAACAAGACAACGGGAACAGTGCCAAATCGGCCCGGCAGTGCTGTACGAGTTTACGGTGATGACAGTTCAGACGGCGCCATGCCAGGCAGCTTTGTGCCATACTGCTCAATGGCCCACGCCCAGCTGTGTTTCCACGGACATCGAGATGCTGTCAAGTTCTTTGTCACCGTGCCAGGTAAGCGACAAAATGCAGGAAAACTGTGGTATCAGGTGTCAGAAACAGTGAGTGCTACAAAATGAGAAGCTATCAATCCATGTTAGTATTATTTCACACCTGAAGCACCATTTATATTTATGACAGTAGTAGAGCTACAACAACTATTCTATTAGAAAAAAAATGCTATGGTCCATTTTGTGAATGTCAATTAATTGTAATTATAAGTTGATGAAAGGTTTCTTTGTAAACAAAAACATGTCTGGTCATTAAATTTTTTGTTACAGGTCAGGCAATGCCCCCTCCTGGCAGTGCAGATTCAGGCTCAGATGACCCGCCATCTGAATCCTCTGACACAGCGACCTCTGAGCCCAAAACCTACCTGGTCATGAGTGGTGGCGAAGGCTACATTGACTTCAGAATGGGTGAGTATACCACAACACTGGCACCATTAACAAAAAAAAACAGAGGTCATGCAAAATGTATTCACTAAGGCGGAGCCAACAAGTAGCGTTCAAGTCTTCCATTAGTGACAAGCAATTATATATATTGAATTTATTAAATAGCCCTCTGGAAGGTGCTGTACAGCAGCCTCAGCAACTAAGAACATTTACAAAAAGTCTTTCATACCAAATATAATAAGTTGCCAAAGAATAATTTCCACATTTGTGGACAATAAAGATATCTATCTGTGCAATATCTGTTTTACTATAATAATGCTGTCTGACTATGAAAACTGGTGCAAATAGGCCCAGTGTCTTCACTGCGACCCACCTGGTACGCTGTTTGTTTGACTCGTTGTCTTCCTCCCCAGGTGATGAAGGCGGTGAGTTGGACGGTTTATCAGGGCCTACAGGCAGCCAGCAGTCTGCACCTACAAAGGGCGAGCAGAGCCACCTCATCGTCTGGCAGGTCACAACCTCCCATGATTGAAAAAAATAAATAAAAAATCACCACAGACTGTTGTGTCAACTTCAGGGCCGCCCACTGGCCCTTGCATGCCATTCTGGAAGATTTTAATTTGATATTACTGATTGTTCTTAATGCCTGAGTAGTTGACTACTTTGTAAAAAAAAAAAAAAAATTTATTTTTAGTCCATGTTTTGTACAGTTTATTCTTTATGAATTTTGAAATAGTTAAGATGAGGTTTACGCTGACTTAAAGAATTACGTCCAAGGGTCCAAGTGTTCCCTTCTGCGGGGTCGCATGTTGGAAAAGCTGGTGCGCAGAGGAAAAAGGCCAAGTCAACTCGACTGAAAGTGTTATTTTGATCAGGTAATGTGCGTAGACGTCTCCCAAATGTTAAAAAGGGTTTAGATGTAAAAGATAAAAGGGAAAGGTGCTTGAAGCATTAAAATGAATTTTTGAGTTTAACTGGAGTATATTTTATATTACACACATAAGACTTTTACATTTGTAAACCACATGTCTGTACGTGTGTGAGCATCAGGTGTGTGGGGGGATTCACTGCAGTCTGTGTTGGTCATTTTCATTATCTTTACCACCGGAGCTAGGTGTCAAAATATAATACCTACAAGTCAAAATGTATAAAGAATAGTTCAGTTATTTGAATGTGTTTCTGAGGCTGATTACTCCACTGTATTGTCTGATTATTGGAAAAGCAGCTTGCACGCACTAGTGGTAAATCAAATGTGCTTTTATTCAGGAAAAGCTGTAGGATGAAACACTGCTCGAGAAGGTTGGATTAATATTAATGACACCAAACCATATTTGCTTACTGTAGTGTAGGTTAGCATTAGCCTGCATGGGGAAATTCTGTATCCTCGTCCCTGTGTGTGTGTGTGTGTGTGTGTGTGTGTGTGCGTGTGTGCGTGTGCGCGTCTGCGCCTGCTCGGACATTTTAAAGCTAAACCCTTGTCTGCTGTGTGAGGCGAGTCTGCCTGTGCTTCCTGTTTGCTTCAGCTCATTGGCACTTTAAAATTTTACATGTTAGTCGCTTGAGGTTTGGAAGAACACCCGTGGTAATGTACACAGCAGTACTATGTGCTAATTGCGTGAAGGGAATAAAATGTTAAGATATTTCTAGCAAGGTGTCACCCCAGTAACCAAAGGACAGAAGAAGAAGCACCGTGAAACTGGCCATTTCGTTATTTTCATATGTTCCAACTTTAAATGTCTTGTGAGTCTAATCATTTGAGGTTATACGCATGTGTTTTCAGCGTGTTGTCCTATTGGAAAATAAGCTTGAATAAGGGAATCTGACTAAAAATAACATTTGTGTCACCTTCTAATGGACATGCAAACACCACTAAAGAGTCTCTCCTGATGGCTAAATCATTCTTTGTTTTATTGTTACAAATCCATTTGGAGGATGTTATTATTTTGAGTATCGTGTGTGTTTTGTACTCATGTGACACTTTTATTAGGAAATAAGTATTTCAGTGATTACTGCAACACGATAGCAGGATGCCAATATTAGGCAGGTGTTTTAATTTGTTTTTATATCCGAAAAGTTGGGCCAAGACTGGCCTTCAGTCCATTTCAAAACAGTAACTTTATATTGTGTTTTTGCCATTTCAGTATTTATTTCCTTTGTTATGGAGCCTATCTTGGTTCAGAATGTAACTTTCTACATGAGCAAAATATAATAGGAGGCTATTGTAAAACAAAATAGTCCAATGAGTTTACATGATTGTTAATAATGGTTAAATAAAAGAACTTGATGTAATCATGTTGGAGATTTTTGACAAACCATGAGATCAAAGTGTGCAAAACAATAACTTTGTTTTTGAACAACACATCCATGTACTAAGCTATGCATGGTTTTTTTAAGAGAACACTGCTATGTTTTCAGCTAAATCTCTGTTTATTGCCACCGTTTTGGGTGGGGTGGATGCATATGTGTGTTTGTGTGTACAGTACATGTGTAAATGTAAGAGTTTGAACACAAGACACATTTGTCAATGTGTGTTTGATTTTGCAAATGTCAGTGTATGTGTGCTCACTGTATGTCCATCTGTAATAACCCAGTGACATTTACCTGTTGTACTGGGCTTCTCCGGACCACATGACGGTGGTCCGTCCTTGTCAATGTTTGCTAAAATGGCATCATAGCCTTACAGTATTTTTAACAATCTATTAAACTCAGTTTCATGGAGAAGTTTCTGTTATCATGTGTGTCATTTTTATTAAATTAATTTTTTGAATCTTTTTTGAAGATTATGGAACTGTATAGAGGACTAATTTCAAATTATCATGCAAACTTGAAAAAGAAAATGTAATTCTACAATAACATTACAAACCATACCACAAATGTATGTGTTATTTAGGTAAAAATGAAAATGCAATCCAGTCACATACTTGTGTGAGCATTCTATTTTTTAAACTATAGGCTATTTCTGCAAAACTACACACTAACCACAAAACCTTACAACAAAAAAACCCCCAAAACAATCCACACATCTCTTGCAAAAGCAAACAATTCTTGTAAAAGTCTTCAAAGTCTTTTAAAAGTTGTGTTTTCGCATCAATGCAGTACACACAAATGTCACAAATGTAAGCACACTGTTAAGTCTGCAGCCCTGTGAGTCTCTCTTCCCCCCTCCTTGTGTGTGTCTGCCATTTGCACAGGAGTCGAGCCCCAGCTGCTCTTCATCATCTAGCCCACCTATATATACCCGGTCATCCCTGCAACTCATTGCCAGATTGTAGTCTAAAACTGCGCCGTCAGGCCGTCAGGTGTTACTGAACCTTGCCCAACACTGTTTTTGTGACTCCCCGCTGGAAACTGACTCCTGTCAGTTACTCCTTACCTCTCCTGCCTCCGTATGCTGAGTCTTGCATCTGAGTCCTACTGACAAACCCTAACACACACGAAGCAGCAACTACACACTGATAGTATGAATGAACATTTGTGGCGTTTTCTGTGTGTTTCAAGTTTTGTCATGCATGTACTACAGTAAAACCCACATACACATGGGTGTCCAAATGTGTGAAGTATGGATGTGTGTTCCTCACTTGTTTTACACAAATAAAGTTTATTTTGAAATGGACTCTGTACAGTGGCTGCCGGCTTCATCCAACGCAGAGAGACTCTGTTGGATGTTTTCTGTTATCTGCCAGTATGATGCAATGACCATATTTACAATGTGGGTCTCCAGCTCTGGGGTGAACAATCGACCTGTTCCACAAAATATGGGTTTTCTTGCAATTGTGTGAAAAAAACATTTGTTTTTTCAGTGGTGACAGATCCTTGTCATTACAGTACATATTACTAACCCAGTACTCATTTCAAAATAACCATTTCATCAGTTATGTTCCTGACTCCCCTACCTCTTCCTCTTTCTGGTCCATTTCTTCTACCCCCACTTTATTTCATCCTCTCCTCCTATTCTTTCTTCACCTCCTTGTCTATGTCCTCCTCTTCCTCCTCTTATTCTCACCCCTCTAAAGCCTCCATTGTTACCCAAACCAAATGTTTACTGCTGGCCTATTTACAGTACGTGTAGTGCTCAGGCTCTGAATGGTATGTAAACTAATAATTAAGTGTTTTCACATGTGTCAATGTGGAATGCCAATTGGCAACATAGTGGTGCAAAATATAGTAATGTTTATAGTTTTGATACAAGTGTGTTATTGAATTGCAAACTGTTTAAAGCAGTCAGTTGTGTTTCAAGGTTTGCAAAGTGTATGTTATAAAATTACAAACTGCAAAGTGTAAAGCAGAGAACACACATTCAGTTTGGCAAACTGAAATAGCACTTTCTAGAATAACTGTTTAATTCAGAAAAAAAACTATAAATATTAAAGCCAAGTTTTCAGGGCCTTTAGGTGACAAAGACCATGACCCTAAACTGATGAAATTTGAATTTAAATATTGACATACAAACACTGACATAAGAAGCAAAACTTCAACACTTATCCTTTTGCTTTTTTCATTACATCTTCTGTAACTGTTGACTGCGTGAATGTGCCCGCCATGTGCTTGTCTGCAGGAATATTTCAGTGATTCACTAAATTATAATCCAGCCCACTACTTATTGCATCCATTAACAAGGTCAAATGACAAACACTTCATTTGGAATTCAAGTTTTATTAAGCAGTTAAAGACATTTCAATGTCCACAAAATGGAGTCCTTTAAAATATTTTACCCATATTACCACCAGATGTCGCTATGTGTTTAATTTCCAAAATAAGATGAAGTGTCCTCTCAGCTCCACAGCGGTCATATTCAAATATGATTTTCATCTCCGGTAACAAAAGACATGATGACTTGTATCGTGTCAGCGGCAACACTGAAGACCGAGCTTTTATTAAACTGCATTTTGTTCCATCATCTTGCACACAGCTTATGTCAACTCCGCATGTGATTTTTAGGCGGAAGAACAAACAAACAAAATAGCAGAATGTAAAAACTGTTGATCCACTCAGTTTTCAAATTATATCCTCAAGATGAGGTAAAACATCATGTTTTCCTACTCAGGTACACTCATCTGTGCTTTTGTTCATGTGCTCTTTTCATTTAGGCAGTAGTAGGCTGTGCTGTTCAATGCTTCTATAGGATGCAGCATCACCACACATAACGATTTCCATGAAATGACATCACAGCGTAAAGCCCACCGCCCACCTCCATCTCTCTCTTTGTCCCTGTGCCCACCTCATCCACTCCTCTTCCCTATAAGCCGTGAGGGGGCTGACAGCGAGGTCTGCACACACATACAGAGAGGTTTCTGACGTCACAGAGTGTATTGTTGCCCAGACAGGGGATTCTTGAGACTGTGACTTGCCAGATTTGTGCTGCATTACAGCTAAAATGCTGCAAAAGTGATAACCGTCTGTGTCAAAGCTGCTGTATCAAGTCACAGTCTCAAGAATCAGATAAATAAATGTTTAGTCATGATGTTGAGTGAGATTTGACTCATTGAGTGAGATTTTGACTCATTTCATGGTGACAAAAAAAATGCTAAATACTGTCTAAACTGCACTGCATAAACTTCATTGAGCACAATAATAATTATAATGAAAAACATTACCTTTATAGTACTTTTCATACACAAAATGCAGGTCAGCGTGCTTTACAACTGCATTTCAAACATTTAAAATGTTAAAATACATTAAAAACTCTTTCTGCCCCAGGCAAAAACTGTTTTTTTGTACTACATCCATTTCTCAGCCTCTCAAAGACTCTTATTAGCTTAAAATATGGATGTATTATAAATTTCCTTTTTCATATGAAGATATATTTGATGTCAATAATTACATTCAAGATTTATGATGGATTTTTACGAGTAGAATTTAGGTTTGCCCAGAATAAATTGTTACAAAATGCATTACATCAGAATTCTGAGGTTGTCAAATATGAGTGCTTATTACTGAACAGTTATCCAACTGATCCGTGGCAGGTTTTTGGTGAAACTGGCAGGCTTAAGCAGATAGAAGAGTGCACTCAGTAGAGCGCCATGCGTGTCTGGGGGCATGTCGGTGGGAATGCAACATTTTTAACAAGGTCATTTGTGTAGTATGGTGTCAGTTTCCTTTAAGATGCATTTAGGATAATGGTATTGTAACTGAGCATCCTGGGTTCACCTAACTGTATAAATTTAATAAGGAAACAATAAATCCTTACACCTGGTTGCGTTAATAAACTTTTCAGTGAGCTCTTTATAGCCTCCTCTACCATTAAGTAGAATGGGACACAATTAAACTTTGTTGCTCACATGTTGACTGGATTATCATAATAACACACAGGGAGGGGTTACAAGAAAGCAAGATAGCTCATTTTGCTGTTGATATGCTAATTGACAGTGGGATAGAGTAATCGGTTCCTCTGGGACTGACTAATGGAAGTCATTACCGCGTCAAGGCCATCTCTTGACGTGCTTTGTTCTCTGTTATTTATCAGTGATCTTTGAAAATCTTCACCAAAAGCCAGGAGGTCCCTTTTTGTGTTCTTCCTTAGATTCATGAAACATTTTCAGCGAAAAGAAAGGAAGAGAAGATGGACAAAGTCACTGCTTTTAAAACACAATTTTCTCCTCTGCGTAACACCTTCATAACACGTTGTATCCTCATGAAATGCATCCTTATGAAAGCTTTCCTGAGGCGCAGTCCATAGGTGTGATAGCTGTAGGTGCCTGTGGTATGTCAACATAGCGGTGGAGCGGAGTGTTGATTTATTTGGGAGACATTTCAAAATTAGAGTCATTCTTGGCTTGTGGTGAAGAGGGCCAGGCGAAAGCAAAGTGAGGAAGGTGAGAAATCCAAGAAGTCTATAAAATCAGGGGAGAGAGAAGGGAGGAAGTCAACAGAGAGAGACAGGAAAGAGGAGAGGCTCAACAGATGACACTGGAGGGAAAAATATGGCAGTGGCGAGGAGAGAGGGGAAGAGATGCATCTGCTACACACTATCAGCACTCCCACCCTGTACGGAGTTCAACTGAAAGGCTATATAAACAAGATGAGATGTGTGTGTATGTGTCTGCATCAGAACACTTGTAGTGTGTGTGTGGGAGAGTTTTTTATATTTCTTTCTGTGGAGAGAGACAGCACTCAAACATTTGATCATCAGCAGGCAATGCTTTGAGGTTCCTCTACTATCGTCAGGGCTGTGACATCTGCCTGGATTTTGCATTTGAGCGCGTGTTGGTACAGGATCCTCTTCCGTTCATTCCAAGCAACACCTGATGCTGCTGCCAGAAATGTAAAATCAATCTCTTACTCTCTGCCAGATAAATTCTCTCAGTAGAAACTGACCTGACGGACCTGTTCTTCACAGGATGAGGAAAGACCTCGAGCAACAAAATGAGAGAACTACTAAATGCTACTACTAAATACACATGCAGTTGCTTATTCATGTGTTGGCTACATGAGAACACACACATCCCACACATAAACTGACACACTTTTTCATCACAGTAGGCTTTTTCTCCTGTGTGTTCATTCCCAGGCAGCCCTCTGCTGTTTGTTGTGGATACAGCAGGTTCAACACCACACAGCCACTGTTCCATCAACAGAGCAAAGTTTTTTAATCGCAGAAGTATATCAGGCAATAAAAATCTTTGATATGGAGAGAGAAAACAAGCAGAAGGGGAGTTTAAAAAAGATTCAGTCTTCAAGAAATAAACCCTTCCATATGTCTTAAGATAGCTGCTTCCTTGAATACTGTCCTGAACTGTTAATATTGTTGAAGAAGAGTGATCCGTGTGTGTTCCCTTACTCACACAATAGTAATCACAAACAGTATGTGCCTCTCTCTGTCCCTGTCTACTTGCATCCTGTGTGTGTGTAGACCTATGTGTGTGTGTGCACCTGCTGTATGATTGCATGTGATTTAAAAGCCTCACTGGGCTCTGGTGAGGGTGCCTTAGGCCTCCTGTGGAGGTGTGCAGTATTTCACTGTGATGGCTGGCTAAGCATTTTCTGAGCCAGAGCACCAAAGCAACACAACATTCTTAGAGCGCGCTGTGCACACCATGAACACAACAACCAAAGACTATGAGTGAGGCCGCCTCATCACAGGTGAAATCTCTTTAGCTAAATAATAAAAGTAGACAAAATGGTCTGGTGGCTGTGGTGTGTGTGTGTGAGCGTGCGTGTGTGCCTATTTATAGCAAATGACTAAAGAGCTGAGGGGACTGAACTTGGGTTGAAAGCAGGGACACAGTTTGGAGTGACACCACCTAGTGCCACACACACACACACACACACACACTTACTGTTTTATTTATTTATTTTATTTTTAATATATATTTTTTTTAACACACACACACACACACCACACACACACACACACTATATATGGGTGCATTCAATGCAGGCAGGTCCTCTTACTCTTTCTCTCCTCTCTCCTGTCATATCTGGGGAGAGCTTTGTGAAGTACACAAATCAACCAGAAACCTGAATCTTGTCTCCACCCTGCTACCCCCTTTCTCTTTCTGTACATGCTGAAGTCTAAATGTTAGAAACAGATTATTGTTCACAGCATTTGTGGATGACAGTGCAGCCCCAGATGCAATATTAGAAGCAAAACATACAAGGGGGGCAGTGAAAGGCAGTCGTTGCAGTGCGCTCTGAATTATTGATCGGCTAGATATCGATGAGGAATCGTGGGTTTGTGTGTGTAAAAATATATATGTGGTGTGTTCACTAATCAAGCATCTTCGGTATGTGTGTGTGCGCATACTCTTTGTGTGTTTGTGTATGTCTCTGCCAACTGAGTGACATCACTGCCCAGCAGAGCATGACAGGCCACAAGGCCACAAGCGGCAGAGAGATGTGTGTAATACTACCCACACTCCTGATTGCTTTATTTATCCCCTCCACCCCAAGGGTCTGGCTAGTCTTTCATCGATGACGTAGACATACTGCTGTTATCGCTCTCTTTCTCCCGTTTTTTGTTGTTGTTGGTTTTGCATGCAGGCAGGCAACTGGATGATTTTAGCCTTATGAGTCACCTCTTTTCCCTTTTGTATTGTATGATTCATGGAGCTGGCAGTGGTTTTCTCTCTGAAGAGGCACTTTAAGCTGTCAGGCGCTCTGTAGTCTTTCTGACAATCATTCTACTTATGTGATTCAGCTTTATATCTTCTGTAATCATGCACACATGTAAATAAGAGAGCTGTGTATGTCTGAAATGTCTGTATGTGTCATGAATCACGCATTTTAAGATTTTCATTCCTAAATGCTATGTAGGAATATGCGCGTGCTGTGATTGCTTTTGATACCATGTTAGCTAATTTAACAAAGCATAATTCAAATTTAAAAAAGAATACGTCACCACACATACAGTTTAACTGAGCATTACCTAAACCAAAAGGAAAGCAACCATCCATCCATCCATTGTCAACCGCTTATCCTGCGTACAGGGTTGTGGGGGGCTGGAGCCAATCCCAGCTGACATCGGGCGAAAGGCGGGGTACACCCTGGACAGGTCGCCAGTCCATCGCAGGGGAAAGCAACCAGACTTGGCATGGGATTTGTGGGTTAATCTGGTCCTGTTAAGGATTCAGTAGTGTACTGGTTTATTTGGTACGTTTGTTCCACTAGACTTTTTTTCTTCTATGTAGTTTTAGCCCCCATCCACACTACTACGTTTTTGTTTAAAAACGAATATGATCTCCGTCCACACCAGTGTTATAGCTGCATATCAGAAGTGATTGGCGTCTATATTAAAACGAAATATCGAGTGGCTATTCACGTACATTGGGCGTGTGCGTGCCGGTGTAAACATGAAGCAGATGGTCTGCTCCGCAACTGCAGAAGAAATGGCGAAAGAATAAAGTACTACAGACGAAGAACCACACCAGATATTTATTTTGTAAGGACCAACAATGAGTTGGAACTGTCACTGCAAGTAAGTTAAAAGCGACTGTGGCGGCAGAAAATAGTTTTTGCCCGTCCACACTAAAATGCTAAAAACAAAAAAAAAGGGGTCAGGATCATTTTCAAACTTCTCCGTTTTAGGTCTTCATCTTCGCCATTTTGGTCTGGACAGGAGTTGCAAACGTAGCAAAATGACTTTGTTTTAAAATGAAAATGTAGCAGTGTGGATGGTCCCTTAGCCATGCTAGCAGCATGGCTCTAAGATAGCAATGTTGGTTGGTCAGTCCATTACTTTGTTCCAAATTAAAATGTCCTAACAACTATTGGAGGGATTGCCATGAAATATGATGCACATATTTATGTCCATGAATTGTAATCACTTTGATTATACATTAACTTTTCATCTAAAACAATCATCAGGTCAAAATATCAGTTTTATCTAATATTTCTCTGTACTTAGTTTTTAGTTCTAATCAGCATTGTCATTATCATGCTTACCCGCTAACCTAAGAGGCTGAACATTATACAACATCATTATACCTGCTAAACACCAGCATGTAGCATGTAGCACGTAGCACTGTTAGTGAGCATGCTGACGTTAGCATTTAGCAACATTGTTCCTACAGATTCCCAGAGCCACTAGCCTACTGTGGCATGGCCGTGGACTCTTTTCCGCAAAGGTTTTTTTTTACCCAAAATGTTTCTTCAAAGCTGAAAAAGGATATTACCATTCCCAAATATATATAGACACTTCAGCCAGGAGCCGGTTAACTTAGCTTAGCACAAAGACTGCTAGCCTAAAGGCCCATTTATACTCCTGCATAGGGTCTATGTGCGTACCCATGCATTTATACATGCATTTATACTTTTTATACTGTCATTCTGCAATTACACCCCCAAACGCTAGTCAGCAGTAGCGCTACAGTGTCCACTGTGTTGACTCTTGCCAGCCGAGCAGGCTAACTTCCGGTTTAGCGCTCCACTAACGTAAATGGGGGTAAAATTTTTAAACGTGCGGCTGGTGTAGCCTTTTCAAATGTTACCGAACGAATGGATCACATTCTGATAGCGAAACGAGACATTTTGCTCGGGTTGCGACGGTCAAAATATATTGATTCACTGTGTTACAGCCTCTATTTTGACCACTAGTAAATGTTACTTCAAAGCGCGGGGTACTTCCGGTCTGCTCGGAGGCATTGCAAGGCTACCCAGCCGACCAATCACAGAGCTTAAGGTCCGTGTCGACTCGACGTGTAGTTAAATTTTTGAGGAGGTGCACGTCACTGTAGTATCGATTGTTCATTTCCTTGCTCTGCCATTGCCAGGGGATTTTCCTGGTCTTATCGTTGTTATGCCTCAAGTATCTTGTTGACAAATACTTGGGAATTGTTATCTCCAAAGAGAGAACAACAACTGACAATATGAATATGTGGAATCAGATAGATAAATGTAAGTTAATTCTAAATAGGTGGCTGCAGAGAGATATCACAATCTTTGGAAGGGTTCTACTGTCTAAAATGGATAGCTTGTCCAGGCTCACTTACCCTGCTTTTTCTCTTTACCCATATCAGCGAGTATGATCAAAACAGTGAATAAAATTAATTTTAATTTCATATGGAGAAATAGATGCCATTATATAAGGAAAACTGACATGGTTAAAAGCTATGAAGATGGCGGTATGAATGTGATTGATTTTGATATTATGAATGGTGTTTTGAAATTGAAATGGTTAAACTTTTTCCTTGAAAATAGAGTCGTTTTGGTCTCCAATGCCGTTTTTCAAAAGATGGGTGGAATCGATTTTTTTCTCCGGTGTGATTATGATTGCAGGTCAATACCCGTTAAACTCTCTGCTTTCCATCAGCAAGTCCTTCTTTACTGGAAGTTAATATATAAACACAATTTTACACCCCACAACACACCAGTGTGGAATAACAGATGCATTTTGGTTAATAGAAAATCTCTGTACATTGAGGAATGGAGGTCTAAAGGGGTTTGGGCAATTGCTCATTTTATGGATGACAATGGAAATGTGTTAGGGCATGAAGAGTTTTGCACAAAATTTCAACTTCAGTGTTCAGTGTGATCAAAGCCATACCAATCCCTTTCAGATTACTGATTAAAAAAAGTCTTCTGTACTCAAACGCTCCTCCTGGGCTGAGGAAGCTTTGATTTGATGGAATTGACTTTTGTGTTGATAAATGTACCAACAGAGTTATTAGAAACCTTCTGCTTAAGGAATGTTATCCCAACCCAGTAAGAAGGACATATGTCTTCAGGGAATTCAGAGTTGAAGAGGTAAAAAAAATAAGAAAATATTATATTTCATTTCCACTTCCTCCCAAAGTAAAAGAAGTGAACTTTTTAAATGAGATATACCCAACTAACGAATTTTTGAGAGTGAGATTTAATTTTGATGTAAATAACTGTGTTTTTTGCGAAAGGGAAGTTGAGAGCTTGGAACACCTGTTTTTTTATTGTGAATTTGTGCAGTCCTTCTGGTGTGATATGTGGAGCTGGCTACAGTCCAAGGAGATTGTGTTTTCACCATTGACAGTAGAGTTAGTTAAATTTGGTTTGTTTGTGGGAAACAAGGATTTGGATTTTGTCCTTAACGTTGTGATGCTATTGGGGAAATCCTTTATACATAAATGTAGGTTCCTGAAGACTAAACCCTTCTTGAACCATTGGAAGAATGAGATAAAAGGTTTGTATAAGTCACTGAAACTTGTAAAAAAACAAGAAAGCACTAAAATTGGTTTCATTATTAAGCAGATTTAGGTTAATTTGAGATAGCCCTACCTTTATTTTATTTATTTATTATTATTATATATATATTTTTTAGCTGTTATTTATTTACTGTATTATTTGCTTTATCATTTGATGTTCGCTCTGTTCTTTGCTTAACCTGATGTAAACAATGTAAGAATAGATGTGATAAGATGACTGATTTGTTTGTATATTGTATCCTAAATAAAGGGGCGGAAAAAAAGTATCTTGTTTTCCTGGTCTTATCGTTGTTATGTCTCAAGTATCTTGTTGACTAATCAGTGTAATGCCTATGTATCATCACCACCTGCGTGCGATCTGATGTCTAACAAATAGCACAGAAGAGCTCATTGAAGCACCCGTGCATGACATTTCATAGAAGAAGAGGAAATTCTATTGTATATCTTCACATTTATGTTCACTTAATTATTTCCATCAGACTGAGCGTGCAGTTTTTTTTACACTAGAATTGAATTCACTGTTTATTGGAGAACATGAAATAGGCTTACAAACATTTGCATTGCTTATTGATTCTTCTAGTTCTCCTGTGTGTATGAACTGACTTTGCATGTCATGTCAAGTCAATTTTATTTACATAGCCACAGAGAGGAGAAACAAACTAACACAAAAGAGGGAGAGTGAGGCATGATAACATGCAAAGTAGATAGAGAGAGAGGGAGAGAAGGGGAGAGGCTGAATTTCCTGGGGGATGAAGATCCAGCTTAATGACTGGATGAGGCATCAGCAGCCAGGAGAGAGAGAGGTCCCAGGGCAGCTGATGGTCCAGCACAGAGAAGCCTGAGTGCAAAGGAGAAGGAGGAGATGATAGTTTGCACATTGTTATTTGAATTCTCATCAGCAGGACAAACGTGGACTGTATAAGTACTAAGGTTAATAGATTCAAGGAGACCATTGCATGCTGTATCCTGGTGAAAAAGTGAGCTGAGGCACCTAGAACACTTAGCCCTACATAGGTTAGTCACAATATTCAATATGACTTCCCACCCTGAAAGCTGATGAACCAACCCAGAGTTGAGACCTTTAGGATCCATAAGGATAACACCTGAGTGACATCAAAACAGACCTCTCCATATGTAATATGTACACACACACACACTTCTGTAGATCAAGGACAAAGCGAGGGTAAAAAAAAATGGCAGTATAAACAAAGACATAAATACATTCACAACACTACAAGCCAACAAGGAACACATGAATGTACTTCAATCACACACACATACTGCACAGAGAAAGCTGTCAGCTGCTTTTGATGATAGGAAAAATGTCAATATTTCCTCTCTCCAGGGTTCTTCAGATGAGCGTGACATGGAAGGGCCCCTGGGAAAGGTCAGCCTTGCAAGGCTACCCAGCCGACCAATCACAGAGCTTACGGTCCGCGTCGACTCGACGTGTAGTTACATTTTTGAGGAGGTGCATGTCAGGTGACGGCGTAACCTCTGCGTAGCCCCATAGTCTACACTGTCACCTACGCTGTCGAATCGACACAGAAGTATAAATTACACTTAACTCTGTCTTTTCCTGAGTGTATCGCCTATCACAGTCTAACTGTATCTGTGTGTGAGTTAGTGTGCACATGTTGGTGTAGCTTCAGTAGTTCCAAGCGCATGTGTCTGAGCTTTGGATAAGATAGTGTGAAACTTTAGTCTACACCTTTCAGAGTTAATTTCACACATGTGGTAATTACAACATCCTCAGTGAAGCTGCATCAGTTCTGACTGGACACACAATTATCTAATCATCTCCAAATAATGGTCACCGAGAAATCGACACACATTCATTTCAGAGAATTTGCTGTGAAATAGAAATGGCAAACACGGGTTATGATTTTGCTTCACCTTGTGTTAAACACAATTTGCCTACACAGAGGAGGTACATGATGGTTCTAAACTAGGCCAGATAATTAAGCTGCTGACGTACCGGTGACTCACAGTGTGCCTACCAGTGCAAGGCTGCTGCTTCCTGAACGACTTTCACGTCTATTCTCCCTCGCACACCCATCTCCTCTTCATTCTCTTTCAGGCTCTTCTACCACACCCTCCATTTTTTCTCATCTCCCTATCATCCTCATCCTCCATCTCCTCCACCTCTCCAGGGTCAGTCCTTCTTGAAGCCCCACTGCGAGGTCTCACAGGTGGGCTACATCCTAGCTTTTGATCCTTCAGTGTTGTATCTAATGTGGCCCCCACAGGGGTTCTGAGCTGTGCTGACCTTTCCCAGGGGCCCTTCCATGTCACGCTCATCTGAAGAACCCTGGAGAGAGGAAATATTGACATTCCCTATCATCAAAAGCAGCTGACAGCTTTCTCTGTGCAGTATGTGTGTGTGATTGAAGTACATTCATGTGTTCCTTGTTGGCTTGTAGTGTTGTGAATGTGTTTATGTCTTTGTTTATACTGCCATTTTTTTTTTACCCTCGCTTTGTCCTTGATCTACAGAAGTGTGTGTGTGTGTACATATTACATATGGAGAGGTCTGTTTTGATGTCACTCAGGTGTTATCCTTATGGATCCTAAAGGTCTCAACTCTGGTTGGTTCATCAGCTTTCAGGGTGGGAAGTCATATTGAATATTGTGACTAACCTATGTAGGGCTAAGTGTTCTAGGTGCCTCAGCTCACTTTTTCACCAGGATACAGCATGCAGTGGTCTCCTTGAATCTATTAACCTTAGTACTTATACAGTCCATGTTTGTCCTGCTGATGAGAATTCAAATAACAATGTGCAAACTATCATATCCTCCTTCTCCTTTGCACTCAGGCTTCTCTGTGCTGGACCATCAGCTGCCCTGGGACCTCTCTCTCTCCTGGCTGCTGATGCCTCATCCAGTCATTAAGCTGGATCTTCATCCCCCAGGAAATTCAGCCTCTCCCCTTCTCTCCCCCTCTCTCTATCTACTTTGCATGTTATCATGCCTCACTCTCCCTCTTTTGTGTTAGTTTGTTTCTCCTCTCTGTGGCTATGTAAATAAAATTGACTTGACATGACATGCAAAGTCAGTTCATACACACAGGAGAACTAGAAGAATCAATAAGCAATGCAAATGTTTGTAAGCCTATTTCATGTTCTCCAATAAACAGTGAATTCAATTCTAGTGTAAAAAAAACTGCACGCTCAGTCTCTGATGGAAATAATTAAGTGAACATAAATGTGAAGATATACAATAGAATTTCCTCTTCTTCTATGAAATGTCATGCACGGGTGCTTCAATGAGCTCTTCTGTGCTATTTGTTAGACATCAGATCGCACGCAGGTGGTGGTGATACATAGGCATTACACTGATTAGTCAACAAGATACTTGAGACATAACAACGATAAGACCAGGAAAATCCCCTGGCAATGGCAGAGCAAGGAAATGAACAATGGGTACCCAATAAGTTACCCGTGACTTTTTACAAAAACAAGTCATGGAAAACTTGCCATTTAAACCATTAGGTGTAACAGTATGCAAAAAAAATCAGTCCAAAAAGCTTCTCCCCACCTATGTTCCCTCGAACATTGGGGTATATTGACCACACCTATGCCCATGAGGTGGCTGAGATCATGTTTATACTGTTAAAATGCTGAGCAACTGGAGATTTCTTGTCCACATTGACTGTGCTATTAGCATGCTGACGAAGAGCTCAGCCCCAAAGGCCCATTTATCATATAATATTTTCTGCATAAGTGACAGTGTGCAGAGGTTTCAGTTTGTCTTATGGAACTAAATGTGGTGCCTAAGAGAAAAAATTCATACACATTTTCCCAACCGAGTACATGCAATTATGCTTGTTATTTAAAAGATATTAATGCAGGCACAGTTTTTATATGAAAGTTCCAATGAATAAGTCAGCAGCAAACATAAATAGGCAAAACATGGCATGCTATTTATTGAATAAAATCGAGTTAATTTAAACATCTTTTACAATTTCACGTCTCACAAGTGCTTAATATGGACCATGTGTTGCTGCGGGCCACATGAGAAATTAAATGTGATAGGTAGTCTATATTCTTCCTCAAGATCTATTTCATAAGTCACGGTTATGAGATGACTTATTAAAATGCAAATGTGTCCATTTATAGGAGCAACTAATACAATGTCTGTCCTTGATTGCGACCTCTATCATGAATCCTTTCATGGTGATAACTCTTGTGGCCACTGCGTTACTTTCAAAATGAATGCAAATATATGTATGAACAAGCTTTAGTTTTAGTAATAGTGATAATAATAGAGAGGCATGATGTGAGGCAACATGTTGATTCTGGTTTACAAAACGGTCCTCTGCTTTTTGCAGCCCATTGGGGTGTTTATTCAATCAAAAGGTTTCATGTTCATGTCTATGTGCAGGAGAGAATGGACAATCATCTTGTGTTCAGACGTCAGCAAATAATGCCTGCCCGAGGAGAATGTATATCCTTGCCAGACCACAGAGAGATAAGCAATCTGAGGTTGATGTTGGAAGGTTAGTCGTTACATGATGTCAAGATAACTGGACGCCATAAAAAGGTCTGGTGAGTGCTTGTAAATTGTGAAGAGAACAGAGCCTGTTATATTTTGTTTTCATAATAAAATGTGTGTTGTTGTTGTATTGTGACTGTGAAATTAGTTTTCAGGGGTCATGTTGTGCAGCTTTGATGCTTAAGATTTTTTTTTGTATGCACACACTGTGTAATGGTGACATTAGTATTTTTTTCAGAGCATTTATCTACTGATGGAACAGGTTTCTTTTTTTAATTCAGGGTGGTGATGGCACAGAGGATAAGGCGCACACCTTTGGTATGAGGGACCTGAGTTCAAATCCCCACTGTGACACATCCACCAATGTGTCCCTGAGCAAGACACTTAACCCCTAGTTGTTGTGAAATTGAAAGCTGCTTTGGATAAAAGCATCAGTTAAATGAATGTAAATGTCTTTAACGTGTGCTTGCCAAGACTAAAATACAATTTACAGTACCATTTACAAAAAACTGCCTCCAGTTAGATGAGAAGATTAATACCACTTATGTCTGCATGTAAGTACAAAGGTCTTGCCAGACAGCCGACTGGAAACAAGGGGAAACAGCTAGCCTGCCTCTAACAAAATCTCCCTACCAGTACATTTTCTGTCTTGTTTGTTTAATCTTTAAAATAACTAAGGTGTAAAAATAGACAGTTTGCCGTTTTATGGAGCGTTATGTTCAGGACATTTTCTAGGACTATTTCTTGACTATATAGTGACTTCCTGGGGTTGCTTGGCAACTGGTCATGTTTTGTGTAATGGACCTAAAGTGGAGTTCATGCTCACTGACAGAAGTTATTCATATGAAAGTTTGCTTAGGAGTTCGAAAGCAGCCTGATATGTACAACTGAATATTTGCCAATACACAGTGGTGTTCTGTCAGAAGTCACCTCACAATGTAATGAAGCAGTTATTTTGTACATATTGTATCATACCCAATGATATGTGTCTGTGTTCACCCTCCTTCAGCCCACAGCTGCTGTAACATATATACTGTAGTTTCCCACACCTCCCTTTTAACTTATTTATATTTCTGCCTTTGTATATTATGGTATGTCTTTAGCTGACACCTATAGGCACAGAGACGCTGCTCTACAGCTACATCTGCTTGTCTGCATGAACTCTGCGATAGCTAAGAAAACTTGATTATCCGGGTTATATTTCAGAAGCCTCAGGATCAAAAGAAAAGAAAGTAAGAGAAGAGACCCACTGAGGAGAAAGCCACACCTCACTGTATCCTCTATAATGTTATTGTATGGGATAGCGAAAGAGACGTAATAATGTACTTCGATAAAAATTGCCTGGAATGCATAAAAATTCCTGCTACCTGTTTTAAAGAAGAAGAAAAAAGTACATGCAGGACCATATTTAATCGAAAAACAATTCCACATACTGAAGTGTAAAAAGATGATGAAGTGACACTAGGAAAATAACTTGTCAAAAAGAAGCTTCTGGTTTCCATGAATAACATGGAATTGGAAACGAAGTTGTGCTTATCCTCTTGCATCTATACTTGCATGTGGATGGAAAAGCATATTTACATTGCTCAGACACACACACACACACACACACACACACACACACACACATTACCACAGCACACATGCATAAGTTAATGTTTTGCTGTCATGAAACATGATGTGATTACTGAGCATCTTTGGGTGCAGTGGCAGGCTTGTGCTGAGACAGAGTCATAAATCTCTGACAGGACGGACAGAAAAAGAGATACACAAGCCAACAGATGGGAGTAGAGAGACGGAGTCTGCAATTAATTTATTGTAAGAGCACCACATGTCTTTGATGCTGGGACGATTTGTCATTTTCAGTTAGCAGTGCAACTTAACAAAGTCGATCTTGAATGTCAACACAAATGTAGATTACACTATAGGCACATACTGTTGTAGAGGAACACTACCAAGATACAGTAGGTTTAGAACTTTAAAATAGACTTGCAAAGGGTTTTAGTTGGAGCATAAGCATTTTGAGTACCGTTTGGTTTTAGTTTGAAATACGCTTATTTGCTTTCTTACTGAGAATTAGATGAGAAGATTTATACCACTCTGCTGTGTGTGCGAGTGTGACATGTGAGTCAGCAGCTGGTTTGCTTAGCTTAGCAAAAAGACTGGGAATGGGAGAAAACAGATAGCCTGGCTCTGTCCAAGGGTAGTCTGTTCACCAGCACCTCTAAAGCTCACTAATGAGCATTTCATGTCTAGTGTGTTTCATTCATACAAAAAACCTGGTCAATTTGTTATTTTATGAGGGGTTGTGTGCCAGATTATTTCTTGGTCAGCACCAACTACCTGGAGTCTCCACTGGTGGACTTAGTATGCAGTGCCCCCATGCGACAAGGGCCGAAAGATACTAAAATGAATGGCTGTGGATTTGCGGAGGGGCCCGTAGAGAATGCTTATACATAAGGGTCCCGAATTTCATTTTGTGCTAAACCCTTGGTTGCCTGGCACCTTGTCCCAGCAAAGAAATAGATAGAAATAACAGATTTTGTTACCTTTGGACAGAGCCAGGCCAGCTATTTTCACAAGTTTCCAGTTATTGTGCTAAGTTAAATTAGCCAGCTGCTGACTCCAGCACCTGATGACTCTTGTTGCCCTGTCACTCAGCCGCTACCTTTTTTCTCCTTCTAATGCCTGCACTTCCTCTGCCTCCTTAGTGAGTTTGTGTGTTTTTGCTGCGAGTGAGCCTAGGAAACTGTCAAAGATGTGTTCCCATGACAACATCCATCCAGCATTAGCAACACAACAAAGTGTTAGGGAATATTCGAGTGTGTGTATGTGTGAAAGAGAGGGAGAGAAATGGACAGCTGATGTGGGTGGAAGCAATTTCAAATGAAGGATAGAGAAACTTGGACATGGACACGTGTTGATCTGGCCAACGTTGAGTTTTCTCGGCCAGTTATCAAACGGAAATGAGTATGTCTACACATGCATAGAAATATACCTTCATATTTAACCTTTCCCTAATCGTTCTAAACACCCCGAAAAGGGCACCTTTATTTCATTTGCTCACATGAATGCAAACAAATACGCGCTTGCACACACATCCATTTGGGATTACCTGCGTGCAGGACGGAGGTGTAGCATGCTGAGATCCCAGCAGGCAGATTCTGCTGGATGTGTTTGTGTTGCTATTTCAGTCACGTCCAGCTCAGCTGTGAGAGGGACATCTACAAGTGTTGCTCTGTAAAGTCACAACAATAAATCTAATTTAAATTTCACATATTGGATGGTTAAAATGTAACTGATTATGTAAAATGTTTAAGCTTTCATGTAGCTTTCAGTTCCTTGAGATTATTATCTTTGGTTCAGAAGAAAAAGCTGAAAATAGGTCATGGTTAGTGATAATGCACTTTTCTGGTGGAATAAATCATCTTGTGACATGTTTCTGGCACCTGTCAACTCATGGCCTGTAGTAGTCGCACAGAGTATACTAATGCACCTTCCTGACGATCTTCCTATCTTTTTTTTGTTGTCATTTTCTCCTTCACTGTAGCTGTTGTTTTTAATCTGACTCTCCACTTTTCTGCCTCTCTAATTCAACCTTTTCTCCCTTTTCCTTCTCGTCTTTATGCCTCAATTACTTGGAGGAGCAATATCTTTTTTCATGTCTCTTGTTGACGTCATTTGACAATCAGTTTGCTTAAACAGCCCAGAAAAAAGCCCAGTTTTTTTTCTTTGAGACACAAAACTCTTGCAAGAGCAAGCACATCTTCAAAGTTGCAATTTTGAGATACAATCACGCTGAAACTCCAATTTATAAATCTTCCCTACGGGAACGTGAAGCTGTATTTTATACATGTCACGCTAAATTAATCTCTGCTCCCTCTTTCTTCGCCCATGTCTTCCTCTGTCTCTCTCCGACACACATGAAATACAGTAGGAGGATCAGCGGCTTCTTGGCTTTTACTGAACTCTACACACAGCTGCACAACTAAAAGACATACAGCAGGGCAGAGGGGAATTAAATTTACTAATGTATCTGCCAAGGTTGGGCTGTAGTGGTGGTACATGGCTACCTGACCTCTGGGACACGTGGCAGAAACATCGGTCTCTTTCATGACAGGCTGAGGTGAAGAACTGGTTCATCTTGGCCGAGGGGGAAAATAACATTTCTGAGAGCACCAGCAGCCATTTTTTTATGTGACTTATAGTACCTTGGTCTTTACGAGGGTGGAGGGTGCACATAATAGGATTAGAAGGAGAAGATTGATGATAGATTGGAAATCAATACAGTACGGTGTCAAATCTGGTGTTGGTGTCGGATTCAGTTTCTAGTGACGTCATTTTGAAAAACAGTGCAAAACTTAATCATCTGGTGAAGATTCAGAGAAATTGGATTATATTAGACATGTGATAGACTGATGCACGTGTCATATTTCTGTGGAGCCTCAAAATCATGCAAAATGCCCTGAGCTCACAGCCAGGAAAGTGTCTTTCATTTTCAAACCACACATATGATACTTCCAATAAATATGGTGGCCATGGCAGCCTGCTTTTACATGACTATTTGGTTTTGCAGTGAGGACATTGCGGTGTTTGGTCCCTCCTGTTTCTCTGTAGCAGTTTGAGTGTGTGCCCGTTCCTCCGGTGTCCTGCTGGCATGTTGCACAATGCCCTTTTCGTGAAGGAGAGCTGGTTGGGTGTGAAAATACCAGTGTTTGTGAAACTTCTTGTGCACTGAGGTGTAGGTAATAATTCCAACTGAGATTTGACATTTATCTTTAAATGAAGGGGTGGGGGAGGGGGGGGGGTGTGCTCCTCACAATGCTGAGCCAGTGATTTAAGTCTTCTTACAACAGTGCTTCAGTATCCTGCTCTGTCTAAATGAATGCCACCTTGATTGAGCACCAGCCTGATGATATCAGAGCTAATATTGCGTTATCAATCAAAAGATAAGCCGTGACCTTTGCCGGAGCTGTGTCGAGACCCGTGTGTATGTTTGTGCATGCTTGGATCTGTTACTCGGCAATCGTGCAGGCCCATTATGTCATTATGCTAGTCCTTCCACAGTTTTAAGCCTTATCACTATACGTATGCTTGTGTAAACTTGTTTCGTTATGGAACAAAGCTTTCAGCTATAAAACAAAATGTGTGGCGACAGAGCATTTTAGGCCCCAATCTAAATGGTCGAGAACTCTTTCTCAAGCCTCAGTATGATGAAAGGTAACGCCAGCACGCTTAGCCGACTCCATGCCACAAAAGTTCAAAAGCCTAATTAAGTAAGTACAGAATTATTATCATAAAAATGTATGTTAAGTAAAAACACCATCTGTGGTATGTTATTGTAAATAAATTATTAGATGAATTAATATATGCAACAATGTGTAAATAGCATTTTACTGATGTAGCTGGTCGAGGTGCAGCTAGTTTAATTTACTTTACAGTATGTACAGTTAAGTGGTTTAGTGCATTGGTTCCCAATGTAAGGATTAGCCCCCTCCAAAGGGTCACAAGATAATTCTGAGGTGCCATAAAATGAATAATGGAGTAGGAAAGATGAAGAATAAATGTTTTGTGCCCAAATTTCTCTATATTTTTTATCTTTAATATACTTTGCTTTTTTGTGTATTGTAGAATACTTTTTGCCTTTTTGTCTCTCAAACCATTTCAGAAATTTAGAGGGGAAATCTGAAACATGACAAGGAGCCCCAACAAGACACTGTTTTCATGTAAAGGAGACACAGCCGAAAAAAGGTTGTTATCGTTAGCAAAGCATTGGATTATACATGCATATCTTATGTTTTTTTATTTAAGAACGTTAGCTGCAATAAAAATGTGGAGGGCTTTTTATTGCAGCTAACGTTCTCCTTGGGGGTGCTTGACTGGGGGGGCTGGGCCCCTGGCCAGGGATGAGATCGGCCTCGGGGGCTGCTGGCACTGCCTGCACTCTGGGGAGGGATGCCTCTGGCTGGGCTGGGGGACCGTTGGCCTGGTTCTCCCGCGTTAACGCTCCCTGGCGGCGGGGAGCTTCCCGGCACGGCTTTCTGCTGTTCTTCATTGGGGCGGGGTACAGCTTCCCCTGGGACATGCAGTCTGGGGTCCTTTGCGCTTTGGGTGGTCGCGTGGTGCCCTGGCTTCTGGGGGTGGGGGTCTCTGGGCGCTGCATGGGTTGATCCGGTTGCGGTTTGGAGGGCTGCGGTGGGATTGTAGGGCGATTGTCGATGCATCTTGATGCATTGTGCTTTTTCCCTGGGCAGGGTCTCTGAATGGCTGCTGGCCGTTTAGTTTGTGCATTGGAGTCCTCGTTGGCTTGGAGGGACCAGTTTGCGTCCCTGTTTTGCTTCGTTGGCCATGGATCCATGCTTCCCCATTTCTGTTGGCCAGTTGTTGGACCCCTCTGGATACTGAGGTATATAGTTAGTTTTCGGGATGTGCAGTGTGGGTGCGGGGCAGGGCTGTGCTCCGGTTGGTTCTGGGTTTGTGCCTGGAGTTCTCGGCCCTTGACGGGTGGGTGGGTTGTTGGTGGCATGCAGCTGAGCTGGTTGATTTTGCCTCGTTGCTGGTTTGGCTGGTGTTGCATGGCGGCCGGGGTGTGTGCTGGGCATGGGGGATGTCGGCTGGCGCCGGCGGCCTTAGTTTTTCCCGGCAGTTGGGGGGATGGCAGACTTTTATTGGCGGGTGCACGATGACCTCCGCAGCGCGTTTGCTGCCGGGCTGGGACTTGTTGCTGGTGTTTCTCTCCGCTGGCTTTCGCTGTCGTGTTATTCCGCTTGCTCTCTCTTGTTTGCCCGACCTCGCACGTGGGATTCGCAGGGGGCTCCTGGGCATTGGGTGTTGCCGTGCTCGCGCAGTGTGCACGTTGGGCTCGTCACTTGTGCATTGGTGTTGATGATTGTATAGCATTTGGGTGTTTTGGTTGTTCGCTGCGCGGCGGTGGGGTGCTGGGTGGGGGGGAACACTGGTCTATGTTGTGTGCGCGCCGCGCTGCTCTTCCGTCGGCATTACGTTGTCAACTGGCATTTGGGTCGGGGTCTTCCGCGTTTGCATCGCGGTGCATATTGCTTCTAACATTTAAGGAATTAAATGGTCTTGCACCCCCATATTTGTCTGATCTACTTTTCACCTACTGCCCTGCACGGTCTCTCAGATCAACTGAACTTGGTCTATTGTCCATCCCTCGTTTCCAGTTGTCTACAGTAGGTGGAAGGTCATTTAGTGTTAATGCTCCAAAATTATGGAATTCACTGCCCCTTTCACTTCGAAATACTTCATCTGTGGCTACATTCAAGACACAGTTAAAAACATATCTATTTAACATGTATTTCGTTTAAATGTGACTATATGTATCCTATGTGATTGTAAGTTGTGTGTTAGTTTGTAAATGTACCATGTAAAGCGACCTTGAGCTCTGGAAAGGCGCTATATAAATAAAACTTCTTCTTCTTCATCTGGGAGTCTTTGTTTTTTTTAATTTATTTTTTCCTTTTTTTCTTTCTCCCACCCCTATTGGCTACTGGGGTTCTTGCCTGCCTGTTGCTGGGGTAGGTGTGGCACAGTCGTGGCGTCCCACTCTCACTAACAACTACATTCTTTAACAGCTTATGTGCACACACATGTACACACACACACATACAGACACATTCACCCACACGCACACAGACACACACAGTCTCACACATAGACACAAACAAATTTAGGTTGTCCCTGGTAGAATTATTCCTGATGCTTTTCTTTCAGTTACTTATTTAAATTAATTGTTATTATTCCAGCTCTCTGGCTGTGCTGTGTTGCTTATTTAGTGTGCTGGACTGTTTCTTGCTTTCATTTTTCTCTTAGTTGTCATACTATGTCAGCTGTTCATTGCTGCTGTTCAGCTGGTTGTCTTTTACTATTATTATTACTTTTATTGTTTGTTTTTGTTTGTTTGTTTGTTGTTGTTTTTGTTCTCCCCAAGCCCCAAGTTATATTGCAGGTTTCCTTGTTTCTGTAATTGGTGTTTCCCTCTGCTATACCCTGATGTCCCCACCTTCCATCCCCCTTCTCTTGCAGGTTTTGTCCTTTCTCTGTGCTACCTGTTTGTGCCCCCCTATCTGCCCCCCTGTCCGGCCCGGTAAAAATCAAGACATAATTAAATAAATAATAAAACAGACAAAGGATATCAATACTCTCTTGTTAAAGTAAAATCTGTCTGGCACAATATGGTATCCAGGTCATCATACTCTATACCAGGCTGCTGGGCAGGACAGGTTTGAAAAAAAAAACAACATTGAAAAAGAAATGTGGAGGGATAAAAATTACAATATTTCCCTCTGAAATGTTGTGGACAAAGTGTCATAAAATCTATAGCTCTCTCTCTCAGTCTTTTTCTGTCTCAGTCTTCTCATCTTTGTGTATATATACTCACATGCTTCCATGTTCCAGCTCTCATCCATGCCTCTTTTCCAGCCCTTGTCATTCTGTACTGTATCTTTTAAAGGACTCTAAATTTAGTCTTAATTAATTCCCGTGGTAAAAGATTGTTTTCACCTTCTCCGACTCAGATGTGGTTGTTGTACAGTATCAAGAGGCAGAGAGAGGAAGCTTCATCTATCTGAATTTTAAATGCCAGATCTGTGGGTGGAAGACGCTGGAGTGTTTGTTGAAGAGACGGAGAGGAACGCCTCACTCACTGTGAAGGTGCAGGAGTCACATTGATGCTGCTGAAACTGTGATGTTGTGGTTCTTTATTTACTCTTTGCGCACATGTTGAGTGGTCACTGACTAGTACCTGTTTGTGCATGATTTGTGCATGTATGCATAGGGACGGACTCACGCAAACACTTGTCTGACAGAGCTGTGCCAATCAGCTGCTCAGCTAAGGTAGATTTGCTATCCGGAGCATTTGACCAGTCGCATCCTTGAAGAGAGCGGCTGAGGAAACCGAGAGCTTGAGAGAGTTGGTTGGGTACGAATAGCAAGGCTAATCACCCCAGGCCATGGGAACCAGCTAGCTGCAAGGCTAAGATTATGCCCTGTTGGTGCTTCGTGTGACAGCCAAGGACCTGCTCTGCCAGGCAAGACGGTGACCCACAGTGGGAGGGGATTGAGGTCAGCTTGATGCTTTCTGGCACCAAAGCTAGCTCAAGCTCAGGGTAATAAGGAGCATTGGAGGACGTTAGTTTATGTACATGACAGATTAGAGGGAGAGAGAAAGTTATCCATTTGTTAGCTTATAGAAAGTGTAACAGAGAACTTAAGATCATGATATGAAGCCCAAAGATACTCTGTGGGCTAGGAAAAACACTGACCCATTAACTTTTATTGCTCAACATCAACTGGATTGGAATTGACAACACTGATTTGCTGTAAGTGTTTCTATGCCTTTGCATGAAACACACACCATTACTGTATATGAATAATGTACATACAGTGTCATATTGAATTTCACAGCTTATTTGTCAGACTTTGCAGACAAGCATTTCTCCAGCTTAAAGAGAGCCATGCCTCTGTTTTTGCATGCTTTCGCTCACTTACTACAAATCCCTTTACATTGCTTCTGACTATTTCCCAAAGGATACCACGGTTATGTACATTTGTTTGACAGTTTTTGCCCAGTGGTTTACTATTCTGTCATGTGAGTATCAACTTGCGGAGATGTGGCTTCACAATCCATCACAGTGAACATCGTGTCTTGTTTTATTTTTGCCAAAGTTGAAAAGGATCACACAAATTCAGTTGCCTCCCGCATTAAGAAAGGCTGCAGTTCAGGCAAAAATCTGCACACAAAGTATGATCTTTGAAGGTCAACAAACTGAATCTCTCTCTTGATGAACTAGTACTCAATATCAATACTTGCAGTGAGAAAATCATTACCCAGCGGGGCTCAGTTCCTTCAGGATCGAAGTCATCCTAACAGCATCTGACCTTCAATGATCGTCTCCCAACATGAGAAACATGTTGGTTCTAATTAAATCCTGTCTTTCTGCACCTGATACGAGGGCATTGCATCTCAACCCTTCTACCCAGTCACTGTCCATATATTCTTCAGTCTGTATTGACTCTTCCTGTCAATACATAAAGAGGCCTTTAAAATTCATGAAGGGTGTATAGGTCATAGAGCAACCAAAATGAGCACCATTCTCATGAACCCTGCAGAATGTTTCTTTAAATCAAGTGTACATGATTTTTCCAGCATAACAACCCGGCCCCACAACATGAGGGGCCTAGAGCTTTATCAATTTATGTCCAGTGAATTTTGGGGAAACATGAAATGCTGTAAAAGTATTAACGAGAGGCAGCTTGTGGCAAGAAATCTGTCTGCTTCTTGTTGTGAGGCTGTGCATGGATATGAGATATGACCTGAATTGTAACGGCAGGGAGTGAAAGAGGATGAGGGGGAAGAAAAAAAAACATAAGAGAGGAGAAGAGAACAGGAAACAAAATTTACAGTGGAGACAGGTAGAGATCCTGCGCTGTCTCTAACTCTTTCACTGTCGGTGATTCATATTCAAGCAATGCACCCTGAGCAAAAAAGAAAGAAAATAAAAATCGACGCCCACTCTGCTGCACAAGATTTCAGGTCAGACATGTCGGCAGAACACCCTCCCTGGTTAATTTGTAAGGATAGCGATGCAATTTTAGACTGGTTGCTGGCTGATAATTTGACCTATGAATGTGCTGGGTCACTACACACTGGAAGGTGTTATCAGAGCTATTAAAGACTAACTAAGCTCCTCCCATCCTAAGATTAGCAGTGTGCCAGGGTGCTTGAGAAATAATCAACAGCAGAGAGACTGGTGGCTTTCTTTCTGACAGCTGCATCATCTTTATTTCCTCTCTTTCTCTTTCATATTGTAAATCTTCCATTGTTTTAAAACTTTTTTTTAAAATCTCTTTTTCCTGTTATCTCATTCACTCACTTACTGTTTCATTTTTTCTCTGTGTCTGCCCTCACACTCTTCTCATTTCCTTTTAGGACAATATAAACCTTTAAGGGAAAGCTGCAGGCTGCCCTGGCTCTCCAAAAAATCAAATATTCACGGCATGGAAGTGACTTCCATGAGGACGAACTGGACACACTTTGACTGAATAACCCTCTTATTTTTAGTTTAGTTTCCTTCTTCATCACAGTTATGCTTACTTTAAGGACAGCTTTTACTCTGCACAGGCAGCTGTTCTGAGCGGTGACAGCAAAATAAGTGGGAATTTTACCAGCAATGCACACATTTGTGATACATCATGCAAGTGTTAGACAAATACAGCAAATGTAATGCTGAAAAGTCATAACCATCCATCCGAAAAAATACTGTACACATTTGACATTTTCAGTTAAATGACTGTTGATTAATGACCGTAAAGAGCATTTGCTTCTGCTGAACAGTTTATTTATTTTATAATTTTTCTTTGCTGCATACCATCTGCAGTTGTGTGCTCTTGTTGACAAGGCAAACACGAGGGGGAGGCTGGCCACCACATCAGTAAATGCCACGACCAGGTTGCACTCTTAATTCTGTTCACATTAGCCGTAATTATGCCTGCTTGTTGGTGCTTAAGAAACCCAGCACTGTCCCAAAAATACTCTTGCCCTACATAGCCAGGAGGAAATAAAATGGTGTAAATGAATACTGAAGGTGAAAAGCATGCAGTGTTTTGGGGAAATGTGACCAACAGCTGTATCAAGCCTGTAATTAGGCTATCTCGCTAGTCTGGAAAACAGAAACAACTGTACATTATTAATTTTCAGTAACATACGTTTGGATTTGTTGGTTTTAGCCCACAGAGGAACAGATTGACAGACTTTAGATGTGGATTTCCTAATAGGCAAAGTTTGAGGATTCAGGGTGCTGATACTGGAACAGAAAAAATGTACAATGTAATGCTGTAGCTTTTATGCCACATTCAAGGAACATATTTAATTAACAGGTTTAATCACTTTGCCTGTATTGTGCCTCCCAAATCTTGACACATAATGTTTCATGCCATCTGACTGATGCTGAGCACAGTGTAAACATTAGCAAACTTGATTAGAATTTGAATTTTTGTTAGATGTATTGACAGAGAAAGTACGTCCTATTTTACTTTTCCTCAAACAACATATTTGACTTGAGAAATCACATTAAGTGCTGGCAAAACCTGAATATACACAGGGAATATTTCATTTAAGCACATTCAATAAAGTGTATCCTATAATGCAGCAATGCAAAAAAAAAAGTGTGCTAAGATATGAAAATGTTAAGAGTCCATTATGTTCCATATTTGGACACTAATACATTCTGCAACATATAATTTTAATAAACATTTGTCAATCATAAGTGAATGTCTGCAGCAGAGCTAAAGAAAAATAGTTATTTTGATTATGTGGTTGAGTGTTTTCCAGTTCAGTGGCTGAAGGCTATAGAGCACTGTTAGAGGGTGAAGCATGTGTGAAATAGAACATGAACATACTCACTCTTCTCAGTGTACAGTAAGTCATGTTTAGATCTTCTTTCTTTACAGCACATCATAACTCTCATCCCTACACCTCACACCCTGAGGTGTCAGAGCAGCGTGTGCTTTATGACAGTCCCAGGGGAGAGACTGAAAGATTGCATGGACACGCCTCAATATCATGAAGGTCACCTGGCTGTACGTCATTGTGGAAGAGGCATCAAAATTCTTCTTGTGCTGTATTACTCTCTATGTTCTGTTAAAAAAAACAGACAACATATATTAAATAGTGCCTGAAACTCTGGTCACTGCTATAGCTCAGAGAAACAAACAAAAAAAAGTCTGTTATGAGCGGAGTGTATGAATGGATTATGTTTGTGTGTGCAGTGTTTTTCTTTTTCATCTCTCTACTGTGGGATTTATGCCACCCCTGTCTAAAAGTGCCCTCACCTTGTACTTTATGGTACTAATATGAATCAGAGTTGGAGTGCAGAGAGCATAGGGAGTGTAATAAATGTCCACTGGTTCACCTCTGGCAAAGGCCATTACTCTGTCTTTACTGCAAGTTCCTATTGGGGTTTAGTGTGTATTATGGATAAAATTGTAGGGACTATTCATTTAAGGTTATTTTTATATTGCATTGACTTATAATTGAATCTAGGCATGTTTGACTTCTTAAATGAGAAATCCTGCTCACGTGATTTAGCTCCATGATGCAATTTCACTTAAACATAGATTAAATTTTCAGACCTTGAGCCCTTCGTTTGAATGATTTTCCCTGATATGAGCTCTAGGCATTCAGCAAATAACATAAAATAACAGATTTAGTCTGGTTTAAAAGGGATGTTGTTATATGTCCGCACAATACACATAAGACAACTGACAGATTTAAATAAAAAAGCTACTTTTGTGACAGTTGAAGAGGTAAAAATAAGCCGAATGTTAGTTTTACAATTTATTGAAGTCATTTATCTCACTCACACTTTGTTCACGTTTACACAAAAACCATGTGTCTGGTGCATATCCTCATTATTTGGGTATCTAAATCACTCGCCACCACCTGTACCAATTTGTTGAGGGTTATTTAGGAAAGGAAGGAAGCAGTCCAATGCCACTTGTCCAGCATCCAAACTGGCTGTGAACTAAAACAGCCTCCCGTGTGCATTTGATTTGATTGATGATGAAAGCGCTAATTGATCTAGCAACAGCTTTCTGGTTTTTGGATGCTTCTTCTGATCACTTCTGCTTCCCTTCTGATGCTCCTAATCCAGATGGGGGAGACTCTTCTGGTGAAATATTTTACTTAAGTTAAATGAAATTTACTTGAATATTCCGCTCTTTTCTTCTTCTACTCTGAAATAGTGCCATCACGCTGTAAACCAGCAGTGCCCAACCTTTTATGTCTGACATACTCACAACCCTATCAGATGATGTGCCCATTCATCTGCACTAGTGTGTTGTTATGAATGGATTATAAACTGGATGTTTTTGACATTGTTACATTCCATACAATTGAATTACAAATGTTTGGTTGATATGCAAGTAGGGGAGAGCTGTATGCCAATAAAATCATCAGCTTAAGTAAGATTTGGTTTTACCCGCTAACTGTAACACGTTGGTAGTTTTTGATATTTGTCCTGCACAGGTATTACTTTATCTTGTAGTGTTTTAGTGTTGCATTATTAATTTAAGTGTTATCAGTATCAGTAAAATGGAGCATGCTGTTTGTTTGGGGTTTAGGGAGCTACTGTCAAGTCCAGTAAATCAAAACAATACTGTGGTAACACTGTTGCTAAGTGGTCACTGGGAAATGCTACCCTGAACACCACAGCGATGACCACATATCACTAAGGATGTCACAAAACTAAAGCAAACAAACCATTAAAACAAAACAAATATAAAGTGCTGACACACATTAAAGCACTTGGTTTTATTTTTTAGAGCAATTTTCACAAATGTTTCTGTTTTAATTGAGACAGTCTTATCACTATGTTTGCAAAAGGTTTGTAGGGCCAGCCTCTGGAAGTAGTTGTCTCCCATTATATAGCTGCGCTGTCACATCTGGCTTTGCAAGACTAGAAATGGAAAACTTCTAAAGACCAAAGAGGAAGGAAGCAAGAGAAGTCAAGCAAATCATCTCACAGTCATCTAGTGAGGGACTGAAGATGCTGCAGTGAGTCCTGCACAGGCGATGTTGTGGATTCAATTTGCAGCAGGAAGATTTGGGAATATTGAAGAGTCGGTAGCATGGATTTGTGAATCTTAGATGGAAAAATTTGAGCCTCATCTGAAATGTAGTCAGCACATTGTGTGTCTGCAGCAGTAAGCTCATGTTTTACTTTAAATGGCCTGACCTGGCCTCTCCACTCTGCTCTCAATTAGAGTGCTATGGTACCACTGGGGCTTGTATAGGCGAAGCCAAACAGGCTGCATAGAATTAATTCATTATGCAAAAACAAAGTTTGAAAGCCTTTTTTTTTTCCTCCACGGATCTTGTTATCTTTTGATCACCCTACAAACATGGCAAATTGACCCTCTGACAGTCCATTTATAGTTGGGAATTCTAAATCCCTTGATGTGCGGCCTGTGTATGTATTTACAGCTAAACTGATTTACATTTCTATGGCTGCTGGGAAATATGAAAGTGAGGGGCAACAAACCACTGAAGTGTTCCTGCACAGATCACTTGAGCTACACATATTAATTGAGACATTAAACTTCCAGGTAGTGTCTCACACACACACACACACACACACACAGACTGTGTTGACATCCACTCATTGATTATGGTAAACAATTGTCGGTACATGTTGTGCCCTTCAAAACGTTACTTCAGCCTTGTGTACTGAAACACCTATTACCCATTCACCAAGCAAACATCAATTATGAGCCATATGTCTGACAACATTATAAAAACACACAAAAAACACACATTGATCGCATGTCTTGTGCTCAGTTTATATACATGATTTTTCAATTACAGCAACATGCTCTATCAGGGACACTTCAATAAGCCACATGGCACAAACACGCTTGTCAAGACCCTGACATATTAAAATGAAAAGCCACTTTCTAGATTGAATCATTAAAAATGACATAGGGCCGTCACATAGGAAAGGTGCTGTAAACTGATTCAATATGAAAGGCCACAACCTATCAATAAGTTGGTGGGCTGTGACTGCACTCTTCAATGTGTTCTTTTGACATTTCTCATGTATGCAAGAGTTAGGACTTCATTAATAACACTGATTGAATGATATTTATGTCAGTCTCATTTGGTCAAACAGAACAATGCTGTTGCAATACAAACTAGACACCTCCTCCAACCTGTCTGCAATTTTAACAAAAGTTAAAAAATAATTTGTGTACTGGCCATAATATAGCCTAATGGTTTTTGCTTCTTTACCCATGCTGAACCCTTCCACCAAGTTTCATAAAAAAAAAATTCGTATTCCTGTTGACAAACAAATGCCACCTAAAACATAACCTCCACGGCGGAGGTAGTAACAGACTTTCCTTTTAAGCTGGACCTCACACGATTATGTTTACCCTCTCTCAGCGCAAAACCCAAGTTAATAATTGCCTATTTTTATCACGTGTGATATCATGTAGTGCTCAGGCTTTCTGATAATCTAAAGCTGAGATACTCTCTCGCTTTCATTGCTGACCTGACTGTTTACCTTTTCCTTCTCTTTTTTTTCTCCATCGAGCAGATGGAAGGGGAGCGTGCTGCCAGATGCCAGCTGGTCAAGCGATAGTGAGAGTACAGGACAGAGGGAGGGAGGGTGGAGAGGCTAAAGTGTACTCCTGTGGTCATGGAACAGCGGTGGAGACTGCTCTGACCTATGATAAGACAGGGGTGACCCTTCCCGGAGCTGCCCTGGAAAAATCATGTGGATTTTTCCAGATCTTTGACCTTGCTTACAGTGGATGGCTGAGAAATCACCTGCTGTTTTTCCTACGCTTGTCCTATTTTCTTCATTAAACTCTTCAATTGTATTACTTTTTTTTAAAGGGCTACCATTAAAAGATGATTAAATGATGAAAGAGTTACTTTTACAGCACTCTCCCTTGTCTCACCTTATAATGCAACAGCATGCACCATGATGAATAACAAATGAGAGGGTTGTCACAGCTAATTCTGGCTGCTGGTTTTATCTCCCTGTCATCCAAAGATCAAATGCTTTACTCTGAATTACATTGTAATGCATTTTGCCTAGATTCCTACCTCCATCGTTACCGTCTAAATTTCCACTATTCCCCAGAACCCCCACCCCCGCCCGCTATTCTCCTCTGGTTTGGGATCAACTGCAATCTCTGGAAGGACATCATGTTGCTATGCTGACAGCTCAGGAACATAAATACATAAACACAAATGCACGAACACACACCCATACAATATATAATGGGTTAGTGCACACTTGCTGGTAAAAGGTGTTCCTGTGGAGTTTATTTATCCTGTTCTCGTGCAGGGAAGCTAGGAAGGCCGGTGGATAACTCGGTTTTTGAGGCTGGCAATTGTGAACAACCTGGCGATGCAACTCCTCACTCTTTCGCACTGTCAAAGTTCGCTTTAGGACTTTGGCAGCCTCTTATTGTGTGTGTGTGTGTGTGTGTGTGTGTGTGTGTGTGTGTAGGTGTCGGTATGGCTGTGTATGTATGTAAGTTTAGGGGGAAGACCATACCAGTGCCAGGCCAAGTGATGCAATGCTCCTTGGAAGCAGGCCCATCATAGAGGGAGACAGAAGTACCAGCAGGGAACAACTTCCACTTACATGGACTTGTTTAGCCAACTGCAACACTTGCTGTTATTCACCTAATGGTAAAATACTAATGCAAACAATAACAAAATCTGACAGTAGGTTTGGCAAGTTTACCATTAAAGAGTGTTACCGCCAAGTCATTTAAAAAGCTCTACGATAGCTTCACATAATAAGTTAACTCCCAGCTTATCTTACACAAACAACTGTTCAAAAGAAGCTGGGCACAGTCAGTTCCCCATTTTAAAGATTCTTCAACATATGCACATACCACAGTGCAAAATATGAGTGAGATGTGATTTCTTTTTTTTATCCTGTGACTTCTCCCTGTGTGTTTAGCAGATCGGGCTTCCCTGCAAGTATGTTATTTCAAATGTTTGCTTTTCAGATTTAGTGTTTGCAGAGCTGATGCACTTTTACAGCTGATGCAGTGTGTGCGCAATAAAACAAAAAAATGTGTTAGTGCATGAGACAAATACATCTAACCACAATATCAGAAATGTTTTAGTGTACCGGATAGTATGTGGGACCTGTGTTTCTGTCTCCTGATACAAAAATCTCCTTGAGGACAAACAAAGATAGCACTGTCGCTTTTCATTCACTTTTTTATTTTGTTTTTAGACATGTAGTTAAAAGTCATCTTGTATTCTGACCTGAGCCAGCATGCTTAGAACATAGCCAGTAAACAACTGTCTGCTTCCTGGAGGGAAGCACCAAAAGAAAAAGAAAAGCAAAAAAGCCTTTCCTAAAATGATTTGCCCATTTCTATTTGTGGGAAGAGGTTTACGTGGAAGGGAAAAGATTATGTGCATCCATTTACTGCATGTATGATGTAACATGATTATCAGTTGTTTGAATCAACACTGCCCTGATTTTGGGAGATTAGAATTCAGGACAACATCAACACACAGCCTTCATTTTCATCTGTGACACAGCACAGACTGCTGGGATACTCATGCCAACTAATTAGAGATAGAGAACGAGGGATTAGCATGAAGAGTAATTGGGGTGAGGTGAGATGGGTGGTTGCATATCGTGATGGAGGGGCAGATGGCATAAGGTGAGAAGAGGACAGAGCTGGCGTGTACAAGATTTACAACAGGAACATCTCCTCTTTCACAGAAGCCCTGTATATACAGCAGGAGCATGAGGGAGGATTACATTATGCAATTTCACACCTGGGTGCTCCTCGGTTCAAAAAGCCTTGTACTGTTGATGGTGACATCGGAGCAGTAGGGTTGGCAGGGAGGTAGATAGCCTGCAGATAACCCCTGAATCGCCAGCCACATTGCAGATTTTGTCAAGTAATGCACATTTTTGAGCTGCCAAACACTGTCCAACTCATACCATTAATAATGCCTGCATTCCAATTAGCTGTGCCAGTGCCCTATTGTACATGTTAATCTTATTGGCACACTTAAATGGAACAGAGCCACCACTGACGTTATCATTTACAACTGTGGTTTTCCAACTATAACATGACAAAATGTCTGCTGTGAAAAGGTTTATTGAAATGTCTGCTCTCATGAGTGGAAATTTCCTCTCAGTTTATTTTACTATCAAAGCAGCATAAACATGACCAGAACAGGACCATGTCCCTGAGCATGCATAGTAAAGTTGGCCTGACACTGATAACTCACAAAAACTACACGGGCTATGTTCATTGTAAATAAGGAATGTGCTCAATGTGTCATTGTAATTAATGTATGTGTCAAAAGTTTTATAGTGTTAGTAGTTATATTTTAAAACTTGCAACAGCCTGCCTTTCGGCCACTTTGGGGCAGCAGAAAACGCTGCGAAAACAACACTGACATATCACCTTTTAAGATGATATGATTAGTTCTTTATACATCTCGCAGATACGGAGCAACATTTGCATTCATTTAGAGTTGTCACCTGGTGAGTCCAAAATTTACTCTACTTTTAGCTCTGTTTTTGGTCTCCACCAATTCCTTGGGGGGAAATAACTGGTGCTTTAGCTGGTGAATGGTCCACTATGTTCACCAGCGAAGACTCAAAGAGACTAAGAAAAAGCAGAGTTGGGTTATAATTCTCGTATCATATCATATCAATTGACCTTTTTCATTTACAAGTCATGCAATCTATTTTCAAAATAAAAACACTGATTATAGCTGCCTTAATACATTTCTATGGCACAAGGTTTATCAGGCTGTGGATACACAGACAATATAAGGAATTTGTTAGTAACTAAGTACGTTTACTACTTTTTAACTGTACATTTTCTACTACTAGTTAATACTCAACTACATTATTTACATATATACAAATACCATATTTAACTGACAGCTTTGTATTCTAATTACTAGATCAAGATTTCATATGCAAAACGTATGAGATGCTTATACACTGTGATGCAGTGCTTTACTATTAAACTAACCAGTAGTGTATCTGTAAAAATGACATGACAAATTACAACATTAAGTAATAAAATCCAATAATACACTGTATTATTTATAATATTTATCACTCTGAAATGAGTATTTCTGCTCAGTTTTACTTTTGAGAGTTTAGGTAATCATGACTGACAATATTTTTGTACTACTTTAACATTTTGAATGCATATCTTTTACTGGAGTTCTTAGACCATGTTTTTTCTTGGATCTCAGTCACCTGACCCCGGTTTGGTTTGTGACAGCTAGTACATTTCTCATGCCGGATTTGTCTCCTTAATGTAATCACCAGTAATGGAAGGCAAGAGTAACGAGTGTTATAATCTTCCAAGGAATACCAATGTCCGACTTTCCCTTTCATTTGAGTATGTGTGTGTGTATACTACATCATTTCTCATCATTGTTTTTATTTTGTAAATTGTATCCATCTGATCCATATCAAGCCGGGGAGAATGATGTAGAAATTCAAAATTAACCCGCAACCACACTGCCTCCTCTCTCTATCTTACGCTGGAGGGAGCAATAGAAAGACTGCCATATTGAAAGATATTTAAGAGGCCATGGTTGATCAACTCCAAAAGCACCATGTTCTTTCCCCGACTCTCAAGTGCTTTTTATTGTGTGGGTCACATTGTTTGCCTAGCTGGCTTCACTGATAAAAGCATCTGTCCTTAGGGGAGAAATTAGACCTTTGGTCTTAAATTCAATCGAGGACAGTAGTTGTATATCGACAGCTGTTAGATCAGATTACCTAACTGTGTGTTCTCTAACATTAGCAGCCCACTGATCACAAATACCTGGCAGCAGAGCAGTTGTTAAGGCTTGAGACAGACAGCTGTGCTCAGAGAAGACACCAGCGTTCCAGGAGGTGGGGCCATGAAGACTGCATCAACCAATCACAGTGGGGGGTGGAGACATGCCTTTACCCAGCAACAGACCTAGAGGATCTCCCATTGCTCAGTTGGACTCAGGTGGGCTGACAGAACAGCCTGAGGCCTGAGAGGAACTCAGTTTGGCCCTGTCCCACCATGTTGAATGCTGACGTCAAACCCAAGGAGGAAAAACACACTATCCCTGAATCTATAAAAAAATGCTTTTTAAGCTTTGATTGGAGCATTAGTGTGTGAAAGTAGTTGCTGAATTAGTTTTTAAGGCTTTCAATCAAGCTGATGTGTGTTTTGTGTTAGCCGTGTTGACAAAGGAAAGAGGGGAAGGGGGAAATGAGGCAGCAAGAGCACAATATGGCAGTACATGAGGGGCAGTTCTCGAAATGTCCGGGGGGGGGGTTTGCACAAGCAGCTTTTCTCTCCAGGAGGTCCTACCTACGGTGCATTTTTAGGAACTTGGCAGAGGGATTGGAAGACTAAGTGAAACATTAACACTTCTCAAACTTTGTTACTGCCAAAGGAGCTGGAATCAAGACAACGAGAGCTCTCAATAGGCAGTCTCCCACTATGTGTTTTTGACTGCAAATAAAATGTGTGCCCAACATGTACGCACAAAGGAAGGTGTTGAAATTTAGAACTAACATAATGATCTTTCTATGTGCGTTCACCACCAATCCACCCTGTCTTCCTTCACATCCCTTATCAAGACTCGTGGAAACCCAAAGCACCCGTTGGTATATTCTTATCACTGCTTCAGGGTTTCAATTATAGCTTTTCCACTGTGTTCACTTTTTGAGAGATATTCTCATATTAAAAAGAATTTTAATGCATGCAGAACACTTTGTCCTTGAAAATACGGCTTGTGTGTTGTGCACGCCAGCATATTAACTCCTGGACCATTTGTTTTTTGGTGTTGACACCTCTCTTAATGCTGAAACTGTAAATCACTGAGTGAGGGTGACAGCGGTGACATTACCAATTCATGCAATAACAGAGATTGCTGAGCACACACTAAGAATGTACAATCCACACATTAGACATTTTGTAAATTATGTTTTTTTTTATTCTTACCTTTCCATTGCATACTATCGCATAATTTCAAGCAATGTAATCACACTTCATCAAAACCAAGTTTTTTTAAGGGACTATCATTAGTCTAAATACAAACTCCACATTTGCAGCAAGGCGGTCCTGGATATGTTCTGATGCAGCCACAAAGTTAACACTTTCCACTTTGTTGTCTCAGCAAAAATGTCAGTACCCTCACACAGTAACTACTACACCAATCAATGATACTTAGATTCACTCTGCTGGGCCAGACATAAACAGGAATACAAAGACAGAGAAATCCTGCTCTGTAGTGTATATAAATACCTGAAAGGACTTCAGAGGGGAAAAAACCTTGGAGGATGAGGGACGTGCCTAGGACAATAAAGCATTTCCACAGTTAGTGCTTACGTAGCACGTATAGAATTTAATTTAATATGTATATAGATCTAGAATATTTAGAAATATTTGGTTAGAGCTGTTTTGCACTTTGTGCCACTGTCCTTGTTGCTTCACTAGTGACTGTTTCTTTTCGCATGCACAGAGGGAGTTGGGTTCTGCATGTGGGCTTATGCTCGTGTTACACCTTCCCAACAAGTCATAATATATCCATGCCCTCTAGTCCAGAACAACACATAGGTTTTCCAATTTGATGCCCTTTTGCCAGGATGACATAATTTGTCTTTGCCGTTACAAATCACTATTGAAAATTTGTTTTTGATGTAAAAACACTATGGATAAGTTTTGGTAAGGTAAAATAACTACTTCTTTAAGGTTAAGGGAGCTTTGTTATCAAGGTTACAATAATAAACTGAATAACAATTCAGTGTCTCCCATGTCAAAGTCAGACAATTTGTCAGCCCATCTATCCTTGTGGACCTCCTTCAGATTTCGTTGCTCTATAATACTTTTACTTGCTCCTTAATTTCCTAAATTTCATCAACTGAAAATCTAGAAGAGCAGTGAGGCTGCAGGCTGTAGTCTGGCTGGTCAAAAGGAAGCACTGACAGACAGATAGACTGTGTATGAGAAATAAGAGAAGATATCATACAGATTCTCACCTCAGGGCTCATTGTTTTCAGTAGTGCTCTGTGTGCAGCCCAGCATCATTTGGAATTCAGCATTCCTTTAAAATGATTAAATGCTGACTGAGTGGTGGGAGTCTGGTAGGGCTCCATGCCTTCATATATGTAAATGAAAACTGGCTAAATATAAACAGTGTGGCTCTGGAGTTTATGGTTCTCTTAATCAGGTTGTGAGGATGGAAATCGAAGCTACATGTGTAGCCCTCCCACTCAATTCCACTGGTTGTTTTTTTTTTGGATTTATCATGTGCATGGGGAATGAATTGGTGAGGGGTTACTAGAATTTAACTTGGGATGTATTTACAGCAACTAACTTTGGCTTGCAATACTGGCTAGGGTGCAGAGAGGCCTGGTTAGCTTAAATATAGCTATACTGTTGTCATATGTTTTTTTCTTGGGAGCATAAAACCCCCATGCACATATACTTAGCCCCTATAACTCTTACTCTTATTTGCAAAAATCACACAAATCACATTACCAACGCACACATATAAATCAGACCACAAACTTGAATGTTGTACACAAAATATATTTATGTTAATTTCCAGAACCAGGTGAGTTGCCCTTTTAAAATGTCCCCATGGTCCAAATGAAATTACTGAACAATACCCTGGGTTTTTTCCTCAGTTTGTGGTACCACAACGTTGGCGCGCTTGTTGGAGCTCAGCTGCAACCTCCCAGAAAAATATTTTCTGTACTCACGGTTCCTTGGTACAGAAAGCTTATAGTGACAGTCCTTCCGAACCCTTCTGTCCAGTGGAGAGATGCACAATGAAGAAACCCGTCCTGAGGCTCCGTCCGTGCACAAAAACACAGACACCTCCGCCCTGCAGCGGCAAGTCCTGAGCACATCTACTGCAGCAGCATGGGTGGCAGCATCCGACGCACACTGGCCAGAAATTCACAAACACTTAGGAGCTTTACTTTATCTTGTCTAAACATGTCAATTCCATTACAATTCGCAATGTCCATACTCACTCAGAAACTCAGCGACAAAAATAGGTGTCTGGCTATGTAGTAGCAGTCTGCACGTGGCTATGGCGTTAGCTCCACTTCAGTAGAATCTCCGTGGCTGATTTAACCAGCTCACTCTCCCGCGTTAACAGGTCTCACACTGACAAAAAAAAATCTCCTGAGACTGCAAAACTACCAGGCCACCCAATATCAAAAGAAAATGACCTGGGAGGTACAAGGGCTACTCACAACGATATTTGAACACCTCACAAATCATAACTTAATTAATACATATTAATACAAAAATGTATTAGACACCAGGGACAATTGAACTGGCCCATATTTCAGGATATACTGTATTTCTATTAGCAGAACACAGAGGAAACAATCTATATATTTAGCGGGGTGCTACACATGAAACAGGTTTCACCCGGTCTAAGTTGTTGTACGAATTCAAATACTCTATTGTGTGAATGTGAAGGCCTGCAGCTTTTTCCTTCATATCCAAACACAACATAGGCCTGAGCTTTAGCTCTATCCTCCACACAGCAAATATTTCAGTACACAGGATGTGTGGCGGAGGGTCACTTCCTAACATGCCTCCCAGCACATATGCAGAAGTGTCCTTGTTTAGTGCCTACATAAGTTAAAAATTATAAATGTGCACTTAGAAGAAGACCACAGAGATAACTGGCATGACGAATAGGGTTTGGTGTTTCCTTAACATGTGGATACGGTAAGATATTAGAATGGTAAGACATTAGATTCCCATGGGGTGCATATGGCTGCTCTATTAAAAGCAGTTCTAACGCCCAGATGTGAAGGCAAAGTATGAGCATGCTCACAAAATATTAGTGATTTTCTTTGCTAATATGCATTGGTCCAATCTGAAGTCACTTTGCCAAAACTCTTCACACAGTCAGAGTCGAAAACAGAAGTGTATGTGGACCAAACTGTCAATAATATTTCAGTGCTTTCACACAAAATGCATTCAATGACCACTTTCCCCAAAATCCATGAACTCTTTAGTCTTTACTTCTCCACCACCTGCAAAACACTGTATATTTATAGGACATTTGTTAAATGATAAAATTACTCTGTCATGATATACAGCAAACTTCCCTCTAAATCTTATGTCTGTGCAGTCAGGATGGCCAAGCAGTCTCAGGTGCTGCTTTATTTTCAGGACCGCACTCCTAAGACAGCAACCACATTTCTAGGACCGTGGTATTAATTTGACTGCAAAGTTAACGTTAGCTATCAGGGTCGAATAGCTTTAGATACATTGTCATATGGTGTAAGAAACTGTCTACCCTCTCTGTGTAGTGGTTCCATGGTGTAACAGTTAGCACACTGGACTCTCGATAGCGATCTGAGTTCAAATATCACTGGAAACTGACTTTAGGTAGGAGTGCAACCTGCCACACAGCCGATCTTGTTGTATGCAAACATTTAGACGAGCTAGAGTAGGTCAACTGCTGAAAAAAATGCTGTTTCTGATAGAAAGGTGTCAGAACGCTGTGCGTACACTGGGCATGCCTCGACCAGAAAGGGCTGTTTTGGAGACAAAAGGGAGACCAGCAGGTGGTGTTATGGCTGAACGATGTATAATGTCATGACAAAGTGTACTATATGACATATGTACTCTTTCATGATATATAGCAAACTTTCCACTGAATAAAGTCTTTATGCGGTTAGAATGGCTGAGCAATCTAAGGCGCTGTGTTCAGGTCGCAGTCTCCTTGGGAAGCCTGGGTATGAATGCCACTTCTGACAGATCATTTTTTTGGAGAGCAATAGTCTGTCATGTGATAGGGGTTGAATAGTAACCAGTTCTTTGTATGTTAAGGGATAAGCACATTCAAAAAAACACACACTTAATAGTACAGCTACTGCATTTGCAATGCTGCTTTCAGACATACAGATAAAAATAGCGTTTTTTCTCTGGCCTCTCATGAACCTCAACACCAGGTCCATTTCACAATGAATAGCAGGCTATGGCTCGCCCAGCATCTGAGCACCAATGTTCCTGTTGTCGTAACCTTTGTAAAGCTAGCGTGTTAGAATGTTTTTGTACAGTAGGCCTATTTGTTGCTGGATGGATTGTTTGTAGGAAGTCTTTAAAACCAATAACTTAATTGACCATTCTCCACATCCACTCTTGTCTGTGAACACATTGCAAACTAAGTTGATTAAGACAACAAGTAAACAGTTGCTTTTTCCCATGTTCTCTTCTGTGTCCCTGGTATTGTTGCATGCCTTAGATGTCTTACTCTTTGCACTAACACACATGTAGTTCTGGGCAAAGGTTTTAGGCAGGTGTGGAAGAAATGCTGTAAACTCAGCTAACAAAGTGAGGTGGCTGAAGACAGTTTACTTTCAAATATCATATGCCATGGCAAGGCTGAGCACAGCAACAAGACACAAGGTAGTTACACTGCATCAGAAATGTCTCTCCCAAGCAGAAATTTTTCAAGGCAGACAGGAGTTTCCACTTGTCAGATCATGGTCGAAAAACTTTGGAGACCTCCTCCCCTGTGCGCTTTGCCGCGTCTATTATTTGCATAGATAATATACATGGTGATATCATGTAAGAATCTGCCTACCATGTATGTTTAGCAGATCCATGGTATAATGGCTAGCACTTTGTACTTGGAGTCCAGCGATCTGAGTTCAAATCTCGGTAGAACCTTATTTTAAGCCAAATGCTATTTAACTAAACAAAAACATCTCAGACCTTGTCTAATCTTGTTGAGGTCGTTTCAAGCCATGGCATTGTGTACAGTATCATGACATATGTACTATATTATGACATACAATGTAAGAGCAGCAGAATTGTTGCCAGTGTTTTTGGTTGAACAAGTTTATTTTGGCTATATTCAGGCTGGAGGCCTTAGTGCTCAATTCCAATTTTTCCCCCAGATCCAATTGTTTTGTTTGACAGTTCACATTATTGCTTGAACTTCAGTGGAAATTGTCCGCGGCCTGAAAGTGACCCACATGCGCAGAAGAATAACATGGCGTCACACGCAGCAGCACGCTGTCGCACAGAAGTAAACAAGCCACAGAGGTTAATCCAGGTTAGCTCCTACTTGCTAACCCTCCCAATTTTCACGGGAGACTCATGTTTTTCATTGTCCTCTCACGGGTCACATTTCTCCTGAATTATGACAAGTGTTCAACTTTCTGTCCTTTTCATTACAGTTTCTGGCGCTGTACAACGCAACTGCTCCACAACTCACTAATGCTCTCTCTCTCTCTCTCTCTCTTTCCACTATGTCGGTAGTAGCATGCACATAACTCAGAAGAGAGCTCACGGTCCGGTGGATTTCCGGTGTAAGAAAGGGAATTTGTGAGCAGATGATAGCCAGGTAGAGAAGAAAGAGAGCCACGCATATAATAATGGCTTTTGTGGAGCATTTTCGATCACTACAGCAGGACCGTGACAACAGCTGCTCTAGAGTGATGTCAAGTCACATCAATTCGACCTGAGTGTCCAGACCGAGGTCACATTTAAAAATTAGGACCACATATGAAAGTGGCCCAAATCTGAACTGGATTTGTGTCACTGTGGCCAGCAGTCTGAACGTAGCCTTTGAAACATGTATAAAGTGTTTTGGTAGTTTGAATGAATTTGACTGTTTAGCCAAGATGCATGTTGGTAATGTAGACTGTATGAACAGTTTTGAAAAAGTGGCTTCAGTTTTGACCAACGAATGTTAGCAATTGAAAAAACAAAGTAATTCAGTAATTACCCCCCAGGGGTTTAAATTTGTTAATTATTTAATTTAAGACAAATGCGTTTTCAAAATGACAGGACATTGACATTGAAAAACACATTGTACACAGTCCTAGCTGATTTGAGTGGGAGTCTTTTTACAGTGAATTCCCTCTCTGAGCAGAAGCATAGCGACATGACCAGATTATTACTGAAAGAACCGGTGTCATTGAAGATGGTGAATGCCTGTCTCCATTACAGGGGAAGAAGAAAGGGCTTTTGGCTACTTATGAAAGCACAACCTCATTTACTATTCAGTGTTTTTTGCACCACATCTCTGTGGTTTATGTAACCAGACATGTTGATTAAATTTCCCTTTGAATGTGTAACAAATGGCATCTTGTTACGAGGGCATGGCAGTCAAATGTAATGGGTGAGTTTTTCAGAAACACATTAGACAGAATGTGCTAGTGAAGAATAAATTATTCCCTAAGTTTACATGTTGGTTACATGGTTACATCGTTTTTAGTCAATTGAGCTGTCAGAACACTGCTGCAACACCAAAGTGTCAGAATAAGCTTCCTCTTTCCTCTTTCACATCCACCAAAACAAGAAGTGCATTGCGGTGGCTGGTTGAGTAACCCTGGCATGGTGGGTCAGAATTGAGGCCACTCCTCTGGTGCCTTGTTGGCACTTTAACAAAACAAGAAAATGGCTTCCAATTGCAGTGTGCTGTCTGAAGCCTTCAGTGCCCTGAGGTATCGATTATATGTTCACAATCCCTGGAGGACAACCATGACTCAGTGCTTTCCTCACATCCACCGGCCATGTTGGATCTTCTCTCTGTTTCTGCTTCTGTGCCCATGACCGTGCTCTCCTGTCACACTGCCATTATACAGTATGTGGGGAAAATAGCACTGAATGACATAATAACAATTCAGTGTTAATAGACTACGTTGTGATTTACAGCCTCGTCAAATGGAGGATTGCCATTTCTCCAAGGGTCATGAGTTGAATCTGACTTGTGAGACCGCTTTCACTTCCAGACGCGCCATTTGTTCCAGTAAGGTGTTGAGTTTAACTCACTCGCTGTAGTTTTTTTTTAAATTTGCCATAGTGATGACGCAGGCCTTGTCACAGCACATTGTGCCACAGCGGGGATCATCACTGCTCAGTGCAAAGGCTGTTGACACCGCTGCTATCACTGTGGGAACAAAGTAAATAGAACATATATTTTCTAGTAAGATGATAGAAGAGTGTAATAATGTCTGTAAAGGCTTAAGCGCTGGTGTGGAAGCCGAGTTGTATATCTTGTGGCACATGCAAACATGGAGCATACACATGGATTAATGAAGCACACTTGGGAGCCAGCAGCAACACACTGCAGGATTCCTCATGCTTATTAAATGGGGTTGGTAGTGTGTCCTTGGAGACAAGGTGGACTGTGATGTAATAAGTGATCTGACCGGGCCGAGGCAGTAAATGAATAATCTCCAGGATTAATGAGATTGTGAACTCATGATGCTACACCACAGGGCAGAATATTTTGAGACCAAGTATCCTCACTCCTACACAGTGGTGTTGGTATTGAACATCATAAAACATCGCTTTCATCATCATTTCGCATGTGGTACTGTGTATGAGTGTGTGTGCACATATGAAGAAATGACCTGAAGTGGCTCAAAGCAGCTGTTCGAAAGGCGTGTGGGTCGACATTTCATGGCTGCAATAACCTAAGAAAACTGGTAGGAATCTGTAGCTTTTACATCCCTAAAATCATCAGCACCATGAAATACGCCTACATGTGGATTTGCTGTTGTCACGAGAAACATGAAGACACGTTGAAAAAAGAGAATGGGGATCGTTGTTTTTCTTCTTTCTGCATGAATTATTACTCCTCAAGCCTGTCTCTGAAAGAGTGAAGTGTGTCTTTTCATAGACTGCTTTACATCTGTGACGTTCATCCCAACCAATCAGCTGCTGAATATGTAAGCAAAATATGGAAAAATATTTGTTTGAGATGACCCTCCACAAGTGCTATTGACAGTTACATCCTTCATTAGACCATTTTGTGATTCGTACGGCATACAATTTTCAACCATGTCTGTTTATTTTCATATATCACAGTCTCTATATGGATTATATTTTCATTTTGTGCATAAATAAACCTGATGCTGAAATTTAGAAATACACTTAAAATAACCCAATTTAAGTTTTTATGCTTGGCTGAGGTGGAAAAGTGGGTGTATCGAAGAAAGCACAATGCAACAAACTGTGAATAAACAAACTTAGTGAATAAATCATGACACACATGAGGCAACTGAAGCTCCCGCATGGCATGGGAAAAGATCTGATCTGTGCGCGATGAGGAGACTGCAATGTTCCTCAAATTTATTACATGAAACAAAGATAAATGCCATGTTTCCATCACGTTTTCGACATTGTTTTCCACCATTTGAGGTTTATTTCTCAGCTTCATGAACCAACTCCTTATATTTCCGTAACAGTAGTGGATGGACACATGAAGAAATTTGCATTTCATTTCTAAAAATTCTGTATAAAGTTGTGCCGCCTTTGAATGAATACCTGGGTAATTTATTAATGGTTTCTTAAGTCTTCTTCCTTTCACAATACGGCAACTGACAAAAGATTAAAACTACGACAACACACACACTGTTGGACTTTTTTAGTTTGCTCTTTCATTACTTCCTCAAATAAGTTAATCAATTCAATTTACATATTTTCACGTTTTCATGTTTACTAATGTTTGGAAGCAGGATATTTTAAAAACATTGTTAACAGATAACAAGAGAAGTTGGACCAAGAGGTGATTAGCCGTCTAGCAGAAAAACAAACAAAAAGCACATAGAATTACAGATTTGGAGGTTTATTTAGTGTTCCTTTGTCTTCTTTTCATTTTTTACCAAGTACATTTAGGTGAGAATATTAACAAACACCAGTTCCCCCCAAGGAAGGATGAAGCAAGGTCTGTCGTAGAAATTATATATTTTCTTGCTTGTATATTTTGCTCTTACAAATGCCTGAGAGCATGGACTGGAGTGCTAGGATGGACTGTAGAGCAGAGGGATTGTAAGGAAATGAACCTCTCTCCGCAGCTGTATGCACTTGGTTTATGAATCTGGGATGAGCAGCCAGTGGATGAAGTGCAGGAGGCCCTCCTCCTCCATCCTGCACACTTGAGGGTAACACTGGCAGCAGCATGCTGGATGAGCCATGGGAGCTGAAGGCAATACACTGTAGCAACCAAAGTAATAAGAGAGGTGAAACAAGGCGGTGGGCAGAATTGCAGATGTAAAACAGGATACCGGAGTAAAGTTGAGTTCAAACTTTCAGGATCCGTTTGTGTCTGAAAAAGGAACTTACTTGATCACCAACTAAAGATGATACACCAAAATCTTTGTTTATGATTCTTTTCATTTCTCCTCTGACAAAATGAGTTCAGTGAAATCTGTTAATGCTCGTGTTTATGCCATTAGAGCAGACCTTAATATACACTAGATGCCATTATTTTAAACTGTGTTTTGATCCATCATCTGAAATATATCAGCAATGTCTTTGTTCTACATATAAATGTGTAGAACAAATACTCTAGTATTACAATTCAAATGACAATTGTTATTTTATGTATTGTCTAAGGTTTAATAAAAAAAGAAATTGAAATTCAGTCTGCTTGCTCTAATATAACACACATCGACAGTGAGGGGTGGCTGAGACACTTGCAGTAATAAATGTGTGACAGCACACAGCACGTCAGATGTAAGAGATGGTTCCACATAAACGAGGGAAGCTTTTTTATTAAAACCTGGAAAAACTGAGATAGATTTACAACTCCAATTACATTAAAATAGACGGATTTTAATGCGTTTGCCAGAATGAGTCTTTTGCACTCTTTTGCGAGTTACTGAAATTGACATTTTTACAGTCTTGACAATCGAGTATTCATCATCAGAAGATTCATAACAACATCCTACACACCAGTTCATTCGACGCAGTATTATCAGTAAGGAAATACGATCTTATTTCAGTGGTTCATCAAGCACTCTCATATGCTGCATGAGGATGTCAAGATGTAAATTGAGCCCTGGGTTCATCAGTAATGTGAGATTGGGCTGTCAGATCACTAAATGCTACCTTTATTGTTGTCCCTTGTCTAATTTCCAGCGCTCATATTTCCCCTCACTGCTGGGCCGCCACATATTTTTAGCTCCCAGCTCCATTTTGTATTGATTGTATCTGTCCTTTTTTGTGTGGGCAACTTGGAGGGAAGCCACATTCCCCTGGCCCGCAATTGTCCTTGAGGGTGGCATGTCAATATGAGCTTCTCAAAGCCTGAAGCCTTACATATTCCCTTTTCTGAGCTGGACATCATGTCAGAGGTGTCATATAATAATAAAAAGAAACTACCCAAACAGTAGTATTTTATGTAGTTGAGATTTAAGATGCAAGGTGGCACAGCATGCTTAATCATACAACGTTAAGATTCACTGTGCGTATGTGTTCACCTGTGCAAGCAAAATTTATGTATATTCTATAGAACATGTCTAGAGACTTTCTGGGTGAGAGGTAAGCCTGTTGTTCAAGATACAGAAGCACATACACACAGGATAATGATAGGATCTTGCAGCTTGTACAGGATGCAGAGATGCAAGAATAGGAACAGCACAATGGTACTGATTCCCAAAGGTACAGTGATATCTGGCATCATCAGCATTACAGACACTAAGACAATTTCCCTCCTGCCATATCTGCTTTTTCCTCTCTCTTCCTCCTCCGCCTTCTATCACCTTGCCATTTGCATCCCAGGCAAGGTAACAGAGCTCTTATACTTCTCCATTCTGATGCTTTCCTCCCTTACTCCCCTTTGAGGTCTTGTCTCCGCCTTCACAGTTGTGCCAGATTTACATGATTCTCTCCTATCCTTCTCCTTTCCTACGAATTTCCACTTTCCTTCTTCCTTTGTGCTGGCCTTTTCAGTTTTCATTGTCAGTAATAATGTGACCTGAAACAGCCCTCATCACTCAGATAATGGTTATTCCACTTGCTCTCCCTCTCGAGTTCCTCGTCCTATCTCTGGTGGCTGCTGCCTGTACTCTGCAGAGTTTGAATGCACGCTGATTATTCACAAGGGCCCATCCACAACTGACCTCGCCTCCGTTGGCTTTATGCATGTTACTTCTCATCACTCTGTCATCCCCCCACATGCATCCATCCATCCATCCATCCATGTTTATGCACAAAGGAAAGTTTAAATGCTGCTTTCACAAAGCCTCACTTCTAGGGCACTAGCTCTGAACAAGGGGACCATTGAGCGATGTGGTAAGAGGAGGGGCAGTCCTGGCACTCAGTCTGGCATTTGACAGGGGGCTGATCAAAGGCTGTAAGACTCTGTCTGTAACACAGGCTGCAGAATGGGGGCTAATGGGAGACATGCATGCCTGATCTCAACTGGGCATGCGTAATGTCAGGAACAAAATGTTTTCATCACTAGTTTTTCAAATGGTTGTATTTGTATAAAAGAGAAGTGTGGATGCAGTTGTTCCTTCAACAAACAGGTATTAAAGACATGATACTGCAGCTTACAGAATTAAAGAAATTAGGGGCAAACTGGCACAGCCATTATCTGAGTTTGTGAGGAATATACTTAGATATTTTTGTTTAAATGCATCCAAATGCAACCCTGGTTTTCATAACTGCATTTTGAATTCTGTTCACATGACCCTTGGCTGACCGCCACCTCAATTTTCTGCCTCTGTGTGTGTCCCAGATTCCCTCCCTCTCACTCTGTTTATATCATGCTTTATTTCTCATGTGTTTTTCCCTTTCTCTGCATCCTATTTTCTCTCATCATCAGCAGCCTTTTTGCTGCAACTGTCTCCCCTGATTGTTCTCCTGGTTGTTATTCTGTTTCTTGCCTGCTGTTATTTTTTATATCTGATGGCTTTGGTCACAGTTTTTGTTTATCTGACCTCGGTGAAACCATTTTAATGTACACAAACAAAAATATTGCATATAGAAATACATCAGGAATAATGTGGGATGTGGCACAATAGTGTATGATAACCAGGTCAGCCTTTACATGACACGCGGGCAGAAATTGACCACGGCCACTGAGACCTGACCTCTGAATGACCGTTCTACAGTCACCATGACCCAGGCTGTGATGAAAAACAAAAACAACCACAACAAGTTATAAGTGCTTGTGTTGCCAGTTTTGTGATATTGTTTGATATCTACCAGTTATTTCACACACGGGACAGGTTTGCCATCAGAGTACTCTACTCTACTAGTACCTTCTCTTGGACTGCACTGTCAACATGTGACTTAATTCAACTGCAAGGTATATATATATATATATATATATATATTAATAAAACATAGTAACATATTCCCCTCAGTCTCACACCTTGCGCTGCTCAATCCAATGCAGCATGTAATCATATGTTCTCCTTCTCCAACATGATGGAACCAGTACAACCGGGCCAAAGCCTGGACTTGGCAAGAGTGGGCGTTTCTTCTGATAGCACTCTCTAAAAATAAATGTGTGCCCTTACATAATAACTGAGTCTGTGTGAAAGCGAGAGAGCTCAATGCCAGCAGGTCAACACTACTATCAGCGACAGTGGGACGTGACATGGTCAAAAACAAAAAACCCAGGAAGACAACAAGCAAGGTTTTTCATGCTGGAAAGGGGGTGGAAATTAGGCCTAAGTATGTTTGGGCTACTCAAATGTAACACTTCCATGTTATATGGCTTACACATTGCTATTACATCGCTATATCTGCTATCACTATCATACCTGTCTATGAAATACAAGGTTAAAGCTAGCAGAAGTTTAGCTTAGCTTAAAGACTGGAAACAGGGGGAAACAATTAGCCAGGCTCTGTCCAAATGTACCACAATTCTCAAATAAAACTCACCGATTAATAATAATAAGTGTAGAAATGGATGGCTATTTCTGTTTTCCTGGATGATTATGTGGTTTTTTTTGTGCCTAGGACCAGTTGCCAGGCAACCAGTGGAGGCTACAGGAAGTTACTGGACCCAGAAATAGTATAGCGCATGACTGTGTAATAGTCGTGTTCACACCTTGGTTTTTATGTGGATTAAACAAACAAGATTCAATATGTTAATTAGAGAGCTTTAAAAGTGCTGGTAGGTGGATTTTGTTTCCTTCAGAAGGAGCCAGGCTAGCTGTTTACCCCTGTTACCAGTCATTATGCTAAGCTAAGTTAAACTAACTGGCTGCTGGCTGTAGCTTCATATTTAATGTAATATATAATTTACTATTTCCCAAAATATCACACTATTCCTTTAAGTTGAGTGTGTAATATTTAGGAGGATCTATTGACAGAAATGCAATATAATTTGTTAAGTATTATGTTAACATAATGAACAGTTACATTTTTACCGTAAGCTTGATTTATACTCCTAGTCCAGTGTCCACTGTGTGACTTTTGCCGGCCGAGCAGGCTAACTTCCGGTTTAGCCCTCCGCTAACGTGAATGGGGGTAAAATTGTAAACGTGCGGCTGGTGTAGCCTTTTCAAATGTTATCGACCCAGTGGATCACATTCTGATAGTGAAACGTGTCATTTTGCTCAGGTTGTGACAGTCAAATATATTGATCCACCGTGTTACAGCCGCTGTTTTGGCCGCTAGTAAAAGCATTGCGACGCTACCCAGCCGACCAATCACAGAGCTTACGGTCTGCGTCAATTCCACGTGTAGTTACATTTTTGAGGAGGTCCGTGTCAGGGTAGGGGGCTACGCGGAGGCTACACCGTCGATTTGACGCAGAAGTATAAATTGCACTTTAGAATGAGCCATTTCTTTCTACATACACCACTTGTCCCCTTACATGGACATCACTGTGTTGTGCTGTAATGTTCTACAGTAGCCCAAACGGGCAAACTGCTCTACAGAGTGCATTTCATCGCTACGTTGAATGCGAACAAAGAAAGAAGAAGTAAAGTTAGTAGTAGTAGTTGCAGTAGTCGACTGTTTTAAAATGTAAGAAAAGAAGAGAAATTTGGACAGATGGAAGCCCTCAGATATTATTTAGCACAAGTGTCGACAGAGCATATCCACCACCTTAGTTTCTCCTACTAGCTTGGAAAGGGAGGGGTGAGAGGTGACTGATGGTGCATTCATGTGGTGTCAGAATGATCATGATATTTTTTCCCTCCTTTAACCTTTATTGCAAAAAGAGAAATAAAGTGTACATCGGACATAAAGAAGTATACTTTTAGTCATGCAAAATAACGTATTACATAGCCTAAACATGTATTTTGTAATAAGGTTATAATATATATATATATATACAGTATATATGTAGTTAAACCTATATTTATTAGTTTGCTGTGCATGAAGAGTGAACAAGATGTCTGGGTGTTGTTTATACGCTCTGATAATACTAATCCAACACATCTTTGTAGTAACGTCCAGACAACGACTTCACAACTCGGGAAATGGGACCATCCGAGGAGCACATGAATGCACCATGAGCTGCTGGTAATTCATAACCCTCGCCAGTAGATGCCACTAAACACACTTACACACTGAACCTTTAAAGGGGAAGAAACGGGGTACAGAATGGACTGAGGTACTTGATTTGCACACAAAGACAACATGATGGTCAATGATTCCAGTGTGAAGGGAAGTACAAAGATGAGTATACACAAATGTTTCACCTTATCATACATAATTCAGGCCCTGCAGATATGCAGACATCCACAGTCAGTGCAAAGGGATACAATTTCTGAAATTTCAACCATGTCCTCTTTGTCTTTCTTCTAGTTTGTACTCTTCTGCCCATCTCAGAGTGCACTGTCACTGTCTCCCAGACAGAGCAAAAGATGATGGTTAGTGGTAGGATCAAGGATCAAGTTTCCGATGCTGAACATGAGAAAACAGTTTTTAAGTTTATATCTCTGTATATGCACACTCCCTCATCAATCACCACTACCTACCTATTTCATCCATCTTAGAGGCCAATGTCCCCTACCTCATCCCTCCCTCATAAATCAACAGACAAATGCATACTAAATAGCAGCTGTCTTTCTTTTTTCCTCCTCAACCTACCTCATCCCTCTTCTAATCACTGTCCCTGTGTGACCTGTTTGTGCATGGTGTGAGAGGGGAACGGACAAGAGTAAAAAAAGTAGTTTTCTGCTTTTCAACCATATGGCAATGACACTTTTTTTATTTCAGCTTCATCCTGCCCCGGATATTACATCACTCTGTCCCTGGAATAATTGGAGTTGCTCAAAGCAGCCTGTACGTTGGCAGGAGAACATATTAGAGCAAGAGAATAATGGAGTGTCACTCTCACTCTGAAAAAGGATCAAAGAGGGTGAAAGGGATGGTGGGGTGGTTGGGGGGCGTGAGAATAGTTACCATGGTGACTATGACATCACGGGTGGCTTGTGCACTCTGCCTTAATGGGAGTTTTGTTTGTGTGGACGTGAAGGCAAACAACTGTCTCGAGATGACAGGAGGTACTTTGTGAAATTTAAGTGACAGAAATGTGGCTCTCAGAACTCCTGGGTATTGAGGACGATCTCTCCCTTCCCTCTGCATCTCTCTGTCGTGGGCAGCTGCTGTAACAGAGCTGAGTTACGTCAACACGCTAATAACACAGCGTGGTTGTGTGGAGGTGAATTGCATGTTCCAGTCAGCTCAGTCATTTTAAATTGAGTTATTGCTTTGAGGGACAGAGACAGAGAAAAGGAGAAAGAGAGGATGGTGCAGGGCAAGTGTGCTCTCCAGCACCATTGTGAATAAATTATTTTGTCACGCATATAACAATGCCCAGCGCGCATGGGCCTATAAGAACATTTTACTTAAAACTACAATAAAACATATTTTATCATTTGCATATAATGATAATAAAGTACCGGTAAATATTAATTTACTATCATCCATAAAAGCATATGCCTAAATTAGCTTCCTATCTATAGAGCTAAGTCACTAAGAAATATTGCTGGGAGGAAATAAGGATAGAAGACCCAGAGAGCCGAAATTGCCTAGTTGTACATTCAGAGATGCATCGAGCCAGTCAGCAAACATATCATTGATCTCAACACAAGCAACTGGGAAAACATACAAGGTCTGGATTGCTTCATAAAATCTGTCATCTATCCCCGCTTCCATAAATTTAAAAGGCAAATCACTCTATCAATTAATTTGCATGCACGTAGCCATGCATTGATTCTGTGTCTCTGCGTTTTGCAATTATACCGCCATACGCTAGTTGGTGGCAGCGTTACAGCGTCCACTGTGTTGACTTTTGCTGGCCGAGCAGGCTAACTTCCAGTTTAGAATGGATAAGGCTATGGTGTAGGCTACTGCGTAGGGTACACATAGGCTACGCATAGGCTACGCCGTCGATTCGACACAGACGAGGGCGGATCATGCCTTAGTAGGATTCACTAATTCACCTTGGCGAATGGCCTCGGCCATTTTGACAGTGAATTGACTTCTAGTTGCTGAACCACCTAATTCACCCCCACACAGTTGTCATGAAGGGGAAAATGGCTATATAGACCAAAAGATTTTTTTGTAGAAGTTGTAAGCAGGTTTATCTCTGTCAGACATTTTAACATGGGGGTCCTTGGGGATTTTCAGGAAATGAGTAAATATGCGCAAGCCAAGATCACTCTGTTTTAAGTTTCGTGGAAACATTAAGTGTATGTCACGTTTGAGCTGGAAATTGAGACAGAAGCAGCAGAAGCAACAGAAACATGCATATAGGACAAGTTGCACACATATAGGCATTAACACAGACACACTTGTAGTCAGATATATGCAGACAAAGTAAAAAAACTAAAAAGAAACAAGAGGAGACTTTCACACACAATAACTGTGATGATGTACCACCGTGATTCTATTCATTTTGCTCCCTTTCCCACAGACTGTAATTGCTGCCATTTTCTCTTCACTGCTGGGTGCCTATTTACCTGCCAGAAGTAGTTTAGAGTTGCTTTTATGTGTCTGACCTGAGCGTGGAAGCTGATGTGAATTGACAACTGTGTGACAGGCCTTCCAGGGGGCTGTTGACATGCTACTTTGGAGATTTGTGCACAGCACTGTTCCTTCAGATGTCCAAGTGGTAGAAATTAAATCACCTTTAAGGGTAAAAATGTAATAATATTAATAATTTTTTTAGTAGTTGCACACTGAAAGCTCAAACCTTTTAGTATAAAGGAGGCCCTCAATACTTAAAGATTTGTACTTTCATTGTGAAATTTGACAGCCTTCCCAGTGTTTGGAAGCGTTTCCCATTGGTGCTCTGGTGGTCCAGTTAACTCACACGCTTTAAAGACATGTAGGTGGATAGGAGACACAAAGGGTGGCTTTTGAAAAGAACTAGTTCGCACAACGTGTTGCCCTACCTACTCAGAAATCAAAAGTGTTAATAGCTGTTGTGAACGGCCACACTTGAAGGCAGAGTAAAAAGTCGGCTGTCATATTTTCAGTCCGCCTTTTCTAAAAGGCATTCATAGGGTTGAACTTGATTGTTCACATGTTGAGCGCCAGAAACAAAAGAAAAGCGAAAAATGAGAGCCAGAGAAAGAAGTTCAAACCAATGCTAATCGACAATCCGACAAGCACTTCTGATGAAGCATGTTGGCAGCTTAAACTGTCCATAGATGGTGAGTGTGTCTGTATTTTGTTTCCCTTCACTCTGTATGCTGGCTATGCTGGGATATGCTAGTGTATTTAACCAACCTGACCATCCGCGACTTTCCTTAAATTCCTCAGAAACCAAGACCTTAGTCACATGCTCTCAGTGTCCCTCCCACCTTCTCTACAGCAGTTATTGTCCAAAGGTATCATCTCTGGCATCATTATGTCAAAATAATATTTGTATTAATATATATATGTGTGTGTGTGTGTGTGTGTATGCGTGCGATGGGGCAAAGGTCAGGACAAGAGACACGACACAGCTCTCCTACTGACATTGTTGACACTCAGGGGGGAAGGCAGTGACACCTTATGTGTTTCATTTGGGATCAAAGGGCATTTGTAACTATTTCAGTGACCACCTCTGATCTCTGAAGTAAATTTCTGATGCAAACTTCTGAGTGTGAAGCACAGCAGCTGGCCACTTCCTTTTATAGTAGGCGAGAAGATTTGGGGGCAGAGTATTGTGGAAGGGTATTGTTTAGTGAAAGCTCTCTGTTTAGAGGGCAACTTTGAAACATCAAAAAGCATTACAGCAAAGTAAAGAAAGAGTTTGATGGATGGAGGTATTGTATGAGGTGAGGTGTATTTTTTAAGCATTTTTGTACCTCTTTCTTGGTTTTCTCTTTTTTGACTGAATTGGCAGAAGTCTGCATTAGCAACAATATGGAAAATGAAATGACTGGTGCACAATATTATGTTCACATGTTTTAATTTGGACACAGTATTTAGTGGTGCAGCTGCATTAGGAGACAACTAAGAGAAACAGGAAGTAGGTCACAGAAAAGTGCTGAAAGGGGAATCCTCTGATTTTACATATCAAAGTCTGTTTACAAATCTTCAGGGGTGCAACTCCATATATGAAAAAAAATTTATAAAGTTTTTTTTATGGTTCCAGGGGGAGCTGTGTGAAGTCTGATAAATTGCCTCAAGTGATGTCACTTGAGTCAGTGTTGGTTGGGGCAGAAGACTCCAAGTTTGAAAATGAAATAAATCTGTAGTTGTGGAGTTAGAGACAAGTGAGCTTACCAGACCTCTGTAGCTCACTCCTCATCTCTTCTTGAAGCTAGCATCTCGAGGCTACATTAGCTGCTACAACAGGGCTCTAGAGGGTGAGTATATCACTCTGATATGCAACTAAAAATAGATAGGTGCAAACCGGAAACAATTAGTCTACAACCTTCTGTAATTCTCTCCACCCTAATCATTCAAAGTCAAGATTGGCTATCGGGAGCACTGGGAGAAATCCTGTTGCTCCGGTCGCTCTGTTAAGCAGCCTGTTAAACAAGAGCGAGAGATTTGCTTCGTTAGCATAGGAAGCGGTATGACAGAAGACAGAAATACAGTGAGCAAGGTTTGGCTAGCTGGCCATTTAGCTATAGCTAGCTTAGCTTTAGGTGCCTTTTGTTGAAACATGTTCAGCTTCTGTAAAGTCAATGCAATCGTCAATGGCACTTTTCGTGAACCTGTCACAGCCTGGATGGAGCAGGACATTTAAAAAAGGTAGACGTGCCACAGAAAACTTTCAATATGTTGAACTCATTTTATGTATGAATGATTATTGACAAGTTAGTACTTAGCATTAACAAATTAGAGACTAACCACCATTGCAGAGCATTTTTCTTGCTTTCTTCTGCACAAGGATTTAATGAAGGAAAACAGCCCACAAAATGAAAATACTGTATTGTCCAACTGAAATTAATATTATACTACTATATGAAATTATAATGAATATAGTAACATCATATTAATTATATATTTATGTTATTCTAACATTATACTATTAAAGTAACATTATACTATTTAATGGTAAAATATGATGATGATATGATATGATAATTTGTTACTGTCCTCCTTAATGTTTATATGCTCTTAAATGTTTTCATTTAGCACATGTAGTCCTTGGGGGAAAAGCTTAGAGCCCTATAGTAGCATAACACATCTGAATCTCTGACCACACAGTCAGCAGTCGAGTGGCATTGTGGGTAATGTAGGTGCCAGTGCCAAGAAAGAGGAATGCATCAAAAGACATTCAGTCAGTTTTAATGTCAGTCTGACAATGTTCATTAGAGTACAATGCTAAATTTGTGGAGTATGCTTTTAACTAAACTTTACCTTAATCCCTGCAATTTCTTTACTGACTGTAAATTATTGTAAATTCAAACATCCACACATGCTGTCTATTGCAATCTAAACCTCTGTTTGCCTGCACCCTGATTGTCATTTGTGACCAGTCAGTTTGTCATCTGACGCTGGTTGACATCGTTGACTCCACAGAACAGATGCTAAATAAAGAAAAGGTTAATGTGCTGTGCTCATTTTAAGTATGCATCAGCCTCTCCGTGATACCATATCTGTTTACAAAACAGGTAAAACCATTAGCTTATGGGCGCTGTTACCAGTGTGTGTGTGTGTGCGTGCGTGTGTGTGGGTGGGGGTGTACGTGTGTGTGTGAATGTGTGTGTGTGTGTGTGTGTGTGTGTGCTATGTTGGTGTGTGACTCGCTGATAAGACAGCAGCAGATCTAACATAGACCCGTTGCCTCATGCACAAACACATCCACTCACACCCGTTGTGCTGAGCCAAGAGAGGACGATGTCTGAAAACACTGCAGCAGACCAGCCGGGTTTATGGACTGTGAATGTGGTACATTGTGTCTGCTCCCACCAGATACACCACAGGGCAAAGAATGTACCCAAGTCCCCAGCCTGAGATAAAGACTTGTGTTAAGAGTCCTGTGCCCAGAGCTCTGCTTATCCACTACATGTAGAACCTCCTTCCATGCACAGTCCTTCCAGGAAATCATAAATAATTGTTTTGTTTTTATGTATGATACTGTGCACAAACAACTTTGAGATTTGAACATTGCTTTTATTGGAAAAATTTTGTTCATTAATTTATAAACAAACTCATAAATGACAGTTTAGAGCACTTACAGACATGTCTGTGAAGTGCTGTGTGAACTGTAGTGACATTTGTTTAAGGCAGTCTGTGAATAATTAGATGCAACTAGTGTTGTCTAAGGTCCGTGTGTCATCTCTTAAGCCCCATCCACACTACTGCAGTGTGGATGTCCAGACTAAAACGGTGAAAACAATGACTAAAACGGAGAATTTGAAAACGCTGCAGACCCCATTTTTTGTTTTAAAACTCTGAGTAGCATTTTAGTGCGGACGGGCAAAAGCAGAGGACTTTAGAAACAATGACACAGACGCTCACATTTGACTCTCTGATTGGGTATTATAAGTCATGCAAAGCTGAAACAGGATGCTACTGACAGAGTTTTTAATTTGGTATTTTTATTGAAATATTTGTACTGTGCAAATAACACTTATAGCCTACACTTGTACTGTACATGTCGCCGTATTTACTTTGGGACGACTCCCAGTCTGTTTTCCACCGCCACAGTCACTTTAAACTTCCGTGTTACATTCAGTTACAGTCCCAGCTTATTATTGGTCCATGCAAAAAAAAATCTGGTGAGATTCTTCATCTGTATTTCTTTATTCTTTGCCAAATCTTCTGTAACTACGGATTAGTACATCTGCTTCATGTTTACACCGCTACGCGCATGCCCAGTGAGCGCAAACTGCCACTGGACATGCTTTTTCAGTCATTTTAATATACCGTAGATACGCAGCTAAAATGCTGGTGTGGAAGGAGATTGTATTCATTTTAAAACTCCGTTTTTAAACAAAAATGGAGTAGTGTGGAGGGGCCTTAGTTTGGGAGAGCAGAGCAACTGTTTCATATGTCATCAGAGTAAAGCAAAGGCAGACTATTCTTAACCGTGTTGATGATGTGGATGTGGAGTATGAACCAACAGACACCTCTTATCTTTGTGGATAAGGATAATACAAGCAGAAATTACACTTTAGATTTGATACGAGTAAATAGGAATTTATGAAAAAATATTCCTAATCAAAGACAAACCAATGCCTTTCAGTGCTAAGAGAGGTAGAACCATACCGCTATACAAATCATCATATAAATGTTGAAAATGTTTGAGTGTACTGTTGGTACACTTCCATTTATTGCAAACTGTTCTTGGCCTCCAAAGGCCAGGTTACGAAAGAGTAGCAGTTTCTCATCAGCAGTGATTAAATTTATATATTTTTATATATTAATATTTCCTCAGCTTGTTTTGGCCACACACGATACAATAAAAAGCCATATTAAAATCCAGTCTGAATGCACTGGAAAGTTTTTCTTGAATCAGCACTTCATTAATCTGGTAAATAATCTAGCATTGTGTTTCATCTAAGAAAGTATGGAAACACATAAGTATTCACACATACGCACACACACCCATTCATTTGCTGCCTTCTCAGAAAGGGGACTTTGTGGTGGTAAAACACTTGCATATTCAACACAGACTTGAAGTGGAGGACCACAATGGTGTGTGAGCAAACTGCGTGAGCTCACAGACTATAAATGGAAGACCACTTTAGCCTTATACATCTTATTTATTAAATGAATTCATGCTAGATATAGAAATCATGATTGTTACAGACAAGCTACAAGATCTAATTTGCCGCTGGTTGGATGATAACATGGTGAACAGTCTCATGGAACAGGCACAACCAGAACACTCGAAGATATTATGGCTGGTTTATAAAGCTATCTAAAAAGCAGAATCTCATTTAAAGGTAGATGAGATTTCTGCTGGTGCGTGACCATTTCATCTCCATCGATTACCGAATGCACATGTCTGAAATAGCCACACACACTGGTTAGTGTAGAGGGTAAGATTTCATATTGAGGTAATGTGAGCCCGGGTCTGCTGAGAGTATGAATGTGTGTGTATCAGTGTGTGGGCAGATGAACATACAGAATTCTCAACAGCCGCGAATGCTGAGTACTCTCCCTCTCCCTTCTCCGATTAAACACAACAGTGGGATTATAATTCCCCCCTCTTTCTTTCTTTCATCCTGCGTCCTCCTCCTCTGTTGTCTCGCTCGATCTCTCCTCTCATCTATCAGGCACACTTCTCTGCAGACAGCCCCTGCTGTTTACTTTGAATTTCTTTCTGTGAATCCTAATTGCACGCTGTGTTTCTCCAGGGTCAGTTCCAATCAGAATTATGATAAAGTGCATCAGACTCTGCAGAAACCGCTTCAAAACTGCCAGGAGTGTTTTTGTCATGGGCCTTATTGGTGTCAGTGGGTGGTCTCCATTTAGCTGACTTTGCTTTTTGAAAATAAAATAGATTCCTAGTATATAATAGTTGCCTCCCAGCAATGAACAGAATTAATTTGAAGTCGTTTGCATTGGATTATTTTGAGTATCTTTTTTTCCATAACCACTGTTTTTGTTTTTTTTATCATATGTTTCCGCTTTCCACCTAAACCAGCTGTCTTCATTTCTTCACACTCTCATCTTTTTCTCTCATTGTAAGCCCTTACAGGTCACTCCTGGCCATCAGGGCACCACAGTCTTCCCTCCCTGCTTTCCTCCTTCATATCCTCCCAGCTGTCCTTTATACCGCTGTATTTCCCCTCTTTTCCACACTCTTTCCATTCTTGCACCTCTACACTCTTTTAACCTGGAGACTATTGCTTCCCCAACACCTCAGAGAGTCTCACTAAGCACTAAAATGCGTCCTGATTGCTTGTGATTACAAGCAAACAGATCTATATTAAGGTGCGAATGTGCCCACTAGGACTCAGTGAGACTGAATTCCTTAAGCCACATTTAGAGGTGGCAAAGGACTCGTGGTCACAAATGTGGTGTAATGTGAATGCAAATGTGCCCCTGTCCACACTAACTGACTGACTAGGTGCTAGTTCATACATGCCAGAAGGTTTTGGAGAAGCCATAAATAGTGGAAGCCAAGAGTAGAAGGAGCTCTGTCTTGTTTTGATTATGAGCACAGGTCCTGGTTTTACAGAAATGTGATGTGTGCGAATTTGCACAGATCAAATCCCATCAAGTGGACACTTGAGACATTTGAAACATCCTGAGGTCAGTTGTGACAAACTCAAAACCTGACAGAAAATGCACTGACAGAAAATGCACTGTTCTGTGCTGGAGATAAAATTATTAATTTCCCATGCAGTTTACGTTGTTTCAGAAATATACGATACAAAATTACTAAAGAAAGAAAATAACACACAAAAAAGCATGTGAAAGAAGCTGAATTCCCTAATCAAGTAAATTTATGTCACCTTTTTTTCAGTTTATATTTAGTAATTTTAAAAACAGTACGTTGTATATGCTGTAACCGTGGTAAGTAGCTCCTACCAGTAATTAATAACACAATCTTTTAAACTAAAGGTCATTCTTTGCTTACTATCTAGGTTGCACACGTGGAGCATGTCCCCTCCTGCTGTTTAAGGCCCCCATCCATACTACTCCGTTTTAGTTTACAAACGGAGAATTAAAACGAATACGAGCTCCGTCCACACCAGCGGTTTAGCTGCGTTTTGGAGTTGATCTCCGTCTACATTAAAACGACTGAAAACGCACATCTATTGGCCGTTCAGGTACACTGGGCATGCGCGTGCCAGTGTAAACATGAAGCAGATGGTCTCTTCCTGGTTACAGAAGAAATAAATACAGATGAAGAAGGTTTTTTTTTTTGCATGCACCAATAAGGAGCTGGGACTGTTACTGAATTAACACAGGAGTGTGGCGGCGGAAAACAGACTGGGAGTCGTTGCAAAGTAAATACGGCGACATGCACAGTACAAGTGTAGGCAGATAAGTGTCAAAAACCCGGTCAGCAGCATCGTGTTGTGTAGTGTGGATGGGGCCTAAGAGTCATCCAGAGGATGTGAAACATGTACAAGACCACACAAGGGATCTTCAACCCCTCCCTTCATACCCTATACCCACAGTGGGCTGCTGTTTTGTCATATCAATGGAGCACACTGCATTATAAACGCGTGAATGACTGGGGAGAGAGAAGAGTGCAGAATAAAAAATGTAAGGTAATCAGCATAATGTCAGGCACTAAACCACACCAAGTGATGTGTCTCGTCAGAATAATCAAAAACACCTCGGCACCTTTCTCTTATCTTTCCATCAACTATTCACATTTCATTACTGAATTGATTCTCCCGGTCCTTGGGGCACTGGAGGTATTGCTCTATCATTTCAGACAGTTTATGTGCAAAGAGACCTGAGGGCTGGGGAGGTGTGTGCGTGCTTGTACTCAGGTGTGTACATACAGAGCACACACAGAGCTATCCTATTGAATGCCTCTCTCCCTCTTTCTCTTAAATCATGGAGTCCCAATGTGGTGGATGGGATGAGGAGTAATGGGGGAGTGCCAAAATCAGGAGAAATGTACGAAGAAGAGACTTCGCTTTAAAAAAAACACTGACTTGTGTGTGTGTGTGTGTGTGTGTGTGTGTGTGTGTGTGTGTGTCTGACACCAACTGCTCAGTTGTGTTTTCTCCACCTGCACGGAGCATAAAACTGAAGCATACTGAATGGCAGTATTTGCTGAGCAGTACAAGCAGCTGAACACAACATCACAATATACAGCATAGGTTAATTATACACCAAATTGAATTTGCAATCCAGAGTTACAAGGTAACTTAAATAATGAAGGTCATCAACAGCTAACCTCATGAAAGTGAAAAAGATTACTTATTAATGCTTCTGCTGATTACTTGAGCAACTTTGCTCATTGAATAACACAACACTACAACTGAAAGTGACCATAGATCAATAATGAGCCATTTTACACAGCTTACAGAGTTGGTTATATTAGGATGCTCTTGTGCATTTCAGCCTTGCTGTTTTCTCTTTGCAGATGGCGAATGGATCTATTGATGTTGCCCCTGTGGGCTGCCATTGGATGAATTATGTAACAGCCTCAGTGAGTTATGAAGGCGGCAAGGTGCAGGAGAAAAAGTACTTACGTTGCTGTCGTCACAACTGATAACATAACCTCTGTGTTCACATATATGGAGCCATGTAAATCTTCGATGTGTGTATGCATGCAGAGTGACTGATGTGTAATGTTCCATGTGCAGCCAGAGCTGACAGACTGCTCCAGAGTGAAGAAAAAGTCCAAGTTGTCATTTCCAGATAGCACCATAAAATGTTGTTGGTGTAAAAACTTGTGAAATTTAGTTAATGAGATTTTATACCAGGGCAGTAATTTCATGTATCTGTGACAGAAACACTGAGGTCCTGACTCATTTGAAGGTCACAGAAAAGATCACTAATGTTTTTGATTCAATATTACTCTGTATACTGAATGAAAACTGACTACCTTCTCCTGCTTAAGTGCAGTTTTAGCTGCTAAAGCTAATACTAGGTGATTCTAGGTATTATGTTGTGTTGTGTTGACATGCTACCATGCTAACAGATAACTAAAAGTTTGTGCAGACAACACAACTTTCAGTGTCGGCAGATCGATGTGTTGTTCACACTACACAACTTGACGTCTTGTGACGGGGGTCTTGAAGTCGTTGTGGCGTTCACACTACGTGACTGATCGGTGAAGGGGGGTCACACACTACGCAAGCTGACAACGACTCCGTCGCGCAAAGCTGGTCTCCAAACCACGTTTTGTCAACAAAACACATGTCAAAAGTGAAACGGGAAATGACGCGAACCTACACACGAAACCGCTGTTGTTTGTTATTATAAAGACAAAGAATCTGGGTGAAAGAATGGATTAGCACACTTGGGTAGCAGGGATTGTCTGTGCTACAGAGAGAGCTGGAGGTGAGTAAAAAGTGTTTTGCAGTGAAAAAGTAGCTGCATGCTCTGCCAGCTGCCTGCTCTCATTGGCTGGATGCGAGTTGGCCGACTCGATCGATCGCTGATTTACCCCTGATCACAGCCCGATGGTCACCGAGCTCGCTGACCGGCAAACCGGGCTTAAAATCATGTAGTGTGAACTAGACTTCACTGCAGTTTCCACATTTGATTGATATCTATATCCTTAGGATATAACTCTGTAAATGCACATCTACGGTTTTCCCTTTTCTGGAAAATGAATTCATAGAAATCTAATGGAAACTGCAGTTCTGCTCAGTTGGGACTTTCTTGCTAGCAATATATTTTTTGATTTTATCACCTTTTTTGTGGATATCTCAGTTTCCTCAGGATCCCTTCATTTGGTGGCACAACGACAAACCCACAGTATCCCCTCTTCCTTTCTATCTGTCTCCTACACTGCATGTCTCACCGGCTGCCTCATTTACTCTTCAAAAGCATCTGTCTATTACAAGGAGCCCAGGGCGCTCTGCAGAGTTGTGTTAAGTAATAACAACCAGTGACGTCAAAGGCTCTCCGTCTGAGCTGGTAAGGGGGGTGGGGGTAGGGGGTGGAGAGGAGAGGAGAGGAGAGGAGGAGAGGCAGACATGGAAGCAGTGGTGTGTGAAAAATCTCCTCTACTTGTGTGCCAGTTGCCCCTCTTTTAACACATGTTTACAGTGCAGCAAATTATGTTTTTAGTCACAAGCCTTAAACACTGATGTGATTTCTGATCCTCGTCTCTCAAAGGCTAATAAACATTATTGCAAAGATTTTTTCCCCCCTGGCAACCTATTTCCCACAGCACAAGTGGTCTCTTATGCTCCATCGCACACCTGCGGCTAAGCATAACTCTGTACATGATCCTCTCATAGGAGCCTGTATGTTTATGTCATATGGATAGCAGCAGTGAATGAGGACAGCCACTGTTCGTCCTCTGTTGTCAGGGTTAGATCAAGTTGTAGGTTGAGGTCTTGTGACAGTTGTTGCTTATGCAATATGATGTTTTTTTAGAAGGTGACCTTCAATTCACTGAGATGATAAATGTAAATGTCAGGAAATCCCACAAGACTGTATGGTCTGTGTTGTACTCCTTCAGTAAACAAGTCTTAAAACAGCTCAACTATAAGTCAGATTTTCATAAAAACACTGAAAAATGAGCAACAACAAACATCATTCTATCCACATTCTCACTCCTGGAGTTACAGCACAAACAGACTGAAGTCCAATTGGGGGATTAGAGATCTTAGGGTGTTAACTCTCCTCCATGAGCACAAGTGACAGCAGCGGCAGTGAGTGGAGGATACATTAGAGGATTACACCCTAAGACAATATAGCAGTTTTAACATTAGTCTTAGTCTCATTATGACGCTGACCTTGTTCTATCAGGCGACGGCAGTTTGTTGCAAATGCAAACACCGCAAGCAATTTACAGACTACAGAAGGAGCACATGAGCTATGCACAGCACACAAACTACCATAAAAAGCAGCTACCAGACAAAGTCTATATGGCTTTGGTCTTGGAGGACATGAGACATTAGATTATGCTGAGCTGTTTACAGTAAACAGCCAAGAAGTCCTCGCCAGGACGTTGCTCATTCTCCCACCCACTTCCGCTCCAAGCTATGATTGTGAATCTGAATCCACGGGGCAATGTCAAACCACACCGCCTCTCCTCTGTTCTGCCCCTGCCTGATCTACCGTCAGTCTCGTGCATTTAATCCCCACAGCGCTTTCATCTGGAGCCCTTTCGCACACATTTACAGCTCACGGTGAGCACATGACTCTGCTTGGCAAAGCCGAGTGCTTGAAGAATGTCTAAAGGTCCACCCTGTCAGCAGGCCAGTCCAACAGACTTACGCTTCCATTACAGTCACAGCTGCTGTGATGACAAAAGTTAAGACTCTTCGCACCGGACGTCATCAAGAGATACAAATAGACAAGAATTGAAAATAGCTTTAAAGACAATACGGTAATACACAAGATGTTCCAGGCATTAAATGTGATATTTAAAACACCCTGATTCAAGTCACCATGGCATCATCCATTTCTATCTGTATCTTGCCTCAGTATTTTTTTAATTTCCTATGTTTAGTCTTTATTCTTAGTTGTTTTTTAAAAACTTTTAAAATTATTTTATATTCAGTCTGTTTTAGTTATTAGTTTCTTACTTATCTCATACTTTTTTGTCACCCCTGTGGCATTGTATTTTCCACTTGTGACTTTCATGTTACATAAGTCTTAATCATTAGGAGACAGTATGTTTCTTTAACAAATACAAACAGTATTTCCCAATATGAACGGTAAGTGTAAAGTTACACTGACATTGTAGTACAATGACTTCATATCATGCCCATACCCCTATGTGTGTTAGTGCACTTTAAATTTGGCAACAGCGTGCGTTGAGCCGAGCGATGACGTGCGCAGCCTACATCAGCACCTTGGATACGGGTACACCATTCACCGTAGGGTTCCTGCCCCGTTTTAGACCAATCAGCGCGTGTGTTTTGTAGATAGCATTCAGCACCACCCACACTGCTGCCAGCTGTATTGTTCCGCTATAGGGAATCTCCTCTCAGGCAGGGCAGTATACATTCATCATAACTCCTGCAGTTTTTTCGTGGCAGGTCACGAAAAACGAAAGTCTTATGTGAACAAAATGTGAGAGAAGGGAAGCATGTGATATAACTGAGATTATTATCGCGTAAATGTCTCCTATTAGAGATCTGCTGTGTGGGATAAACCAGCCATTATAAGAGCAGCGAGTCATGTGTACAGTGCTTAAGTAGTCTGTCAATTAATAGCACAGTGTTTCTTTAAAATAAGGGGCACTCTAATGATATCAGACCAGCAAATATGACCCTGAATAATCAGACGGAAGTTGTAGAATGTAAAACATCTACAATGCGACATTTTCACACTGATAAAAGCATTTGTTTCAGCACAACTCAAACACAGACGGGATAACTCTTTAAATAATACCGCTTGTGTTTTTAACATTAATAACTTCAGCCTTTTTGCTGCCCGCACAGACCTAAGTTATCTCTGACGCAAGCACTCATCACGGGCGTCTCTCCCATTTCACAGAATCGTCTGTCTCGGATTGACGGAGCAGACCAGCCAATGAGCGCACGGCTCAGGCACGACTCCGAGGGCGGGACTGGCACTTTGGACCAATCGCGGCCGCTCATATTGTTTTGACCTCTGAAACCGCATCACCGCCTACCTCGTGCCCATGGCGGAGGAAAGCTATAAATAAAGGCAACGCTGTGGCAGGAGGGGGACGAAGTTGCAAAACTCCCGATGAGGCGGGAGCTACTCTGCGAGCCTGCTGAAAGAAGAAAAAAACGCTAAAAAAAAAACAGAAACCGAAGCAAACCTAAACGCCAATCCTCCGAAATATACATGTACTGGAATACTTTTTTGTAATGTTGATAATATATTATATGTGAAGAAAGTATTTCTACTTTTTTTCCTATTTGCACTAACTAATGGTACTTCAGAGCTACTGAGAATCTTTATTTTTTACAAAAAAGTAAGTATTTCCAGCTGACTCGTGTCTGTTGCTTGTGGTGTATCTTATGTTAATGTATTTATTTTGCTGGCTGTCGTACTGTGGCTCTATTCAGACTTACTAAGCTGATTTGCTGCGTCAGTCCACGAAGTTAGGGAGGGGTGTGTGTGTGTGTGTGTCTGTGTGTGTAAGAGTGAGAGTGAGCGTGCGTGCAAGCGCGCGCGTGAGTTGGAATTGTGTTGTATGCCCTTTATTATTCTCATCTCAGTTTAAAAGAAGACAACAATATTCCCTCAGAAATTTGAAATGCGTCTGACGTGCTCCTGAACTTATTCATTTCTTACGTGAGTGCAGCTTTGTTTCATCGGTGTCAGTATAGGCTGTTGTAACCGTTATAGTCCTGCATATTCTGTAACAATATTAAACTGATCAGATGAATCAAGACCTGTAGCCATTTCGCAACGGTGAGGAATTTCTTCCAGACTACAGTTTTCGAGGCCAGTTTTATGACGGAGACGCTAATGGTTTTCCTCCATAGGTTGAATTTGTTAATCAACTTTAAGGCGTATATAAACAGCCTGGACAAGTTCACTGCCTGCATCCCTCAGTCCAGCTCTTGTCATTGGGATTATTCTACATAGCACAACTTACTTGGTTTGGATTTGGTTTTATAGCTTGTGACATTTGCAAGTTATGTAAATATGTTTCGCCTTCCCTGTGTCAAAGTTGCCAAACATATGGGTGTAGCAATAGTATGTTGTCTTATTTCCACATTGTTTTTAATGTAGGAAGCCGTGCTTTATCAAACCAGCCACAATGACACAGAGATTTAAAGTTTTGAAATCCACTTTGAATCATTTCCTTGCCAACTTATCCTCCACCAGGCATTGTTGACAAGGCATTTACCAAGTTGCTTTTACCCCTTTCATTGATTAAATGCAACAACCCCCGCATTAGTTTTCCTGTCTCCGGCTGTATGGAGGCTATCCAGTATAACCTATTATGTAACAGGATTCCCGAGTCCTAGTGCGAGGTTAATGTGCTCAGTACCCGCTATTTGTACGTTTAGATAAAAACCATATGCACAATGAATTGCCAGATGAACAATAAGTAGCATATAGATCCCAGATCAGTGGGCTCTATTAACATTTCTGCAATAACAGCACATTTTCTGTTACCTTATTGTAGCTGTGGAATTCTGCTTTGGTTGTTGTTGCTGTGTGACAGTCAATTTATGAGCTCACAGCAGTCAAACCTGTAACATGCACTGGTTAACAGACCGTTAATAATAAAGGACACTTGCCCTCGAATTATAAAGTCTGCAGTTATGGTCTCAAGTGGGTAAAAAGGGCAAATGAGCTCAACAGTCTGTTATAGTCTGAATATTCAACTTGGTATTCTTAAACATTCACTTTTTCACATGAATGTATCTAAACATGTTGAAATTAATTATTAAAACGTGTTGTTTCTTTTTCTTGTTGCAGGAAAACATTATCACACCCTGTGGAAGGACGCCACTTCTACAAAACCAGCACTTTTGCTTTTGAACCTGTTTTATCCACGTTCTGGTTGCGTTCGCCATCCTGCCTAGGAGTGCATTTGTGTTGCCAACCACGGATAAACAAAGCAGACCCAGTGGACACATTCAAGGTCAGACACACCTAATCTTCACGCACCTGGTAAACGTCGGCAGTTAGCTATGCAGCTTGAAATCCAAGTAGCTCTCAACTTCATCATCTCGTACCTGTATAACAAGCTGCCAAGGCGGAGGGTCAACATTTTCGGCGAGGAGCTGGAGAGGCAGCTAAAGCAGAAATATGAGGGGCACTGGTACCCAGACAAGCCATACAAGGGCTCAGGATTCAGATGTATCCACGTTGGGGAGAAGGTGGACCCCGTGGTGGAGAAGGCAGCCAAAGAGAGTGGGCTGGACATTGAGGATGTCCGCAACAACCTGCCCCAGGACCTCAGCGTGTGGATTGACCCCTTTGAGGTGTCCTATCAGATCGGGGAGAAGGGGCCGGTCAAAGTATTGTACGTCGACGACAGCAATGAAAGTGGAGCTAGCACTGGGGGGCTTGATCTGGACAAGGAGATCAAGAACAGTTTCAATCCTGACGCACAGGTCTTCATGCCCATCAGTGAGCCTGTGAATGGGGCCTCTCCGGGCTCCAGCTCACCCTCTCCTCCTTTCGGCCACTCAGCAGCCGTCAGCCCCACCTTTATGCCCCGTTCCACGCAGCCTTTAACCTTCACAACAGCCACTTTCGCCGCCACCAAGTTTGGCTCCACTAAAATGAAGAGCAGCGGACGCAACAACAATGGCGGCAACAGTGCTGGGAACAAGGTGGCACGTACCTCTCCCACCAACCTGGGCCTGAATGTGAACAGTCTCCTGAAACAGAAAGCCATCTCCACCTCCATGCACTCTCTGTACGGGTTGGGCCTCGGCGTGCAGCAGCAGCACCAGAAGCCCTCAGCCCTGTCCCCCAATGCCAAGGAGTTTGTGTTCCCCAGCCTTCAGGGCCAGGGCAGCCAAAGTGCTCTCTTCCCTGGGGACAGCTCACTCAGCCTCAGCCCGCTGCAGTACAGCAATGCCTTCGACATGTTTGCGGCCTACGGTGGCCTTAACGACAAGTCCCTTATGGATGGCTTGAATTTCAGCTTGAACAACATGCAGTATTCTAACCAGCAATTCCAGCCAGTTATGGCCAACTAGTACACGTAAAGGTACTACTTAAGCTACTACTTCACACAGAAACGACCAGAGATAATGTGATGGGGGGGAAACAAACACAAATGCACATTTTGAAAAATGAAAAAAACAAGAACAGAATGTCAAGGATAAAAGGAAAAAGTGACTTGTCAGCTGTAAGATCTATGTAACGAGTCAAAGAGCATGAGCCCGAGGGTGAATTACATTGCCCCCTTGAGTTATACCTTTTTTAGTACAAGATGTCCAAGCTTGGTTAACTAAACTTCAACATGCATCATTGTTATTTCTTTTGCCAACCAAGCACAATTTTTTTTTTTATGTGACTGTTTTAAGATATATAAAAAAAGACAAAAAAAACACCACCACAAGTCATGGCCTCCTTCAGTATTTAAACATAACTGGACACAGCCAATTTTTCAAGAAATTGGCATAAATAAGTGGGATTTCCTGGTCTTTTTTCTAATTGTATAATTTAATTTAGTACAGAGTTTGTAAAATATCAGAGTATCTATTGTTTCTACAACATGGTATTGCATTTATATCTTTTTACTACTCCAGTGATCTGTGATGGCTGCAGCAACTTTATGTTTTCTTTTTTTATTGAGATTATAAAATGAATCCATCTTAAAAAAAAAAAAACATTGACTATTCTAAAGATTGTGTACAGAATATTCCATAGTGGTGGGATTTAAAGAATATTTGCTTTTTTGAAAAACATAAGAGTTGTATTTTCTGTTAAGAGTTTAAAGATTTTTGCTATATTATGGACAAAATGTAATCGTATATTAATTTTGTACCTACATTGTGCAATACTTGATAAAAACAAACGGTATAACAAAGTATTTGGAGTCGGTGTCTTACATGTTAAGAGGGACTGATAGTTTATTAAGTTTGTATTAAAAAGCTTGAAAATAATTGCACCTGTTCAGTTTGTCATTGGTTTTTGTGGTTGAGCTTGTTGATACAGGTATTTTTTAAAAGACAGTATTTGAGGGTTTTCTAACATGTCTGGACAAATCTGTCCTGAAGTGAGAAGAATCAGGTTTTTCTTGGGTACGCCCACATCCATTTTTAGATCACCCGTTTGGTGCACTGGTATGTCCTCAGCAAACAGTTTTGACAGTTCACTCACAATGGGTTTGTTCAAAAAATGAATTATGCTTTCTGCTGGGAGACTGCAGGTTTTGTTTGTTACGTAAGTGAATTATATCTGGAACAAATTCCACATACGATTCATATATATATATATATATATATATACCTCAACACATTTTATATCCTCTGCCTGTAACACTATTAGCCCACAAGCAATGTTTGTTCAAACATGCAGGCTGTGTTGGCTAACAGTTGGGCCGAGTGTCATTACACATGGATACTGGGAGTGTGATTGTGTCCTGATAACCTCCTGAACTAAAGCCTGGCCTCATATGCACAACAAGGCTGTTCGCTAACAGGCTGCTAAACCACCAAACACATTAGGCTTAAACTCACACACACCGGACAAGCGGAAACCTTGCACGATAGAAGAATTTATGTAAGAACCTGATGAAAATACAGATCTGATACTATACCTGTAAGATGCCATCATGTTTACTGGGGTATGGGAGGAAACAGAAGTGGTTTTAGTAACTCTCTGCATCAGCAGTGCATCAGACGGTGTGGGTGACAGGTTAGGCAGACGTCCTCTAAGGTGAAAATCACAGCAAAGCATCTACTGAAGCGCTTTATGCAAGATGTTGACACCCTGTCAGCTCCAGGGTGCTATTCTTCCGCACTTTGACCTCCTTGTTGATAGGAGACCAGATTGAAAACTCCCTTCCAGGGAGCTAGCAGAGTCACTTATTAACTGTAATAATAATATACATCGTGCAATACTGGAAAAACAACACTAAAGCCTGTTCAGGAGAGTGTAGCCCGAGAGTGCTAAGCTGGTCAGTTACATTTCACCCAGTGTCCTCACATGTGACCGGTTAATGGATAACTGCCAGATTTTTTTTTAGGTGGGTAGAATGAGATCCAAGCACGTACATCCTAAGATAGTATTTTAGTATAATGGGACTAGAAAAAAGTACAATGGCTGGACTGAAATCAGGCCTGCACTGTTTACTGTGTAAATCATTTATTGTGACTTTCGTGCTTCAGATAAACAACCTTAAACAACCTACACATATGTTTTACACTAAATACTTTGGATTTTTAGCTGCTTACATTGTTGATGATGATTCATAATTCATTATAATTTCATTGAGTGTTTTCAAGGTGATGATTAGGATCATTAGCTTCATTATTTAACAGCAACATGGCAAATTGAATATTCCCACCGGTAGAATTGTTGTGGTGGAGAATCCGAGTCAGAATATTAAAGCTGAAGTTAAATCGTAGCTTTTGTGACAATCAGCGTATGATTTCAGCAAAAACCTCACTCAGTTGCATTAGAGTAAAACTGCACTTTCTTAGTGACCAGAGCCTGGGTTTGCAGTGTTGAAGTTGGGACCTCTGTGGTGTTACTGCTGTTGCTAGTGATGAGAGGTTGTTGGACTGCCAGCATTAGCTGACTAAAATCCCCCCTGACCCTACTGGCATATCATGGTCCCTCTGGGGCTGGCTCATCATCACTTGTCAGTTTGCGCGTCTCCTGATACACTTGGGCTTGATAGGCTGTGTAAAGTTCAGTCTGTGTGTGTGTGGATTTAGTCGCTGATACTGTGAGTGTTGCAGAGGCTGGTGGGAGTGCGTTTGTTTATCTTGGTCTGTGACGCTGTGTTTGTGTGCATGGATAATCACCTGGTGTGGAACCAGTTCGTCTCAGAAAAAAAAGCTTTGATGGATTCTTTTTATATATATAGTTTGCTATTTTTGCCGAGGATTTTCTGTACATCACGGCTCAGGACTGTGCCCCTGCAAGCTAGCATGAGAGAGGAGTCATGGACATCAACTATAACCGCCAGTGACTATTAAAGGGCATCACTATCACTACTCATTTAAATGAGATTATTATACTACTTGGTATGTTACTGTGATTTATATCAACCTGAAATTATTGTCAAACTTTATTTCTACTAATAACCAGATAGAACAACACCTTCATGATTGGGAAGGTTAAGTTTAGAATATAGTCTGTATTACTGATTATCATTTAGTATTTTGTCATAGTAATGTAACCTGACTACATTTGATCACTAGAATAAAGGTAATAGCCAGGTTTGTGTTTATGAAACAGGCACATAATGAATTGTTCACTGTTAAAGGCCATTCACTCAGAGTACATCATTATAACGTACACAAAGATAGGCATTATATGATTTTAAAGTAGCAAAAAGGTATTGGAATACATTTGTAACGTGTTCTTATTTGCTATGTCTGATATAAATAAATATATTTTTTGAATTGTCAGTGAACAGATGCCATCACTGTATTCATTGAAATAAGCTGGAGATGTCTCCTCAGATTGAACATGGAGTCAGAATTTTTGCTGCTCATACACAGGCTTTGTATTTGCTAAAAAATATTTGTCAAATTTAGTTTTTAAAATGATAAACTGAACTATTGACCCTTTTAAGCATTTGTCAAAGAAGGCGCCGCCAACTTGCCTTGAAGACATTTCTTCTCACACACACACTCCCTCGCCCCTTGTCCACGAGCTGCATACACGTTTGTAGTAAAATTGTTTTTATTTTATACATGTTACCCCTTTTACGTATATAATCATTTGAGTGCAGCTCTTGTGAAATATCTTGTTTTTGGGAGTAATAACAGAAATGAAATCATATGTTGTGCTACTTCCCAACCCCTGTCTACATCCCCGGGCAAGACTGAAGGACAGTGGAGGAAAGACTGACAAAAGAGAGAGAGTGAGGGAGTGTGATACAGAGGATGTCAATGCCATTGAAATATGGCGCTAAGAATACCAGTGAGAAGAAAATCAGAGTAAGACGAGGCTGAGAGTGGCTCAGAAGAACACAGAAGAACAAAGCGAGACAGAAGCTTGATGAAAAGAAGAGGGAATGGGAAAGGCATAGGACAGAGAGAGTGAGAGTGAAACATTGCCAGCGCCACTATTGATGCTAATCCGGTGCCAAACACTCCCCTCAGCCCCCCGCATCCCCCCCACCCCTCCCCCGTTGCCTGTCATAAAAGCAGGTGGAGCTCAGCTCAGCTTGTGGTCCCTGCCAACTGACAAGGCCTTATGGTAATGTCACCCTCCTCAGCAAAAAAACAGTTAATAGCTTTTCATTCCCTTGCCTTAGTCCAACCCGTCACCTCATCTATTTCTGGAAGCAAACTGGAGCTGATTGAGCAATGATAAGCTGTAGGGAACTGTGCTTTCCTCTGAGCATTACTTCACCACACGCTATCTGCATCTCACAGGGGAAAGTAAATGATCTCAGTCTGACATAGAACAATCTATTTGTGTTTTGTTTTTCTGCCTGCACCGAATCCTTATTTGAGACATCATGTCCATTTAGAGGTGTGCAACAAGTATGTATGTACGTCTTGCCTCCAGCACACATTAACGAGAAAGCCAGCATTTGTTTGCTGGTCTCACAGTTGCTTAAGCTCAATAAGGGAGTATCAAGGGCGCTGACACAGTTGCTTTAAACAGTTGCTCCCACACCCATTTGGAACACATGAGCTGTTGCTGGTAGGCAGACAAGAAACAGTTTACATTCATTCAAATATATTCTTGCGCTGCACTAGTACACGCTGCTGCTGCAGACTGTCTTGTGCTAAGTCAAACAGAACTAGGACAAAGGTTGTGTAGTATAAAGTATATACAGTATGTATGTTTGTTGGAATCTTACATGTAGCATTTTGTATCTTGATAGATACACTGCATGTCTGGTCTACCTTCTCATACATGCTTCCCTGCAATCCTGTACACACACACACACACACACACACACACACACACACACACACACACACACACACACACACACACACACACACACACACACAGAATTTCTGATGCATAGTGGGAGTTGTCCAGTTTGTTTTGTACATTGTAGATATCAGACTTTCAAGCACCCAGCCCTTTAAACATGCAGTTTCTCTTATCTGCAGAAGCAAACCATAAACAAACAGAGAGCCCTTGGCCTCCCCTCCCTCCCCCACCTCTCGGGGTGACGTACGTACTTTGGTTTCTAGTGCAGTCTATCATGGCACTCCCATACCTGCCACTGGGTCCCCATGATATTTTGCTACTGAGGGGTGGGGATAGGGAACAAACCATCAGTGTTACAAAGTAGCCCCATATAAGCCTAATACATATGCAATGCAGCTATGGTTGTTGTTTATGGTATTTCTAGGCCAACATGTTCTGCCTTATGAGGTAGAAATAAAGATTGATCTCACATCTGATTAGTTTTGTCTGGATTTGTTTTCACTGGACAAGATAGTCAGGCCAGAGTTCAGTTATAGCAAGTCACAGCACGTTGTGTGTTACATTTGGATACATGAGTGAAATCGGCAAGTGTGTTATAACATTTGGGGATCGCTCTGCTATTTTTGGATAAAAAGAAACATTTTAACAATAATACTATCCATGAGTCTAGTAAGATAACAGTGAACTTGCTTCTGTAATTGTGAGGAATTTGGCTACTTTTCAAGTGACATGAACCGGACTCAGCTTGTCAAGCAGAGATAAATGTGGCAATGGTGGTGATGGTTGGGGAGTCGAGAGTAGAGGAAGGTATAGGGGGTGGCCACCTGCTATTCACCACTTCCAAGTGTGCATACACATGTGTGTGTTCATGTAGAGGGAGAGAGGAAGGACACTATAGCAACTAAAGAATCTTTTGGTGTCTCTGTTGGGCTGGATGCTCAGGAGAGACTGATTTGTAGACGGGAGAGAGAGGAGAGATGCAAGGGCATGTTGGGAAAGACTGGAGAGGGAAAATCATACACACAAATCCACACAAACACATATATCCATGTACACAAACAGTGAAGAATTTGATTGAGTTAGGAGGATTACAGCAAAACTGAAACCAAGAAGACAGACTGAAGTCCTTCCTAAGAACACATTCATATGAAACCTTCTCCCCACAACCACTTAATCCATATAATCTATAGCCGACACGTCACCACAAAGACTCCTCTGTTGCTGAGAAAAAATAGCTACACCTAAACACCTTTTCAGTCTGGATTTACCTGACTTAGAGCTCAGAAATGCTTTGAACACTTTAATAAATAATATTTACACATTACAAAGAAACCCTGGTCATGACTGGATGTGCAGCTTCTCACATGTAATTTCGAGTCATGAGACGTACACTTTATTCCACTGGTTCTGTAACTGTCTGACTAAAATATTTTGTCAACATGCTTAATGTGTTCTCAAGCTTTCAAAGGAAGCTCTTTATTTCCCTGTCTGTCTAAATGTGTGAGGATGGGATTGATGGCAAGCGCTGCTTCACACTCATATGGATCAGCGGGACAGGAAGTCAAAACATGCAGAGATAAAGCCATCTCTGTAGCATTTACTGGCAGCGGTGCAGGGCGGTAATCGTGAATGAACACTACTATGTGAGTTTTGTGTCCTTGAGAAGTGCTGGGATAAAGTGGACAGAGAGAGAAAAGCCAGTGTGTGTTTAGAGTTGTAAAGGAGAGGGAAGTAAGAGATACACTGCTGTCTTCTAAACTCATGATTATAAGTGTGGCAAAATGACACGTGACTGCAATTAGTCAAAAATGCAATAGCGTCTTAGCAGAAGTTGTGTCAGTTGTTTATGCTGCAGTTGAGATTATCGGGCCTCTCTTGTCAAAGTGAACCTGTTGGGACATCACCAGGAAATGTCTCCACAGCTGGAGAAACCGCGACTGACTCAGGACTCTGGAATTTCAACCATCCCGCTAATAAGACTGCCTGGGACCCTCACGTGCAGGCCTGAAAACACTCTTCCCCGTCTTACTTTCTCTGACAGGCAGCTACAGTGCTGCTTTACAGTTTTTCTCGATCGCTTAAATACATTTCTTGAAATTATGCCTCTTTTTCTCAAAACTCCAAACACAAATCCATACCTTCTAATCCAATTCTCCAAACATCCTATTTCCAAGTCAAAATAAAGCTCTCCACTCAAAACCATTCAATCTTGCTGAAAAACAAAACTTTGCCCTCAAACATGACACACAATCCCTCAAAAACACACACAGTTTTACACACTGGTGAGATAAATTCAAAACACTACAACGAAAACTGGTGATAAGTAATGTTGCTTGTGGTTCTTCACCTCAAAACCTTTTAACATAATGAACAAAAGCTTTGATCACTTGAGTGAACAATACTGAATGTTCGTGCTTTCTAAATTACCACATGGTGGAGGCAATGAGAAATGATGGTGTAAGTAAAGATTAGGGAAATGGTTGTGCTTTTTGATAATAACTGTAAATGAACAGTAAAGCAAGTATCAGCCATTAAACATTATATTGAGTTTTAAAAAGTATTTTTAAAGACAGAGAAAGAGAGAATATCATGAATTAAATGAATTAAGGCCTTTTCACACGCGAAGCGATTTACGCGCCTAGTAATTCATTTTCATTGAGAGGCGAACATGTAGGAAGGGATTCTTACAGGCAGAATGACCGCTCCACTAACTGTTGATACATGGAGCAGCCATCTTGGATCACAAAGTTGGGGGTAGAGTTGTTGTCACAACTTTCCGAGTAGGAAATCCTAGTTAAGGGGCTGTTCCAGTTGAAATTTCCGACTGGGAACTCAGAAATTCTGACTTCCCAGTACAAGTGGAATGCACCATTAGCTCTCTAAAGTGAGGCTATGTAAGTTTTGCTGAAGATCAGCCACTGTGGCTAGAAGTGGCAATTTTGGTGCAATTGTAAATATCAAGACGTAGTGTAAAAATAGCACAAGTAGATAAGACTCATAAAGTCAGCAGACTGACTCAGTAATGTCTGTTACACAGCAAACAGTTTGCTAACATCAGCTAATATTAGCCACCATAAGCTACTGGTCAACCAGACCAAGTAAGGCTGCAGCAGCAAATCCTCTGGGTGTACTAAACTAAGCAAAGACACATTTTACTGCTTGTGAAACTTTTTAGAAACGCCATGCTAAGATAAAAAATGTCTTCCTTCAAAAGGTACATAGTCTCACTTAAAGAATCGGAGATTTGACAAAAGGCAGTTTAAGTGACATGAATATTTCTGCTAGAACGTGTATTGTCAGTGCTGTTGCCCGTGCTAACTTGACATAGCCTGTTGGGGTGGGTGTGTGCACCTCTATGCAAAGGAAACCGTTCTTATTTATATGCATTTACATGGCAGTTAAGCATGAGTTTTGCAAGTCTAAAGACATGTCCCATTAACACTTTAACCTCTATGTCGATTTCATTTACATTTCTGTTTTCCTTGAGAGTGTTGCTCCGATGTTTGCACTGCTTAACACATTAACCTCAAGGTGACTTGCAGAAACACCTTTCCATGGATATATGCCACCCTGATGAACTGATTAGGTCTTGCCCCATCGTATTATTTTATTGGGTGCTTAAAAGAGAGGAGATTGAAAGGAAACAATACAAAACAATACAAAACAATAAACAAAAACCACTGGAAAGATCTGTGGTCATCACAGTACCCCGTAGAAGTTGCTATTCAACGTCATATAGAGGTAAAATTGCTGAATAGTATGAATGTTTAAGATAAATATGTCCAAATGGTGTCTAAATCAAATATACCTGACTTTAATTCCATTTAAATTGGTCTTATCTACAGATTTGGAGCCCATTTTATCAGCTGTTTTAACACTTTTGCTTTTTCACTGCCTGCATCTGCTCTTAAAGTTTACCACAAAGCAGATGTTTTGGCTGCCCTCTTTCCTTCCTATCCTTTCTTTCTTTGTGACGATGGAATTAACAGACCTTCATCTGCATGTGAGGAGAAAAACCATATCTGCCTCATAGCTTGAGTCAGAACAAAACATGTGATTGTCAGTGTCCTCCCAGAAGTATGGTCCAGTTTGTGCAGTCATCTGTGGAATGTACCACACTCCTGTCAACCAACTGCACTGCACAGAGAGGCTCTAATGAAGCCAGACTTGTTGGTTATGATAGAGATTCCTCCATCCAACCCATTCTATTTTGGTGTGTTGACTGTTACAACACAACACATGTTGTTGTTATGTTATGGATCAAGATTCAGAAAATTATTTTAGAAGTGACTTTCAAGAAGTAAAGTCAACTCTTTATGAAGACTATTATTTTCAATCCCTATAGGAGTCCATTTGTAATCCTGTTATATTGCTTTTACACTGAATATAGTGGATCAGCCACAATAATATTATTTCTTATGTCCTGGGATTACTTTTCAAGATGAAACGTAATCTATTTCCAATTACCAAGCCAACACGACTGTGCTGAATACACACTCATTTTAATGATTTAAATTGGGGTCTGAAAGATAACACTATTATTATTGGTAAACATATTAAAAAACAAGAAAATAGAAGATGACAGTCTTTAATTGCTTCAACCATAGTGTTACAATATTTTTGTTTTCTGCTTGTCTTCCCAGTCCTTTAATCAGATCCCTAACAACATCAAATTAGTTGCTTTGTGTATTGTTGTGTTGTTGTGTGAGAAATGCACACTTATGAAACTAACACAAACTGTCAGGTATCATCCAGGGCTATTTACAAGGGCTTTGTCATTTGTCACTTGGTAAAACATTGCATGACACAAATAAATAGCGAGAAGGAGTTAGAGGCTGTTAACTTGCTGTGTTGCACTCAGTCATGGCATTGTGCTGCAGGGTCTTTCTCCCACACAAACACACACATCGCCACTTTCACCAATCATTATGATTCGATTATCATAATACTCTCAAAGTGACAAAAGGCTCACTAACATATTACATCACAGAACAGTTGTTGGTTCTGAGGTATAATGCAACTACAGCCATGTCCTAATACTGTGTCCTTTGAAAGGAGGATTGTGTGAATGCGTGATTTGTTTGTGGTCACATGGTTCAGTATAATAGATTGTCCTCATGTGCCTGAGGTGCTTTGTCCATTTTATTATATGAAGCCTTATTCCTATGGATTCCTAAAGATTACTGCAGTATTATCCATTTGAAGCATATTATAACATACAGGGCATACGGTTTCAACATTTTTTTTTATACCTGCACTGTTTTATATTAATTCAGATAATGATGTTTACCCTTTCCCCTGTAATGGATTGAGTTAGAGGGAATTAATTTTACTTTCTGTACGGTTTCTTCAGTATATTTGTTATGTCCACTAACAATGGGCAGTGAAAATCAATTTACGGTGTTGTGGAAACACACTTATTGCAGATCAGGCAATATATTAAATAAATGTTTGTTTATTAGGTACACCAAGCTAAAACTAATCAATAAAACAGTCCTGTAATAAATCCTTCATTCTCTAAAATGATCATGCAGTTGAATCAACACCTCTCTAAAAAAAGCACAAAAACATTCATGAAGGTATAATTTATTGATTGTAGTATTAGATTGCATTAGTATTAGCTTGGTGTACCTAATACACTGACTGAGTGTGGTTTGTATATTGTATGTGCATGTGTCATTGTTTGGTTTGGTTTTAATTTTTACTCTTTATCAGTATTTCTGTTCTACCACCTACTTTCCCTTAAGATAAATGTATAGTTGAACGTTTTGGAAAATTAGCTTATTTGCTTTCTTGCTGACATGGGAGGATCAACCATGTCTGTATGGTCAGTGGCCAGTTAGCTTAGTTTAGCATCTGGCTAATAAATAGTCTGATACATAACAATATGAAAACAGGATTAAATTTAAAAAAAGATATAACTTGTTAATTAGTAAGCTTTAGTGGAGCTGGTAGGTGGATTGTGCTACTTTTGGACATAGCCAGCCAAGCTAGCTGTTTCTCATGCTTCCAGTATTTTTGCTAAGCTAAGCTAGGCCAGCTGCTGGCTGTACTTTCATATTTACTTTACATACATTTGGTCTCTGCGAGAAAGTGAATTAGTGTATTTTCCAACAAAAACAAACAATTATAAATCCTAATAAGTATCCATTAAATGTAGGCCATATTTTCCCTCCAAACACATACTACATCAGAACTACACTGTTCATCCATCTCTGTTTAAGGTGTGCTAATCAGAGAAGTCAGTTTGCCTAGTTAGCACATACAGTCAATTACCATCCCTGAGTCAGACTACACTGTATTTATATTGTAGTGTTTGTTTTGTACACGCACACAGGTGGACTAAATGATGTCTCACTCCTCTCCCACACAGAACAAAGATGCTTAAAGCTACTCCTTGTGTGTAGGCCGATTGTGTGTATGTTTGTGTGTGTGTGTGTGTGTTTGTGTGGGTGGGTGGCACTGATGGGTCCTCAGTGGGTGGCGTTGTATAAGAACGTCAGTGTTGCAGCAAGGTTAGATAGAGAATAATAAAGAGGAGGGGGAGGGGGGACTTCTATCACTTAATGGTTCTCTCTCCCTCACATGCATCACACACATGGACTGAGTCCTTAACACAGTGCTGTCTGAGTCAACTTCGTGGACTGCGATTTGTAGAAATAACCCCACTGAGCAGCTAGCGGCAGGCGTGTAAACACAAGACTACACCAGCAGACCAACATCACATATCAGACAGATAAAGAGCGAAAGAGAGAGAGAGAGAAAGGAAGAGCAACAAAAAAAGATTCCCACTCTCAAGACTAACTAGAGTATGTAGGTGAAAAACTTTGCCTACTTAAATAAACATACATCTGAAATGAAGGAGGCAGTTTGTGGTTAATTAACATAAAAGCAGTTTATTTCCAGTATATGCCAACACACTAACTGATGGTATTGCTGGCCCCGCACTCCTCCCCTGACCTTATCTGAAGACCTTTTACCCGTAACCAAATAAATGAGAATGAAAATATTTTTCCCCACTTGAAAGGATTGTTCATGATGTTGGTGATGAAGTGAAGTTCATCCTTCAACAGTGTTTAATAACATCTCCGACTGTCCACACCAAGGCTACATAGTTTTGCATTCTGTTATCTTCTCTGATCAAGCAAAACATTTACATTAAGATATGTGTTTTTTCTTTTGTTGATTAAAAACTGTGATTTTCCATTGTGAAGATTAGCATGTAGTAACTCATTCCTAAACCAATGACCTTTAATATACTGTATATACGTGCATTGTTATGGTACATTGTGTTTCCATTTAGGCTTTGTGTGAATGACACTTTTCAACACTGTAGTGTGTTTGTCTGTTCTGCTTTATTGGAATGTTCAGTTCAGTTCATTTATTATCCCAAGTGGGAAACTTGACTTGCAGTCTGGGTGCAAGATAAAACATACAATGTGAGAAAAAAGGCCACTCATTTAATTGTATCAAAATAAAAGACTTCCTCTGCATTTTGTCACATATACCATCTCCTAAATGTGCATTGTAGATTTTTATACAGAAATCCCTTGTAGTAACCAATCCCTTATTTCTGGGTGAAATATTCAAATTAAATAACTACTACAATGATATCAGCTAAAGTGTAGCAAATATTAATCTGTCATCATTGATGTCACATAATTACAGTTTTTGGTTCATTAGTTAACAATTTGCCCTTAGCTTAAACATCAATGTTGTCTTGCCCAAATGTTTAGGCATGTTAACACATACCTGCCCAGAATATAATTATGTTTACCACAAATTACATTACCGGTACTTTACTTCATTTATCACCACAAATAGTGAACCTCACTGTGTCTGCCCTCCAACCTTTTTCGAGCATGTTGTTTCCAGTGTTGGGTTTCTTCTTGTCATGCTGTTTCTGTGCTGACTCATAGCAGTGCTAAAGAGGGGCAGAAACCGAGCTAGTTGGGAATAATTGGTGGTCATGCAGCGCCTCTGTCTCTCCTTCTCTCCCACATACCCCGGCATAGAGGCAAGCTGAGCTACACAAGCAGCTTGAGGAAGGTGCAAAGACAGACTGGTTTATCTTAAGGAGGATTAAATGATTAGGGAGGGAACAGAGGTAAAGGAAAACAAGCGCACTTATCTGGTCATTTACACTAAATCTGAGGCTTGGTTCAACTTAGTTTGACTCAGGAGCGCTGTCGCATGGCATAATGAAGTGGTGCAACATTAGTAGACTTCAACAGAACAGTTTTAGTAGACACAAACACACTCCTCCACAAGACTGGGGGATGTTTGTTTGGTAAAGCAGAAACCTACAGACAGCAACTTCTCTATGTGGTGCTATGGAGTTTTACAGAAGCCACAATTCAGTCCTGATTTATGCTTCGTCCCTCGCTCATGCCTCTCCCTCCCTTAGGCTGATAGCAGTCCACAGTAGGCCTATAAAACATCAATCCCATCGTGTGATATAGTGCCTGCTGTGCTGTCAGCCATCGCAGTGGATTACTGGCAATGTTGTGAGTTTTCTGGTTGCCGGCTGCAGCCAAACGTGGAGGAGGCGGAAATGGGAAGTGGTGAGGCTGCAGAGGGGTACTGCCAGGTCATGGCAGTGATTGTCACTGAAATGTGATCTGTAGGTCTCACTTGAAGAAGCACAGCCCTGATTAAACATTTGAAACTTTAAACTCTGACCAAGTGTACTTGTATGTCCTGTGATGCGTCTGAGAATTAAAAGAGCATGAAGTTAGGGGATGGGTGATGAAAAGACCAAAAAACAGTGAGTCCCTGCACACTCTTGGCTGTGATGTTTGCCCAAGTAAATCATTGATGTTAAGCTAAAATGTGCTTTGTTTTTTTTCTCTATGGTTATATTTGAAAATATGGGTCAGGTATCACAGATTTTTGGGCTCAGGGGAGGGGATGTCGGAGTAAAATATGTAATATGGAACAGATGGGCTATCTTCTGTGTAAAGTATTGAAGCCAGCGCCAACCAATTGGACACTTTCCAGATTTGTGAAAAATCAGTAGGTGAGTTGAATCCCTCCAGTGTAAGGCTTTTTTAGTAAATAATATTATAATGACATGCTGTCTATGTGCTACCGAGAGATAGTTTTTATACACACATATCAGATTTGGAAATAATGGTATGCTCCTATGTTCCTAGGAAAGAGCTTTCTCAAGGGAGAGAACTAAATAAAGAAAAAACCCTCAAAGCACCAAAAGAGATAAGTTCACCTGAAAGAGTACTAACTAGAGAGTAGTAACTTAGAGATCTTTATTGGAGTTTCTTGACATTGCAACAGAAGTTAAGTTAAAATAGGGCACATTTCACTGTGTGAGCTCAGCAAAGAAATTATTCCTGCTTCTCACCGGGAGCCTTCATCAAATATGAAGCACTGACTTGTCAGATATGCAGTGTGCCTTCCGTTATGTTTTGTTTTTATTTATTCATTTTTATCAGCAATTACAATTACACAAAGTTGGGCTCGTTTGTGTCCATTGTGTATGTATGTGACTGGCACACCTCTCGGCTCACGTGTCACGCGTCATGTGTGTGCGCATTTCATTAGAGATTGGTTTGATTTAAGGCAGTTCTTGGCCGCACTCCACCGCTACTGCAGATGTCAGCATCTTGGCCAGCTAGCTGAGAAGGATGGGATGATGGGGTGGGGGGGTGGGGGGGGGCAGATGGAGGGAAAGAAAAATGGAAAGTTACAGCTAGGAAGGAAGGAACAGACTGGTGACATGATGGAGAGGTTAGCAGAGACATGGATGGATGGAGAAATGAGAGAGCAGAGGGAGAGATATAGGAAGAGAGGGACTGAAATAGTGAAGAGTGATGAGCAGAGCTGCAGGAAGCCAGAGAGAGAGAAAGATGAGAGAGTGAGAGAAAAAAGAGAGTTTAAGTGACGGGTGGAAAAACAAGTACAGCTTTTCCAGAAAAAAATCATATCCTAAATCAAATACAGACAGAAGATAAAGAAAACTATGCATCACACTTGCACTGAATTATGTGCAATTATAATGTGCACAGAGTAATCATGCATGCTACAGTAGACCAAAATTATCCAAGACAAACAAACTTTCTGTAGAGCAGGGGAACCCGCTTCTAGTAAATACAGTTACAAGGATCAAAAAGTTTGGGACAGAATCATTCCTATACAAATGCTGTTTAAACAATTTGCTTATAGTAATCAAGTAGTCTGCTTAGTGTTAATTTTAGGTCTTCATACATGACAACAAATGAAAAAAAAATCAGGCCTGCTAAAAATGGACTGAAACTACCACCAAGCTGTAGCTTAGCAGTTTATGATGTTACTGAATTTGTAAAAATAAACAATACTGTGTTGGGCTATAGTCTGATTATAATGTGAACTTGGGGTGGTGATGGTGCAGAGGATTGGTTATATTCATCCGCTTATGGAGACCCTAACTCCGTCACTTCTGCCTCAAACACGGGACCTTATTCCGGAAAAAATATGCACAGTAGTCAGCTGTGAGAGACAGTTAGTTTTTTTTATCCCGTTTGAATTGTGCCCTGAATTACACATATGATGTTTGTCGATTTAAAAGATAATTTTGTCTGTCAGGAAAGTTGTTTGTTGTAAAACAGTACAGTAAAATTTTGTTCTGTGTGAAAATTGTAGTGAACTACATCTCTAGTCTCACACAATATACAACGGCAACACATTAATGCGGTAATGCTAGCTAACATTCATTGCTTGGCTGCTACTAACTAGGTAACTTAGCTATGTTCCACATAGAAATGTATTTCACCTGATGTGTTTAATCCAATGACTTTTGGTCCTTTTATCACATCATCTACATATGTAAGTTCTTTGAAGTTAACTTCAGTCATTGAGAGAAAGTTACACATATTTTTTATGAAATAATGGTCCACCGGAAGGGGAGGGGCTTAGGCTCTCTATGGTGATAAATTTGACACGGACAGACATGAATATCCACTTCTTTTATACAGTCTGTGATAACAGCACAGTGTAGTCCCAAGTGACAAACATATCTTCTAAAATGAATCAGTGATATAAGTGTTCTCCACAGGAGAACAGGTTTGTGTGGGCTGACAGTTGAATGCACTGCACTGTAACACCATGTGACAGGTTGAGGAGTCAGAGACAGCAATGAGCCAGCTAAGCCCCCAGCAGGAAGGCACTCTTTATTGAATCCAATAGCTGGGCTGTCTAAGGAGAAAAAATGTTATTAGCATAATAACAGACCTGCGGGGGTCTCTGCTGTAGGCAGCTCAAGGGAAGAGTCAGGGGAAAGGAAGATGATAACGCTGAGGTGGACATTCGAATTGATTGTGGTTACATTGATGCAGGTGATGACACTGAAAGTGACGGTGGTGCTGGTGATGCTGCAGAAGATCATAGTGGTTGTCTTGATAACTATGATGAAATTACCAAGTACCAACATTATAAAGTAGGTGCTCATTATGTTATTTTAGATAATATATAGCAACATTTATGTCAACAGTGAAAACTGTTGAATGACAGTGCCATGGGTAAATCACTGTTCACTGTTGCTGATCTGTTTCTGTAATTTGTATCCAAATGCCCACACACCTACAACGAAGTGGGTATACGAGCTTGTTTTCTAAAAGTGATCTAACACTAAGTGTTTCTCTGTATTACTCAGTATTAGCTCTTTACCCAGCAGCTACATGTTGGATGTTAATGTGTGTTTTGACCAAAAACCACAATGATAACCTCTTTTGGTCATGGTGACACAATTTAGTGACAAATCAACTACAAAAGACATTCTGCAAAAAACATGCCATGTGAAAGGTACAGAAAGAGTAAAAACTTTGGCACAGAGCTGTCGCGTTCACTGGTTGACATTACAAGTGTAGAGCAGAGGAGTTCAGTGAGCATCCACTGTGTTTTGGAATTGGTTCAGTTCTGAATATTGAGGTGGGATTAGCTTTATTTTAGTTTTTAGAGGCATTTAATGGTCAATACAAATATTGGTGAGGTACAAGTGTGCTTCATAGGACAAAGGCTGATCTATAAGACTAAATCAGTTCAGCCACTGTAATGCAGCATATTATCTCACCTCACTTTCAGACTGGACTTGAGAATTTAAACGCTGTTGTCAAGCCAGAGAAGAAAATAAAATGTTGTCCCTAAACCATAAGCTGTTGGGTTCTTCCTCCCACCCTGCAATTGAAGCTCCAGTCATATTCATGGTGGCTTGACAGTCACACGCAATAGACATAGTAATAGTTGGGTACACACACACACACAAGCTCACAAAATAGAAACTTTTACAGACTTACACTAAGGCCACAGGCTCTGGGTGAACCACAACATAAAGATCATCATTTAGACTGTGCCTTCCCCTCCACAGAAAACTGCAGACACTGATTATATGTTATTTGTTTGTGTGTGTGTTTGTGTGCATGTGTGAGTCCAGAGATGAACTTAAAGATGACACTTCTGAGGTTAACAAATAAAATACATGGTTGATTTTAGTACCTGTTCTCCATCAATTCCCATGTATATCACCCAAAAATATATTTAAAGGGGTACTCCTGCATTTTAGTATTGCACATCAATACACAAGACTTGCAAGAAACAAATTAAAAAAGAATGGTGAGTATCACAGCAGCAGAGGCTGCAATAACCTGACTTGTAGCCCTGAGTATGGATTGAGCTCTGAAAATGATAGATCCTACATTTCCCATAATGCAGTTGGATAGCATCCTTCATTAGACCCTCCTACCTGCGTCCTTCAAGTGCCATGCTGGACTTGACATACATCCCCCCCAGAGCCACAGAAGACATGATACATGTGTCGTACTCCCTGTGACTAGTGAACTGATCTGCATGTGTAAAATCAGTGGAGTGCCCTTTTAATATAATAATATATGCTCACATAGAGCAAGTGGTAAGTGTTGTCACCTCAGAGCACGAATGTAAGAGTCAAATTTTGACCCCCACATTCTGATCTGTGACTCCTAAGAAAGTGTTAATGAGAGCAAAATAAAATGGTTTCATACGCAGCTCTTTTACATAACTAATACTGTATGCACACTCCACCACAAGCAAGATTAGCCTGTGTTAACGCTCATTATTGGTCCTCTGTACTGAAGCCACAGTTTTATTAAGATACACAGGCAGCACTCAGAACAAGGTAGAGAGTGCTTGTAAATTACAGGAGTGGCGAGTCTTCCCAGAAGAGTATCTTTACTTAACTCAGTATCAAAGCATGTGCAGAAAAACACTGCTTTTATGAAACATAAATCAATAATGATTGTTGACATGACAAATGTTCATCTGCTGAACGGATTGTTAAAGACTTAATCCTCTTCTGTGATCGGGCCAGTGTATTCTGCTCAAGTTATTTACACAAGACATTCAGACTGTGATTAGTTATTTATTTCTATACTGATCATTAGTGAAACAAAAAGCTCCTGGTCTATTAGCTGATTTTTGTGTCAGTACAGACTGAATTTCAATCATTTAGAACTGAATTTGAATTGCTCAACTTGAATACTTGTGAACTGAAATTGTATTTGAGCCTCACTAAAAATTCAAGTCTTTGTGTGCTTTCACTTTCAGTTCTCTCAATTCAAATTCAGTTCTCTAAATTCAATTTAGAGGTCACAGGCAGGTCAGAGTCCTTGAGGAAGAGCAATTGAGTGCAGATGCACAGAGCGCTTTTTCGGCCAATCAGCTAGCAGTTAGTTTTTGACCACATCCTGTATTCCACACCGGCAGCCTGTGTGTAAGTTATCTCCTAAAGCCCACACTAGAGGTTAGGTACTACTTTGTCTTTAATTAAATCAGCTACTAATATGGGTTGCACCTCAATTACTTGGGCAGACCTTCACTAGATTAACTTGGGAGTAAAGTCGTAACTACGGCAGTGGCCGTGCTTTCTGGCTAGGTAGCAACTTGGCATCTTAGCACATCATAGTTAGCTAGATGGATATTGAAATATCAAAATTTATATTATATATTATATATATATTTATTTTAAGTCCACAACTTACATGTTCCAAGTTTGAAGTGGGCTTCATCCCATCCCTGTCCTTCAGTCCTGAAATTAATCCTGGTTTGTTATGTCACTGGTGCTCTTTGTGAAATGGTTAGTAACTTCAGTAACTTACAGAGGAGGTGCTGAGCAGCCTGTTACAGCAGATGTGTGTTTATACTTAGCCTAGTTATTAGATTAGATTAAATTATTACTAATGTGATTTAAGTATTACTGAAAAGAGTTGCACCACGGGGAGAATTTACAACATAACTCTAACTTACATAAAAACTAAGAGTTAAAATCACACAGGCCACACAGGCTAGGTGTAGAGCTGTCACAGCATTATACTCACTAATAATCCAGTAGAGACCGAATTTATTGATATGATATTTCAATATCAATCTAGCTTACTATGATGTGCTAAGATGCCAAGTTGCTACCTAGCCAGAAAGCTAATGCGTAGCTACGCCATAGGCCACGCACATAGCCAGGCATTTATACTTGTGCGTCCGTGTGTCCGTTAATCTGCAATTACACCCCCAAACGCTAGTCAGCAGTAGCGCTACAGCGTCCACTGTGTTGACTTTTGCCAACCGAGCAGGCTAACTTCCAGTTTAAGCTCTCCGCTAACGTGAATGGGGGTAAAATTGTACACATGCAGCTGGTGTAGCCTTTTCAAATGTTATCGACCAAGTGAATCACATTCTGATCAGTCATTTCGCTCAGGTTGTGACGCTCAAATATATTGATCCACTGTGTTACAGCCGCCGTTTTGGCCACTACTAAAAGTTACTTCAAAGCACGGGCACTTCCTGTTGGCTTAGGGGTATTGCGAGGCTATACCCAGCCGACCAATCACAGAGCTTACAGTCTGCGTCAACTCAACGTGTAGTTACACTTTTGAGGAGGTGCATGTCAGGCTAAGCTGTAGGTGACGCCATAGGGTAGGGGGCTACGCAGAGGCTACGCCGTTGATGTGATGCAGAAGTATAAATTGCACTTCAATCTAGTGAAGGTCTGCCCAAGTAATTGTGGTGCAACCCATATTAGTAGCTGATTTAGTTACAGACAAAGTAGTAGTTACCTATCCTCTAGTGTGGGCTTTAGGAGATAACTTACACACAGGCTGTCGGTGTGGAATACAGGAAGTGGTCAAAAACTAACGTGCTGATTGGCCGAAAAAGCGCTCTGTGCTTCAGCTCTCGATTGCTCTTCCTCAAGGACTTTAACCTGCCTGTGACCTGTAAAACTGAAGCTTGTGGACTGAAATTGTATTTAGAGAACTGAATTTGAATTGAGATAACTGAAAGTGAAAGCACACAAAGACTTGAATTTTTAGTGAGGCTCAAATACAGTTTCAGTTCACATTTATAATATCACATTCAGTTTCGAGTTTACTGGAATTCAGTTTCAAACTAATAAATTCAAATTCAAGTTGAGCAATTTAAATTCAGTTTTTTAATGCAAAAACATCAGCCCATACTGGTCCTTCTGGCACAATTAGAGAAAGTAAGGATTCTTCAGTTCATATTAATCTTTAATGTGTATCTTCTCAACCAGGAACATGTTAGAAGCTATTACAGCAGTTTGGCATCAAAATAATATGATCCCATGCTCAGAAAGCCCCACATATTTAAAAACAAATGTTTTTCACTGTTTTAGTACTGTTGTTGTACTTCTACAACAATTATTTAGTCAGAGAGGCTGTGTGTTTTAAAATGGAGAAGAAAAATGTCATTAGTAATGGAACTCCTTATATTAGGTGGGACCATAGCTATATGAGTACCAGATGAGAGACACATTTTTCCATCAACCACTGATATCCAGCTCCTGTTTCTCTAACAGGAGCTATACAAAGTGCTGTCACATGCTTGAAACTCAGCTGGAACCATTTATTTCCATTAGTATGTGATATCTCAGTGACTGGCCGATATTTAAAGTTGAAATCTGATGAAGCTGTTGACAGATTAAGCTATTGCAGCAGCTCAACATTATACTAGTATAGTTATGTGTTCGGGAATTTAATCATGTACTCAGTGATTACAGGCAAAATATTTATAGCAGTGTGAAATGAATCATATTATTTCTTCATGGTATTGATAACTGGGTTTTAGGATCTTTGACATTATGGGCTCGAACACCAAAAGCCATCAGATGGGAGTCCCCAGCCAAACATTATCTATGTGAGTCTTCCTGATGAAATGCAGATCTATTTGGTGTAATGAGGTCTGAGAGCCTCAGGCCCCCACTCACAAAGGAATATTGATTTGAGTCAATACTGAGTCAGAGAGTTTGACTCTGAGGAAATAAATCTTGATTATGGATGTTGTTGTGGCCAAGTGGGTGAGGTACTAGACAATGCTTTGGGGGTTTCAATCTTCTGGTTCACATTCTGCTGACAAAGACGGGTTGTCTTTTTCTTAGGGTTATGTTTGGGCTGAGATGTCTGTTCCATCAGTGCAGCTTTTACAATAATAGAATGTCACTGGCTGCTACCATTTTGAAATATACATTTGCAGTATGATTGGTAGGTCTGACGTCTGTGTTCTGTTGTGTCTTTTGAGAAAGACCCTAAAACATGTTGAGAGTTTACTCTGGAAAGGGTGTCATCTAAATTCCTAATATGTAAATGGAGATCTTGAGTGAGTAATGTCCTGGGTGTTTTTGAATGGAGTATGTTATCTGGCATAATGTTAGCCTTTGTCATTGTCCTTTAAATACCAGATTCATTACAGGAGCAGTTCAATCAGGAGGGACTTAATTTAAAGAATAATAAAATGCATTGACATAGTGCACAAATAGGAAAGATGAAGGGGGTAGTGATGCCATGAGCTGTACTGGAATATCCCCCCAATGGAGTCTAGACACCGAAGATCTGGATGGGTGAGATGTGGAGCAGGACTTCTGAGAAACTCAGTGGAAGGACCACCTGGAAGGACTGGCTGTGATGAAAACCGGAGGTGAATGGGGTGTTGCATCGATCTGACACTGAAATGACAGCCGACAGCAGCAGAGTGAGGAACAGTTTTAAACTTTGACAGCAATGAGATGATTGGCTCAGAGAGCGTAAACGCCTTCAGTCAGCTGACTGAGTTGGAAGTGAAAACACAGAGAGACAGGGAGTAAATAATTTTGTATGGATTAAACAAATCAGCAATGACATGTTAGCTAGTGAGTGTTAGAGGTGCTGGTCGGTGGTATTTGTTATCTGATCTGTTTCCTCATTTACAGTCTAATTGCTAATTGCTAAAAGCTAATTGCTTGCTGGCCGTAGCTTTATAGTTCACACAAACGGTAGAATTAAATCAATCTTCTCATCAAACTTTTTCCAAAATGCCAAACTGTTCCTTTAATATTTTTAGCGATAAGCTTGTATTATTGTGTTTCTGATATCAATTCCTTTCTTCAATAACTTTCTCTCTTTTTTCACACTCCAGTTGAACTACATATCTTTACTGTCTTTTAGAATAACAGTGGATGTAAAAACAATCCAGCAGAGGTGTTGGTTTGAAAGTGTGAAAGCATTCGAAAGCCACCATTTGGTTTCCCGATGTGGCTTGACTTATACCCTTAAGTTACGTTCTCTCTTTATCCTCTGCTTCCCACTAACAGTATGTTTGTCCATACAGGACTGAAATAGATGTGTGCACCGGGCAAACTATACCAAGAGGACATCCGATGCAGCGTGCTAAGAATAAGGACATGAGTCAACAGCACTGTTCCTAATGTTAGGGGACAGGCACCTAACTGGGCCACATTTCACTGGAGACCAGACAAAAGTTAGTCACAAGGGAGGCTTAACATATCACTACCTGCATGTTACTCCATGTTTTGTCTTCTCACTCTATACTATATATTTTGTTTGTGTATATAGGCTTATAATGTTTTTAAAGTCAGATATGATATATGAATAAGGATTTCTGAAGTGTTTCTGGAATCTAAAATATAAGAGCACACCTACTGTATCAACTTATTTAATAAAACTTGTAGTATGAGTTGTCACCTGATCTCCCCTCTCCAAATCTTGAAAGCCCAAGCTGGGTTTTTCTGCTGATCTTTGAGCAAGCAACCTCTGTCTAGTGTCTGGAGTGAATTTCACAAGACATTGCACAACATGCTCCTAAAAAGGTGGCCAAGCTCATCTGAGACCATCCACACGCCGTGAAGACACACACCGGAGCCTCCGCCACACCCACCATCCCGTAACTCCTCTCCCCAGTTGAGGTCTCCTTTTCCAGCTACTGAAAGGTCAGCAGAGCCGATGTTCCACTAAAGATAGTAACACACAAATCACCAGCTATCTTATTGTCAGAGAGGGTGAAACACTGGCCTGGGGTTTAATAAGATACAGGACAGGGTTTGGCTCGCTCCTGTAATACACAGTGAACAGGCAGACAAAGGTGTACACACACACAGGAACGCTCTTAAACACACAACCACCCACAAACACACAGACATACAGCACTCATAAACAGCATTTTCTCTAGAGCACTGCCTTTCTCTCTCTCTCACACAACAAATGTGCTCTTTACTTTACTCTCAGGACAAGTTTTGTGTTGAGGTCTGAGAGAAATCTAATGTGAGCTGTTGGAGAAATCAGAAATCGCGCACACACACATACACACTGGGAAGAGAAAAATGTATGGCACATGGACGTGAAAGTGTCCATTTACAATGCATGCAAGTGTGAGTCAGCTCTCACACATGATGCCTCTGTCAATCTGTCTTTGTTACACGTTAGCCATGCCTGTTTGTGGGGAGCAACTGTGTAGCACGTTGTAATGGGATAAAACACACACACACAGCCATCGCTTGATCAGTTTGACCCACTGAGCGTGCGGTGCCTTGTGCTTTGCTGCTTGAAAGTTTAATTTCCCTTTCGCTGTTGTGAGCCATTCCTTCCAGTTTTTAATTTATGGACCACACTCAAGTAAAATGAGTGCCAGCGTAAACAGACAACGTGTGACAGTGATTTCTTGGACAGGTTGGTTTCTAACGAGGTTTTTATATGTGCCTGTGCTCATGACAGGGAAACTATCAAGGTGAAAGTGCAGAGGGATCGAAGAGTCAATCATCCTAACTTGTAGTGATGCGTCCTTGTGTCCACAATAAATAAATCTAAAATCTGACCAAAACTGAAAACGAAATCAGTCAAAGTAAGATGGTTTCCACTGCTTGACAGTAGCCTTTCTTTTAAGTTTTGGACATATGCTCAAGGACTGTGAACTCTCTTTGTGTTCACATGGTGTTATCATGGATTAATAAACATCCTAGGTTTGCTGAGAAATCAAATTACTGACCAGCTGCATCTAAATATGATCTTCTGCTTGTTGCCATACCCTCGATTTCTCCAAACAACCTAGTTTCTCTTGTAAATGTAGTCGATGACTCCGTAGCATTGCACCTGCTACCACATCAATCTTTTCACCAGCTCCACCCATCAAATTTCGGGAACACATATTTCACCACCTCGCCTGCTGGGTCACTATTCACTGCGTGCCCTCTGTCACGTGCCTCGCCACTTTCTTGCCGTCTGCCCCTCTCCCTCTCTCTCTCTCTCTCTCTCAAATGACATGCTGTGCCAAGTGTAAGTGATTCAGCTGAATCACAAGCAGTGTGGGTTGCCAACTACCACTCTGCTTACTCAAACACAGAGCTAGAATACAGAAGAAGACAGAGAAAAAGAGCTGGAAGGATGGGGGGGGGGGGTTCCTGCTACAACTGCATATAAAGTCCTATTCTAGACCAGCAATCACTCAGAAACAAGTCAAAGGACTTATATAAATATACAATATACTCAGGAACTTGCCCCAAATGTTTCCCTTTTGTCTCTCTATGCATCTGTTTTTCTACTGAAACTGCAGTCTGGCAGAAGTGGCTACAAAATTAATAATTCGCTCCCCAGAGACTGCCAGACTGAGTCACTCCTTCAGTTACAACGGGTAGAAAGTAAACACAGGAGCACATAAAGGCAGGCAGAGAGCTCCCCTGGGTTAATCCACCACCCCCATTTACACAAAGACACATACACATGGCACATCAGACAAGGATACACACACAAGAACACACACAACCTATCCCTGTACTTATTCCATATTAGAGACCCACTTCTGCCAGTAAGAAACAGGGTCACCTTACAAGTTTTTTTAACCTCCAGTTTTCCAGCAATTAAAAACGCTGTTTTACTAAGCAAAACTTTTTCTTCTTTCTTTATATTACCATGAAAGGTGATGTGCTTGTCAGTGTCTCTTTTTAAGGAGTGTTTTTCAGTGTGTAAATAGCTGTTATGATGGCTGCATTAAGATGTATAACACATAGTTATATGATGAATATGTGCCAGGGGAAATGAATGGTGTGCATGATGGATTCAGCTAATGCCCTAATATCAGTTACAGATCGAGCCATGGGACACTGGTCGCTAGGCCTCATTAGCTCAAAGGGACAAGGAGGTTGTCACCTTAACAACACACACACACACACATGCACACACACACACATTCCACGTGACTTGACCGATGTGTATGTGTGTGCGCGTGATATTGAAGGTGGACATTAATCATCTCTATTGTGCAGAAGCGGTCATTTAGTCTGAGGTGACCCAAGGTTATCAGTGCTCCTCTGCTGTGGTTGGCCGACTTCATCATCACACCTTAACATACACACCTACACACACGTCATCTTGTCCAACTCCTGGAAAACTAGCTTTAATTGTCGTTGAGGCCAGACACGTCAGGCAAAAACTTTTTTTCATGTACTGGTCAATTTTTGGATTTTGAGCTATTGCTTTCGTAACGTCTTTTAGAAGTGGAAAGAAAATGTCCAAAACACACATTTAGGTGTATTTTGCTACTTGATTTTTGCTAAATTCACCAAAACTGAATGTGTGTGAAACAGTGTGTTTGGTCCTGTTATAATATATAATTGTCTTAATGTCAGTAATCAACTGGGGACGTTTCATGGTGATATCTATTATTATTTATTTATCAGTTACTTTTTTAAAATCATATTCACCTGTAGTGTCTTGCCTTAACATAGATGACATCAGTAAAAGCTTATTAAGTCATACTGTAGTATTCATTATAAAAATGTTTCATCCCATGATGCTTATAAGAGACATTTTCCACATACAGGTTTATTCATACAGTGCATGTTAAGGGTCTGTTCTAAAGTCTTGTTAAAGGTCTAAAAATACCTGTATTGAGTGACAAAATCAAACTGAATGTGCATTATTTTAATGGTTGTACCAACAGATTAAATTAAATAGTAATAAAGATGTCTTCTTTGTCATTTCCACACGAATCTCAGTATATTTTTATATTTCTTCCTCATTTATGTCCAATGGCATGACAAGACAGAAGCATGTGGTTAGTTGGAATATCCTTTTTAATCATGTACTTTTTAGATGTTTCCGTACTGTATATGCAGATAAGACCACAAAGTGCAAACTCCATGCACTTCCAGCTCAGCAAGACAGACTCCAACAACCCACACAGTAGAAGCTTACCATTACACCCATACCAGCCCTAAACTTCACCACCCCTGATCCACCCAAACCTCCACCACTCCCTGGCCCCAAACGCCCACCCCACCCTCTCGGTTTATAATCAGAGTTGCCGAGCTAAGCAGAGTGAAAGCACAGGAAAGACAGTGGGGGCCAGTGCTCGACCCCCATTCAGCGCAGTCGGAGGGCCAGCCCTGGCCCCGAAAGCTCAGATTACATCCCACATAATGAGAGGCCTGGCTCAGCAGGCTCTGCCTCTTTTTCTCTCTCTCTCACACACACATACAGACAGACAGACCCTCTGTGGCATTATTGCTGAAGTCCTGTTCTGTTCTGTTCTTCTCTCTGGTTACTACACACAATTGCCAGCACAGCTGCTTTACATGTCACTGTATGGCAAAGGGAAATAGATACAAATCTGGTGCGTGTGTGTGTGTGTGTGTGTCTTTGATAATGTGAGAGTCTGGCACTTAGTGTTAAGGCCATGTCCACACGTGGATGAATTGCAAACTGCATCTATCGGTTTAGTTTTTGCCTTCAATGCAGACTGAGCCAGCATTTGGATTCTTCTAAAGAGCAAAGCTTTTTGAAAATGCTCTTCCAATGAAAATTTGCTTATTTATTGACTTTGTCAGGCCTGAACATAACATTGTGAGTTGATTGAGGGTCTGAGTCCAGTAGCCCAGGAGTTACTGTTCTCTTTGGTTAGCTATCACATCAATAATTTGATATTTGTAAAAAAAAAAAAATAATATTTACCAAGTGGAACTCCTTAACTGTGTGATTTGCTTTAGAATGAACATACATTTGAAACAGTGAACTACACTCCCTACCTATAGATGGCAGTAATGTGCCATATTGGTATTTGCCACTGTAATTAAAACAAAAGAAGAAAAGCAATATTTTTTTCTTTTTTTTTTTTGGCAATTCAGTGTGGATAGCACACCTTTATTTGGAAATGTTAATGTGAAAAAAAGTACAGAAAAAAAAAAGAAAAAGTGAAATAAATAAGAAGTGAAAAACAATAACAATAATTAAAAGAAAAGAAAAGAAATTTAAAAAATAAAAACTAAGCAAATGTAATGGGTAATTTATTACCCATTTAATTTAATTATTTTGAAATTTTGAGCTTATAAGTTATAACAATTCATACTGGGGGGGACATGAATGCCTGTACAAAATGTGTAATCGATGTTGACTTATTTCACTGAATATGTAAAAAATGTGACCTGCTGGTATTGCTAGAGGGAAATACAGGGGCTCATCAATGTCATGGCAATCCAACCAAAAGTTATTTCAACCTGGACCAAAGGGCAGACAGACCAACGTCGCCATCCACAGAGGCACACTGCAAGCAAGGCAAAAAAAAGAAAAAGGAAACAGACTACAAATTAGACCGCACCCCACAAATTATTAGTTCAGTTTGTTTTATATATTAAAACATCTCTTATGACACAACAATAAAAAGCAAAGATAAAAGTGAACGTGAATTGAGCTACAGTTTGTCCTCTTTCAGCAACCATATTGAAAAACAGTCTTTTCTGGAAGCTCCGTGTGTGGAGTGCTGCAAAGCCTGGCTCCTTCGCAAACACACTCTCACACAGACCCATTCAGCACGCAACTCAACGCCTACTCACTCACATGCAGTGTGGGCCAGCATTGTGTTTATAGCTCCGTGCTTTCATTGCACCAAGGGCATTAGCATTGTGAAAAGCTGGATTGGGGCACAGTGAGCTTGTGTGTGTATGCTGGTCAGTTGGTGTGTTGGTGCATCAGTGTATAAACCTATATGTGCCAAAGGGCATGTGCTTATGTTTGTAAATAGAACAATATTACATCTCAGTGGATGTCTTTTTTTCCCCCTCTGAAGCATCCACCGCTATGTGCTTTCCGTCAGGAGTATGAGCGTGTTTGTGTGTATCTGTCCGTGTAATAAAAGCAGTGTGATGTCACAGACTTTTGCTACAAAGGCTCCCAGCCCAAGGTCTACTAGAGTACAAGCAGCCTTTGTAAAGGCCATGTGTGGAGTGCTCTGTGCTGCATTACAATGGATCTGAGAGAGAGAGAGAGACATAGAAAGCAAGGAAGAGAGAGAGAGAGGCTCTAACAACTTGTATCGATTTAGCAGGAAAGGGTTTCACCTAATGCCCCATCCGCTGTTACTGCTACCAACAGGAAACCTAGAAGATATCTATCTTTTCTGTCTTTTGGAAAATTGTTTTCTCCACACAATCTGACATGCCTTCCACGGTTGTGTTACCCCATTGTTTTTGTAATGTTGAGGTTACATATGTTTGATTGATGATTCTGTATAATCTGGCTCTTATCATTTTGTAACATATGTGTGTCTTTGTGCGGGAGAATATATCTCAGCAATGAACCTTTGTTTCTGTGTATGAATATGTATGTGCCTGCTTTGTTTTGTTTCAACCACGCCACAATAGAGGAAACATCAAGCTAACGTAGTGCAGAAAACCACACAGCCTGCAATGATATAACCTCCCCTGGATGGTCTGCTCCAGGGGACTGGTCATCACTTATGGATAGGGAGAAGCTATAAAAAGCCCATATGTCAGACTCACGGCAACCCTGTGAATGCAAATAGTGCTGCAGGGATTGATGCCAGGGATTCACAGGGGTGAGTGAGTAATGAGAGTAAGTAATGAGAGTCAATAACGCCTGGTTGGTGGAAGTGTGCTGGGGAGGTGGGGTAAAGGTGGTAAGAGCACAAGAATATCTACCCCGGGTTGAAGGCCATGGTGCGTGTGTGAGTGTGCATGTTTAGAGGTGAATGTGTGACATGTGAGGGGCAGACGAGGGTGGGCAGGTGGACTAATCTACTGAAGGTTGTGTATGTGTGTTGTTGATGTCATTGTGTGTATGTATATGTGTTTTTCTATGCATATATACTCAAAAATGTAAACATAAGTAGGCATTACAAAAGCTTTTGACTGAACATCAAAATATCAAGTGTACTTTCGCCACCAAGCTGCAAGTAAACAACAAAGCTGCTGCAGCTTCTGTTCTGTCACATGGCAATATCCTGAGCAGAAGAGCCTTCGAGGGGGACAATCGTAGACTCTGCATGTTTGTGCATATGCGTGTGTTTGCGCATGTTTGTGTGTGCATGCGCGTGTTTGTTGGACACAGTGAGGAGTGGAAGCCTTGGCAGATGACAGCACACGCCATCTGCTGCTACGCACCTTGTAAGTGTTACACACAAATCACAAACACACCTAAGACAAAATATATAGTTAAGTATGAACACCTGTGACAACATATTGTTACTCCCCTTTGCTTCTCACTCTTTTGTTCTTACTTCTTACTGCCTCCCCTCTAACCCAGCAAACAAAAACCCATGTGATTGAATGCCATCGCGTTTGCACGTCAACTGTAGCCAGAGGTGGAAACTAATGGCTGTTCAGGAAGACGATTTAGCCTCTGAACAGACACTAGAAAAGATATTAAAACCAGCAGATCCCAAATGGGAGAATGGCTCAGGCACCACCAAGGTCAAAATCGTATTACCTGGCAGCTCACATTATCTGACTATGAAAGTAATTCATCTTAGGTGGGAATGTAGAACCTGGATAAGAGATCATATCAGAGGTTTCACAGTGTCATGGTAACTTATATAGCACAGTATACTGTATCTATCAGGCAGACTCACGTATGCCAGGAAGCCTGGTGGTTGCTCCTGGAAGAAGCCCATTTCATCAAAATGCGGTAAATTATTGTGGATCATGTTAGTAAGAGCAGAGAACATCTAAACACTGACTGAAACGCATTACATCACTGCAGATACCTTCATGCATCCATGTTACAGTGTGCACAGTCGACAGCTTGACGGGTTAAAAGAAAAGAAATGAAAGGTCTCTTTATGTATTAATCAACAAACAGATTCACCCCACTCAAACTGGAGCTCCAGTTATCATGGCAACAGATCAGGTGCAGTAACATCCTTGCAGCAACCCTTCGATGGGATCCTCTGCCTGGCCTGCTGCGGCCTGTTCAAGCATCCCATTAATGTTCATATAGCAGTCCCCTTTGGGAAATCATTAAGAGCTGTCAACCTCCCTCCATCCCCCAGTGGTACAGAACTACTGTTTGTATTTGTCTTACCCTTTATTCCCATATCTCTTTTTTTCCCTTCTCTATGCATTCCCCTCTACGTATTTTCAGGATTTGCTTAGTGTCTCAGTTTCTCTCTCACAAACACATACTCACACTGAGCTTGTATCGTTTCTCGCTGGTGCCAGACGCACCAAGGTCAGAGGTCAAGCGTCATGTGATTTGGACGTTCAATACATGCTGACATGCTGCCTAAGCTGCTCAGGAGGAAAGCATGACATCATGAGACCTACCACACACACACACACACACGCACACACAAGCCTTGTTTGAGCTGCATGTGAGGATTTTGGCTGTACCCAGCTTAGAGGCATTTGCCTTGCAGCCAACACACACATATAAGTAAACATACACATTATGCATTCACACAAACACCCCCGCCTCACAATGGCCTGTCTGTGGAAAATATCATTTGTCTTACTTTTTACCTGTTGATTTTTAATCATCCTCTCTCTCTCAACAAATTCGAGAAGACAAATTATTCACCTGTGCAGTCCAGCTTTTATGTTCAAAAAGTCCGTGAGAAATGTTTTCGACTCATATGGTGATACGGCAGAGGGAAAAACATTTTTATGGCTTTCCTGCCATTCAGACACAGAGGGAGCTTTTCCATAACAAATGATAAAAGGATTGATTAATATTCATGCTCCCTCATGGCAGAGAGGCACAACTGTGGAGAAAGGAACCTGACTGCAATCCAAAAATAGTTAAGACTGCTACTTCTCCCTCTCTCATTCCCTGTCCCTGACAGGCTCAGGCATTTCCTTCCATTCCAAGGAGTGAGCTCTTATGTAATGCTTCTCTTGAAATAAGGTCAGACACCTAAGACTTATTATATGCATTAAAATGTGTGAAAGTGTGTGCTGTAATGGAGCATCTCTGTTTTCCATGTAACTCAATATTCCCTGTAAACTGTAGCTAAATGTAGAAGAAGAAAAGACATTTCTCGGATGCTGGAACCAGCTAGTCACAAATTAAAGATAATTGTTGAAAATCAGTAAGTGATTATAAATGGATTGTAAACTAATTCCACAGACTGTATCTATTCATACAATATATTCTTTGGGAGGCTATGACTTACCAAGGAAACTATCTGGTGTGCATATTTCTCACCTACCCCGGTGGCCCCCGTGTGCTAAATGAGGGTCTCAGTGAGTGACTTATTATGTAAAGGCCAACATTACTCAGACGCTACAAATGCTTAGATGGCAACAAACAGAAATAGGTGCAGGATAACTACCCCTTCCCTCCCACTTCATAGTTTTGTGTTGACAAGTTTATTTTGACGTTTTTGTTGTTAAGATAATGGATCAAATCAATCAATGTATTTTGTTTTTTTGTTTAGAAAGGTTCCTAATTGAGTACATTGAAAATATGTCAGTGTCCCATTGATAAGAGCTAACTGAATTTGTTATGTACTTAAAGATGATTCAGTGTTTCTTTCCAATCTCCATTCCCATTTTTGCTACAGCAGCAGACTGCTTTTAATGATCCATATAGCAAATCTTAATATAAAAATTGTGGGTTGATGATAATGTAAACACAGTTTTGAAAAGATTATTATGAAGGCCACATCTTCACATGGAGTCCCAAACAGAACATGCATTTTTTTCAGTCTTGTTTTTTTGGGGGGGATACATTTTATCGCCACATATTAATTCATTAATGAATGAATTAATGAATGAATTAATATATTTACTTGTTTATTTTCTTTGGCTGCATTCACTTTCATTTAAAAACATTGCTTTAAAACTATAGCATAGTATCAGCAGCATGCTAAAAAGGGTAGTATACGATATTACATAAGCTCACTTGACTGAACACTTTCCAGGATGGATCCATTGACAGAAATGCAATAAAATATTAATACCTATGTTTTCAGTGCTGTATTAAGACCTTACATAAAGAACCGTTATGTTTTTATTACCTTAGAATGAAACATTTCCATCTACAGTACATACACCGCGGGTCCCCTTACATGGACGTCGCCATGTGGAGCCGGCATGTTTCTACAGTGGCCCAAATGGACAAACTGCTCTTTAGAGAGCGTTCCATCACTACGTTGAATACATACGAAAAATAATAAGAAGAAAAAGTAACATTTGTAGTATTAGTAGTAGTCAACTGGTTTATTAGAAGGAAGAAAAGAAGAGAAATTTGGACAAATGAAGGACAACACGTATTATTTAGCACAAGAGCCGACAGAGCGTGTCAGCTGTAGCTTCTCCTGGGCGCTTGGAAAGGGAGGTGTAGCGGTGCGTTCGTGTGTTGTCGGAATAATCAGAATCTTTTTTTCCTCCTTAAATCTTTATTGCAAACAGAGAAATTAAGTGTGCATGGGACATAAAGGAGTATACAAAACTTTGATTCGTGCAAAATTATGTATACACATATTTTACAAACATGTAGTTTGTAATATTGTTATTATGGTTAGTTTGCTGTCCATGTAGAGTGAACTAGCTGTCTGCGTATTGTGCATACGCTCTGATAATGCTAATCCAACATCTTTGTAGTAGCTTCCATGTTGATTCCACATTCTGACTTAAGAGCAGATGAACACACATTGAAGTTGGAAGAGCAACCTCACAACCCTCACCACTAAAACTTACACATTGAGCCTTTAAAGCTGCGATAAGAAATATATATATTTTTAATTATTAAATGAAAAGTATGAAATGGCTATGTCAAATCAATGTGACAATATAAACAGGTCGCTTGTAGTAATTTATTACATGAATATGCATCTTTATTGTGAATTTTAGATCATTGTTTATCTGTCTGGCGCAAAGCTCACAGAGTCGTTTTAGGCCGCAGCAGACAGGTCTTTTTTAGTGAAATAGCTCTAAAAACCCGATAAACACTAACGGCTCAACAAAAAGTAGACAGACACAGTTTGCGACTAGAGGGTGAATTTAATAAAATAAATCAATAAGGCATAATTTACCTGCGTTCCTCTCCACCCTATTCAAAAAACAAACGGCCCTTAAGTTTGACACATTCTTTATCTTCAAAATGGTTCTGTCTGTGCTTGTCTCTACAAAGAGCAACATGAAACAGACCTCAGAGCAACAACTCAGACATCAAATAAACTGTCCAAACCAGCTTTCTCCGTCTTGAACTCACTGTCATAGACTGTAGTCTTGCACTCCCTCCAGTGCCCGCAGAGGTTTATAGCATTTCAGCAGAGACTTGCATCTGTTGGCCCCTCAGGTGCCTCAGCAACGGGTCATTGAAGTTATTGTGGCCGAAAGTGGAAAGAGTGACTGTACAGCCATGTGGTCTGTATCAATGAGGAAAGGCCTGGTATGTTTTTTACATGAACAAAAACAGACTGGCTTCATGTTTGAATTTCTCTAGTGCACATGAGTTCAGGAAATGAATGAATAATGTTTGTATTGTATGTGTATTTGGGTGACTGTAAATGGATATTAGTGCACGGTCTGGGTCCATCACACAGTATGTGAGGTGTAGTAATGTGTATTGTAACTATACAATACACATTATAATGCTATTGCTAAATGCTATACAAGAAACCTCATGATTTGTATGGATGTAACCATATATGTCATATGCCATCTAGTGTTGGGACTAACATGACAGTGATTTTTGTATTGTTTAATTATTAACTGGCAGCAATGTCAATTTCAGTCAATTACAATTTTAAAAAGTTATTTCAGGTCTTTGCTGCTACTTCGTATTAAAAAAGGTTTGCATATTTGCAATTTGGAATCTAGTAACATATCAATAATTATGCAATAATGTTGCATTTTTTGCTCTCATTATTACACGAGTTAAGGCTAGAGTGCAGGACTTTTACACATAAATTAACATCTGTTACATTCAAGCCCCTACTTAAGGAGTTCACACAATGCTGAATAAGCCTATCACTGCCAGGTAAATCTCTCTGTGTTGGTCAGAGCAGGGAGTTATTAAATCTTTAAAAAAGTGCTGGACTGTGCTGCCATTTTGTTGCTGTGGCCACAGTCAGAACTGCAGGTCATATGATGCCCAGTGACCCACAACAACTTTTTGCCATACAAATCAATTAACAAAAAATGTAATAATTTGCATGTTAACTATTAATAATTTAAATAGTTATTACCTAATTTTACAAATTATTTAACAGTAAATGTTACATTACTCATTACTTTATTTTTTTTGCCCAGCTTTGTCAAAGGTGCCTTTTAACAACTTCAGAACCACATACATCAATACCCACATGTTAAATGTCCTAGCTAGCTAAGAAGACACAACACGGGAGGCACATTTCTCCTCTTTTAGTGGCAGCTAACCTCCTCCCTACACCTCCAGTCCAACTTAGCACATAGCAGTGTGTCAACTGACCTCAGAAACCAAATTGATGCCAAATGAGTAAATGTAAATGTCAACACTCCATCAAACTCCCGGTAAGAAGAATAAAAACTTGACCTCCAAACTGTTGAAAAAACAGAGCATTACTGGGATTATAAACTGTAATTACTTAATTTCAAATGGTACTACTTACACTACTCCTGGCTGAAAAAGTCAGACATTACTGTAACGTGTTACCAACAAATGTTTTACTGCCCAACACAGACTAAAAAAACACATAATGTGAGTGTGTGTGTGTGCTAGCATAGCTCACAATGAATGAAACGGTCATTATGAGCTCATTTGCAAACAACTTTAACAATTTCACGTTCGATGTGAAGGTCATCTCTCGGTCTCTCATTCTCATTCTCCTTTGTGTGATAACATCATTCCTTTCATTGTCAAAGTGCCAGTATCACTAATAGTTCATGTGCCCTTCCCTTCATCTCCCAGAGGATTCAGATCAGTCACACCTGCAGTAGACTGAAATTTCCTCCTGCCTCTCCTGAATGCAGCTGATCTCTGCTGGGTCACACTAGGACAACAGTCCTCATCCCGTAACAGAAGCAATGTGAACTCCCTGAGTAACACTCTGTGATGTTGGTTTGAGATTAGAACATTGTGTCCCAAGCATCCCCCCCCCCCCACCCCCCGTTTGTTTTTGGCCACTCACCACCCTCTCTCTCTTCTTGCTGTGTCACTTCTGTTTGGATTTTCTGTTTTATGTGACTCTCTATCGCTCTCATTTATGAAGAGGCCTTCAGTGTCTTTGATTTTTTTGCCTTTTATGTGGTTTCTTGATACCTTTGCACAAGCAGGCCATACACACACACACAAACATACAATTTTGTATCTGCATTACCTCTGAATTTCTGTTCAAATTCAAACTAATTTGTCCATACACAGAGGAAACTTGCAAGGAAGGTGTGCGTTTGTTGCTGAATACGGTTGTGTGTGCATGTATCAGCGACTGTGTGTACGATATGAATCAAACCAGGCTTGTGGTCTGACATCTCATTAAAGAGACAGTCTGCCTTCATGCATTGCAACACATCTACATTTCACAACCTGAAAGCCTCAGGAATAGTTTGGGGGGAAGAAGTACTTTCAAAGCATACAGGTCCCTGTGTGATTATGTATAAGGATATGTGCGTCATGGTGGATGACAGCCTGTGGCTAGATCTTTAAACATGTTTTACAGTGCGCACAGACACACGTAAATGGTGATGTAGTAGATGCAAAAGTTGTTTGGAATTTGTATTTCTTATTTTTCTGGCAGTTTGGTAGTGGTTTGGTTTCTGTTTGCTTTTATTCTGTCCTGGTTTTAAGTGGTTTGAATCTGTTCATTTCTACATGTCAAGTATCTGTTACATCTTTGTGTTTGGTTACATGTCGTGGCATGTACAATTACATGTTTAACTTTCAAGTGGTGTTTAGTGTACGAGCCCTTCTATATTTGATAATTAGAGGGCACAGGTTTGTTCAGTGCATCATGCGGGGCTGTAATCTAATGGAGAAAATTACTATTCCTCTTCAATAACACGGTTATTATTCATGCTAACGAGGGCGCATGGAGAATGCTGTAAGTGAATCTCCTGCATGGTTGTAATGTAGCTGCCACCTGATTACTTGTGTCTCCTTATCATCACAAGGGGGGAAAAAACATGTTTGAAACAGTTGGTGTAGCAGCTATCGTCTCACTCCAGTGGTAGATTGGTGCTATGGTCTCAAACAATTAAACCATATTGTCTTCAAAAAATTTAAGCTAACACTTTACAAACAGCAAAACAACATTTTGAGTAGTTGCCAGGGAATAAGTGAGGAACTAACTGCTAGTGAAGCATTATTTAATGAGTAACTACTAATGTGATTTTGTAGATTAGCTAATGATTAGATCATTAGGAAACGAGTGAGGAACGAATCAGGAACGACTTGATTATTGATGAATTGTTAATAAGTACTTCCCTAATAATTTACAATGGAGGGCTATATATTGGATAATGATGAGTTACTAGAAAACGGACTGAGATGTTAATGAATCATTAGGTAATGATTAGTTCATGAGTATCTGTGAATAGATCATACTGACCACTTTCTTCATTAATCATTCCTGATGAACCTCAAACGGCACAAACCTGATAATGACTCATTCATTACTAATTGCTTAAACATTAATTACTGTTTTTGTGCATTTGTGTTGTGTCTTTGAGACATGAATATATTACAAATCTTTCATTGCTGATGTCATATATCAAAGTTCAGTCTTGGTGCTAAAAATCCAATTATGTAAATATTGAATATTTAATGCAACCAGCAGAGTCCCTACATCCAGCAAGAGCCATCAGCAGTCATAAAGTAGAAAGGCTGCATTCCCCATTAGATGGATGTGAGAAGTAACAGTGTCCTAGTTTCCCATTACATTGAGCAGGTACTATTTTTAGAAAGTAGAAAGATAAGGGGGGAAAAAGAATCCCCTAGAGTCGACAGCAGCACTTTTATGTTCTTGACAATTTACACCCTCCTTATGCTACAATGACCTTTCTGCCTTCATCGTTCACTCATCCCAGCCCCTCTTATACCATCATACCCTCTGCTCCTCTATGTCCTCCCTCTGTCCTCTTTGCCTCCCTCCTGTCTCCTTACCTTTCTTGTTTGCCCTCTTGTCCATCCCCTCCTCCTATAGTGAGTTTTCTTTTTGTTTTACATCTCATCTTCCATCCTCCAACCTGTCTCGCACTTCTCTGTTGGTTGGCACACACTAACATATTGTACACTCACCTAAAGGATTATTAGGAACACCTGTTCAATTTCTCATTAATGCAATTATCTAATCAACCAATCACATGGCAGTTGCTTCAATGCATTTAGGGGTGTGGTCCTGGTCAAGACAATCTCCTGAACTCCAAACTGAATGTCAGAATGGGAAAGAAAAGTGATTTAAGCAATTTTGAGCGTGGCATGGTTGTTGGTGCCAGACGGGCCGGTCTGAGTATTTCACAATCTGCTCAGTTACTGGGATTTTCACGCACAACCATTTCTAGGGTTTACAAAGAATGGTGTGAAAAGGGAAAAACATCCTGTATGCCGCAGTCCTGTGGGTGAAAATGCCTTGTTGATGCTAGAGGTCAGAGGAGAATGGGCCGACTGATTGAAGCTGATAGAAGAGCAACTTTGACTGAAATAACCACTCGTTACAACCGAGGTATGCAGCAAAGCATTTGTGAAGCCACAACACGCACAACCTTGAGGCGGATGGGCTACAACAGCAGAAGACCCCACCGGGTACCACTCATCTCCACTACAAATAGGCAAAAGAGGCTACGATTTGCAAGAGCTCACCAAAATTGGACAGTTGAAGACTGGAAAAATGTTGCCTGGTCTGATGAGTCTCGATTTCTGTTGAGACATTCAGATGGTAGAGTCAGAATTTGGCGTAAACAGAATGAGAACATGGATCCATCATGCCTTGTTACCACTGTGCAGGCTGGTGGTGGTGGTGTAATGGTGTGGGGGATGTTTTCTTGGCACACTTTAGGCCCCTTAGTACCAATTGGGCATCGTTTAAATGCCACGGCCTACCTGAGCATTGTTTCTGACCATGTCCATCCCTTTATGGCCACCATGTACCCATCCTCTGATGGCTACTTCCAGCAGGATAATGCACCATGTCACAAAGCTCGAATCATTTCAAATTGGTTTCTTGAACATGACAATGAGTTCACTGTACTAAAATGGCCCCCACAGTCACCAGATCTCAACCCAATAGAGCATCTTTGGGATGTGGTGGAACGGGAGCTTCGTGCCCTGGATGTGCATCCCACAAATCTCCATCAACTGCAAGATGCTATCCTATCAATATGGGCCAACATTTCTAAAGAATGCTTTCAGCACCTTGTTGAATCAATGCCACATAGAATTAAGGCAGTTCTGAAGGCGAAAGGGGGTCAAACACAGTATTAGTATGGTGTTCCTAATAATCCTTTAGGTGAGTGTATATTTTACTAGTCAGACATTTGCAAACACGTAGACCTTGTGCAGACCATACACAGTCCTTCACCTGTAGTAAATGTTCTGAGGGCTGCCTTACTGCAACTGTAAATTTTGTCTTTAAGATTTATATGAGAAAATCAAGCATGTACTTTTGTGTATGCTTGTTTGTTTAACCATGTAATACCAAAAACTGTCATGTGTTATTTGTCTACTCCAACATGAAATGTCCTCTGTGAGAGACATAGTAGAGAGAGACCAGTAACATTATTCCACTGCGCTTATGCACTCTCTGTGTTGAGTACGTGAATGTAGTGTGGTGGTATGCCATATTTTATCTTGGTAATTTACGACTTTCTGTCATTCTGTCCCTATCCCTCCCTATCCCTTCCCATCTGGCATTTGTTTTTAGTCTAACCCAACACACAGACCAGCTGTGCCCTGGAGAGCTATTGACACTGTGTGTGTGTGTGTGTGTGTGTGTGTGTGTGTGTGTATTGTGTGTGTGTGTGTGTGTGGTTGCACATATCAAGTACTAGCACACATCCAGTGCATTGGGCAAAATCTACCAGACCATCTGGCTGATTTGTGGAGGCATTCATTGGGCACGTGACACTGTATGTGTGTGTGTTTAATTGACAATTTTATTTTATTTATTTATTTTACCTTTATTATACCAGGAAGTTTCATTGAGATCAAAAATCTTATACAAGAGAGACCTGGCCAAGGTAGCAGCCATACATCAACACAACATATTAAAATGCTACATACAATTGTGACAAAATTCACAAAAAAAAAACCCAAACAAAAACAAAAAACACATCTATTCAAACACAATGGCCTCTCAAGAAAAACAACCACATGTCTCCTTCCCCACATTCTTTATGATGCTTTTAAATTTATCAATTGATATACATGTTTCTAGTTTAAGATCTTTTTGCAAATTATTCCATGCCCAGGGTACATAGTTTGAAAATGCAGTTTTCCCCAGATCTGTCAAAACCCTAGGTACATTAAAGAGCAACCACTTGGAGGAGCGTAGCTGGTAACTAGCAGAATTGAGACAGAGAAGGGTACAGAGGTAAGCTGGAAGTTTACCTAGCATGGCTTTATATATAAAAATATACCAGTGCTGTTTTCTGCAGGTGGTCAGTGATGTCCAACCCTCTAGATCATAAAGAATGCAATGGTGAGTGAGGGACTTTGCATTTGTAATAAAGCGTAGAGATGCACGATACACTGAATCAAGGCCCCGTAAGATGGAGGAGGCTGTGTGCGTGTATAATATGTCACCATAAACAATCACAGACAGAAAAGTAGCTTCCACAAGTTTTTTTTTGGCATTGAAAGTAAAGCAAGATTTATTTCTAAAATAAAAACCAATCTTCACTTTGATCTTCCTAACTAGATTAGAAATATGTACATTAAATAAAAGTTTGTCGTCTTTCCATATACCCAAGTACTTGTACGTGGGCACCCTTTCAATGGATTTACCATCAGATGTAAAAATACTAAGATCATCAAGCAACTGTAGGCAAGCTTTTAAGAAGACCGTGAACTTAGTTTTCTGAGGATTTAAAACCAATTTTAAATTCAGCAGAGCAGTTTGTAATGACTGAAATGCAGTCTGAAACTCTTGCACAGCCTGTGCCGTGGAAGGAGCATGTGTATAAATGACAGTGTCATCAGCATAGAAGTGTATTTTTGCTTGAATGTCCTTACCTAAATCATTTATAAAAATAGAGAATAAGTCCCAAAATAGACCCCTGGGGGACCCCTTTAGATATCTCAAGAAACTCAGATTTGTGGCCCTCTGCATGGACACACTGAGTCCGATATACAAAATAGTTTCTAAACCATTTAACAGCATTAGAACAGAAGCCACAAACCAGCATCCTTAAGTTTCTTCAACAACAATTCATTTAATGCTTTGGATAGATCTACAAATAAGGCGTCAGTGTTATGATAGTAATAGACTCAGCAATAACATCTGCCGCCACCTTTAGGAGATAAGGATCCAGATTGTCTGGACCTGCAGATCTTTTGTAGTCAATGCCTTTAAGAGCTTTACAAACTTGAGCAACTGAAATAGTTTTAAATCAAACAAATCCAGATTTCTATCAGTTGCAGTGCAGAACATGGGACAGGTGCATTTACATTTGAGCTGTCAACTGCAGTCCCAGCACAGATAAAGTGTTTGTTTAACTGACTGACCATAGCAGCTTTATCCTTTATTTCATCTGAGCCAACCAGAATGTGTTCAGGGAGGTTTGAAGCAACATAGATTTAATTACTTTCTAGAATTTTGAGGGGTTATTTAGATTCTCTGTAACTGTCTTCAGATAAAACTCTAATTTGAAATTTCTTATCATCAAGGTGCACTTGTTCCTTAGGGTTCTAAACATAGTCCAATCAGCAGAGGAGTTTGAAAATCTAGCTTGGGCCCATGATTTATTTCTTAAATGAATTAGCTCTGGATTTTCCCTACCACTGATCCTACACTTTTTAATGGGAATATGTTTATTAGATAGACAGAAAAATTGAGTGAAAATATTCCCATGCCAATTCAACATCCGGAATCAGAGTTACTCTGTTAAGATCACTGTGATAAATCCTGCAGGAAAGCCTGCACTTGAAAACCTTTAAAATATCATTCCTGACACAAGCAATTGCACAATGATCGCTGACATCATTGCAAACTATGCCAGTTGAGGTGTATTTGTGAGATGTATTTGATATCATTAAATCAAGCAAGGTAGATTTATGTTGTGCTTTAGGATTTGGCCTTGTTGGAGCATTAATGAGTTGCACTAGGTTTAATGAGTCACACAGGTCTTTAAAACAATCTGATGTCCCTGAAAGCCAGTCCCAGTTCAGATCACCCATAAGGATGAATTCAGAGTCATTTAATTCATGTAAAATATTTGAAATAGATTTGAAAGCAACTTTTGCAGCAGATGGGGGTAGACCACAGTGATCTTCTAACATTTAAATGTTTAAAACCAAGGCCACATCTACTTTTGAAATCTGAGGTAGTAGGGCCAGGATTTGGCTGAACATTTCCATATAACAGTAAAAGCATCACCATACATCGCAGTTTTAGTTTAACAGGAGATGAATTATCAGAACCACTGTTACCTGCAAACTGTGAGAAAGAAGTCAGGGACCTCTTTGACTTGCCCTTCAGAATTGTAAATCTTCAGTTGATGAAGTGGACTGATTGTCTGATGATGTGACTCAAGAATTCTCGTCTGAGAAATTGACAGTTGCCTGGAGTTTAACAAGTACAACAAGGATTCACTCTCCCTGTTGTACCCAGTTGGTACATTTAGACCCGGGTTGCAATGAATAAGCATCAGAATTATAAAGAAATACATGATGCCAACTTATCTGCTGTTTTATTGCGGACAAACAAGGTAGCAGTGTGGAATCTCAGATTGAAACAGTGGCTGTGGACAAATCTGCAGACCAGGAGAAGCGCAATCGCTCCATCATTTAAGCTGAGATGTACTGTAAAAGGACAATTATTCACCAAAATTATTTTTCAATATAACTACTCATTCTGTGTATTGTGAGGTCCTAAATAACATGATATGTCTAAGCAAGTAAAAAATACCTGTTTCACTTCAACCTGTTTCCAGTACAAACCGTTAATTTCTTGATTTTAGTGCTTCCATCTGCCTTACCCAAATATATTTCAATATAGTGGGGCTCATATATGGGGTCTTCTCACATTCTTGATGGCTGGGTATGAGTTAAACTGATTTGTTAAGCTTAATATTGTACACAGTATTGTGATGTACAGTAAATAACTATCAACTGTTGCTCATGAAGGAAAACTGTAAATGACACATACCAAAGACTTAACCAGCAGTGAGCTCACCCTATCACCAGCTTTGTAAAGTGTTGTGCTTCCACCCAGTGGACAACTGAATTGAAAGAATTGCAGAAAAAGCAGTAATACAGTTTTCTTAATTTCTATCTACTTATTGAAATATTGTACACACAGACATGACACAATGCAAAACCAACTGCAGTGCGGAGTACTTGTACTACTGCATACGTTAAGTATGAGTTTTATAAAGCCTTTTGTGGCTCCTGTAAGGGGGTGTGGAGTTAGAGAAAAGTGATCTTACCAGACCTCTGTAGCCCTAGTCTATATCCGCTTGAGGCTCCTGGCATTGTGGGTAATGTAGGCACCAGGTTTTGATAACAAAGAACAATGCTTGAAATAAAAAGCATGATACCACTCTGCACCCCAGATTTTGCTCATTTCAATCTTTTAAACTGTCTATTGTAAATCCGACAGTGTTATAGGAGCGCGATGCTAAATCGGCGGAGCTGTCTTGAATAAATCGGCTTTTCACCTAACATTTCCATCCAAGTTTGTGTAATGATGAGCATCTGTGGGTTATGCATATTATGTGAAAAACATGTCTATTTCCAGAGCAAGACAAGCAATGAAAATGTATGTGTATTAGTTATCTTGAAACAAAAAGTTGAGCATCCCCCTGAACTGAGTTCCTCACTGATTCTGTGTCACTGAGGGCATTGCACCCCATACCCCCCCCACAATTGTGCCTACGGCTGTCTGGCTTGTTATTATGGTCTGTCTGGCAGGCTGCCTGTCTGGTGGTCTCTAAGTGAACTTGATACTAAAATCAGCAGCCGCCTGTGTTATGTGTAGGGCATCAAGGGGGCTGCATGGAAAGTCTGGAGCTCAGCCAGTCACTTAACACTTGTCAACAGTTCTAATGAAAATGGCCTTTTCCTTGGTGGCCTCTTTTTCATTAGCAGGGTCAGAGGTCGCCACCCAAGGCTGGCTGTCTGTTGGTCTGAGTGGGCAGACAGTTGAGGGAGAGGGCTGACGAAGGGGGTATAAGAGCAGAGGGGGAGGGGGGTAAACATTCAGGGGCTCCTTATGTTTTGTTTCCTGTATGCCCCGCTGGTCTCCCACACCAGGATTTAGCCACAAGCATCAGCATGAACTAAGCTAGAAATTCTAAAGAATGATTTTGTATAAATGGAGATCAATCCTAACTTTAGTTCAATTCAGGGGTTAAATTCCCCTATTTCCCCTTGACCTTTTACTCCTTCCATTCCTCTCTCTGTTCTTTATTATGCCCCTTTAACACAGATGTGGCCAACTGAGTGAGTGAAAGAAAGAGAGTCAGCCAACATCCCTCTCCTCCTCCTCTTCCCCTTCACCCCGGCCTCTTGCACATGAAAGGGGCCGCCCAAGGCCAATGGATGGCCGGTGGGGTGTGTGCTATGCAAGGGCCCCAGACCCAGACACAACATAACACACAGCTCTGCAGGCCACCACAGCTGGGCTGGAATGTGACCTGCTTCAGACAGGGCCCTGTGTGTGTGTGCAATACAAGTGGAAGGAGGAGGACATGGATGGAGGGATGTCAACTACAGAATAGCACATGCACCGCCTGCATGAGCCTTTTGATAGGCTGTAAGCATGTTGGGTATTTTGTATTTAACATGGAACAGCAGAACAGCATCACAAAGCAAAGACATCTGTAGTATTTTCTAAATCATCTTTATTCATTTTGCAATTTTTAATGAACATTAGTATATAACATAAAAATATGCTCTCTATGTAATTAATGTGTAATTAATTAAATTAGATTCATATAGAGAGACACTGCTCCTAGGGATATATATATATATATATACCCTAGGAAATAGATCAAAAAAAATAAATACAAAGTACAGAAGTCCACATACATATTCTGTATTGAAAAACTGAAAATAAAAACGTATCAAAACAGATTCCACAAAATATGAAACCAAAGAGCTTATTTGATTCTGGTACATAATCTGAGGCTTTGTGAGCTCAAGTGCTCTGGACAGATGTTACACAGTGTTTCTTTATATTGTTTTTTTTGTGATAACCCACAAAATACATAAAGCAAACGTACCAGTCATATTATAAAAATACTGCTAAATGAATTATATTAGTTTGTTTAAGATAACATGGAGAGCAAATATAATGCCATTTTAGTGAACCACTATAAAGATTAAATACTTTGTACAGGGTAAATGCTTGTTGCTAACACTAAATCCCCTTCTAACTGCCCTTTCCAGACAGTGTACCCTAGGTGTGGCCATCAAAACTTGATTCCAGTAAAAAAAAAACATGACAGAAGTCATGAATGAAAACAACTGACAAAAAGAATCAATGACAACAGTAAAACTGTGAGGAGCAATTTTCTGAGATCTACTGAGCAATAAGGAAAAAGAAGTGTTTATGGAAAAACATCTGAAACAGGCAACCTCCAATGATACAGATAATTTACTAGTTTTGTGTTTACTAGCAGTTACTGGTGAGGTCAGTGGAGTGTGAGACTTTACTGGACGGCAGAGAAATCTTTAAGGAAATCACAGGTTTTCTTGTGGAGAACCTCACGTAGCTTCCTGACTCTACGAGTGCTGGAGGAGCCAACAAAGCTGTCGGGCTGTAGGACGGCCATCCCGTTGTGAACATCCCCCATGATGATGAGCTGCCCGTTGGCTGTAGTGATATTGGGGCAGGGGCAGTTCCAGTCCATGTTCAGAAGAGTCACCTCCAAGGGCTCTTTGCCAAAGAACCTCAGACCCATCTTGTCATCCTTCAAGATCTCCTCCACTGTCACCAACGCGTGGCCTGACTCTTGCTCCTCAGTCAGCTCAGTCACACGCCCGAGGATCACAAAGTCACTTTTGCAGAAGCTGGTGACCATCTTGGCTCGGGGTTTACACATCTTGCAGTTGTGGTTCTTCGGAAAGGGACACATCTCTTCGCAGGCCTCTTTAGACTCAAAGTTGTTCTCGTTGCCACCACAGCCGCCATACACGAAGGACTGGCACTTTTTAAGGCTGCTGCTATAAGCCCAGCGAGGCTCATAGGCCTTGCAAGGCCCCTGGAGGCTCGGTAGGCTACAGGGAGCCGCCAGCTCTGCACCGCATGACAGCATGCAGTCTTCATAGGTGTCGAAATGGTTACGGTTTTTATTGCACTGACTGTAAGTGAAGGTGAAGCAATTGTTCCTCTTTGGTTCATAGTACCAGCTCATGCTCTCTTCTCCGCAGTCATCTGTGTCTGCACTCTTAAGGCACTCTTCAGCTGGAAATGGCAGGTTGGTGCTATTCCCCTCTGCATTCTTACCTTTCACTTCTCTCTTGATCACTACTAAGGGAAAGTGTGATGATACACTACCCCCAACATTTTTGGCTGTGCACGTATAGATGCCGGCATCCTGAAGTTGCGCATTGTATATGACCAGCTGGCCAATGTTGGTGACCACGACGTTCCCTTGGACATGATTGGGTTTCATTACGGTGTTCTCTTTGCCCTTCAGTTGTTTCTCCCAGGTGATTTCTGGCCTTGGCTTCCCAGACACCTCACACAGGAAGCTCGCTGTCTCACCCTCAAAAACAGCCTGTTGGGTGGGGCCGCTGTGTATGGTGGGGAGCTGGATGTCAGCTGGGAGGGTGGTCTGGAGGGCAGTGGTGGGATGTAAGGTGGTCTCCGCGGGGAGTGGACTGGTGTTTGGCCAGGTCAGGTGGTACCTGTAGGTAGGTTGAATAAGAAAGGAATTAATCAGAGCCAGGATATGTCAAAGGCTCGTCTTTAATTACTATATTAACATATTACACACAGAATACCTTTCTTTTTTGTGCTACAGCCAGGAAAAAAAGTTATTTTTCAAAGGTCTTAATTTTGAGGACTAAAACAAGACAACTTTACCTCTTCACACCAAAAACAAATAGTAGAGATCTAAAATACTTAACATGTTACCTGCAGGTGACCTCAGAGATAGAGATACCCTTGGAACAGGCCTCTGCATCCATGTAGCACTTGTTATAATATGTCATGCCGTCAGATGCACACGTGAAGTGGGGTTCTCTCTCACAGCGGTCCCGGCACTTACAGACAGGCTGGCCGTCCCAGATGTCGCACTCGGACCCTTGCTGGGAGCACATGAACTTGTCGCAGGTGGCGCCCTTTGGCATTCCAACGGGGCCCTTGTTGCCCTTAATGTCAATATAGCGTGCTGCCACACAGCTCTTGTTACCACAGACATTAGGGCAGCACTTCTCAAAGGACTCACAGTCCTAAAGTTGGAGAAGAAACAGAACGTTTGTAGCACATACCAGCATTTGATGATTTTAACAGCTGAGATAGGCTACAGTTTGAATTAAAACACGGCACAAAACTGCTGAAATCCTTCTCAATAAAACTTCACCTGCAGATTTCACTGTGGTGAATTTAGATCAGAGGGTTCTTTGAATGCATACTTTCAGTGTGGATGTGTTTTGACCAATAGCTGGTCAGCATGACCCAGCATGAATAAAAAAGTAAATTTAGTAAAAAAAAATGTAACACAGGTAACATTACCTAACCACTAAAATTATTTTTTTGTTGAATTAGGTTTCTTCTTGCTATTTTTATTTTAACCCTCTCAGGCAGGAACGCATACATGCAAAGGAAAACAGGGATTTTGGTGGAACTGAGACAATCTGACAATTTTGAAGGCCTCATGAATAGACTGAAAAGTATTCTAATGTAATTTAGATAGATAGATAGATAGATAGATAGATAGATAGATAGCAGGCTACATCACCGTCAGCTGCAGGTCAACCCACCTGGTCAGATTCACACTCGCGCATGCAGGTGCTCATAGCATCCACCCACAGGTTGGGGTTCAGGTCATTTGGGCACAGACCTGCGTGAGAGTACACCACTTTTGCCACAGACATGGGCATCGCTCTCACACGGCAGTTGTCCATATAAAGGAGTATGGCGTAACAATGTCCCAGAAGAAACCAAATCCATCGGGGAAACAGCATCCACCACATATCCGGCGCGTAACGAAACGGGCACTAAAATCTTGAAAACCAAAAGTTTAACACGACTTTAAAGTTTTAAAGAAAAAAAAAACTCTGTAAAATATCTACAAACTGTCGCGCAATGATTTGTTTGACCACTGGAATCGGATGCAACATAAAGATAGCGATAAGAGGAGCGTGCGAGACCGGTCTCGCTGTGGAGAGCTCTCCAGGTTAGTCGCTCCACGTTTAATAGTAGCAAGAGATTAGGGCTGCTGTGCGCAAACCCACTTAAGATCTAACTACATGAATTACAGTGGCCTGTCTAGTCCGACAGCAAACCCCGGCTGAGTTACAGTTATGATCAACTTAATTAAAGTGGGAGAAAAAAAAAAACTGTTCGCCAACAGTTTGCAGGCGCTGTCTCACAGAGGACTGGCGAGACACCTGTGCGTAAGGCGCTGGCTGCCTTAACCCTTAGCTTGCAAAGTCAGTGCAAATGAGAAGGAAACATTTAGCTATACTCTAAAAAGTACAGTCGATAACTTATTATACAATTCAAGCACGAAGTAAACATTTTGGATCTTCATACATTTTAAAAATAGGTGTAAAGAAATAAGCTACTGAAATTTATTTTGTAATATACAATCAGTGTGCATTCTAGAAGATCCTTTGCATATATCTACTCTAAAAAATCTTCTGTCTTTCCATATGCATAAAATCAAACACAGTAGCATGTGTGATAATGCTGTACAAATGGGAGAAGCCTTATTTTTGGTTTAGGCACCTAGGGTTAGGAAAAAAGAAAGACAGAAAGCTCTGTAGGCAAACCTCTCCCACTTGTTAATGGTGCTCACAATGTTACTGCATGATAAACATCTAGCTGTAAAATCTTTCCTGTCCATCTGAATAAAATGTCTGTCTCCAGAAGATGGCACCAAACTCAGTGCAGTAAGGCCCATGTAAACTGCTTGAGTAAATTTGAGTGTAGAGGTGTGTTATTAATTGATAGTTACTTATTTGTACTATGGTGCCTCATTCTAGATAGTAATTAGGTTAAACCCTCTATGCTTCTTTTTCTTCTCCTTCATCCTCCACCTTTTCTTTTTCTCCAAAAGTTTCCGTACCTCAAAAACTCCAAGACCAACAGCACATTTTTTTTTTCCAGATGATAAACATTATATTGGTGCACCAAATAGTGGTGCCATACCATCCACTTCAGAGAGAGCTCATAGACACATACATGTACAGTTTTAGATATTATGAGTTCAATTTCTGCCAAACTGGATGCACCATTTTGCATACAGCTTAGACCAAACAAATTATGTAATATAATGAAACACAATGAACGAATGTGGCTGATGTAGAATCACACAAAGTTATAGTGAATATGGCCGCATTGAGTGTCACATTCACTGAACTGTGGTTGATTCTGTATTTTCCATATCTCATAATGCACTATTCAGGTTAAACTGATTCAAGTGACAAAATATGCATCCACAAACAAAGTTTGTATTTGTTACAGCATGTGCTGTAAAATGTCCTCCAGTTGGGTGTCATAGTTCATTCTGTGGCTTAAATGAATCAACCACTGCAAAACTTTGGCAACACCCCAACTAGTGAAGTGTGGTATTGATGAGCATATGCATGGAATGGTGTACAAAAATACAATGCTATTGATATTGATATTTTGATATTTGATATTTTGATCATTACTTATCCCAACTATGACTACATATGTGTTACACAAGTTCATCGTAAGATACTGCTTACATGCCCTTTCACATGTAATGCATTGTGTCAGTGTTGGAATATAGTGTTAGTGATGTAGTTAGGGAAAAACTAACAAAAGGCATATCGCTAAAATGGAAATACTTTTAGCTTCAAGGCTCATCAGGCTCCTACCATCACAATACTGACATGGAAGAAGTCACAAGTAGTACAGAGAGCTTGATACCGTGCTGTGAAAAACTGGTTTGTTCCTCAAAAGCCAATACCAGGAATTGTTGCAGAAAATGGGGCTTTGTAACTAAATAAACAGGCTGGAGGTCTGTTGGCCTGCAAACATGAACAAGACAATAAAACAAAAGGATCATACAACCAATCAAACAGTGACACATCCTTATCGTAATTCAGGAACGCCATTGAGCTCAAATAGCTTTAGAAGAACAAGTAATTCAACATTTTAGTAGCCTTGCTGTGTGTGCATGTGTGTGTGTGTGTGTGAGAGTGTGTGTGAGTATGGAGTCCGTGCTTCCCAAGCTGAGCCCCTGCTGTGCCCAAAGAGGCCCAGTGCTCTCCAGGCTGAACCCTGCAGTCTGTTTCTGTGAGCTCTCTCTGAAAACACAATATAAAAAATATGGTAAAAACCAACCAACATTTTTCAAGCATTTACTTAGAGAAAATGGAACTACAGATTACATTTCATCTTACTCATTTTAAACACACACACACACACACACACACACACACTCACTATTGCATGCAAATGCACAAACACAGTCAAGCTGTGTTTTCAGTGTCTGCTCTCCCACTCGCCCCCTCAGGCCCTCCACCCCTAATCTTCACCCCTCAAGACCCTGCATTCCCAGCCTACTCGACACTGGGGCTACAGGGCATGTCACATATTGAATGAGGCCACACAGTGAAACCCACGCAGGGCACTCCAACAGTCTCTCTGGCTTCAGCTACATGGATTGTCTGCAAACAGACCTTGACTTTGAACTTCTCTGTGCACCCACGCCATCTTTCTGAGCCCGGTTCAAAACCGCTTTGCAACTCACGTGATGTCTCCATCAATGTATATTTTCTCGCAACATGAAGACTTGATGGTTTTTGCTTTCATACAGGCAAAGCAGAAATCAAAAAACAATTAAATAAAAATGAAGCGCTTTCTTTGTTTGTTATTGTTTGTAAATCCAGCATGTTTGATCAAGTTTAGGTGCTTGCATGATTCTTGGAATTTTTTGGGTTGCATCCACATGGTTGAATGCATATTGTAAAAGTGTCAGCTAAATAAAATAAATAAATTTCATATAATGTAATCTAAAGACGCATTGTATTTGGAAAAGACTTCCTCAGTAGGTTCCAGGCCTTGTGGGCATATTGGGTCTAGTTTTTTGTACATTTACTTGTTTAAGGTTTTATTCGTTATACACCACTCTGTGTGACACTGATTTTTATCCAACTTGTCTATGTTTTACAGTGGTCACTGTAAAGCACTTTTATTATAGCTGGACCTTTTTCAGGCTGTTGGCCTTATACATGCTGGAAGGACAAATAGCTGCATCGTGCTTTTGATACAAACAGCGGATTCATGACTTATTATATTCATATTGGAAGTAAACAGCACGGCAGATAAGAGGCACAGATCACTCATGGGGTCCCCCAATTTGTTGGGATATATACACATATAAGCTACTGTACATCTTACTCCACCATTAAGAGGCTTTACAGTGTCATGCATGTATTTGTGTTTTAAATAAGTAGCTCTGTATATTGGCTTTCCGCATTATGCCTGTCAGAGAGGTGCACCAATTGCACCAAGGGCCACAGTCCAAGCACATCAACCGAGGCACGTACCTGTGAGTAACGTCGCCTTCTGCCTCCATTTATAAAATGCTCTTAGGGGTTCTTGACCATGCCGGTCTACAGCGTCTCTTGCCCATGACTGAGGCCTGGGAAGCTTGCGGAGCTGATTCAAAACAATGAAGGTGTTATGACTGTTCATACTAAGCTTATTATGAGTGTCTCACTCCGGAACAAAGGAGAGAGACACGTCCAGCCACAGCAGGGCCCTAAGCTGATTCCTCAGCCCCAGTCTAGACACACAACACACACACACAACACACACACACACACACACACACACACACACACAACACAACGACGGACAGGCATGTAGATTCGCCGGCATCCAGTGAAATACATGTATATATATGTATCCTGATTACCTTCCATTCCTCTGTCCCTATGTTTAGATTGCACACACTCACACACACTTTATCAACACCATTCTGCTCAGATTATGTAATATTTGTGCTCTCCAGATTGCCGCATCTGAACATCTGCTCACCACATGAACACTATTGTATTCGTTTCACCGAAGAGGTTAAGGATTTTCACAGATACACAGTGTGCCGGTATGACCATAACTTAGATGTTGTTTATGTTCTTTAAATCAAAAAGGGAACATAACAAAAGAGTGTACAACACCGGCTTGTTGTGCAAATGCAGGTCAAAAGTGAATGGACAGGCCAAAGACAAAACCACAGCTGGACGGCACAACAATGCCGCACTTTCAAACATGGCACATTTCCAGAAATGCCTTTTATTAGTGTTAATAATGCACATAATAAGTACTAATAAACACACGTTAAATTAACCGTTTAAAGGAAATCTAAACCAATGAGTGAAAATATGTATCTGAGCAGCAAATAGATTAACTTGATTTAACAGATTTTCATCAGTTCTCTATTTAAAATTTCAGCTTTATTTCACTTGAGGAGAAAATACAAGAAACATAGTACAACAGCTGTCAAAATCCTTCTTATAAAGACTTTTTGTGTAAAAAAAAAAATTTTTTTTTGAATGACAGCGACATCCCAGCTACTTGGTGATTTGGTGATGAAAGGTTTATACAGTTAGGTCCATATATATTTGGACACTGACACAATTCTTATTTTAGCGGTTTACCATTACCAAAACAGGTTGGTTATATAATGAATATGGGCTTTAATTGCAGACTCTCCGTTGTAATTTGAAAGTATTTACTACAGAATAGCAACAGTTAGAACAACTAACTACAACTGAAGACAGCTCCAATAAAGGCATCATAAATGAAGAAACCCAGCATTTGGTGCACAGGTTCCACAATTCTGCCCAGTCACTGCCAACTGAACATTTTATCTGATTGGTAATTTGTCCAAAATGTACATTTGAGCCACTGAAAATAGTGGACTGTGTATAAAAATGGTTGCAGACCTTACCGTGTATACTGCGAGACGATACAAGAGATTTTGTCATATTGTTTAAGGCGAGTTATCTCTCCCTTACATAACTTTGTTTGTCTTAGTTCATTGAGGGCAATACAGCAAATCACTGTACATATTTAGAGATTTTCTGCATCAATGTGATGAAGTACTTTATAGGGCAGCTATTTCATTTGCTTGATTAGTGAAAAACAGATCTTTCTACCTATTATACAGCTTCCAGGACTTTTCCCAGAAAATGTGCTGCATCTCAATAAATACCTATACTGACAAATAGATTTGCATATACCATGATACAGGATTTTATCCATAGTCCACCACTTTGCTGATAGGTTAGAAATGTTAATCAAACCAACAATTATTATTCATCATTATTAGAATCAATCTGCAGGTAGGAATTCATTAAAAGCTAAACTTGTAATGTTTTTTTAAAAATCTAGAATTCAATAATGAAATCATTAACGCAACCATAGCTAATAGTTTCATTCTTCCTAAACTGAATCATCTTTTGTGAGATCAGTGAAGTAGAGAAGGACAGGTTTCATTTAGTACTTGTACACTTGAATGGGAACTGTTCTTCTTAATTATTAATTAAGAGTTTATCATTGTCAGTTGGTCAGCATTCACTTTCCATTAAAGGCTCTGAAATGAGACGGCGGATTATAGCCTCATATTCACTTGGTCTTAAGCGCTTGAGTACTGCAGGAGGGTCTGCACACTACTACACGGGTATCCCCACAGTGGTGCATGACAGTGAAACAATATAACGGACCAGAATCCAAACAGCAGGTTTTAAAGTACTTTTTATGAATTCATTAAATCCAAGCAAAAGAAAAAACAAAACACTATTATGACTTAAAGTGGCAAACCCTTTCATACAGTGTGGCTCATCTAATGCCAGTATCTGCTCTTCAGCTCCCTCTAGTGGCTCTCAGCTGAAACACACATCTCAATGAGTTACTGGGGATTTTACTCTCGCATCCTGTCTGTGCGCGCACGCACACACACACCTGCAACAAAGGCAACATAACACACGTAACTGTTCCCTTCATTTAAAGTGAGAATTAAGATACTCAAACTTATTACACTAGTATAGTCATTACATTAGTCAGACTTAATATGCTTTTAGAAGACACATGGTCAGTCTGAGAGACAAAGAGGGAAGAGATCAAGTGATTCACCATGCTTTATCAAAGAACAGATACATACTTTCTTGAGAACGAAAAAACACAACTTTGACAGTGCCTAAGATTATTTCTACAAGTACACAGGACGTACTGTATATAAAAATATCAGACTCTGAATGCATAGGTTAAGTCAAACTGTATTCTGCTTTTTCTAGAACAATAAGCAACCCCACAAATACAATGTTAGTTTTCTCCTTCCCATAGAATCAAAGGAGATCCTGTATAAAAAAACACAAACAAAAAAAAAAATCATTTCAAACCTGACACTCACCCGGGGAACACAACGGCCAGGGGGGTGTATTCTCCACACACTGTCCCACCTTCTCAACCAAGCTCCTGCACAGCTTCATTTAATAATAAAGCATTTAACAAAGTTGGGAACATAAAAATAAGCACTCTTGGTAATCCTTTCTTCTCACAGCTAACTTTCTGGAAACACATTCTTCCCCCCACATTGCACTTGACTTCAACAATATCGTCTCAGCACATTCATCCCAACTCTTTCTTCGGTAGTAAGTCTTAATTTTTTGACACAAACACAACAGGCCTAGCTGGTTAAAAAAATTATACAAATTAATAAAAAATATATCATAAAACAAATACAGTAAGAGCTTCAGGTATACATTTTAACAGTAAACAGTTACCACTGGGTAAGAAAAGTGTTGATCGTAGGGCATTTGTAGTGGCCGCCTACTGCACTGCTTCAAATAAATGAATCCCAGCAATGAGAATTACTGGGACATATAGTGGTGATGAAAGCAGCATAAATATTACCGTCCGGCACAACATGGCTGTGCGTCTTGACCCAGTTACACTCTTAATATAGAGTATAAGAATGTTTTTTTTTTGTTTTTTTTTTAAATCTTGTCAGTCACCATTGAAGTCAGCCAGCAACACCTCTTTTCACACAACCAAAGAGAAAACATTAAAATCTATAGTCTTTTAATTAAAAATTAAAGATTAGCACTAGACTGGCCTTGACAAAGAAACTGAAGCCAGATATATTGATATTATGTGTTGCTTCCAGTATTTAAGTTTTAAAGAAATCTAGTCACCATGTAGATAGCCTAGGTTTAAAGTGAGGTGACACGGGCAACAAAGACATCAGAAAGATTAATTTGGATCACTGTCGGAAGAATAAGGAAGCACTTAACCATAAAACAAAGTGTCATAAACAGATCGTCATGTTTCCTCTTCACAAGGCTTTTTTTCCTGAAGCAGTGATAGTTTATTCTGGAGTTCTCTTCGCTGACTAGACTAGTTTTTGGTTTCGATTCTGATTCTAATCACAGTCAAACAGAAGGACAGCAACGGAAAATATTTGACAGAGGGCTATATTTATATGATAAGTACACAACTTTTAATGAGACTCAAGCCTCGTTACTCTAAAGCGCAATGCATGGTCAGGCTTCATTAGTAAGGATCAATATAACTCAAAAGTTCTAAAGAAATTCTTCACAGTTGACAGTTTTAAGTGTTATGCTGACTGAACTGAATTTCACACCCTGCCAAGCACAAGTGGTAACGCATTGTAGGAAATAAAATGAAAACAACTTGTCCTGCTTCAAGCTGTTGCACATGTATCTCTAAGTTTTTGTCTGACATGAAAAGCAAACATTTAAACCAGTATTCCCTTCCCCATAGTGTATGACGATGATTTAAACATGTAAGGGAAAACAGTACTCCAACTCTAAATGTGTCCATCCTTGTGTGGATATAGATTAAAGCATACTGTATGTGTGTTCAGCAATTAAAAGTACAATTAGTCCAAAGATGCCCAAGTCTCACATGGCGTGAGATTACCTCCATTTTAAGAATCAGGCCAGTGATGGATGTCCTCTGCTGGAAAGACACTAAGGTTGTACACTACAGCATGTATGAAAATGTGTACACCAGCGAATTATCTGATAACACTCTACGGGTCAGTTTGCAAGGAATTGCAGTTGCTGTGTCCACTGTGCTGCAACCCGCCCTATTCTGTGGACTGATGATGGACTTAACAGTAAGAGTTATGTAAACCCTTCCTGTCGCCCTGTGCTCTTGGTCTTACTGGACCAATCTCCTCCTTGACCACAGTCCACAGCCGGTGTGTAGGTGATGTGTCCTTATAAGGCTATTGCAGAATCCCATTCAAGTCCTGTCCGTAAGGAAAACAAGCTGACGTCTCCCTCTAATGTCCCACTGGAGCCTTGGCACAAAGTGCAGTGGAAGGAGAGAAAGAGATAAAGAGAGGAGAGAGGGGCCCAAATACTTTCGCACATAATCGAGGACACCATGCATCAGTAATCGCTTACAACTGGTCGGGTACACTAAAGCAGCAGGAGGGCCAGAGGAGGATGGGGAGGAGGACAATAGCTACAGAACTTGAAAAAACAAATCCCAGTTAGGAAATTGGCGAAACACCAAAGCCGGACAAAGCTGTAACAAGGGATCTGGGCAGGCAACTAGTTATGGTTGCTTGAGGGTAGCTACGGAGGCCCATCATAAGCAGGGAGACCTCGGGGCTCTGCAGCAGCTCTAGTAGGTGAGGCGGGAGGCCTTCATGTTGTAGCAGGGTCTGTCAGTTAGGCCCCCAGTCCCAGAGAAAAGGGACAGACCCTCTGACTTCTCCAACACAACCTCCAGCTCCTGAAAGTCTTGCAGCCGAGCCACGTCCTTGTCCTGGACAGGAAAGGGTAAATTACATTTAAATCAACAACAGATTCACCTGCTAAAGACCCTAGGGCTGCAACGACTGACTATTTTCTCGATTTAATCGCTTCACTTTTTGGTCTATAAAATGTCACAAAAGTGTAAATAATGATTTCCCAGAGCACAGTATGACAATCTTCACATTGCTCGTTTTGTCTGATCATTAGTCCTAACCCCGAGGATATTCATCTTACTATCATATGTGACAAAAAAAATAGTCAAATGCTCATATTTGAGAAGCTGAAACCTGAAAATCTTTGGTGTTTTTACATGAAAAAAGAAAAGACATTTAACTGATTATCAAAAGAGCAACTCAGCTTTATGGACCACCACGCTGTATTTTACATCATCGCCAACAAAAGGTCTCATTCTTTCTACCTCTACAACCTCTGGCAGAAAATTAATCAACATCTAATAATAAATTAGACTGAACTTAAATTTCAACTTATTAAATTAGACGCAACTTAATCAGAGCGTCAATGTGCACGAGTCTGAGAGAGAGAAGGAAGCGGACACACCTAAGAGCAAAACTGCTTCAAGATATTGACGACAGGCAGCACTGTGACAACATGCAGGTTAGCCTACTCTGATCACCAAAACTATTTCACTACCATACAAAAAGCTGTTATTTATGTGATGTGCGAGTCGACTAATGGTTCAGATGTAGTCCCAAACTGATCTCCACTTTTCTTCCGTGTGCAGTCAATACCAAACCAGTGCTTGTAGCGGGGGAGCTGTCGTCCCTCAGCGTTCAAAAACATACTTTACATAGTGTGTCAGTTTGAAACTAACACCCCCCCTTTTTCAAGCCTTTTGTTTTTGTTTTAATCTAGATGATTATGGCTTACAGTTCATGGAAATCAAAACGTATTAGAATTTAAGAATAATGAATTTATGATACAAAAATCGACCTCAGAAGAACTCTGATCAGCAAATTAACTCAAAACCCCTGCAAAGGTTTCCTGAGCCTTGAATCTGTCAGTCTGGTTCTGGACAATTAACTTTTCCACGATACATTTTTTTTTAGATGCACCTGTGTGTGTATTCATAATGGATTTAGTCACTTCTATTCTTTGTCTTACTTCTATTTGGGGGATAATTATGCTCCAAGTTTGGAACTACAGTTTCCATAATGCTTTGGGGGATGTAAAGAAGATGTGCAACGTTTCCATGTCAGTTAAGTAGCTGCAGGCTCCAAATTGAGCCCTGCTTTTTCTAGCCTATAGGTGTTTACATTTTGGCATATTGGCACCATTTAAAGTAGTTAGCTATTAGCAGTTTGTGTTTGCAGTGTAAGGTGAGGTATACTTTATTGTCACATACACATAAAGAAATTCATTCACTGCATTTAACCCATCCCTCAAGGGAGCAGTGGGCAACCACTGTGCAGAGCCCGGGACTCCCAACACCAGATCTGAACCAGTGGCACTGACTGGAGAACAGTTTATGCACGCGTGTACAGACAACTATCACTGGAATACATCTGAATGAAAAACATGATGTACGGATGATTATTCGCAATCGGTAATGGCATCCTCATAAAGTGTCACACTGAGCATATGCATATCAAGTGTGTGTGTTCAGATTGGACAGAGTTGTGACTCAGTAGCTGAAGCAAATTGGTTTACAGAAAATACTGAAGATGAACAAGAGTGGAGAAACTTCCTTTTAGTGGAAAGATCAATATTTTGCCATTATGAGCGAAGCATCTTTTAAATTTGCACATGAATGTGTGTGTATTTCTGTGTTTGTCGCTGTAACATGCAGTATCCTGAACGTTCCCTTGCGGGAGCCTGACACTGGTCGACAACACAAGCTTGTGTATAGTATGCATGGCCTTCTTCCCTGTACCTTTCTCAACATGGTGTTTGGCAGCTTGCGGATCTTCTCCACATGCTCAGTGCTGATATCCAACTCGCGGCAACAGACCCTCAGGAGTGAGCGATAGGTGAGCTCCTGGCGGTCCAGCTCCACCTCAATGAAGTCGTTCTCCCGTGCGTTGGGGTTCTGGATGCGCACCTTGAGCACCAACTCTAGAGAGAAGTACCACAGTGATACCTCTCTGTTAACAAAGATGCTTTTTAATAAGAAGACTGACATGGCCCAAGGTGAGAGTCACTGATTTAATTATACCTGTTTTAATTCTCCTGAAAGATTTGTCTTATGTTAGTAATTCTGTCAAAATATTGGCAATTCTACAGTTCATGATATAATGACGTCCGTTTCATTACCCACATGCACATGAAAAATAAATACTTGCTCTAATACTTCTTGTTTAAAAAATGACAAGTGTTGGGTTGTTGCTAGGGGGAGCCTGAGACAGTTCAGTGATCATACTGAGAGGAAAAGGCTACATCCAGCAACAATCCTTTCTGGTTTGACAAGTTTGCTGCCAACACACACGCAAATGAGAATGTGTCTGTGCTCTTATCGGTCACTTACCTGAAAACACGCAACCACATAGCCATGACGAACAAGCAGCAGCTTTACCTCACGGTTTACACGCAACAATCTCAAAAGAGGCAGGCTCTGTCTTGCCTCTACCAAACACGACACTTGTGGGCTCATTTAGATACACGCAGTAACTTAATGGAGTCTCCGCTGGTTACAATGAAACAAATCCAGGTGTCGCTGCTCCCAGCCAAGAAATAGTTGCAGCGAGTAACTCCCTGTACAACCACAACTTTTTATATTTCTGTTTTGATAGAGACTAATAGCTGTTTCTCCCTGCTTCCAAGAATTTATGCTAAGCTAAGTTTATCATCGCCTGCCTCTAGCTTTCTACTTAAGAATGACAGATTACTTACGATACGACAGATTCATGACAATGGTATTGAAGTTCTTATCTGACTATCGACAGGAAAGCGAATAAGTGTACAGAATCAGAAGGAGCAGGAGTTGTTGTTGCTGCCGCAATTCAGAGGCCATTTGATGAAGTTGAATGCAACTTATATACGTTCCCATGTGTGGACAGGAGGTCAGACATAATAAAACACACGATCACTTCCTCACCTTGCACATTAACAGGGAAGGTGCTGGTGAAGAAGAATGGCTGGAAAGCTGGCATGGGTCCTCCGGCCTGGCCGTAGCTCAGCTGCTGTGAGATAGACTGCTGCCTGCTCATAGTTGGGTTAGCGCCGGCCACCGGGGCCTGGACCTGGCTTCCACTGCTGCTGGCCAAGCTGGGGCTGGGTGAGGCCAAGGGAGGCGAGCACATGGTGCCGTTGTGTGCCACCGCATGCGGGTAGTCTGCGTGGTTGACAAGGTGCGGCTCAACTGACAGGTCCATGGGCACTGTGCAGTTAACAGTGTGGTTGTGGGAGGGGTTCAGGCTGGGTGACGCGCCATTTTGCTCCGTCACAGGAATGAATTCCCCAGCCTGCACATGGCTGTGGGGGGTGGGGTTTGGAGGAGGAGTGGGGCCTTCAGACAGCAGGCTCTGGGATTTCTGAGGCTCATGAGTCGGGGAAAGGGAGGCCGAATCACTGTGTGTGTCATCATCGTGCTCTCCAGAACCATTCTGTGTAGGGTGCTGGGCCTGGATGAGCTCTGACTTGTTATCCATCTTAGAATACATGAAGGGTGGGTTAGCCAGGTAGTTGGGGATGATTGGCAACTCAGGCTCCTTGACTTCAGGCACTTCGTCCACTTCAACTGCGGTAATAATGTGTATGAAGAAATAGAGAATTAGTCCCTTAGAGCCAGCTTTGGTCTCTGTCAGTACCACAAACAGCTGTAGATACTCTACCATAAACATGTTGTAACCTGTACATGGTACTGATATATCACATGCCAGCAACAATGAAAGGCTTCTAGCATGATGTGACAGGAACAAAATGTGTACCTTACCTCCTAAAAGTCGTTTGATCTCTGGCTTGGACGTGAGCTGTGAGGCCAACTCGTCCTTAGCCGTGAGGATTTCTTTGTCTGCTCCACAACCGAGTAAGAAGGACACTATGTGCTTGTGGTTCCTCTTGCATGCCCAGTGCAGGCATGTCCTGGTGGGTTTATTGGAGAGGGAACAGTGTATAAAACCGTCTATAATGGAGATCATTTGAGAATGATATTCACATGGTTCCACCTATCATCAACTAGAAAGTTTGAGTCGTACACCGCCTGAACTGCCCCTGTGCTTGGTATGGCATTGGAGTACAGAATGAAAGCCATTACCTCAGACTGGCAAGATCCATGTAAATTATTTCAGCATACTCAAATAATCTTGTGTCAATATCTCCGTTGCATAACTGCCTGGACATGTAGGAACATGACAATTGTAACCTTGCATATGGAAGAGGTTTATAACATGTTATTCAAGTAGGTAGTAGGATACACTTGGCATATTCATGACTGGAGCAACCATGTGCCAACTCACATTTTATTTTACTCCACTGGTCCCTTCTGTTATTTTGAGATTACTAGAAGAATGGCTCTTTATTCTTTAAACTATCACAAAATACAAGCTGACAGGCCGTTTATTTACTGTTTGAATGATCAAGATACAAAGTAGGTAGGTCTGGCTGACTAACAAGCCTTGCTGTGCCTGATAAGACAACACAGACCCTGTAACAACACACCTGGCTGTAATATTAACTGCACTGAACTTTTAAACAGGCAATAAAAGCGTTGCATTTACAAATCTGAGAAGCAAACCACCGCGTTTGACGTAGTGACGACCACATGTATTCGTCCAAAACACTCACCATCCATTTATTTCGTTCTGTGAATTAACATTTACTCCACTCTCCACCAACGTCCGCACTTCGTCGATGTCCCCGATGGCAGACGCCTCTCTCAGTCGCTCCTGTAATTCTTTATCCAACGAAGTGGTGGACATCTTGGTGCAGGCAACTAACGTTGCAAGATCATGGGATACACAAAAGCCTCTCGGATTAAGCTGTCAATACTAATCGCTACTGATGGCACACAGGTCCACTATAAATAGACTTGCCAGCTTACATTAGCCACCGGCTAATTTTACCTACTTGCTAGCTTAACGTGATGCTAGCAGAGTCTTTGGTGCTAGCTTGTCGCTTCGGCTAATCTAACTTCGTGTTGATGGTCGGAGACTTTGGCGTTTACGCTGCAGGCTCCGTACAAGCCATTAATTTCTGTTGTTAGTTCACGTTACAGTACCCCTGCCAACACTGAGTGCACTCATTCAATCAGCCAGTGGTGTCAGAGTTCCGTCAGCAGGCTGCCAGGAGCACCACCGCCACATCGGGGGGCATCTTTCGATGTAACAACAGCGAGCACAAATGTTAGTTCCCCTCTGAATACCCTCCACGATTATCTGACGCGTGATGTGCCACTTAACTTTGTGTAAAATAATGAGACCAGCTCTCGACATTAAAATAACTTTGAGAAATAAAAGGTGAAGCAACTGTTTTAACACACACGTGTTGCGGGCATATTTAGCCATGCAACCAGTGGGTAATAATAATAATAATTTCCATGCTTTGCTTATTTAGTCACAAAACATATAATAGTTTAGGACCACATTAAAATATGTTTCATGTTGAATTATAAATATAATTATATATATAATTCATCAATATGAAACATATTACAACATAAACATATATATATGTGTAATGCACTAGGGCCCATAAAAGTAAGGGATACGGAAGATATCTAAGATGATTCTCATTGAAGAAGGTGGAGTGTTTTAGCCTTTAACTTGGGACCACTTGAGGAAAAAACAAAAACAATCACTATCAATCATTACTATTACTATAACTATTAATTCTGATTTCTTAAGTTTATTTTGAAAGTAATCACTGGAATTGATAGTTATGTGTGGATATCTAGCGACACTGGTCTCCACACCCAGAGAACTGTTAAATATGTTTATTATTACCAGTACAAATACCAGTGTTTTTATGTGTAATAATACTAATGGTGTTGCACTTACTGACATGAGTACGATCAGTGTTTCTCATTATTTCAACGTTGTGTTGCAGTTTCTCAATGTGACCACTGGAGGGCAGAAAACGGTCATGATTCTACACTCCAGTGAACTTCACAGTGTTGAGGCAGACAGTCTATGAGCTGACACAAGACCAATGCTATTGTCACCTTTTTCAGAGTAACATTATAAAGCATCCTGACTGACAACATCACTAACTGGCATAGAAGATCATCGGTACCCATCTCCCGAGCATCAGTGATATCAGTGATGTGAGTTAAGCAGAGGACAGTACCCACCCCAGCCAAAGCCACCCTGTTGCTGATAGAAGTTTCTGCTGCCGCACCACCAGACTAAAGAGCAGTTTTTTTAAACTCACGTTTATTTCAGTTAAACCTTTTAGAATTGCTTTTCCATTAATGTATATAGTCTGCTATATAACAGAAGGAAGTTACAAACTGAATTTTACAACCTGTTACATTTTATTTTACCTTGATTTGAGACAAGACTACCCTGTCGAGTAGAAATCCACGCACTACACAAATAAGTACACAGTTAGTGTACATTCACATTTTAGACAATTAGCAGATGCTGTCCAAAGCTATAGTACATTGAGTAATCCCATAGGAAAGTGAGACACCACAGTCAAATAGGTTTTCCCCCCCAAATTTAGTCATATCACAATAAAACTTTACAAGCTGATAGCATACATAAATAGAAGCTTCAAAATATATTGTTTTTTCATGGATTTATTGAAAATATACTAGTCAGATGTGTGACAGACCCTTTTCCCCACAATTTTACAGAATGCCACATAAAATGAGAACACAAGAATAAAAGATATTTTAAAAATCCTCTGTAAAAGTCTTGCTATAAGACTTCAGAAACAGTGTAAAATGTTGATGCTGTAACTGCTTTGAAGGGCCAGGAACATGACGTACAGTACGTAAATGTCATTTTGAGAAAACGACTGTTAACGATAAACATTACTGTTTGTCACATGAACACATATCTTGTAGGTAGATATGTACTGGCTAACATTGTGCTCTACAAAACAAAATTACAAATGATGGAGAGTTTTACAAAGGCCGGTCAAACTTTTACTTGGAAAGTGCTAACAAAGATTAAATTTACGCGATCTAACGCTGACGAACTTGGTGTAAACTACACACAAAAAAATATAATTATGTATATTATTCAAAACTGAAAATTTAGAGATTGAAGCAAAATCATCATTTTGTACTGGTGTGTCTCGCCTTAATCTTTCGCTTAATAGGCGGCCCATGCTTGGTGGTCCGCCGGAAAGGGGGGGCCTTCGCCTCTCTGTCGCTTTCGGTAAGAACTTTCAAAATAAAATAATCAAATTGTAACCACACGCCAAACCTATGGACGTATGGGTTTTTGCGTGTGGTTACAATTTTACCTGTGTTTTAAATCGCATACTAAGTACTTCCTACTACATACTCAATGATTTATCGTGAGCAAATAAAGACTGTATCACAAAACCCATATCTAAAATCGATGTTGAAAGTCCATATGATCGCATCATACTTGTACTTCCGGTTCAGAGGGGGCTGCTGCTGGACTGGCTGTATTGAACCATAAACGGGCGTTGTTGTCACAGTGTCTGCCATTTTGATTGTAAGTACTTTGCGCGCGATAGATGGTGTGAACAGAGTCTTCAGAGATAGAGTTATCGTAGTATTTTAAATCAAGGCTTTATTTTTTAGGCAAAAATGCTTTCGGCAGCCCAGTTACTCGATGAATTAATGGGCCGAGATAGAAACTTGGCCCCTGACGAGAAGCGATGCAACGTGCGGTGGGACGACGAGAGCGTAAGTTAGCATATTAGCTAACGCTAGCCTAGTTGGTTTGATGAGCTAACGCAGCGTTAGCTAGCCAAGATACCAAACCCGTAGTATGTTGGATATGTTTGTTAAATTAAACAGTATGTAAATAGTCCAGAATCCAACGCACGGAAATGGTAACTTACCACAAGCTGGTATTGAAGTGTTGTCTTGGGACGCGTGTTATTAAAGTTAGAACCACCGTATGCTAATGCTAATAGTACTTATTTGTTCCCAGTTAAAGCTTGAATCGTTGTGGATTAACGTTAGCGTTGTACTCGTGCTCTGCTGCTAGCATTACATTTAAAGTGATTATGAGTAACGTTACCTAATTAGTTACTAGATATGCTTTATCCTGCTTTGGTGTGTGGGTCTAATACTAATGGGTAACACTAACTTGAGGCATAACGTTAGTTTAGGTAAGACACGTAATATTAGTGTTAACGTTACATTCACTTTGGGACTGATTGCAAGCCACACTTGTTAGCAGTTAGCATATGTAAACTGTTATCGCTTGATCCGACTTAACTAATATTATAACTAATATTTGGAAAAGATTTCCAACAAAAATGGTGTTTGTAATAAGTAAAAATCTATTTTCTCCAATTAGGTCTGTCGATACTATCTGTGTGGCTTCTGCCCAGCTGAGCTATTCACAAACACCCGCTCTGACTTGGGTAAGTCAAAGACTTGTACATGTACATAAACCTGTTTTAATAAATCAGTAGCTGACAGGTGCATCCATATACTTTGAAGATAATAATGCATTACATTTCTTTTTCAGGCCCCTGTGAGAAAATCCATGATGAAAATCTTAGGATAACGTAAGTTCTTATTGTGGGTTTTTTACCGCAATTTGTGTCTTGATATTCCGCCTAATAAACTGTTTCTGTGTGTCCAGGTATGAGAAAAGCTCCCGGTTCATGAAGGAGGGCTATGAACGAGACTTCCTGCGCTACCTACAGTCACTCCTGGCAGAGGTGGAACGGCGGATTCGTAGAGGGCACGCCCGGCTTGCACTTTCCCAGGCTCAGCAGAATGCAGGGGTTTGTAATGAGACATCGTTCTGTAACCCATGCTTTTCACTGCATTTGTTTTTTAAAGTGTCTTAGTGGCTGCACAGATTTAGGTGTTGATTACTCGGTGTCCTCAATTAGGGTTGGGCGATATCTACAAAATTTATTATAATGTTTGTCGTGATTAAAACCTACTTTCACATGGAGGTATTTTGTGAAAAATTAAATTTTTTACCGGGGGCCAGGGTTTTACAGTCACAATGCCTGCTCAACCATCGACCATCTGTCAGCCATCACCGATGGACGATGGCATTGTCTATCGTCCCAACCCTATCCTCGATACTTCTTTGTCATCTTAGACTACAGTGCTCATCGTGAACCTAAAATATTACATTACGTGGTCTGTGTGGTTGTACCTGAGAGAAAGTGTTTATTTCAGCAGGGTCCTGGTCCATCAGGAAAGAATGAGGAGAAGTCTCAGGTTCTCACGGAGAAGATTGAAGACCTAGTTGTACAGGTACGTAACAAATAGATTTCATAGATCTTTTTTATAAAAGAGCAGCATAGTGCCATGTATCATAGCTGGAATTACAAGAATGGAAAATTTCTTATCTTGACATGAGATTAAATGACATCAAATTATATTCACACTAATACCTCGGACTTGTCTGTTTTGCTTTTGCTTAGATCGAAGAGCTGGGGTCAGAGGGCAGAGTGGAGGAGGCCCAGGGAATGATGAAGCTGGTGGAGCAGCTGAAGGAGGAGAGGGAGCTGCTCAGCTCCACCCCCTCGGTGAGTCAACTAACTCCAGGCTACTTGGCCTACAGGCGCTGGTCATGTAATGCTGTTTGTTTACAAACCCGTTTTATTCTTTTTACTGTAAAGTCTAAGCATGGGCTGAGAATGATGCACCCACTGCTACTTACATTACTCTTAGCTAGATAACAGTGAATCTTCACTAGAGCCTACAACATTTATCCTGATTGATTTAAATAGTTTAATAAATTGCCCTCAAAGCAAAGTGTAAAACAAATGAGCAGTTATCCTCTAAGGCAGAAAGAAATTGCTTAGTACATCATTCCCTTATGGTTTAACTCATTTGTGCTTTTTATCCAGACCATTGAGAGCTTTGCGGCCCAGGAGAAACAGATGGAGGTGTGTGAAGTGTGTGGGGCCTTCCTCATTGTGGGGGATGCACAGTCTCGAGTGGACGACCACTTGATGGGCAAGCAACACATGGGCTATGCCAAGATCAAATCCACTGTAGAGGAGCTCAAGGTAACAGGATCACCTGACACACACAGAATACATACATAGCTAATGAGCTGAAGTATAAGTTCTGTGTTTCCACCACATAGACTTTATTTAGGTGGGCTGTCCAGGTATGTTAACAACTAGTGACCCACTGAGATCCACAGAGAAAGTTGTTATCTATTACGTTACAAAACACAGACACGATGGATGTTTTACAAGCTCGGATGAGGTAAAGCTGGGCATACATTGTCTGCGATGTAAAGCCCAAGCTCACGATGTACCCGCTCACTGTTCAGTCCGATGGTAAGCTACGACCTGAGCGCTCACACTGTACGTGTATAAAACAGCCCGTTGGTCCCTGCAGACCATTCTGGCTATTGACAATAATCAAATATTTTTTGTAAGGTCCGAGGGAGGTAGAGGTAGGGCGGGGCAATAAAACAATGATAATTATCATAATATAATTTATATAATATAATGTTCAATATATCGTCAATAAATATTTGGTTTAATTCATTAGTCATCAATAAACTAGCACTTAATTTTTTTTGTTGAGGAAAAGGGACTGAAAAAAATGTACTAATCATTAATTTTTTAAAAATAGTTTGGAATGTACTCCCTAAGATTTGTTAAGTGATCTACTGTTTGGCATCAAGTGTTTGTCCCATTTTGACCATAAAGAACTACATAATGAACCATCTGGTTTCTTCAATTTTCAGTCAGGAGAAAAAAAATCAGCCTTTAAACTTGAAAGAAAAAAATATCTAGCGAATGAAATTTAATGTTTTTATCATGATAACGTTTTTGGCTTAATCGCCCAGCCCTGCAAACTAACGACTTTCGGCCTTGGTCGATGGCCGTGCCGTTCACACTGCACAACTTGCCGTCATGTGACGGGAATCTTGAAGTCGTTGTGTCGGTCACACACTACGCAAGCTGACAACGACCGCCGTCATGCAAAGCTGGTCTCCAAACCACTTTTTGTCAACAAAACACATGTGAAACGGGAAATGACGCGAACCTACACACGAAACTGCTGTTTGTTGTTATAAAGATACCAATTATAAAGACAAAGAATCTGGGTGAAAGAATGGATTAGCACACTCTGGTAGCAGGGATTGTCTGAGCTACAGAGAGCTGGAGGTGAGTTAAAAGGTGCAGCTCCCCGACACCCAGTTAACTCATGACTGTGAGGTTACAACTCATGGTCCAAAAAGGAGAACAACAAACGCACGTGTGCACATTTTCAGCTGAGAACTGCGGCTTGCTTTGGCTAGCCTTCAACTCAACAATCAATTATGATTTCAGTTAAGTGCTAAAGTTACTGTTACCTTGTCTGTGGTCCGCTGGCAGAACACTGGGTGCTTTCTGATCAGGTGCCGTTGCCGCAGCGACATAAATTTTGTTTTACGGTGGATGGACGGAAACATTACAGAGTTGTTTTCTTTAGCTTGAAATTATAACATACTTTGTCCCTCGCTATTTTATCTCTCTTCCTCCACTTTGCAAACAGCTCTATTATAATCACGTCGTGTTCACAGCGTAAGCGCGATGTGCGACCGTAATAAATGTCCGTGCGAAACAGTGCGCTGCATAGTTGCATGGATTAAACGAAGCATCGATTCAAAGAATTAGCGTCGATGCATTTTATTAATCGATGAATCGTTTCAGTCCTAGTTGCCATGGCACTTTCAGACACCAAATCTACTTGTGGTTCTGCTTCAACTGACGAATGCTGACCAAAATTTCAGACATGTCAGAAATTCAGCCGGCGGCCGTTCGGGAGCAGTTGATTGCTCGTCTTTTCTGAGACTTTACAAAACATACTACTAATGGAGTAGGTAAGTAGAGCAGACACATACAGGGAGAGAGCGACAAAGAGGCGGGGTAAGCCAGTGTGTTTGCATCAAAGGTGTAGGTCTTTGCGTGTGTGGGGAAATGAGAAGTGCAAAGAATAAGAAAGTTTTGTGGCACATCTTTGCGGTTCTCACTGTCAAATAGTTGACATAAATAGAGCTCACAGTTAATATACATCCAGAAAAGCAAACTCTTTAAAAATACAAAATACATGTCAAATATATTAAAACTGAGACATTTTGTACAGAGGATTGATGCTGCAAGAGAAGATGTTAGTACATAATTTTTGTCCCCTGTGTTTTAACAAAGTGAATGATCCACAGTATTTCACCTAAACTGTTTGGTTTAGATTCTGGTTTAAAATGTGCTGATTAAAATTAATGAGGACTGTTGTTTATTTACTCTTAGGAGAAACTACGTCGGCGCTCAGAAGACCCCCCAGGTGAAAACCCAGCGCTCAAGAGGGACAGAGAAGACCGTGAGCGCGAGAGGGAGGAAAGGGAGAAAAAGCGCAAGGAGGAGGAGGAGAAGGAGAAGGAGCGGGAGAAGGAGAAGGAACGGGAACGAGAGAGAGAGAAGGAGCGTGAGAGGGAGAGAGACAGAGAACGGGACAGAGATAGAGACCGGGAGAGGGACAGGAGGGTGCGCCGAAGCCACTCCAACAGTCGCCACTCCAGTCGAGCGTCAGACAGGAAACGGAGCAGATCCCGCGATCGCCGGAGGTCCAGAAGCAGAGACAAGGAGAGGGAGAGGGAACGCAAACGCAGCAGGTACTGCTGACTTTCTTGAACCACATTGATCACCATTTTCTTTGTGGTCTAGTAACGGCAGTGTCTCACCATAAAACGTCAGTGCACTGTCGCTTGCTTCTGTAATGGATAGAGGCACCAGTCCAGGTTTAGGAGCACCATTTAAATCCACCTTCACAACAACACATAAGAGTAAACATTATCTTTTGCTAATGATAGGAACCTCGCTCCAATTGCATCAACCTTTGAAATACTAGCTCCCCAGTAGTGAGAAGTCAGAGGGGGAAACTGAACTGTAGTCACATTCCCCAAAGCTACTTGCACCAGCGCACTAGATTTGCAACAATTCGTCAAAGTGAAATTTCATTGGTCGACGCATTGTTACAGAGGGAGAGATGGTAATCTAATTATTAAGAACATTTCTGGTTGTTCATTTCTAACTACAATGCACTACAGGAAGTGCTGGGGGCAGTACCGCTTCCACTGTTGGCCATGACTGTAAGACGAGGAAGCAGTCATGCAAGAAACGAAAAGTAACGGAGAAAGAGTCTTAGATCAGAACGTTTTTTTGTTTGTAAGTTTTGTATGCTATTTCATCACTAAATACACTTTGGAAAGGTTTTGAGGCGAAAAACTGTGTATAACTTGAATATTGGCAGTTTTACGAAAGTTGTTGATAAATCGAAAATCTACAGAAAAAATTTTGGGGTTGAGAAGCTCGCGAGGTTAGCGGAGCCAGCCGGTCAGTCAGTCACGCCCACAGAGTCCTCTGGTCCCAGTTACTCAGACCACTGCTGCAGCGGAAAGGCCACAACTGTAAGATAGTTTCAGTGTTTGTACTGCTGTTGTTAATCTTTAACATTTTAAAGTAAATGAAACATCTCGCTTGTGATTACAGAACATTCTCCACTTATAAAACTTACAAGCACTTTGGAAAAATAAACTACAGAAGAAGTATGAAAGGGGGACTGTTGCTTTATTTTCTAAATTACATTGTTTGTGTGCAGTTGTGGTTATAGTACTTGCTTTTATTGTGCTTTTATTTTATCAAAAGCAAATCTTTGTTAAAAAGTTAAACGTTTTAAAGTTAAACCATGTTATCTTGGAGCAGCCTCTCTGTAGTTCTTTGCGTTCTTGGTTTTGAGGTCTCATGGACAATGCTGGCTAAGAGAACGCTCTTTTGTGTTAACAAACACGTTAAGTGCACTAGTAAATCACTGAATTATTGGAGTAGCCTACGCTGTCTTGTCATATTCCCTGGTTTGTCCCTGACATTGATACTAGTGTTCATTCTGAATAGTAAACCTTGTTCACTTAATAGTAACGTTAGCTAGCTAGGCTGTGTGTTGGATATCAGTAATTCACTTGAAAGATATTAATTAGTTAAATGGTTTAATTGGGGTTAGGGGGTGACAAAAATAATCGTGACTAATTGAATAAATAATTAACAGATTAGTCGACTATGAAAGCACCACAAAAACAAATGTGTGCCACTGCATGAAGAACCATGATTGAACTTTCTTTTGTTTGTTTTATATACATCTTTCACTTGTTGTCGTAATTGCTCATTCTCCTCCCTCTTTCATAGGAGCCGGGACAGGGACAGGGAGAGGAGACGCAGCCGTGAGCGCTCTGACCGAAAGCGTCGCTCCCGCAGCCGTGACAGGAGGAGATCGCGCAGCTCCGAGCGCAAATCTCACCGCCACCGCAGCCGCAGCAAGGACAGGGAGAGAGACAGGGACAGAGAGCGGTCATCAAAAGACAAAGGTGAGGACTTGTTGAATGTTTTGTTTGTACTGCATGCTGTAATACCAAAAAGGCCTTACTCTGTACACCTTGTTGTCCACCAAGGAGAAATGTTTGACATGTGTGTCTGTTTTCCCAGACCGTAAGGCAACAGAGGAGAGGAGCAGCTCTAAGAAAGCCAAGCACTCTGACGGCGATGCAGCTGCCATCAAGGCTTCGTCAGAAGCGGAACCGATGGAGGCGGCTGCCTCTGCCCCCTCCCCTCTGCTTAACGGCCAGCAAGAGCTCCTCCATTCTGAAGGTGACACTCAGTCCAATTAAAACTGATCTGATAGGACCTCAGATCAGGCTCAGGTAAGTGCGTCCTCCTCCTTGCTCCCCCTGGCTCTGAACCTAACCCTTCCACGTCCCCTCCCCCCACCTTTCCCATCTCCCCTACCCACCCTCTCACCCTACCTCTCCCACCCCGTTTATGTTCAGTTCAATGCCTATGATTTTGTCTTATGTCCTATATGCATATATCTTTATCCTGTTTTTGAAATAGTGCATCATAAGTATGCACTGAAGATGAAGGACTAGGCCCGAAGAAGGTAGAAAACATTCACACAAAGCCAAGAGGGAAAGGCCAGTGTAGCCCTGAGCAAACATGCCCGGAGGTACCCCTCGTATTTAATCGGTTTTTGATCCTTTATAGATGTACATTTGTCTTTGTGGACAAAATGGCAGAAAAAAATATTGACTAATTTGCCAATTTTCCTGCCTGTATTTACCTGTTTTTTTTAATTTTATTTCTTTTTTTGTTTGTTCTTTTTACTTTGAAGTAGGGAAATGCAGTAATTTTGATTTGCTGAGATATTACACTCTTTTATAGCGAAAATTCAGCCTCTGTGAGTTTGCATACATTTCATGGGGATTTCTCCCACTCATATGTGAACACACAGACACACTTTCAGCTATCGTCAAAGGTGTATGTGAAAAACAAGCCATTGATTTTTGCCGTAATCATAACTAAAATGCCATGGGTGTGTTGTCCAGCTTACTGTGCCTGATAATGCCATGCAGTGTGTGTTTGGGGGGGTTGTTATAGCACCGGGGGTCTTACGTAACTAACTAACTGGAGCGTAGGGTTTATCGAATGAATTGCAGCTGACTTCCATACCTCACACAGCGTTGGTGTTGTGAGCGAGACCACATGAGAAAAAGGGCAAATTAAAAATCATGGATACTCTGACTGTCAAACTGTGCAGGTACTCACCCCAGGTACTCCTTTCTCTACCCACATCCATTTCTGAATGCTGTTGCCTGTCAGAAAAAACTATTCTGTACTTCTCCAGAAAATGAAACTTGAAAGCTTGATGTGTATATATTTTTGTTTCTTTTATTTTTCTATTTGGCAACTTTCAAATATGTTTGGGGAAACAAGTCATTTTATAGAAATGTCAGAGACACTTATTTTTTTTAAATGCTGAGATGCACAGACAGCCTGCTTGATATACCTACGCCAATAGCTAAAGGTCACTGGTGTGTATATTTTATTTTTTATTCCCTGTAGTGTGTAGTTCAGGACTAAGGTTTTGTAAGGAGTTTTTGATTAATGTCAATCTGTTTGGTTGGTAGGATGCTTTTGTTTGTCCCTGTTAAGTGGTCATTGAATCTACTTAAAGAAAAATCAAGTGCACCTGCGCATTGGCGTAAGCAATATAAAACAGGTTAGTCACTGTTTTTAAAAGATATGGTCTAAGGTAGTGACAAAACCGTATGGACTTTTTTTTTTTTAATCTTAAAAGCATACTTCTGGTCAAAGTAAAATCAACGGTATGTCATATCAAATTATATTATTGTGCAATATGGACAGGGTATATGTGCATTCTTAGCAGTGTCTCTTAACACATTCCTCTATGGCTAAATTAAGGGATATATATCACGACTAGTCTTTATGTAGATGCTATTGTTGCTTCAGATGCAGCAATTGTTGCTACAAGCACTTGTTGTGGGACCTTTGCTAACATTACATTTTGTGAACATTTTTGCTCAACAGGGGACACTGGGATATCTGGTGGAGGAAGAAGCAGAAGAGCGCACCCATCCTTACCCTGAACCCGACACTTCGCTGCTTAAAAACAAGGTGAACCACAAATGGTGTAGTGGCTTATTTAAAACATGAACATACATGTGTCAATAAGGAGAAAGGAAGAAAAAATAATACATTGATTTTCATGTTCCATTACCTGTCTTATCTTTTTTTTGCTGGACGAGGGTAGTTGTGGTTCATCTGATGTATTTCTTGGTCTAGATGTCAGCCAGTCATCACTTTAAATACCAAACTTAGAGGAAAAGTTCATTTATGGGTTTTTGTGTTCTTATTTTGAAAATCTTCCCACATCCTCATTGTTTCCTGGCATTTAGTGAAAATTAAATAAAATCAGTGCTTGTGGTTTGTTTTGGTTTGTCAGGTTCCCCTTCATGTCCTGACCTTCTTTATTTTAAAGTCAGTTGAAAGCATGTGTACAATGTTAGTCCTATGACAGGGCGTGTCTTTTCTCCTCCACACAGGGAGCTCACATTGATTGCTCTTGTCCCCTTACTGTAAAATATACTGATTTAATCAAAAGATTTTGAAGACTGAAGATTTGTTTAATTTTGTTCTGCTTTTAATGTCCATGTTGTCGCGATGAATAAAAAGTAAAAACGTGTTAATGTTGTGTTCGTTTTTTGTCTTTTGCCCCACCATTGCAACAAAAATGTCTCTTTATATTTTGATGCAAAAGCAGGTTAGCATAGTGAAGGGGAGACTGGCAATCATAAGAAAGGTGAGGCTTTATAGCCCTTTTGTCAGCAAGTTGCTGAAGGGTCCTTAAGTGGAGTTCCAGCCAGACTTGAATGGGTTTGTCAAGGTAATTTTATACACATGGGGATTGCCTTTAACTGTACTTTAAATGTGCAGTGTATTAGGATGACATTCTCATTGTCGTACAGTTAGTTTAGCTAATTTCCATTATTAGTGGTTTTTAGAAACAAGTATTTAGGTAAATGTGTTTTGTGGGCATACAGTATGCAATCACAGTATGCAATCAGCATACCATTATTTTGGAATAAATCAAACTTAATACTGTACTGTTAAAATATACAGGTGCATCTCAGAAGTTTCTGTAATTTAAGTCAAAGTGGAACTTTCATATATTCTAAGTTCTTTATGGGTAAGTTCTTTATGGGTAAAATATTTCAGGCCGTTTTGTGTTTGTATCTTTACAGCTTATGGAAATCAAAAATCCATATCTCAACATATTAGAATATTAAAATAAAGAGTATAATACAGAATTGTGGTCCTGGTGAAACGTTCTCCATAGATTCTCTATGGGGTTCAGGTCAGGTGAGTTAACTGGCCAATCAAGCTCAGTAATACCACGGTCAGCAAACCAGTTACCAGTCGTTTTGGTACAGTGGTCAGGTGCCAAGAACTGCTGGAAAAGGAAACCAGCATCTCCATAAAGCTTGTTAGCAGATGGAAACATGAAGTGCTCCTAAAATCTTCTAGTAGACTGCTGCATTGACTGTGGACTTGATAAAACACTGGACCAACACCAGCAGATGACATCGCACCCTAAATCACTAACTGAAAACTTTACACTGGCCTTCAAACAACCTGTATTATGTCAGTCTCTACTCGTCTTCCAAACTGTGAGACCTTGATTTCCAATGAAATGCAAAATTTACTTTCATCTGAAAAGAGGACTTTGCACCACCGAGCAGCAATCCAGTTCTTTCTCTCCTTAGCCCAGGTAAGACACTCCTGATGACATCTGGTTCAGGAGTGGCATGACACTAGCAATGCGACACTTGCAGCTCATTTCCTGGACTTGTCTGTTCCCGGTGGTTCTTGATGGACTGATTGAAGCCACAGTCCTCTCCCTGTGAAAGTTCTTGAATCTGCTTTAACAATCCTCTTAAGGCTGCGGTCAGCCCTGTTGCTTGAACCTTACAGTCAACTTTCCACGAACATGCTTTGATACATCACTGTGAACAGCCAGCACTTTCAGCAATGACCTTCTGCGACTTACCCTCTTTGTGGAGGGTGTCAATGAACTGTGAAGTCAGTCTTCCCCACAAATGTGGTTGTGTGTACTGAACCAGACTGAGTGATTAAAGGCTCTTCTCAGGTTGAAATTTCTGTATAAGTCATTCTTTATTGTAATATTTTGAGTGATGGATTTTTGATTTCCATGAGCTGTTAGGCATAATTATCAAGACAGAAAATAATAAGGCCTGAAATATTTCACTTTATTTGTAATCAATCTAGAATATATGAAAGTTTCACATTTTCAATTAAATTACAGGGGGATAAAAAAACTGAGAGGCATCTGTATATATTTTAACTATGTCGGTCTCATTTGGGTTTTTGTTGATCACTCGTTGAAGCACTTGTCTGTGGAAAAACTGAAAAACATTTTCACTTAGGGGTGGAGGGTACAGCATATTTACAGTGTTATACAAGCTGTACACTCACTTTTAAATTGTAGGAAAGTGTCATTTCTTCAGTGTTCAAAATGTGAGGGGGTATATTATTATGCTAACTTTAAGGTGTGAACTTTGAAACAGCGACCAGTCTATGGACAGCATAAAGCCATTTTGCTGAATTTGTGTATATCCATACAAACATTATACCCAGAATTTGTCCCTCCAGCTAGCCTCTTATGCCCCTCATCTTGTAATTGAGAACACACTGCACAAGTATCTTGTTACTGCCAACCAAGCAAGCAAGACAAGGATGGAAATAGTGAAACATATCCTGGCTGAAAGTCACTTGCCTTTGTAGGACATAATTTAACATTTTCATTATTCAGCAATGGTGAAAGCTTCTTGCTCATTTATGCTTGATGCTGACATGAGTGTGCTGTCATGCTGAAAAAGGCAAGGGATACCGCTGAATTATGGTAAAGCTTCAGAACATTTCTATTTCCCATTAAGTATTTGTCAACTTTGTCATGCTTAAGATCTAAAAACAGTGATGTCAAGACAATTTATGCAACAGTGACTCGCGTCATCTTATTACCGCTTCATTCAGGACCATGAGGTTAATTAATTAACCAAACATCTTGTGCTACTCGACTGACATTTAGGTGCACTTACCGTTTTTCTCTTAATCTCACAAATAAGTTCCCCCTCATTCCCATCCGAAGCTAACACTGACCACATACCAGACGAGATGTGTTTCCTTGGTACTGACCTTTCCTACCCAGGGGCCAGTGGAGAAAGCACCAGGGTTTACAACCCACACCCTGCAGATTCATCACAGACTGTGTGACACAAAGCCAAGAGAGGAAAACTGTAGAAATACTTAGAACCTGACATTATGAGAGGCAAAGATGGTGTCACAGATTATAATCAATCAAATAGTGATTAATAGTTTAAGAAACCTGAAAAGTACAATTAATGTTGTCGTCAGATACCAACAAGGATCAGCTTGCAAGTAAAATTAACTTTTTTTTTTGTAAGAGACAGTATTAGAATTCATGCAATATACTTAATGGTACAGCCGTATAGCCTGCAGGTGTATACTCCTCATGAAGCAGGGCTGTGTATATGTCAAGTAGCCTATATGCCAGTTTACAGTGGTAGCAGTTGTGACAGATTACTTGACATTAATAAGCTGATCCTCCATTACTTACTGGTGCTTCCAAAGCTGCTTCCCAGGTGAAGAAAGTGATAACGGATAGAAAGACACAGATTATCACATTGAATGATTTGGGCTCATCTTCCTCTGCTGAAAAGGCTTGAAGTAAAAACTTCTCGTCCTTCGGCACATCTTTGTTTGCACCGTTACCATCTCTATTAAGACCGTTGCACATGGTCTCAACAGAGTTCAATTAGTGTTTGGAGAAACAAACACAGCTTTGGGTGTTTGTGTACCCCTCAAGCAAATTATCCATCAGTTACAACATAACCTTGTGTGATTCTGCAGGTGGACTGGCCCAGCTGTGACCTCTGTTCCTCTCTCTCTCACTCTCGTGACCTTCTGAGTCGTCGCCTAAGCCCCTTTGCGCCCTGATTTACTTTCTGTGGAAAAGAATAAAAAATGGCGTTCTCTCCTCCTGTCCTGTCCCGTCCCAGAACACCAAAGTAGCAGGTGGGCTTTAAATGGTCTGTTAACCTCTGGGACAGAAGCTGGAACATGGAACTGTGAACCATGCAGGGGAGGCCCTGGTTTCAGAGCCAGACACTGCTCATTTGGGGAGGTAGACTGGCACCAGGCAGCAGCAGATATGAATGGTTAGGAGCTGGATTTGTCGGACAAGTCGGACTAAAGAGCAGAATTTTTTTCCTGCTCTATATCATATGTGAGGAATGGACTTCATAATGTTGAGTCTTGCTGTAGGTGTTATGTTACAGAGACGATCCTTTATATTTCTGAACAGCAGGAGGCAGTATGTACCTATTTTCCAAGGAAAGCCTCACAGCAGTGCAGATCCAGTATTTCTTGAGACATATTCCTGTTATTGCATACTCATCCACACGCAGGTGCAGGGAGGGAACCTGAGAATAGCAACTCACTTTAAACCGTGTAACACTCAGGAAACATTAACACCATGTTCTCTCCGCAACACACAATCTGTACATGTCATTAGGGAAAACAGTAATTCCCCAGGGTAAGAGTCGCAGGGCAAAACAGGAGGGAAGAAATAACAGGAAGATAGTGAGCTGGAAAAGACAGGGGAAATGGAGAAGAACACAGAGCAGGAAACAAGGAGAGAGATGGAAGGAGCGATACCTGATGTGATGCTAAATAAGCAGGGAGAAAAAGGATAATGGAGATAGATTGTCCCTTCCTTTTTCTACTTTTACTCTTCTTTCACACAGTGAATCTCAAGTGAAGGTCGAGAAGGAAAGCAGCATGTAGATTATGCAGTAGAGGAGGCAATTCATCAGTGCTGTCGGTGTGCTGTCTGATTAATGATCTAAACTCCAACACACAGCCGCAGCTTATGTCAGCTGTCAATCATGTTCTGGTGGGGGAAATGATTTCTTAAGGCGTCTGTCAGTTGTGCTGAGCTAGTACCTATGTGCATTACTCCTTGCACAGCTGTAGCACTAATATTCTAGTATCTTTCTTTATACTATTACAGGGGATGTAGTGATACTAGGTATCCTCTCAGGCTAATCAGGTGCAGGCTGGCATTGCAGAAATTCTCAAACTGCAGCGTTGTGTTTTAGATTTTTCTGTAGTGTATGTATGTTCATGAGTTTATAACCTTAATTCGATCTTTCAGGTGCATCAAGGTTTAGCCCCAATCAGGCTATTTGGCTGGAACCACCTAATGTATACCATCCGTACCAGTTAAGGACTCATCATCATTCACGCACAGTACATGTTTCCCAATCAATCCAGTGGTGGCCTTCGTGTCTGTCAGCCAGACACCAATCTGTCACATTGCAACCAGCTAATTATGGTAGTGGACGGCGACAAATCCCCCACTTCGGATAATCGATTGACAACATGTTAACGGCACATTAAGAGTGGGGCGGCTGTGGCTCAGGGGGCAGAACGGTCATCCACTTATTGGTGGTTTGATCCCCGGCTCCCTTGTATCCTTGGGCAGGATACTGAACCCCAAATTTCTACCACATGGCTGTGCCATCAGGATCTCTGGGGTGGCTGTGGCTCAGGAGGTAGAGCGGGTTGGCCGTTAATCGGAAGGTCGGTGGTTCAATCCCTGGCTCCCCCTGGTTGTGTGTCAAAGTGTCCTTGGGCAAGATACTGAACCCTGATTTGCCCCTGGTGGCTATTCCGCCAGTGTATGAATGAGTGTGAATGCTAGTTTCTGTTTCACTGGTGAATGCAGATGTAGTGTAAAAGCGCTTTGAGTGGTCGAAAAGACTAGAAAGGCGCTATACAAGTACGGAGCATTTACATTTACGCTCCTCCCGCGGGTTGGTACAGCTTCCCCCGCAGCCACTTGCAGAGCTCCTCAACTCTACTACCGAAAATATTCAAGCACATTTTTGTTCTGCCATCACTTCTCGTAAAACTGTCAATATTTGAAATCTATACAGCTGATTTCTCACCTCAAAACTTCTCAGAAGTGGATTTACTGATGATATTCCATACGGAAACTGTAAAATATAAAACTTTCTGTTGCTGTTCCTCTGTCTGGCGCACGCAATGATGATGCAGTGAATAATGACGATTCTCTCTGACCAATCAGCAGTCTGTCGTGTTTTCACGTCACATTTTAGTATTCCTCTGCTCGCTTGGAACCTCGACGGAGTTGAGGTGATATGAAAAAAAGTACCTGGAAGCAGGTACAGGTACAACATTTCTACAATGGAAAACCAAACAAAGGCGAGTCGAGCCAAAGGGCCTCCGCTCAGACTAGCTTGGTTTGAGGGCGTGCCTGACCCCGCTAGCCGCTTGGCAAGCTTTATGACACGTTTTCATTGTGACAAGTAAAGGAAGTGAAGGGCTGAACTACAAACGAGCTATTTTCAAACGGTTCAGAGCAGAGCTTTCTGTGGGAGATGGGAACTCCCTTTGGGATGGACTTTGGGCTTTTTCACTTTGCAAACTTATTACATGCACAAAAAAGATATATAACTCAATAAAGGAGAGGGGAAAAGCCAAAAAGCATAATACCACCTCTTTAATACGTCGAAACGGTCTAAACATTTGATATATTTCCACACATTTTTAGCTACCTGGCTTTTCATAAGGCTAAGCACTTTAAGAAATAATATCTAACATTTCTGCTTTAAAATGTCTAAAAAACAACTAGACCTATGTTATATAATTTGTTGAATTGTGTCCTTAAATTATCCAACAATGTTCAAACCTGGAGAAATCTGTAAATTTATTCAGGGTATTGGAGCGTTTCATTTGGTCCCCTGTCAGTGGCCTCATATGGCACCCCTTAATAGTTTTCTAGTTGCTTTAACTTCGGGGGAAACATGGGATATGTCAGATAATGAGGAAGGAAGTCACTGAATGTGGCTAATTTAATCCATTACCTGGGAACATGATTTCTGTCCGAGTCACGTCAGGTTTTTGGCAACTATGGCTGTTTAACAACGAATACAACAACTCCCATGATCCCACGCTACTTTACAACGTCATCAAACTACATCTTTTGGTATTGTGATGTGAGAGAAAGCTAGCCGCTGAAATTACATTTTACCAGTTCTTGTGTGAGGATGGTGGATGTAAAGAAACTATTTGTACACCATTGCTATGAGGACGTTATATCAGTGATTGTCATATTCATTTATTTCAGTTCTCTCACTTCCTTTCCCTTTATGGAGTTTTTACAGAAATTCCCCAGTTTCAAGTTGTTTTTGATGAAGTTATTTATACATTATTCATTGTACAGTATGTCTGTCTGTGTTTGTTTCTTTCGTTTGCCGAACAGAGAACATTTCCAAACTGGATACTCTCATTAAGGTCTCGGCATGTTGAAGGTTAGGTGAGAACAACTAACAGTCATGCATCAACAGAACTAGTTCATAAGAAGTATCATTAGTCATTTCAGAAATTAAATGTGTTTACACAGCCACACTCAAAGGAAGAGTGAAAAGCTGAATGTCTAGGTTTAACAAATGAGAAAAGTTGACGTCCAGCACAGAAGGGTGGGGATGGTTCTCCAGTAGCCTACATTACATTCAGTGTCAAAGTAAAACTTTAACACATGAAAGTTAAAACTCTAAATGCTAGAATTAATCTTTTTTTTTTCATGAAGTCAGCTGTCTTTCAGGAAAAAAAACACAATGGCTAGGTTGTGTGTAAATCATGATCTGTTACATACAATTTATTTAATTAATTAATTTTAATCAGTGTGATGTCTGCTGCATCTGACTGCAGCCTGCAGCTGTACTTCTCCTGTCCTCGGGACTGCAACTTCCACAATCTACTCTAGAAAACAAATATGAGAAAACAGCACTACGCGTGTTACTTTGAAGCTACAACAACTCTGTTGCCACTATGTCCACGATAACCTACAGTGCCTGCTGTAGCCAATGGAGAGCCGGAACAGTGCCCACATGAGGGCAACACCAACATAATGTTTCATGACTAGTTTTATTAGGCTATAATAATCATAAATATAATAATAATAATAATAATATAAAAACTCATTTTTAGTCAAATTTTCAGGACAAACAGGACAGGAATCGGGACAACTGCTTGTGATTTAGGACTGTCTCGTCAGACGAGACGTCTGGTCACCGATTATCACTCTTCTGGAAGGCTTTCATAATGTTGCACTTGTTCACACGAGAGAGTTGAATCCATAGCTCCTTTCTCACCTTAGCTGGTCAATCACACAACGTGAAGTCGGTGTGATGGTGGGATCGTCGCTTTCAGGAACTTACAGGAATGGCCTTCTACTCTAACATTGGAAAGGTGAGTGTGTAGGGTGGTTTCTGGAGCTTTTCAACCATCTGACAAGAAGTTCTTAAGAAGCATACTGGCAACTTAAGAAACACCTGCAGCATTTACCTATGATCCTTATGAACAAAATCCATCATTCCATCCATCATCGTCATTTTAATGCTGTCCAGTAAAACACCACCACTCACTATGCCTAAAATAAGTACTATAGGGTTGAGTCATCTCCTCTCTAACACATCCTCACTAAAAGTTGATCATTAGCAGTTTTAAAGGGTAAAATTGATTGCGGTGCTGGTTCATTGGGATGCATTGCATTGTACAGGAATGTCTATTTTTTCTGATCATGTGAATGTGCTTTGGTTGGGAATTCAGTGGTTTCACCTGCACAGATCTAAATAGTAATAATGGAACCAGAGTGGATTGCGTTCAGTGTTTACACTGCACTCCGTCTCTCTCCTTCTCTCAGCAGATGGCTCCACCACAGGAATGGGCTCCAAATCAACGAATAACAGCCCAGCAGCTTTCTCTCTCTCTGAATCTCTCTTCCTTCATGTTCCCTCTTTTTCTTTCCCCTCTTTTTTATTTCCTGCAGTGTTTGCAGTTCTGGCCGTAGATGAGCCACCTGCAGCCAGGAGCCAGGGTGGCAGCCAATTGGAGTTTTTAGTCCTCCCACCTGAGCATCAAAGCCCTTTTGTGGGCATTGGACTGAGGACAGGCCTGTCCCCTGTGCTGTCTCCTCCTCTGAAAGCTCAAGAAGGAATAGTTGGATGGAGAGAATGACTAGAGGATAAAACACAAAAACCAGGAGGGAGAAATTTTTTTTGTTTTTCAGAATGACTTGCATTCTTTTTTAGGAATTACATGAAGCGTGGAAAGAGAGACTGGAGTTTTGAGCATCTTCAGAAAAAATAATCAAGAGAAGGGGGGCGGATTTTGATGACTTAAATCACTTAACTTCTGAAATCTGGATGTACAGTAAACTCATGCACATAGTGTGAGTCAGAAAGAGAAAGAAAGACTTGAAGGGGGTGGTGAAGTCATGTGGAAAGCAGACAGAGAATCTGTTTATGGGTAAATTTCTGGATCTGATATGTTGGTGAAATCTATTTCACCTCATTTCACCTCATGTCCACAAAGAACTCACTGACACACACACATGCATTTCATAAACAATGCAATACCAAATCATCCTCTGATGTAAGCCTGTCTCCATGGCAATGGCTCAAGCTGACCTTGCCTAATTTGTACCATTACAACCGATGGTCGCACAGCGCACGAAAATATGCACCAGGTGAAATAACAATCATTCCGCACACAGAGCTAACAGACCTGCCTTTGTGTCTCTCTGCACAGCCAGCAGGGGAGAGGAAAGCTGCAGGAGAGCTGGAGCAGAACACATGACAATTACCACAAAAGTCTGGCTGACTAATGTAAAGCAGTGAAAAAAGCATCATTACAGAAGTTGTTGTGGTGTTCATTGGCCAAATGAATGTCTCTTTCTTTTTATGTAAAGCCAAAGATAACGAAGGTTACCAAACAAATGTGATCAGCAAGGGTGACTGTTTAAGCCCCATGATGAGCTCCAGCATCATTAGAAGACCCCTAACATCCGCTATGTGAAGTTCTTGGTCATAGGCAGTGGCGCCCAAAAGTCAGCCATGAGAGATCATTGTTCTCTAGGCTCATTGGTACTGACCCAATCATTGTCTGTCAATCGCCATCATATCAATTAATTTATTTTCCCTTAGTATGGAAGCAAAATTGATTGCACTCATCTAGTTAAAGATGCTCTATCGATTATTTCATTATTCATGCTTTTTTTGAGAAGAGAGGTAGGTAAATACTTTAATTACATGTCAGTCAACTAAATAGTACTTTTGATGAAAAGAATGATGATGATGATGATAATGTTTTTTTGTATACTTGGTGTCTATTATGGAGACCTGTCAGTCACAGGACTGAAAGCTCAGATGTCAACACAGCCAAAAATGTGAGTGGTGCACTGGAGAAAGTTTTTATTTTGATGGCATCGCAATGAAGCACGTTGCTGTGGTTGCATTAAAGTTAGAAACAAGACACTTTGTCTTTTTTCATATTAGGTCATTTCATGTCATTATTCAAACTTTGCCCATGATGCCATATTAGTCAGGGAGGGAGGTAGAAATGTCTAAATTGCTCTATATGCATACATTTTGTAACTACACAAAAATCTCACACAGCCTTTTCAGGAGGATCTCTTCTCTCTTGGGATATCTCAGCTGAGCCGACGAAAGACTGTAAGAAGTGAGTCTCTCTATGTCAAGTACATACAAGGCATGTTGGTCCCCTCTATCTTCACCTCTCCAGGAATTGCTGATTGTGCAGTCTTGTCTTCTCTTTCACAGCACACTTTTCCATCCCATTAATTATGTATCTGATTAATTAGGCCCGTCATTATGGTATATGGTCTACTGGAAATTCCCCTCTGTTCTAGTTCAAACAAAAAATGGACTTTTTTCCCCCTTCCCCGCTCCTCCTGCCGCCATTGTCGGGTGTGTGTTATGGATGAGAGGAAGGGTCCTGGGTATTTGTTGTACCACTCGGGATGTTTCATGGCATTGCGCAGGGGAATACAATGAAATAACAAGATAACAAGATAAAAGCCTGCTGTTGGACTTCAAAGTGGAACTGCTGCTTGAATAGAAGCATGAGTGAAACACAGTTTGCGCCTTGCGTTCATAGAGGGTAGGGGCTCGAACAGGATATGCAGAGAAGGGATGTTGCATAAATACACAGATGTACACTTCTCTGCATCTGAAATCATCTCAACACTATGACAGTATGGCAGCTACAATAACTTAGCTTGGAAAATAGCAAAATTGGGCACTGAATTTGATGAATTTACTGTTTATAAAACCACAAATGAGACAGAAATTTTTGTTGGAAAAATCATAACATGCCTCTGGAGCTGGGTGTTTCTGGTGAAACCAGAAAATATTTCTTCTTTTCTTCATAACTGTAAAAAGCACTTTCTGCAAGACATACTGAACAACCTCTAGCTCTAGTTCAGCGATTGATGGAAAAAAATGATTGGACGGTGGAGGGCGGTGTATTCAGTACAGAGAAGGTCCACTGATAAACAGATCCTTTCATAATATAAAAAAAAGGGAAGTGGTTTGTGCATAATATGGGAGCTTTAATGTGGCACCCTTACCTATCCTCAATGTAAACCATATTATTCTAAGCCTAGTCAACCTGCACTGCATTGCCCATACCCCCTTTACCCCCTTTCTGTCCACAATGTCACAGGCATGTTTAGCACTAAGTAACCTAAAGCTGTAAATCTCCCACAAACCTGTAATTCCTGGCAGACCGCAAGTCTCCCAGTCCAAGGTGCCATCTGTGCAATAAATTTGCTTAGCAGTTATCGATCCACGCTGTGCTCACAAAGGTGTGCTGTCCTGACACTTGGGTGACAGTGTAACAAACACGTGAATGCTCTCTCATCACATAAGGGAGGGGATTTTCAGGCATCTATCTCTGCAGATGCCAGAAGCAACGCTCAATTTTCTCTCTCTCTGTCAAATATACACACACACGCACACACATTTGCTTTCACATTTTTCAAGCCTTAATGCACTGCTCTCACACCATGAAGCAATAGGAGGGTTTTGGGAGGAGGCCTCTGCATTGTGAATCCTTTGGCCTTTCATCGATCCAGGTCTTCAATAGCTCTGTATTGATCGTCCCTCTTTCCTTGTACAGACATCAGTCATGTACCTGTCCACTGATGCTCTGTGGCCAGCAGCTCTTATGCTTGCCCAGCAGTGAGATTATACAGTCAAGTCAGTGGTTTAACATGCTAGGCTCTTCTGCTAATTGGCAGTGTGGTTCAGAGCGATAGCTTTTGAAATAACTGAAGATTTAAGTGTCCTTGAACACAAGCTTTCAAGTCAGTGAGACAATGCATGTGTATGTGTGCCAGGGTGTGTCTTCGCCATCGCTCAGCTGCAAACAGTGTCAGATGGCATTACTCTGATGTACAGTATTTGTGTGCGCATGTGGGTCTCAGTGTAGGTGTTTACGCCTACATTTATGTGTGCGGCTTCACCCGCTTTCTTCGTAATCATCCTGTGTGTGTTTGCAGTGAGTAATGAAGCGCTGGCTGTCTGGCGGATGCTGTGTAATCATGCAAATCAGCACCACACTCATTCCCAGCAAGGATATTACAGACGATGCCGGACACCGATCAAGGCCGACCTCCTCCTGGCTGATTTAGTCTGCCCTGTTCCCATTGCCCCCGTGAATCACACCACAGCAGTAATGTAAAGGATGATAGTGACGGAGAGAGAGACAAACAAGGGCAAGGAAGCGTGGAGGAGAGGCTGAAGAAATTAAATGAAACACTGGCGGGAGAAAATTAGCAGCGGAGGGAGAAAATAGCAATAAAGATTGCAATACTTTTTCTGTGTGTTCACTGAGTGCACAGGATGTTATGTTTTTACAAATTACTCAGCAATTTCTTTCAGTATAGCCTACAAAACTCATCTGCATCAGCAAGCTGGCAAACACACTATGTGTCCTACCCTCTTATTTTCTCGTCATGTAGCTTATTGCCATCTGAAATGGACACAATAACAGGGAAATCATAATGTAAGTGGCAAGCAAAAGCAGAAAACAGCCAAATTTTTAAGTGCTATAAAGGTATTCATTGGGGTATTTGTGTCCAAGTGTGTGGTTGTGTGCATGGATGAAGTCAATGAGTACTGACATTTGCACTGATGTGCACTGAAATGGAAAATACAGTGTGGACTGACAACACCTGACTCTCACATCAAAAAGAGGAGCAGGTCCACTCTACAGTTCTACACACAAGCACATGCATACAGCCATACTCTTACACATATTTTATGCGTTCCAGATAACATTTTGCTTACAGCGCCCCCAGCTCACACTTGATGTTTGATACCCAACGCTGTTCAGCGTTAAGCTAGGCAGACATTTTGGCATTTGGACGCACTTTAGGTACTAGAACAAAATCTCATGTCAATATCTTTAATATCCCTCAGACATAAACGCATTCTGCACCTGACAAAAACATTAATAAGACACTAAGAGGCAGTGAGTCATGTTATGATCTAATTACTCCCCGCTGATTGGTCGGACACATTTCTTTCAGGTTCAACTGATTCTCAGTGGATGCATCTCAAAATTGAAGCCAACAGCAAGAATTGAGCACACAAAATTTGGTCTGACTTTACAAAGCTTATATCCACTGACTGATGCAATACATTCCTATGCTGAATGCACACACAGACACGGTTTGTTTCCACTTTATCAGTGAATTTGTTCAGTTCTGTTCCTGTTAAACATTTCATATATGTTAAAACAAAACAGCTGGAGTGACAGAGGTGTTATCCATGCGTAATCTGGGTATAAATCTAAATCTACCATATGCTACTACATTTGTGTTAACATGACATTTAAAACTTGAAACAACATGTGGATGCAACGTGTTCCGGGGCAAATGCACTTTCCACTATTTTAGCCTTAGCTTGATACACAAACACACGCACACCAAAACCTCTTGTCATTTCAACATAAGCTCCTGAGTGTACAGAGCGGCACATAGCGAGTGGACATCTACTTTTGTAGTTGACTGCATAACATATGTGCAGGAGAGAGAACATCTGCCACAGAACAGGGAGGATCACATATTATGTGCAACAAGATCCACACACACACAAACCCCCCCCCCCCCCCCCCCCCCCCACACACACACACACACACACACACACACACACACCCTGGTAGAGCAGAATAGGTTCAGGCTACATATTTCCAGCTCTTCTAAAACTAATAAACCAAGGAAATTAGGCTATGGTGTTGCTTGACACCATGTGACCAATACAATACCTGTGCAAAAACAATGTTAGAATATGCCCATTTGGAAGGCCAAATTGGATTTTATTTGGAGTGTGATGAAGTTAAACTGGAGTAAAGAAGGCTTTGTTGGAGCACAGTAGCAAATTGTGACAGTGTTATTTCTTTTTCCTACCAGACGTCACATTTGCTTTATTATATGTTAAATCCATCAACATCGACAATAAACAGTTTGAGTGAAGCAATTACCTGCAGTCACAACCTTTTTCAGATCATCTTGGCTTAACAAAACTCATCCCTTAATTCTTCTATCAAAGAGTTATTTGAATCGCTTCTTCTTGTTAGGCCCTATAATGAGAGATCCAAAACGCACAGCTGCAGGTGTTTTTGACATTATTTGATAAAATTAGCTTTTGCTTTTACTTTGTACACTATGACACTTTTAATTTCGACAATTTCAACAAATGATACTGATATCTCTACACTTTTGTCTTTTCCTGATATTTTGTGACTGACCTTTAGTTAAAGAAAGTCATATTCAAATGCAAATGTAAATGCTCCGTACTTGTATAGCGCCTTTCTAGTCTTTTCGACCACTCAAAGCTCTTTTACACTACATCTGCATTCACCAGTCATACACATTCATACACTGAGCCTAAGTGCTCAAACGGAAACTAACATTCACACTCACTCATACACTGGTGGAACAGCCGCCAGGGGCAATTCGGGGTTCAGTATCTTGCCCAAGGACACTTCGCCCCAGGAGTGGAGCCTGCGGCTTAATTTGACTCAACACGGGAAACCTCACCCGGCCCGGACACGGAAAGGATTGACAGATTGATAGCTCTTTCTCAATTCTGTGGGTGGTGGTGCATGGCCGTTCTTAGTTGGTGGAGCGATATTCAGTGACTTACAGATAGTTTACATTATTACTTGTTTTCCATAGTTTCTTAATGAGGCATCTTCAGTTACTTAAATAATCTGCTTTAAGTTTGAACAAAAAAAAAATAATTAACTATAACTATACTAAATAGCTCTTTCCAGAGCACAAGGTCTTCATCAACAGCTGGAGTTTGCTCACTTAGCTCAGTTTTCATGGAGATGGATTATCCACTTCTGTACTGGGATTCTTTCACACTTGATTGGAGAGATTTTTTTTTTCTGGGCCCAAAGCCATTTCCCTGAGAGTCTAGTTTATATAGAGTGAAGTGTAAAGGTTTCTTTTGATCAAGGAGATTCATCTCAAACAGCTGGGCTGGTCTGGACTATCACCTAGAGTTTACGCCAGATGTGACAACCCACACTGAAATCTGAATGAGATGATAGGCTGAACATGTCACAGTAATAGTTTTGATTATGCACAGTAAAAAATAGGCACAACATAAATTCCTCTTTTACATATAAAGTGAACAGGTCAGCAAAGAAAATCAGTGGACCCGGGTCCTCTTACTTGTCTCTTGTTCTCTGTATTGTATGGCAGCTCCTTATTGACCTTTCCTCATCTATTCCCAGCAAACCAAATATAGCCTCCTGTCCTTTGACGTGCCTGTGATGACGCTGAAGTCTGTTTGGTGAGCTGTAGAAGTCTGTTTGGTGAGCTGTAGCAAGCCATGAACGGAGATGTGAGACTGATGTGAGATCTTTTTTATATACTAGACCTGTTAATCTGTGTGTGGCTTTTCACCTTTCACTACATTGTCTCTAACACACTCATAATGGTGTTATCTATCCTCTAACCACTTCTAACAATGAATTAGTTGAACTAAAAAGTATAATGGAACAAGAAAGCCGACCTAACAATCTGACCATTAACGGAAAAGGAGAGAAAAGAAAAGATACCCTCTGGGATCATGTTAAAATTGCCATCATTGATCTTCCTTCTTCTACACCAATCATTTAATAAATTCATCAACTTATATCCCTGCATCAGCTTTTTCCTCTCTCTCTGTCCATTAGTATCTGCCTTCACCTTCCCTCCACATAAGTATCAAAGCCACACACATCAAAAGTACTACAGAGCCACTCATTTGAATGCAATTACCTCTTCGTTCACACTAGTAAGACTAAATAACACACAAGCATGCATGTGCACATGTTATACTGAGGCATCAGTAAGATCAGCCTTTGGACTGTCAAGACTACACCAGATCAACTGGGCATACATACAATCATCCTACCTGAAAACTACATTCTCCATTCACTTCCATTGTGATGGAACAAAAGGAAGCCCAGTCGAAACCAAATCATCATCATGTCATCAGCCAACCTGCACCATTAAAAATAGGCAAATGTGCATTATGCTGTATTGGAAAACATTACCAGAGAGGATGGGTTGTTTAAAGAGCGTAATGTGTTTAAGTCGGTATCATTGAGTTGTTTTGCTGTAGAATTAAAGCTTCGTGAACCTCAACTCTGCAATAACATACTGTAATAAATTCTAGGGCGGCTGTGGCTTAGGAGGTAGAGCGGCTTGCCCACTTATCGTAAGATTGGGCAAGAACCCCAAATTGCTCCTGATGGCTTTTCCATCAATGTTATGAATGTGTGAAAATGGGTCTATACAAGTACAGACCATTTATAAGATGCAGGAATTCAAACTTCTATGAAACAAGACAGGTTCACAAGTCTGTCCTTAAACAATATTTAGGTACCCATATAAAAATAAATATAGGTTCTGATTTGTCAAACGAGCCTCAGATAAACCACTGAATACATGGACCATGGTTGGCTGGATGTTTTACAACAGTGAATATCATTATGCTGATACATAATTATATGCATTTTGTGGGAGTTACTGTGTGCAGGCATCTGGGTGTGTGTTGTGTCCATGTGTGATTAGGCATCCGTGATTTTGTGACCTCTGAACCTGCACTCTCGTCTTATTATCTTTCATTTCTCCTTTCCTTTTTCCTAATAGTCTCCTCTGTATCTTTCTCCCATGTCCTCACTATTTCTTGTCTCACCTCTCATCCCCTCTCTGCTCTTTCCTTCCTCTACCTTAACACACTTTTCTGACTCAATTTCTTTTTCAGCCTTTCTCCACTTTGCTCTCTTCCCCCCTCCCCTTTCTTTACCCTCTATACCCTTAACTCTTACCCTGTCTTTGTCAGTGCAGACAGGGCAGAGTGTAATTTCAATATGGACACTTCATCCTGTGCACAAAGTGCTGGCTTCAGTTTCACTTCCTGGTCTCCCATGGATATACAACATATGTTCAAAAGCTAAATATGGACACTTTTTCTTCTGCCACTGGAGTTTGTAGTATAGCAATGTGACACGGTCTGCTTTACTTTACTCACTGATGCATCCTTAAATGTTTTTGGCACCTTTCTCCTGTACTTTATCCTTTTATGTTTTAACCTCATTCATCTTTCCACCTGTTTTTTTTTTTTGCATTCTTTTGTCCGCAGCGCTGTCTCTCTCCCTTTCCCTGTCTTCCTCTTGCTCTCTAAGCTTGGTCTGTCTGTCAGCGATATCGTCACTGTATATGAGTACAGGCTCAGACACAGCAAGGACAAAAGACAACATTTGCTACAAAGGAAGCCCTGGTGGCTTCTTGATCCAGGCTGCAACAAAAGGCAGGAGCACTTGACAATCAACGGGCGCTCAAAACTCCATTTGCAGCAAAGATGGCGTGTCTTTCTTTCTGTCTGTCTCTCTCTCTCTTTCTTACACACACACACACACACACACACACACACAGCAGGCTCTTAGGTAAACAGGGCAGACAGGCTCTCCAGTGGAGGAGAAATGCTTGCCCAGTGTGGGCCTACACGCTCAGCAGAGCGCCTAATTGCAGTGATAAATATGACATGGTGGAGATAGGAGACAAAAGCTCGTAGGAAACTTTGGGAGGGAGGTGGCTTTTTAATCAGCTGAACACATAAACACATACTGGACTATATACACATGCACACTAAAGAAGCAAGTCCAGTTACTAATGCACACGTGCTGCACACAAGCTAGAAAAACATACACCAAAAATAGCTAAAAAATGGCACCTCTTCAATATTATACTGCATTATGTTGCAAGGACCAGTTTCACCTCACAGTCTTATTTTTGTAAATCCAAAACTGCATCTTTGTATAGCCAGAGTCAGTAAGTGCAGCAAGAACGGTTTTGAAACTAAGGCTGAATTAGTTTCATCATTAAAAGGCTTGAATAGCCTTATATTTATACTCAGGTGGGAGAACATTGTGGGTCATTATCATCATTTCCTATGCTGTAGAGCCCCTTTTTCAAAACTAATGGGCTTAATTTGAAACTAATAACATGATTGCAGGATAAAGTTGTTCTTGTTTTTTGCCCCTCTCTCTGCCTTTTATTGTTCCTGTCCATCGTTTTCTGCTTTTGTCTTCTACTTTTTTTCCTCTCTCTCAGTCCACGGTAGAAAATTACTGAAATATGCATGTAAAATTGCTGAATCCCTTTAATCATCTGTTGAATAACTCAAAAGGTTGCAATGCCAGCCTTTGACATGAGAGAGGGCGCAGATGCTTCAGTCATAAAGATTAGAAGGATTTTGGTGTGGAAAAGAAGACAAGATGGCAAAGCAGAGCAGCAAGCACCCCTCTTTTTGACCCTGTCCTCATGGTGGAGCCTATAACTAGGCTAGTGGAAGGGCGGCTGGCAAGCTGACATTATGATGCATTAGATGTGTGGAGTCAGCTTACTGGTGCTAGCACTGTAATAAAATACATTCATTTAAGACAGAAGAGACTAACCAGACAGTTTTTTTTCCCTTCACCACACCCCCTGTTTTCAGTATCAACATATTCTAACTGAAATCAGCACACAAAGGGATTTACATTGCAAATCTGCAAAGCTGTCATGTCCAACCAGTTGAGACACAGATGGAAAGCAAAAGCAGAATAATAGTGTAGATAAACAGCAGATAAGAAGCATTAAAGAATATAAGGATTAGTATATTAATTCCCTCATCTTTTTTACAAGTAACAAGCTGAACAGAGGAAGTCGAGATGAATACCGGTAATAGTTTCATAGAATGCCAATATTTTGTTTCATGCTTCATAAATATCTTAATGGACAGCCGCTGCAGTCTTACAAGGGTCTCAGGGCAAGAGTAAGTTCATGTTTATAAATTGCAATTCTGATTTTGATTAAATCTCAGACACATGAAGAAGATTTCATTCTATTTAAGAGAAATTCAGGCAAATGAAAGGTCTTTAAAATTTATGAGTGTCCTCATTGTTTGGCCTTCCCTACAACCTTGTGTCATGCATAATGCGAATTGCAGTGTGTTTCTGAGTTCGAGCCGATGTTCTGCCTCTTATTCTCACCCTCACAGGGCTCATAACGCAGCATGCATGAGAGGCTACAGCCAAAAGCTCTTAACACCAAGACCCAGCTCTAAGAAACAGAGCCTTTTAAGATGCAACAGGGCTTTTACCATTAAATCCACTCAGCACCTCTGACATGCTTCAAATATTTTTCAACCAAGTTGCTTCTCTTCAACCAGTGACACAGAGTGGGCAGATGCATGTTGATTAAACCATCTTCAGTGTGAAAAAATACCAAATACTTACGGCTAGTTAGAAAGTCAACAAAGCTGAAAGCAGGAGCTCCCTGTTTGTGCACATCCTGACTTTGAATAAACTTTCATGTACAATTGCTTTGAAGTGCATAGAGATTTTTTCACAAGGTTAATTAAACTAAATATCAAATAGATAAATTGCATGAATAAAAAACTGCTGCCTTTGCTCTGGATGCTCCCTGTTCTGGAGGACAAAAGATAAACTTTATTACAAATTCAGCAAAGTTGCATAAAACAGTCTCCACTAACCTTATGTAACTTTTCTTTAGAGGGCATGATTTATTATTATTTTTACTTCTAATACTTTATATTCCTGCTTTGTAAACAATTGAAGTGAATCTTTGGAGGTATTGTGTTCCTGCTTGCATGCTGCAACTGGGTAATTCAGTCTGAGCTGTGTTCACTGGCACAAGCCATAAGAGGAGTTTGGTTGTGCTGGTCGGCTACTCTCTGACTTTCTCTCACTCAAACACACATGGTGTCTGTCAAGAATGGGAAAAGTGAATACACCACAGCAAAACATTGCACTTGTTGTTAGGTCTCCACAACTCCTGAGGGAAATATAAGGTGCTTTAGCTGCTAAATGCTCCACTATGTTCACCAGCTAGCAGTGTTAGAAGGGTTACTTTTGAAATGTAATAGGTTACCAACAGGTTACCCTATTCAGAAGGTAACAGTAGTGTAACTATTTCAATTACTTTATCAAATTAATGTAAGTTATTACATCACATTATTTAATTACTTTTTGATTACGTTTCTAAATTTCTAATGAATGTTTTCAACTGTTAACCATTTTTATAAGACAGCTTGAGGCCTGTGGTGCTGCAAATTAAAACACAAGAACCAATCAAAAGCATCAGAACAGCATTAAACTTTACTATGGTTGTGGCTGGAAATGGCAAAGGAAGCCATTGCACATGAAAAACATGCAAAGCAACAAAATGAATATTATCGAATAGCCTGGCTTTTTACAGATAATCAGTGTCACCAGTGTAATCATGAACATTTTCATAAGTAACTTACCTACACATATTCTCCTAGTAATGGATTACAGTTACAATCATTTTAATTAAAATACATAACTTAATCACATTTAACTAGGTACTCCCCAACACTGCCAGCTAGTTGCTAACTGCTGTTTGGAGCTGAGCAGATAGTGTACAGTGGCGTTTTAGATCTGAACAGCTGCCTACCATGGCCAAAAACGATGCTATGAAAGTAGTGAGGGTGCGGAGAAGCTCCTTAAAGCCGAGGAGCCGCAGATTTGTGTGATAACTGTCTGTAGGTTCATCACTACAAGCGTCCCCTTCACATTATCATTTGATGTGTTAATAAAATAATGGTTATAACCACTTTAAGCTTTTAGTTTTTACCCCCTTTTTTGTTTTGCAGGTGAAATAGAGGTCAGCATTATTTGTTTGTTCCTGATGCTCTTAATCATTCTGACTGTTCAGCACTAAATGTAAAAGGAGGATATTTTTTTTTGTTTTTTTGACATACTGAGGGAGTTTTGCCAACCTTCGAAAAGGGAAATTGCAGAGTTCTAAATTCAGACTAGGCAGAGACGTGACAGCTTGAACTGGGATTTCAAAACTGTGTTGAAAAAACACAGCCTGGCATATGACTGCCGGAGCTCCTGTCGAATAAATCTTTCAAGGCATAAAATGGTCGCTCAACATTGTTGCTGTATTCGTTTCCACTATTATCTTACAAAACAGCAGTCCAGGTGTAAAGAAAACCAGTCAATCATCCACCGCGTTGAAAGCACAGCGAGGCTGAAACTAGCAGCGTCAGCACTGCTCCCAATCTCACGGTTTCAGCTGTCACAGCTTCTCTTTCTCCGCTAATGGCTTTATGTTGCAGAGTCAAAGCGGAAGAAACACGGAGAGGATGGGGATGGGGGGGGGGGGGGGGGGGCAGTTTGTGAAGGGATAAGCTTCAGCCATTAGCACTGATCCCCAGACAAGCACACTCCCTGGCAGACTCACATTGGGTGTTACAAGGGAACAGATCTCCCTTTAGTTACTGTAGGCTTGAGAAGAGGAGAGAATAAGGATGCCTGGGTGGGTGTATGTACTTGTGCATTTATGCCTGCAGTATGTGTCACAAGCACTGATATGCAAATGATGTGAAATTTCATAAAGGCCAGAGAGGTTCCCATGTGAATTAGTGCAGAGAGGGAGAAGTGTTGATACTGTACCTGCTTTCTTCATCCTCTGAGGTCATAGAAAGTGGGGATAAAGTGGTGACAGAGAAAGAGACTGTCTGTATGTTGGAGTAGGTGGGGGGTGGATGATAATGGGAAAGAGAAGAGAGACCGAGGGAGGGGGGACAAACAACAACTTGACACTCAAATGAGAAAAATCCTTAGAAGCAGTTTAGATTTCAGTTCAAATATCATCTGGAGATTGACAGCTATTTTCTCTGATCCTATACAGTCGGCTCATTTCAGCCGCACCTCATTCATCCTTTTGTTGGGCCACCTTCACAACCTGCCTTTATCTGGCTCTCTCCCCGGAGCCTGTGATACAATCAATGGGCCTGGACAACTCCCTGGGCAGTTAGCCTTGACGGCTGACAGGTGCTGGTTTCCATACACGGCCTTGATGTGTATGTGTGTGCCAGCAATAACTCAGGTGTGGGTAAAGGTTTTGCAGACTGATGTGATTAAATAAATGATAGGAAGAGATAGTGAAAGCTGTAGCTCCATGGCAATATGTTAACACGTTCACAGTCTTTCAATAATAATCCCATAAAACTGCATTAGAACACAACTCATTTATCTTCTTTTTTAATTTTTTAAACCCTTCAATGTTAAGGTAAATCTCTCAGCAACATAATATGTAGACTCTCCCATCATGCTCAGTTCAGTTTATCCTCTCTGAACCAGTTTCACCCAAACGACACCAGCTTGATATCACTGTTTCTTGGTCCACGTTCCCTGCTTAAAGCAGTACTCAGGTCACCTCCACACATCAAAGACACTCTGCCAGATTAAGCGACTCATTAGGTGACAGAGGACCAAAAACAAACTCCTAATTTTCTCCCTTTTTGAATTAAAAGCTTCACACTTCCCCCCGGGAAAATGCAAAATAAGCAACACATCTATGAATGTCAGAATATTCCAGTTCCTCCCTCTCGCTCCCAGAGACTAACACGTTGATGAGACACGTTTGTTTGGACCTTGTTAGACTTGTGTTTGACAAAAATTTGGGGTAGTGATTCCTTTGACAACACTGCAGCTCTCTGTCTCTTTTCCAACTACTTTTAGACCTGACATCTTTAGCAGACAAAGAGAAGAGGATTGTTTTGCTTCTTTGAAAAGAAGCCTGCGCTAACCCACTTTAATTCAATTCACCCTTGCCTCCGAAAAATCCCCTTGATTGATGTGTTTGTTTCCACTTTTACATGTATAAAAATGTGAGCGAACAGCCTGGAATTTCCCATTGCAGCTTTAAAACTGCAACCTCTGTCAGGCTGTACAGACGTATTATAAAGGTTATAGCTGAGACAAAACCAGTTGGTTTCCAGGTGATCTTCTTGTTCTCCAAGTGGCCTTGATGTCTCAGGGCACTTTGCGTGTTGCCATCGGAGGAAATCCATCAAATCAGCACACAAGCCCCATGAGGCTTATAGGATATTGCCCTTTGGAAGTGATGTCGCAAGAGGTCACTTGTTCTCTTCAGGAATGACGGAAGGCAAAGGGAGGCAGAGTTAATGCCCAGAAACTTCTTTTAAAGACCTTGCAGATAACTGAAGCAATGACATATCATCTCACACATATCCGTTTGTGCTCGCATCGACACGCACTCACATTCTCAGAGACACATGCATACACACGGCTCTCCATACACACACCTCCACCCTCCCGCAGTGACATTTGAAGGACAGGGGCCTGCAGGGAGAGCTGGTTTTGAGAGGTTAGATGAGGTGGAGGGCTGGCTGGATGGGGGTGTGAGGTAAACAACACCTCGGAGTTCAGCGTGCATGCCTAATGTGCTCTCTCGCACCGGCGGCTCCGCTGGGCAAAGGCTGCCGATGACAAGCTGTCAGGAGACGTCTCCTGCATCTCACTACCCCGGCCTCTCACACTGTTTGTTAGCTTTCCTCTGTCCAGCTGTCCACAGCTCTGTACACGTCCTGTGTTTGTGTCCCTGTCCTGTCACTGGCTTTCTCCTCTCCGCTTTAGACTGTCCTGACTATTCCTCTTTTCCTGTCCTCTCATAGCAGACATAGCTTTTACTTACCCAAAAACAGCATTTAAAAAAAATAAAAAAGTTCCATCATGTGATTGATTTGTTGGAAGAAAAAGGTTTGTTTTGTGGCTCGGGCAGATTTTTTTTTTTGTGGTTTCATAGCATCAGTGAAAAAACACCGGGGCATTCCCTTTAACTTTGTACAATTTTATGAAATGCATACTAATGATATAATCATGTTCACTGGCAGCAATGCACACATGCAGATGCAAAATACAAAGATATGTACAAATGTGAACTGTGCACTCTTAAGGTGTGTTCAGACTGAATGCAAAGCAGATTTTAGAGGCAGCATGATTGCATACAAATTCAATGTGGAGGTGGACACAGCTTTACTCAAGGCAGTGTGAATTGAAGCCCATCGGCGCGAGCTGAAAACGTTGAAACCTTAGCAAAAAGATGTGTGCTTATCCCGAGCTATTGTACCCCACTGCATGAACATACAGAGACAAGAAGAAGAAATAAACATAGAGCCCGGAGGAAGATAACTAAAACTTGAGTTCCTGCTAACTTTTGAAATCAGTCTGAGTCAGAGCTGTAGCACACACATACTGTACAAAGGCACACCCTGCTCACACACACAGTTGGTGCATTGTTAGGTAGTTGCAGCTTATGTCTGGACTGTCTGGCTGTTTGTAGCAGTCAAATTTGTGCGAGTAAAACAAGGTGAGAATTCGCTCCGAGTTCAGTCTGAGCACACCTTTACAGCTATCTTTAAAATTTTACTAGTGGTTTTTACCCCCCACCTGAGTTCAATAACCTCATTTGTCCATGTCATCCAATTGCAGCCCATCTCTTTACTGATTGGTCTCTGAGAGGGCAGAGGTGCTATCTGATTGGTTGTAAGTTCAGACAAGTAAAAGCAGAAACGGACAGTAATGAATTCTGTTGTGTTCTGAGGAGATAAAAATCACATTGACATCAGTTACTCAGGGCATACACACAGAACATTTATTGCTGCGTAGTCAGGCTTTAACCTTTGATGCCATAATTATGGACACAAGGATTTGTCTCAGAAAGATAGGAGGATATATCTTTGAAGCTAAAACAGCCCTTGGTTGCTTCGTGTTTCACCTCTTCAACCTTTAATCTCAGGGATCCTCACTGACAAACAGGACACTTCAGGAAAAGGCAATCACTTCACCTGAAGTCATAAACAAACACACACACCCAAGCGCACACACACCCACACACAAAGACGCACACACACACACAACTGCCTTTACTATCACTCATTAATACCCAACACCATGTGACAAAACATAGTCATCAAAGTGATTTTGCATGATAAAAAAGGTCAAACCCTTGGATTTTCTCACATCACCTCATTCTTTTTGAGAAACTAAAAAAAGCAAGGTAATGATGAAAACACTAGGGATACAACAGTCTACCTCTAGAAATCAGGCCTAAAGATGAATGTCTCCTCATTTGGACGGAGTAAATAATCAAGTAAGTTTGCATTAAAAGATGCAAAGTTTAGTTCAGTGTGACAGTGTCAGCTTTTGATATCAACCTATGGTGTGTGAAAGGGTTGCTACAACATAGTGTGTGTGTGAAGGGATGGGGCAGAGAAGATGAGTGCATCAGGGTGTTGTTTCAAGAACAAGCATACTGTATTGCAATCCCAGAACCATGCTTAAAGAACACAAATGTGTCCGTAATCGATATGTTGTGGTGTGACTCTCAAATTAAAGCTTTCATAGAGATTTCTATTCATGGATTTTAGCATAGGAGGCTAAAAGCAAACAAAAATCCCTGTGTGCAGCCAGCCAGGAATGTCTGTGAGCTAGAACGATCCTCGTGTGCTGAGTGAATATGGCTGTTCCCCATCTCTGGCTGTCCCCTGGGACTCCAACATTTGAAAGAAATATTCCACTAGGAACCAGTGTTCCCAAAGAGAAATGTGCTGGAGGGAACTATCACGTCAGCGCACAGAGTTTGTTTGAAATTTTTTGCTTCGTTGCTTTATACACTGTCCACACCTTAAAAAATGTTATAAAACTGGAAGCCACTGGCAGACAAAAAGTCCTAGACAAGTAGTCAAAGAGATTGTATGGATTAAATTAAATTGGGACAAAGTAACGGCAACACTTGCAAGTGCCTATTCTCTTTTCTACAAAAATAGTGGAATAGAAATCACATGGTTATCACCCAACATTGACATCTTGATACACTTCTGTATATAGATAAAATTCTTGTTTAAATGCATTTCCATCATGCAGTCAAGGTCCTTCGTAACTCTTGTGGGTTTGTCCATCCTTCTCAAATCCTTAAGCATGGGGAGAAGAAGTGGTGGCAAAAGAAGTGTGCTTAAAGTCTCACTTTTATTAATTTGGCTGTCAACCGTTTTTTTTTTTTTGGACACAAGGCTGCCCCAGGCACGCATGATTGTTTCTTCTGATGGGGTTTGTCATGTTCCCTCCAACTTAGCTCTCTTTCACACTCATTTTTTCATTTCTGAGTGAGAGATGCCGGAGATAGAAGGAAAAAATAACCAATTTCACGAATCACTCCATGCACGGTTATACCGCAATCTGTCCATTTCTTTTCATTTTCCGCTGCCACTCTAAGAATAACTTTACAGAGGCACAAAGCTTTCATCAGTCAATACCTATCTTCTGTTTCAAAAGTACAGAGGTATGGTGGAGTGATGAGAATGATTTAATTCATGCCCTTGATACCTGAGGCAGTGATCTCACACACAATTCACACACACTCTTGAACTCTCCTCCACCTTGCAATTTTACTCTGAACTCAGCAGAAGGTCCTGTGCCAGAGTGAGTAGGACCTGTTGTTTCCGTCTGCCAGAACAGATGGACATTAGATCCGCTTTATGCTTGCCCAGCTAAACAAATGGCCCGCCTTCTCCCTTCCCAGCCTTCCTTCCGCCTTGATATATTCCGCCATCTCCGAGCCTCCTCCCACTTTCTTGCTGCACTGCCTCTGAGACATAAACAAATCAAAACGGTCTCTGTTGGCATGGATAGCTTTCAGTTTATGTACTTCTATTCTATTTTTGCATTTTCAACCTCAGTGAACCCGAGTCGACAGAGTAAAAGTAAACTACAGTAGAGCAACAACAAGACTCTCGTGTCCTTGAGTTTGAGCTCTTTTTTTCTCTCTGCTCCAATTGACTCCCTGATACAAATGGGCCTCCTGGTCTTTCAAGGTGAGCAGAGACCTTCCACGGCCTCCTCTACAGGTACAGCTCCTAAGAGGGACTAAGGACCTATCTTCAGCCTCTGGGCCTCAACTCTGCAGGCCACTTTCTCACCATCAGGCTATAACCAAGACCACTCCCCTAGGTAGCACAAAACAGGACATATATAAAGGGGTTGAGGGGGCAAGATGAGGGTTTGGTTTTGGAATACAGGACATCGTGTGTCATCAAGCCTCTCTCTCACTGATGGGAGCAGAGAGAGTGAGAGGGACAGCAATGGGTTTAGATCCAAGGAATGGAGAGACAAAGAAAGAGTAAACAGTAGGTTTCATCTGTTTTTCCGACAAGGCCCTACTGTTGTTTGGCTTGAGCTCTTCCCTTTGAGCCCTTGCTCGCTATCTCCTATTTCCATCCTTCCTTCTGCTCTTCTTGTTTCAACTAATACCCCTGTCCAAGGGTTGGCCATGAAGCCTTGGGAGTTCATAAGCTCCAGGCCGAGGACCTCCCTGCGGCCCTCCCTGCCGCGGGATGACAGCAGCATCCCCCCTTGGTCCAGGCTGCCTGTGCTGTTGCACTTCTTCACCGCCCCTCCTGGGTACACCAGCGAGCTGGGCGACAGCAGTGATGTCAACGACAAGCTGCTCAGTGTCTCTGACAAGTGTTCACTGTTGCCTGCTTGACTGGAGCCACAACCACCAATTGACGATCCAATGCCTATGCCCAGGTCCTCGTCTGAAGGGTCAATTGAGTCGTCGCGCGTGTAGCCCGGGCTAGTGCTGCCTCGGCCACTGCTCTGGCTCCGCTGGTGGCCCCTGGTGGCCTGGAGGGTGAGGGCTGATGAGGGGCTCGGCCTCGGCCTCAAGGTCTGGACCGGGGAGGAAATGGCCGTGTTGTCCTCAGGCAGCGGGAGCGGGCACACGAGTGGTAACGGAGCTGTCGGCAAAGGCAACTCCATGTTCTGTGGCGGAGAGATGCTGAAGCTCAGTCCTTCTTCCAGGGTTGTCTGGAGGCTGCCCTCAGAGCTGCCTGTAGCAAGGGATGAGTCACTGTGGGATGGGTACTGAGGACAGAAGGAAGGGAGAAATTAAGATTCATTGTTTGATTAAGAATGTAACATTATGTAATATGTATTGTTTTGATCACACAGACCGCATAAATGCATTTTATTGCACCTTAAATGCTGATTACAAACCAGTTTTCATTATAATTTCATTAATAATCGTCTGTTGTCAGTGACAAAACTTGACACCACAAAAATTTATCTTTTTTTTGCTTCACTGTCAGTCTCGCTCACAACTATCTTTGTTTACATCTAGTGTCCCCTCTCCTCCCCTCCCCTCCCCTACCTGTGTAGAGAGCATCTTGCTATGAGCCCCCGGGGAGCGGAGCGAAGCCCAGGAGGCTGGAGAGGTCAGCCGAAGGCCCCTCGACAACCGTAGGCTCCTACTGCGGGGAGGCGTTGGGAGGGGTGCTCCTGCAGGGTGGAAGAACTCTGCAGGCAGATGGAAGAGAGGAGAAATTCCACTGGCTCCTCCTTCTCCGTCTTTGTTTCTTCCCTCGTTGTTGCTGCTGGAAACGCCATCTTGAGGAGGGAATACACGCCTCAATATTGTTTCCACTTTTCTAGCGACTATCCCTTAATGAGATGCATAATGTATATATATCCAGCTATAGTGGAGGGGATGTTTATATTTATTTGTTTCTATATTAATCTGAAGCAATAGCAATATAAAAGCTATTAAGGCAGCAAGCCAAGCACAAGACTTTAAAGTGGATGTCGTGAGTGAATCCCTACCCCCAGTCTATAGAGATGTGTCGAAATGCTTCCTTCTGGTGGGGCCTGTTGTTGCTGTGCAGGGCAGTGGGTAGAAGCACCATCTGTGTCAGTGAAACTGACAGATATATGCTCATGTTTTAATGTCTAGTGTGGGCCTGAGTATATGATTTGTGATGCTACTTGGTGTCAACATTGATTAAGTTTAATCAACTCAATTAAAAGGTATGTAAATATGGTAATACCTCGCTGCAGCTGCACATCAAAAGGGATGAGGCAAATCATTTCCTGGAATTTATTTTACAGATTCTCTTCCTCCTTTGTGAAAGGTACATTTCTGGAATCTATATATTCTCTCCTGTAAATAACCTTTTTGTGAAAAGAATTTGAGATATGTTTTGTTTCTGACCTTTATGCTGGGAAGTTGTTGCTTTTGTTTTAAAAAATGTTATTTCTTGTACATACTGTGTCTTTCAAAATATACAGTATATCCTACTGTCAATTTTACCCACCACTTTATTTGGTATATATCTCAACAGCAAAAAATTTATAATAAATGGAATAAGAATTTAACTTGTTTGATGGTACAAATGCATTTTTAAATATATTAATCCTTAATACATTCCTTCATACATTGCAGTACAATGATTATACTTTATCTGGTTTTACTCACTGTGAGGTGAGCACATATACGGTTGTTGTGTTTGCATCTCCATCTCCTGCAGTGCAGTCTTTATCTCACTGCCAGTGCAGAGGGCCTGGCAGGGCTGGCCAAACCCCTGCACCTGGGTCTGCACCACGGTCTGAGTCTGAAGGCCTCCTGCATGACTCTCTCCACCTCCTGCCTCCTCAGAGCTGCGGGAGTCACTGCTGCATCTTCCCTGTAAGAGAACAGAATGATGTTCGTTGACGTTGAAGAGAAGTCTTTTACAATAAATCTCCAGGATAGTTTAATCAAGTAAGTGTGTGGATTTTCCACAAAACTTAATTTCAAAATAGACATGTAGGGATAGGCTTAATATCTTTATAAAAAAAGATAAATTATGTGATGAAAATTGCTGGAATTTATGTGCTGGAAAAGCTTATAATCATTAACATAACTTAACATTAGCCTTAACCTCTTATTTCTTTGGCAAGGGACAATTTAAGTTTAGGATTAGCATTATATTTTGTAAAGTGACAATTTCTGGACCAAGCCTGATAGAAAATGAGCACAGAAAAAAACCCAGCCCCCCTGGCAACCTGCACATATCAAACATGGCCCCTGATTCACATCACCCCTTGGGCTTTTCATTTAACTGCTAGAGAAGGGAGTGAGCCCTGATTATGAGCTGAAATAGCCTGGTGTTGTCATGTTAATGTTATATATTGTAACAATAACTGTTTGGTTCTAAATATGTGAGCTTGTGTGGTGGCTGGAACAGCTGGAAGCGGGAGGGAAGCAGGCGGCCGATTAAGGCAGGAGTTCAGCTTTGTAAGCTCTTACCGCGTACGTTTTAATTATCATCACGTAGGGACTGCAGAATCATTTGTGCGTGTTGGTGCACCTGTGTATGTATGTGTGGGTACGCTTTTGTGCTTCCATTAGTGTATTGTGCCTCTGAGTCATTCAGTCCTCGCCCCTGAACAAGCCCCCTTTCACACAGGCAGCCACCCACACCCATACAAACCTCAAACAGAGTTTGGCACACGTGGCGCCACCCTCACACACACAGACAGGCACTTTACAAAACAATGATTGACAAATAAAATCCCTAACCTTAGATCCTTTCTCACTGTCTGTCTGTCCCCTTTTATCTTTCTTTTTACCTCTCTTTTCCCCTTCTCTAATGAGTAGTGGTTCATAGCCATGCTTGGTGGTTGCAGGCTTATCTGGCTATCCAGAACCAAGGAGCATTACCCCGTTACAGAGGAAGGATATCTAGGAAGGGCGGACAATAAGGGATGGAGATAGAGGGGAAAGAGGGAGGTGCAGAGAAGGGGTCCAATTACCAGAGGGGTAACAGTGAGAAAGGAGAAGCATGAAAGATAAAGTCAAAAGAGGGCGAGAGGGGGCAAGAGGGGGAGGCACCTGGGATAGCGACAATAGGGAGAGGCTAGTTTTATTCATGAGAAGGTCTGTGGTGGATAGAAACTGTGTATTCTTCAAAGACAAGATAGTTACCGCTGATACACAGAGAGAAAGAGATAAAGGGGCCTTTGGAACATAAGGTTTATATCTGTAATTCACAAGAGAGCCTACAGCATAACCGTGAAAAGGATTTTATAATGGTCACTTGTTTTGTGTTTCCGGGAATGAACAGAAAAATTCAGCAGTGAGCCTCTACCATTGTTTGTGCTTACTGTGCATGTCAAGTACAAAGTAGTGGCTGTACTAGAAGTTAATCACTGTGGATTTGTTGTGCAATTGGTATTGTAGTGGTCACTGCGTCTTTTTCCTTTCTCTTCACCTCTCTATAGCTGTTTTTTTTTTTTTATGCACAGTTACACTGGCATGAAGAGGGACCTGTTTTGGCTTAAAATTCTGTGTAAAGATGACAAGCAGCCCAAATGTATTGTGCTGGTGCTGACATTAAAGCAGGTGCTTTAATGTTGTGTGACAGAGAGACAGGTACTCCCCTCTCTCTGTCACACACAACACTCTGTTCTAGTTGGTGTCGCTATTACTTAGGTATTCACTATATGCTAGTTATTCTGAGCAAAGCCACTATGAGAGCATCTATGTAAATTGCACATTATTTCCCATGATCAAAGCTCAGATACAACTTTCTTTGATGGATTCATATTGTAAATCAGAGCTGGCACACTGTCATGCAAATCCTTCGTATCCCCGAAAGAAATGATCTACCCTGCAAATTACATACAGAATGGCAAGAGCGTATTCATTTCCACACATTCTCGTTCATTTTGGTGCTGCACATTTGTACTTATCCTAATCTCCCCCTCCCCACCTCACTCTGCCCATACCCACCTTGCCCTCTCGCGCCAGCAGCTGGTAGGCAGTATGTTCGTCCAGGCTGAGGTCGTCTGGCAGAGCAGGGGATGAGGACTTGTCTGACAGCTGCTCTGACTTCAGCGATGCCTGCTCAATCTCTGCCATCCTGATCTGCTGCAAAAATGTACCCGTTATTCACGTCTCAAAATAGGAAGGGATCGGGAATAGGAAACAGCAAATGTTTCAGACTTCCTGGAATGAATTAATACAGCATGGACTCATCAGTGCTCAATATTATGTCTGATTTATTCTAGTCAACCATGAAATCAGTATCTTACATCTTTGTGTACATATATATTACATTTCTAAAGGAGCAGCAACAATGTTTGGACAGTGTCTCTCATGATTCCTATATATTATAGGCCAGAATGAGCTACATAGAAAAGATGGGTAAAACCTCCACCAAGTTTCGATATGCTTCACCAGGTGTTGACAATTCAAAGTGGCCAAAATGCTGTGGCACCTGTTTGTAAAGAGAGCAGGGTGAGAGATTTCAAGAAGTAATAACATTGCTTTGTCATTATCAATTCAACAAAAATTTCCCAGTGAGAGGCTGAATGAGAGGCGAGAGGCAGCTATCCAGGCAATGCGTAGACGGTAAGTGTATGTGCATGTTTTGTGTGTGTGTGCGTGTATGTGTGCACCTTCAGTATCTGCATGTATATGTAAGCGATAGCAAAGACATGTTTTTTTCCCATCAGGCATGGCATTGTAGCGGCACCAGAACCTCATAATTCTGCCTCTACAGCTAACTGAGTATGTTTTCAAACACAGCTATACATTAAAATGTGTGTATGGTAATGGTGTCTCATAGTGCTTGTGATACTCTCATACAAGCAATCCCAAAGACACATGACCAAACACAGAATAATTGGGAAGGAACACTGTTACTAACTATCTCTATCATTTGTTCCAACATTGGCTCCAGCTAAGTTTGTTTCATCAGGACTGCAGGTAACTCAGCCCATATGGCTATTGGATTGGTTTTAAATTATCGCTGCATGAGCCTCCAGTGAGCTCAAGCTTCTCGGCTGACACTCTTCTCTTCTACCCCTCCGCTTGCAGCACTTTCTGTGCACAATTTCAAAACATACTGCAAACAGTGAGCTGGAGTGGAATTTCAGGGTTCTAGGGTTGCCATGATGCGCTCAAGCAGTGTTTCTTTAAAGAGACACGGCAATAAATAGCCAGAGAGAAGCATTAAAAAGGGTACTTAAAAAGGGCCAAGTGAAATCCAGTGGAGTGAGGCACCGTTAGCGATATATTAACACGTACCCGTAGGTGAGAAAGACAAAGAGGTTCATAGAGAAAGATTCATGGCTGATATGCAGCATTAAATTACCATTGCCCAAGCACCCAAGGAGAGAGAGAGAGTCAGAGAGAGAGAGAGAGAGGTGGGATGAGGCAAGGCAGTAGCACAGCAATGCAACTCATTAATTTAAAGGAACACTTTCCAGATTTTCTGTTTTATCCATATATTGGCCCTAACTAATGCTGCTATGTGACAGTGCCATATTAGCTGACTTGCTGTGTCTCAGAGCCTCGCTCTAAATAGCTTCATAAAAGGTCCCTGCGAGTCATCGGTTGGTACATTCATCGGAAGGTAATGGAAACTACAGCCTTTCTCTTCCTGTATCATTCTCAGTGCCTCCAGGGACAATGAAAGCGGCACAGTGGGTTCAGGTTTTGGGTGGCTACACAGTTGCTTCCAAGGCATATTGAAGGCTTTACTAGCAAGATAGGGGACTCAGGCAAGAACCAATTCAAAGTGTCCTCAGCAGCTTGAGGGCAATGAGGCAAGGTATTGTTTTATTCAGCGCCGCTGGGAGGCCAATGAGAGGACAAGATTGTGTGACAGAGCAAGAACATAAGCATGACTAATATCGCCATATCGCATGACTCATGCTAGTCAGGACATATGATTGTATATGAACGTATGATTTATGTTAAACATAGGAAGCAAGTGCACCAGTAGCCATATGATAATTTTCCACAACACACAGTAGAAAAAACAAGTGCTTTTACTGGTTTGTTAAGTTTTTGTAAGTTTGTGTCATAGTTGCATAAATGCAATCATTTTTGCTTGCCTGTCAAATTTGCAAGCACAATACACAACATCTACACAGCACACAAAACTGTATAATTCTGCTACTTATTTCTATTATATGGAACTAATTTGTTGAATTATGCCAGTTTATTACATGGGATATTCTTTGCCTAACATATTCCATTTTTGACCTGCTGATGACCATAGATAAACAACATTACTTGTCTGTGACTTACACTGCCCTTATGTCAGAAAATATTAACTATGCTGTTACTTGAAAAAAGCAATGTTACTCCTGAGTGTACCTCTGCTATGGTTTAGCCTCTGCCTGTTCAGGTAGCTTTCAGAATCATACCTTCAAAATAGCTTCTGAAATGCTTTCAAGATGGCACCCAATTCCAAAAAATCACATAGGAGAAATTATGTTATGGAACACTCATGTACGCTTGAGAAGTGCCTGTTTATGCGAGCAACTGAATAAATGGCCCTCACTGCTCCATTGGATTGTTCCCTGCAGACTCAACTGTAGTCAGTCTCAAGTCCTTATTAGGCAGTTACTTGATGAATATTTCCACTGTCTCTCACACACGCTCACACACACACACACACACACACACACACACACACACACACACACACACACACACACACACACTGCACCGAGGTATTCCGCTGTGCCTTCCTGTCCCCTTAAACACAATAACATCGTACATAGCTCTCAGCAGTGAAATATTCATCTGTCTGAAAATGGCACGCACCCACGCTAGCTCTCTCACACACAAACACACAATATGCAAGTTTGATGGTTAAAGAACATGGAAAACTGAACGAGAACAGTACATGGATCAAGTACAGTAAAACAGGGATAGCCAGAGGACTGGAGGGTCAGATGGAAAGAAGAAGCATATAGAAGAGGTAGGAAAGATTGATTGTTTGACAGCATCTGCAGACAGGCAGAAAGCAGGACTGACAGGTGAGAAGATGTAGAACCCAGTTATTGCTTCTTCTGAGCTGACCCGCTGCACTTTGTCATTGTGATGGACAACACTGGCACAGGACAGTATGTTTATGAGTGTGTGTTTTGTGCAGGATCTCCTGTGTGCAAAAATACCCCAAAATGCAAGCACAAGAAGGATGTTGACGTGTGCGCGCATGCATGCATATCGGGAATGGCTGCATGTGTGTATGCATGCAACGGACCTCATTAATCCACATTTCTGCACATATGAAAAGTTCATATTATTTTGTGTTAATTAAGGGCTGAAATTCCCTGTTATACTATAACATAACAGTGTTTACAGTTGACACATTTTATAAAACATGACCTTCTGCAACACTTCCCATTCAAACTGCCAAACTTTGTGTGATGAATGAAGTCCTGTGTGTGTGTGTGTGTGTATGTCCATGAAAGTACGTGCAAATGCATGTTGCATGTGTTCCTGGTGCAAATCTACATGCATGCAATCTGGTCCCAAACATGGTGGTTGTGCGTGAATGTGTCTCTTGCATAGGTGAGTGTGTATTAAGGGTTTCAGAACTTTTGAGCTGTATTATTCTCCTGTGTGTGTGTATTTATACTCAGTGTTAGCATAGACTATTAAGTGTATATTTGTGCACACATGTAGGCTACACATATATGCTCCCTGCCATGTATGTAAGAATTGTAAATGTATTTCAGTCTACCTTCACACTCGCTTGCAGCAAATGTGGATTTATTTCAGGCTATCCCTCAACTTTATTTTCATCCAACACCTTGGGCCATATTTACCAAGCATCTCAGAGCAAGGAATCATTCCTAACCCAGTGGCAACCTCCAGGACTTAAAAGTGAAGTCTCAATCGTCAGTTTCAAGTATGCATGATGTTCATTTTTTAAAATACTGTTGCATTTAAAGTAAAATAGACGATAAAGCAGGGTATGCTTTAGGTTGGGGCTAACTTGTCGACTAAAACTAAAACACACTGTTCTGGATTTATCGTATCAGTGAGTCTTCTGAAATAAAAGGATCCAACCAGGATGTCTCTGAGTGTTTGCAGTCTTTGCAAAAAGGGTGATGGAAACATCCAGCGTGCCATTAGTCTGTAGGATGTAAGACCAAGAGCATTCGTGTAGCAGGCTATTTATCCCCTGTGAGGTAAAATAATTATGCAGGTGCCTCAAGCAGACCGCGTAAAACCTGTTGCTCACATATAATTGCCATTACAACACTCTAAAGAGTTGACATTCATTTTTTCAGGTAAGCACCATTTGTTTTAAGCCTGTTTTTCACTAGCCAAAATTAGCATCCCAATTAATAGTTACAGTTTACTTGAATTATGGATGCACCTTACTCAACATGCTAGCTAGCTTAACCCCTCTCGCCCAAATATGGGCTCTTCTGGTTCCAAAAAAAAGATGGTGATGACCAAAGTGCCAAACTTGAGGCTTCAAAACAGTAGTCCACAAACCAATGGTTGACGTCATGGTGGCTACGTCCATTTCTTTTTATACAGTCTATGGTCCTAACTGTCACAAACTTCTGATCCAGATTTAGACCTACTTAAAAGGCACAGCAGTTAAAGCTAGGGAAGGATCTGAAATGACCACAGCAACAAAACCATGGCATTTTCAAATACACTATGGATACTCTGCATTTAGTTTATATTTCAGACTGGCTGCTGTGTGGCTGACTGACCGTGCTGCTCTCTCTCACTCACTGAATGCAGCTGTCAAGCCAAAGAACTTTAGCAACAGCGAGCAAGGAAGACTGCCGTTTCATCTGAACTCACTTCCAGGGTAAGTGTAATGAATATATATCATTGCTCAACAGGTCATAAAAGTGGCCAAGTCTGGTGACATGGTTGCTGAATTGGTGACACTTGGGTGGGTTTCTTTATAAATAGGTTTCCTTTTCTGCGGTGGGAGTATTTTTAATCCTAGTAAAACATTCAGTGTGATTCTGACATGTTTGATAAATATGCGCCTTTAGTTTGGTCCTGTACAGCTCAGCAGGTAGAGCCTGTCACTGATAATGCTCATGTTAAAAATGTATGCATCTATCCATGGTACTGCAAAGTACTTTGGATCCATAGTTGTATCAGCCAAATGTTTAACCAAAAATTTTATGCCTTTCCACAAGGAGTTTAACATAAGGTCTGTGTGTGTGTTGCGTGATACTGTAGATGCAATACACAATAACATACAGTATGTGTGCATTCCTGTGTGTTCAGGGTGGTACCTCTTGTGGGTGGCCTTTGCAGTCTTTGCAGATGGGTGGAGGAGAGGAGTAGTGGTGGAAGACAGAACCGGAGAGGTTGTCGATCATCAGCATCTCCCCCTCCAATGTGTCCTTGATCAGGAGAGAAACGCTGTCCAGCCACTGGCTCTCCTGGAACACATACACACATACGCACACGGACACATACACACGGGACGCAGGCCGGCAGACCAGTATTGCACGCAGGCGCAAACATGTGCACATGCGAACATGCGAGGACAAAGAACACGCAGGGAAATGCATACACCATCGTAAGGGTTATAAAAATGCCTGGGTGTACACGCAGGTATGCTTTTATACTTTCTTATGTACTCACACACAAATGCACACAGTCACATATGTGCATATTCACCCACACATGTAGACTTCACATTGACTAAGCCCTCATTTCTAAAATCCCTCCACAAAAAAAGCACTTTCATTGTGTCAGAGATCGTGTACAAATAAACCATAACAAATCCTCCTCTCATACTTTGTTGGCCTTTAGGGCTAAACACTGTTCTCTTTTCAAAAAAAAAAAGCTCCTCAATAATATGACTCCAAACCCTCATTAGCCAAGTAACACATAATTTTACTATCAAAGCCTTGAGCACTGAGAGCGGTGCAATTACATTTGATATATCACCTCAATTAGGCTGTTCAATACCTTGTTGAAACAATTTAAGATTTAAGCATTTGCTTTTGTGCTCTGGGAATTATTAGGTTTAAAGCAATTTAGAGTGAATCAGTCAGGGCTTTTTCTGCAACTTAAATGATCCCTCCTTGCTTGAATCTCATCTGCCAGATTGGTTTTCCCGAAAACCAATCTGGCAGAAAAAGGGAACAACTGACAGAAAAAAGGAAAAGAAAAAAATACTTTCTGTGTTCCTTGGCAGGGCAATGGAGCTTCCCAATGAATTGGGTGCATTGTGCCTGTAGCACATTCATAACAGCCAAAATAACTGTATTACATCAGCAGATATATCCCAAAAGATACTGCGAAACAAGGTCACTCCTCTTCAATCCCCACACAAGTCTATTTTCACAACACATTTCTACAACACTCCTTATGGGACTATACTTAGATCTGTTATGCAAACACACATTTCTGACTCATACTGTTATATTACAATCACTCATGGCTCATGTTTTGAAAATGAGGGGGCTAAGAATTTGAGAGACAGGTTACTGTACTCCCAGCTATATAAATATACCTAAATCCTGCTGGTTTATGAAACAGTGCTGCAGTGCCACATCTTGGCATAAAGACAAACCGGCTGCTAGGCTGACTCTGCCATAGCCAGCTCTTTAAATACATGGATAATAAAAAAAACACACTCTCTCACAGACAGTCCTAAGATAGTCGACTCGGTGTAGGTGGAGAGCTTGATACAAAAATAATGTTTGATTGACTGTGGTGGCCTATGTGCTGGCCTCCATTAATAACTGTATTAGTGGACAACAATAGGGCCTGTCTACAGGGACTGGAAGTTGAGAGAGAGAGGGAAGAGAGCTGAAATTAATTACTGCGTCTATTTGACTGACACTGGCTCAGCTATTATCGCTCCTCTCGCATTCTCTTACTCTCTCTCCCTATGTGTGTGTCAACTTTCTACAGTGTCTCCACTAGTCCCTGTGCAATATGTTACCAGCATTTCAGCACAGAGTGAAAAATGACTTTTTAACTCTATATTATGGCACATTATAAAATGCACTGGTATGTCATCATGTCATCTGATCCATCCACACTCTTGAGCATACAAAGATGCATTTTATGGTTGACTTTGTCATCATAACACCCAATTGTTGGAGCTGGAGAAGCTACTGGTAATATCGTGACAATGTGTGAGATTCACAAAACCTTGAAGCACCCTAGTGCAAGATGTCACAATGTTAGGGTTTGTACACTTCCTCACATGAGCCTTCAACACACACACACACACACACACACACACACACACACACCCCAACCCCCCAATACTTGTGCTCTGAATAAATTGAATCGGTCCTGCCAGTGTGTTATCCCTGGTCTGCATTAAGTTCCTTTGTCAGCCAGCTCTGAGCTAAAAATGGCTTCATGCAGCTAACTTTAGCTCAACAAAGGTGAGACACTTCATGGCAGCCGATGAGTCATCGTTACGTGCATTTGGATGTGGGATATCTCAGACTATTATTAGCGATTTCATAATGGACGCGTGTGTCTTCGCTGTTTGACTGTGAGTATGAATACATGAGAGACCATCTACGCTCACACACAGATGTAGGTAGTGAAATAGTTATTTGAAAAATGTAACTCGCCCATGTACGTTGGCAAACTCACGCAGTCACATGTGAGTACCGGAAGGTTAATAAGGCGTAAGTGAACAAAAAAAAGCTTAACTGAGAAAGCAATTGAAATTGCTCATGTCTCCTTGCTGATAACATGGGTTTGTATGAATGCAGTGAAGGAAGAAAAAAACATACTTTCAAATGGTAAAATGAAAAGATACGACTTAGCCTTGCCTTTCATCTGCCTAATATCACTTTAGTAGTCTGGTTTAATTGTTTTTACATTCACACTTGTACGATGTTGCTATTACAGGACAGCCCAGTGTCTCTTTCTTCCTTTCCTTATATCTTTCTTTTTATTCTCTCTTTGCAGAAATGTTTAACCTTCCTTGCCCTCCCTTCCTTCTCACAAAAGCTGAAAAAGAATAAGAGCAAAGTACAAACAAACGATACAAAGAGATTGGTAAAACAACTGAGTGTAATCACGCCTTGTGGCTGTCAGTCAATTTTAGTCAAAGAAATTGAGCAATGACTCGATCAGCTCTATCCCATGTCATCGACGTTCAAACACTATACAGAAATTACTGCCATATTGTTTACCTCTTTTGTATTCTTCCAGCTTGTGAATCAAATATGTAATTTTCTCTGCATGAACTAATGCATACTGTGTAAAGAGAAGCAAATTGGCAGTTAGCCAGAAAACAGAGAAGGATACTTAAAAGTAAGGATTTCTCCAGTACGTGTTTTTGGCCCAGATACAGGTCTGAATTGTTTATTATCCAGCATCTGCTGATACTGTATCTGATTCATATTTACCTGCATTCATATTATCCTACATAAAATAGCTTTAAAGTGCACACTAGGCCTACATTCAAACGACTAAAGCAATTAATAATCTTCTATATATGTTTATATATGTTTTAAAGCTGAATTACTATGCATTAAGAAAGTCTGGACTGCGTCATGCTTTACATCATTTACTACTTTATTCTCCAGTAGTGTTTTGTTAGATGTTCTTGGAGTGGACAATAGGGCTGAATGATTTTGAAAAATATGAAATTGCAATTATTTTGACTGATATTGTAATTGCGATATGATTTGATGTTGGAGGGAATTATCATTTTTACACAATTATTCTCATTTTCATTGAAAAACATATTTAAATGATTATGGTGTGATTTTTGCAAGGATCTGTACCGAACAAAGTTTTCTTAAGTCTGTACAACATGATGTGTGGGCCACGATATGTCTGCAGTATGACAATATTTACTTTAAAATGGTATTTTGACACACATTTTGCCTTTAAAGATTCAGTGTGTAAGTTTTAGTGGCATCTAGTGGTGAGGGTTGCAAATTGCAACCAAAGGCTCACTGTGCATTCACTTACTCTTGGACGAAATAAGTACATTTAATAAATTATTCATTCTAATGGCAATTGTAAATTTAGCAGTAAAAACCTTACTCAGTACCCCTTCTCCATAAGGTTGTACATTATATCAATTAAACTTCTAAATCCAACAACAAGGCTGTGAAAACTGTCAACATATGGTCTTCCTTTAAATGTCTTTATATAATATAGGCTACCCCTGGCAAAGTTTTCATTATTTGCGTCTTCTTATATTTATCTTTATGTCCCATATACACTTTGTTCCTCTTTTGCAATAAAGATTTAAAGAGGTGGTATTATGCTCATTTTCAGGTTCAAAATCCTATTTAGGGGTTGTACCAGAACTGCTGAAGCTCCTCTTTTCACCCTGTGTGTTGAAGGCTTCGTTTTAGCTATGGAGTGATACATCTTGTTTCTAAATGATCTTTGCTGGGAGTTGCACATGCAGAGTTCCTAGTTAAGTACTACTAGCCAATCAAAAGCAGAGAAGGGCGGGTCAGCAAAAAGACAGTAAACAGCTTCTATTCAGCTGTAGGCTACATGTTGCCAACCAGGTTGCTAATTTGGACTGGAGCAAGAGTTTCAGAGTGGTGAGTTATTAATCTGTAACAAAATTATCTTTCATCCATAAAGTTTTAACTGAGCTCTGTCTCTACATCACAGTAACAACTTCATGTCCATTGACTGCCTGGAGGGTAGCTAGTGTTTGGAAGGGAGAGGAGAGGTGTGCTGCAGCTCAGTGTTTTTCCACCGGTGTTTTTGAGGACGTGTCGGACTAGCTGCTCAGGGAGCATTATGACACGTATTTTCATTGTGACGTCACAAGAAAGGGAAGTGAAGGCTGGACTACAAACGAGCTGTTTTCAGGCAGTTCAGAGCAGAGTTTTCTGTGGGAGATGGGAACTCCCTTTGGAATGGACTTTGGCCTTTTTCACTTTGCAAACATAGTACATGCACAAAAAAGATAAATACCTCAATAAAGGAGGGGGAAAAAGCCAAAAACCATAATACCACCTCTTTAAGAAGGGGGGGGAAAAAATCAAATTATTCCTACATAAATGCACCACCAGTCACCCCTCCCCACCCAACTCTGGAGAAGTTCTCGTGGGCGACACCCTCTGTTAGTAGCTAAATATCACTTTTCTTCTTACTTCTAACAAACCAGATGACTACTTCTACTATTATTACTACAAATTCTTCCTCTGCTTCATTTTCATACGTATTCAACGTAGTGACAAACGTGCTCTGTAAGTGGTTTGTCTGTTTGGGCTACTGTAGAAACATGGTGACGCAACATGGCGACGTCCACGTAAAGGGACCTGCAGTGTAGATAGAAATGTCTCATTCTAAGGTAATAAAAATATTATGTAAGTCTTTATATACCACTGATATTATATTATTATATATATATTATTATTATGTATTATATATTATATTGCATTTCTGTCAATCCTAAATACAACACACTGAACCTTTAACAAATATCGCACAATAACTGCAGCAGGCCATATTGTGATTTCGGTAAGATTTTATTTAATTGTTCAGCACTAGTAAACACTGCGGGAAGGTTTTGATAGTATTTAGGCAACTTATCCCCATTGCGGGCAAAAAACAGTTGCAGGCACAGACTGTCATTTCAGCAGAAACTGCTGGCTGCTGTTGATGTTGCTCTGCAGTTTACTTGCTTACAATGCGCTGCGTTACACAACGGTTGCACTGTTTTAAAGGACCAAACATGAGCTGAGCTACAACTGGGTTAAATGTGGGAAGTAAAAAAAACTGATCAGAAATGGATCTAAATCAATGAGGATCTGATTTTGATATAGCCAACACGGATACAAATACACACGCGCACCCCCACCCCCACCCCCACACACATACAAGCGCCACACATAAACACATAAAAAATAGGCCTTTCACACTATCAGGAAACAAACATGAGAATATTGGCACTGCACACACAGAAATACACACACTCACTTGTGCTGGTGAGTACAGGGTCCGGCTAGAGTCACGGAAGTTGTACGCTCCAGAGTGCGCAGTGGCTGCTGCATGTCGCATCTTCCTCATGCTTTCTCCCTTCTCTCCTCTCGCGCCTCCTCTTTCCTTTCCCCCTGCTGTGCCTCCAGGCCCTGAACCAGCCACGACTAGTCCCTTGTCCATCCTCGCACCCCCGCAGCCGGGGGCGCCCATGCAACAGAGGGTGCCCTGGGCCAGCTCCAGCTCAATTTCTGCATCCATCTCCGCCTCCTCTTGGGCCTCCTTGTTGGAGTCGTCCAGGTGCTTCATCAGCACAGCGACTACCACGTTGATGAGCACAAACTGGGCGGTGAGCACGAAGGAGACAAAGTACATGGGCGATATAAACTGAAGGCTAGGATTGCAGGCATAGTCCACGTCGGTGTTGTGGTCTGGTGGGCACTCCCGCAATGTGTCCTGGTGTCATAAAGGCAGAAGATGAGCAAAAGGGCCGCATGAAAGAGACAAAACAGGGTAGCAATCAGGAGTTGTTTTTTGGACAAAGCTATGTCAAGATACAGGAAGCAGACAAAATCACAGGATCACCTTAACATATATGAGATCTAATACAGCAGCCCTGCAAGAAATACAATGTTTTCATCTTTCAACAGTTAATTTTTGAAGGGTGAAAGGTTAGTGTCAGAGTTAGAGTGGTAAAGATATAGTTCTTTGGTAATGTATGAGGCCATGGTTTTGTGTTGTTTTTGAACTGGATTGGATTTTACTGTAAGAAATGGCGCACACTATTGTTTACATTGTACATTGTTAAGCAACAATGGAAAAGTCCTTATTTTACAACTGATGGTGGCAAAAATGCAGAGAAAAAGACAAGTCAAGACTGGTATTTACGCAAACATTTGAGGTAATAACAGAATGCATCATGCTCATGTTAACAAGGCTCTTTGTATTCATGACAAGTTGTAGCATCATCATACACTTTGTATTGTTTTGCTTCAATGCAAACCAACATTTTTTTTGTGGTTTTTCCACTCTGGTTAACATGCACACCGCGGAGTTCAGTCAGAGCAGAACCAAAGTGACAAGTGTTTTCTGGAGGAAGTACACATATCTCACCCTGGCTGTGGCCACACATAACAATTTTAGCCCTCTGAGCTGGAGCTGGTCTTTTCTGTCTAATTTGGCATGACATTTACACACTGTGCTCCTTCACACAACATCTCCCTTCTCTGCCATCACCCCCTTTCCATCTTATGTTTTTACATATTCTTATTCTTTCTCCTTCCAAATCTTCATTTGCTCTCAGTCAGTCAGCTTCTTCTACCCCCCCCCCCCCCTCCCTCTAGAGGGTAGAAATCATAATAAGTGGTCACTTCTTTTAACCCCCTTCCCATCCTCTCAGCCTCCCTCTTATTACAGTTCGCTGGAGTCTCCTTTTCTCCCCACTGCCCTCTTACCTATCCTCCACTCCCTCATTATTCCTCTCTTTTCTATCGTCACTGCGTGACTAATTACCACTCTGCCTCATCTGCTTAAAAACACAAAACACAAAAGCAGGTCTACCTCTCTCACAGCGCAGGTAGTAATTTGATGGCTAAAATGACAGAGATTTACACCGAGAGGTAGCTTCTGCGGCCCGCTGGTTTGTTTCATGGCCCGCTACCATCCACACTACCTGTATCCAGTGTGTGTTTAATGATCCACGGCTGACATGCTCCAGCATAATCTCTATTCCGCTCGCAGCCTAGGTGTGTGGAGGAGTGGTCATAGCTGCTGGTGGTAGTAGATGTGTGTTCTGGGGCCATTTTTGTTTTGCATGTGTATTTGTGTGTGTGTTTGTACAATGAGGCACAGTCACTCCCCTGCCCATCAGTAAGGAAATCTGTGCTCCCGGTGCTGAGCAAGCACATTTTCTTTTTATCACCAAGAATCATAGAGTGGAAGATAGGATGCATGAGTGAAATAGAGGAGTTTGTCAATTGTGTCTCTCAGGCCATCTTCACCATCGTTTTCTCTAGTTCTGTATTTATTCCTTCTAAAACACAAACTTAAGTTACGTTGTATGAAGCTTGTTTATCACCCTGTGTATTTGGCACACTATGTTTTGAATATCACTTCGTACCTTCATTATTCCATTCCAGTTGTCGCCCGTGGAGACTTGAAACAAGGTAAGGAAGGCCATGCCAAAGTTCTCAAAGGTAGCGTGACGACTCATACCCTCACAGGGGTAGTCTGCATTGCAAACTGAGGATGAGAGTAAGGTGGGTGGATGAAGGGTAGACAAGAAGTTATCGGGTCACAGATAAGAAAGAGGTGAAAATGGAACAGGAAGGGATCAGGGATAACAAAAGAAGAAGAGACGTGTCATTACTCTAAAAAATAACAGCAGGGGCATGCACAGTTTTTGTGGCTAAGCTGCCTGGTTGACTGTCCAAACAAGCCAACTCAGTGTAGACACAGTTTGTTATCAAATCAGCAGCAATGTGACCAAACACTCTATTTGTCTTTCTGCTTTTATCCCCATAATAATCTCTGGAATGTCCTCAAGAAAGACACACTTGCATTTCCCTCTAATCCTTTCTTCTGCCAAGCCCCAACAGGAAGCAATGTTGCCACTGGCTGCGGCTGCTGCACACAAGGGAAATGTGACAGTTGGGAAGATATATCTTCCAACTTCAATGTGGATATTTTAGGATAGTTCATATGTATCAGAATACTGGAGAGTGGGCTGATTCCCTAATGGCTGTCTGACTGCCGGAGCGAGAACTGATGAAAAGGAAAACATGAAGGAGATTTTCATGATAAAGTTAATACAAGTCCTCATGCTTTTACCATAATGAGTGCACGAAAAAACACTGACATACAGACAAATACAAACAGTATAAATATGATTATAGGATGAATCCAACTAGTGAAAGAGCATATTGTACACACATCATCGCTCTAAGTGTGCCACATATATAATGGTGCAAATTTTGTTACAGTACATTCCAAATAATATAGTTTCTCAAACGCTTTAAGTTACGCTTTGAGATCAAAGGGTAACCCATACACTGTAAAAGGAAAATCTGTCCATAACCCTTGAATTAATTCAAGGGTTTTGAATCATTAAGATTAATTTATGAAGGTCCACAGGAAGCTGGAGTCTTTTTAGTATTTATCTCATTACATTGACCTAAATATTCACATGTTTCACAATAAATACTCATGTATCAATAAAGTCTTAACATCTTTGATTTTGTCTTTACTGGTGCAGTAGCAAGTGTCCCTTAATATAATATACAGTATATAGATATGTAGATAGATATCTATATATATCTCACAGCCTTGGTTGTTAAGTCTTTAGAAGACTCCTTTGTTTGTAAATGATAGTTGTTAATCATTTTCTTAACTTTGTTTATACTTAAAGTGTACATATAGAACAAAAAAAGAGGTCGTGGCAGAATCCTTTGTAGCATCGAGACCGGTGCACTTACCAAGTTCTCCAAAAAGCTCTACTCCTAAGGCGGCGTAGATGAAAAACAGCAGCATGAAGAGCAGGCCCAGGTTACCCACCTGCAACAAACACACACACACACACACACACACACACACACACACAGGAGAACTTCTTACCATGCTTACGTGCACAAACCATTTGACAGCATTCTGACAACATCTGTAACAACTAATTACTTCCTAAACAGCATTGCGACTAGGATATATGCTCTGGCTAAGTTATGTACTCATTTTCTAATGTACAAGACTTTTTTTCTCTGGGGAAGAGCAATAAAAAGCGCTTTCCCTATTTGGCACTTAAACTTAGAATCAATACAAAACAAAGATCTTTGAACAACAAAAATATCAAGAAGTCATTGCTAACGGGACCTGAGATATATCAGCTATAGTCTTGCTTGCTTGAATGTAAGTAAACCGAAAAAGTGAATATTGTTAAACACTGCTATTGGACAAATTAGCAGGAAATACAAGGAGTAATAATGGGTTTGCATTAAAAATGTCACATAGGACCCCAACTTGCTTCTAGCATGTCGCTCCCATACCCTGCTTAGTTCTGCAAACCATGGCACAACTTCCTCTGAGACTTTTGAAACAACTGAACCCCTGATGCTGTTATGAATTTTGGAGTTTGGGGGTTTGGGACTTGGCTCGGTTCCACCACAAAACAGCCTTCTGCTACCACAAATGGATGGTGATGATGATATTGCACGGTAAACACTCAGGAAACCATCGAATCCCATTACAAGGATACAAAACCTAGACTCCTATTCACTGTCTTTAACACTCTGTTAGCAACACTGCTCCACTGGGAATGAGGAAAGGCAATGAAAAATGTACTATAATTATACTCCATGTGTTCTGAAGAGAGGTTTCGATCGCTTCACCTGTTTTTCTGGGAGAAACGTACTTGCAATATGTTGTTTACTCAAGTTCAATCTAGGAACAATGCATCAACCTTATGGCAATTACAGAGCTTATTCTAAAGAGATTACACATATGCAGCAATGCAAATTAAGTTTATTAAAAGAAATGATGTTGAGATACTTGTCGCAGAGGCATTTTGGCTCTGTTCAAAGCAGTGTTTGGATGGGCTACAATGATGCCTAGCTGTAAAGGAAAAATCATGGTAAAAAGGAGTGTTTTGATAAAAATACATGGTTTGGAGGAAAAAAAGAGGAGCCGAGTGAAGCGATTGTGATTGAATTTAGGTAACATTAAATTGAAGTACAATGGGATTTCTGAGCAAAAGCATTTCTAGCTAAATAAAATCTTGCATTTATTAGAAGCACCTCTCTTATACTCAAGGTTTAAATATCTTTGTTTATGTGTCTGCTCCTCTCCTTTGGAATTCGCCACAATGATAATTCATCTTGGGAAATCAGCAAATCTGTAAGTATACTCCAGTATTTACATTTTAATGCTTAATGAAATAGCAGAAAAAATATATACGCATGCATATATCACAAGATAAATGTTAAGCAGCATCTACATTATAAAACTGTTACAGTTTACTTTTGATGTAGACAAACTTTACAGTCTGAGGAGTCCCTTTGGAGTGAAAGTAATGGCCAATTACCATACAGCCTTTCATTTATGAGTGCTGTAATAATTCTACATGTGTTCTTGTGGGGTTGCCTCAAGTACATCTCTAAGTTAGTGCTAGTCTGCCTTGTGTGCCTAACAAATATCTGCTTCATAACTGCCTGAGTCTATGTGGGATCCAGGATACGGATGAATGAACTTTTGAGAAAGACAAGTTTTACCAGGAGGGACTCAATGCTGTATTGTATGCATATATGTGTAACAACACGTACCCTCTATGGGATGAAAATAAGTAGGGCTGTACTGAATGTCTTTTTGTTTTCACATTCAAAGCTTCTATTGAAGTTTTCAAATGAAGCTTTGAATTTCTGTTGTCATATTTTATGATGTCATCGGATTAAATGAGTCTTTTTTACAAGAGCAGGCAGAATGAGTAGCATTTGTCGGTCGCTGTTTGCAAACATACGACTCAAAGTTGAGCCTATGCAGAGGGCGAGAGAGAAAAAGATGGACAGAGAGAGCACAGCGGCGGGTGAGCTAGCTTGAGAGTGAATGAGGAGAGCGAGAAAAAAAATGCATCACTGAGAAAAAGTAGAGTTATTTTGTGATTGTTTCATGGCAGTTACATTCTAAAGCACAAATAACATGGCCACAATGCTGCAAAATCCTGCAGGAAGGAGCCACATTGCTGGACTTTATGTGTGCTCGTGTTTGCGTGTTGCTCAGCCCAGCCCAAACACACACACACCTAACAGAGACACAGGACACTGACGCAGACAGTGATGTAATCCGACCTTATACACTGTGCGCTGCAGAATGATTAGACATACATGTCTAACTTGAAATTTGAATGTCAACTTTATGAATGAAGCTTAGAACTATTCGGTACAGCCCTAAAAATAAGCAGGAGCTTTACTATTTGTTTGAAATAGTTTTTGCACAAATGTCCCAAGATTTTGTTCTCTTTTATTATTTTAACCATTTATTTTGAAAAAGACAGCGACCAACATTATATCTATTTTTAAAGATGCATACAAATAGTTTCACATTCTGACACCTTCCTAAAGAAAAAAATGGCATTTTATATGGTGTCCACATCTGCCTAAGGCTGTTCTGGGGGTTTCTCGGCCATTCCCAGAGAAGAGATAAAACAACTGGCTCGACTTTAGTGGCAACATGATATAGCCTATCAGTGTTAATGAATGGTGAGTTGGAGCCATTCTGCATCAGCTGGGTAGGACGGGATAATAGAGGATGCTTGTGGGTAAAATCGCTTTGTTTTATGGCTTCTTTGTAAAAACAAACCATAAAAATGTATTTCTCTTAACATGTCAATTAACTAATTAAACGTATTTAGCCATTTTGTGTACCCATATGGATCACTCATTACATCTCCATGCCCTGTCATAGCATATTAAATATATAAACTGCTTGTGGAACCACATCATGTTTATCTCAGGAATTAACATTCTATCAAACATCTGTCCCTGTGTGCCATGATGACATTATTCATATCCCTTGCTTTTTTTATACCACTAGCAGTATCTTTTCCTGGTCCTTTGTTCAACTGTATCCCAAAGCCTTTGTTAAAATGCCAATATAGCCCTCAATATCATATGTGATGCATTAAATAAATGTTGGCAGCTTGCCATTTTATTTTCACAGTGAAATATAGCGTAATACTGCCCCAGGTTATTCTCTCGCCAGGTGTAAGGCTTTCACTCTCTTTCAGTACCTCAATATGCACACACACCCATACATACAGAGAGTGAGACCTCCTGGAAGTGTTTAATTAGCCCTAGTTTTAATTACCTCCCCTGGCGCCCTTGGGACGGAGCAAAGGGCTCCGTGTTAATGAGAGGGGGATCAATAGACAAGGAATCTGTTCTCCCTCACTTCTGCCCGCCCTCCTTTCACCACACCACCTGTTTCCCTCTTATTGCTTCATCTTATTTTTGATGGTCTGTGTCTGGACTGTGTGCGTGTGACGGTCTGCCTGCATGTCCATAAATGAGGCTGTACACCCATCTTTGCACCTAACCTGTCTGTCTGGACAAGTGCCTTTCTTTAAAGGAGATAAAGGATATCACCTATCTAGGCTCTTGCCGAGAGTTGGATAAGAGGATTGATACCACTCTGTATGGTAAAAACAGAAGATGTAGCTGGAGCCAGCTAGCTAAGTTGTTATACATACCATTTTGTAAGAATTAAACCAGTGAGATATAAGATATTAGGTAGTGACTTTTAGAGGTGTCACTAGGCAGATTTGGTTACCTTAGGACAGAGCTCCTGTTTCCCCCTCTTTCCAGTCTTGATGTTAAGCTAAGCGCCTGCTTGCTACATATTTACAAGATTGTGCAGATATGAGAAGGCCATGAAACTTCTCAACTAACTATTTGCATATAAGCATAACTCCAAAAAACTATAGCTTTAAGTTTTCACACTTAATGTAATAAGGATGTCATAGTTCAAACTAATGCTCTAAGAAAGACACCAGCGTAGAGGGAAGCTTTAAGCAAAGGTTATCGATTATTAAACATTGGGTCACTGATGAAGACATGATTCTGAGGCAGCACATGAAAAAAACAAGATTATGCTGCAAAGCAAACAGACACTATTTCCAGTTAGTAACAATAGCAAACATGCATTCATGAATTTTCTAGGCAGTTAAACATTCAGTAACACTGAAATGCTTTCGACACTCGGACGGCCTAGAAACTGTCTGACTCTGTGGACATTTCACCACCAAATGAACTGCGGACTGGTTTTAAGAAGCCCCCGCTGTTTCTAGCACACTGTGATTGCAGTGGGGAGTCCGGGTACTCTCCATGGCACTGAAAGTGAAAACAAGACAAAGCACACAAAGCGGGTGTGTGCACATGTGTGTGCCAGTCTACTAGTCTGTTACAGGAATGAGTCATCTATTAGAGTTGCATACAGACCAATAGAGAAAGAGAAAGAGTGTGGGGGGTATACCACCCTGGCTATTGACTGAAAATAGCAAACTCTCTCTTTGGGAGTTTGCAGTGTGTGTCTGTGAGGGAAAAAAAGGGAGAGACAGTGTGTGTGTGTGTGTGTGTGTGTGTGTGTGTGTGTGTGTGTGTGCGCCTACGTACCTGAGGCAGGGCTTGGACCACCGTATCCAAAAGGGCTCTCATTCCTGTCGCCATCTTCAGCAGCTTCAGCACTGTGTGTGTGCGTGTGTGAGAGAGAGATTTTAAATGTGGGAATTTAGGGGGAAATCCCTCAGGTTCAATTGCAAACTAAATGGGAAACATTAAACTGTGTAAAGGTCAGTTCTTAATTTATACCCTGTGTAACACACGCACATACATGTGGGTAAACACAAAACCCATTTAGACATTAGCTACTATGCTACAGCTAACTGACCTGTAAAAGTTGTTTATAGTTTCATCTGTTATGTTGGCACACCAGCAAGACCAAATCATTATTCAACCTCACTGAAAGGATTTACAGGAAGCGCCACTGGGATAGGACTTGTGAGTGAGAGTGTGTGTATTTCACATATGTGTAAAATATCTACCTCGTGCTATTCTCAGTACTCTCATGATCCGGATGATTGTGGGGTTGATGGGCAGTGCAGCGCTGATCTCAATCTCCTCCAGGGTGATACCCATCACCGACAGAAGCACAATGGCAAGGTCCAACTGGTTCCACCTAGCACAAGCACACACACACACACACACACACACACACACACACACACACACACTTCTGTGATGGAGGAAGGTGCACAAAGGCAATGCATCACATATGCAAAGTGAATATGAACACAAATGCACCGCAATATTAGCATAGTGCATACATGTTTTATGTACATGTTTAGAAAAAGTCACAGTTCCAAAATACAACTGTTCACTTGTTGGCTCCTACTCCGGGCTGTCTGAGGCATTCTGTGCCTTACAACATAAGGAGGTTTGTAGTTAATGATCAGTTACCTTTCAACACATTACTCTCCTTTAAGATCTACACATTTCTATTAGTGATGCTAGAGTGCCTCATCCCTGAAAGCCTTTAATAAATCCATCATGTGCAGCAAAATGCTTGTCAGACAATTTCTTTTTAAGGCTTGAAGACAGATGGGGAACAGATGTTGCCAAATCAGATGAATATGGTCGGAAATCATAATATGAAGCCACCATAGTCATTGCGATGCCTGACTGAAGGGCAAGTATTTTGACCTGATGTAACTAAACGACTTTTGCAAGCTTCCCAGGACGTTTATTCTTTATCACCTCAGACATCCGTTTCAGGTGGTATTGTAGTCCTCATTTATCCTCTGACTTTTTTGGAAAAGATTGAACGAATGCGCATCTTTTGTGAAATCATCTGTGTGAGTTTTTATGGAAAATGATAAATCAGAGGCACATCTGATCTGAGATCACATAGCAAGGCACCCAGAGTGCTAAAACATTTGGCACTGCCAGTTCATTTGTCAGAACGCTCGCCAAAAAGCTCTCATTCAAAACGCAGATGACAACAGTGCTGCCCATGATTCATTATCCGCACGCACATGATCATGTTTTCCTCTGTTTTTCAGGGCCTGTCTGACTCTTTGTTCATGTTTTTGTTCCGGTCTTACCCACCTTTTCACAGTGGCAAAAGATGGTACATCTTCCACTATGATTGCAGCAACACAGCCTGAGGACGGCAGCTGCCTTTGTTCATATGTTCATATTTACACGCACACACACACACACACACACACATACACAGTATATATATATATATATATACACACATATATATGTGTGTATGTGTGTATATCTATGTATATACTGTATATATATGTTCTTTAATCACTTAAACACAAAGTCACAGAAACAATTGAGTACACCTGTCAATCAGTGAAAGGTTGAATGAAATGTGTGCTGGACCTGGCACACATACGCACATACACTTGCAAACTTACAGAACATGGTTGCACATGTGCCACTGTGTTTCTGTGTTACCTGCTACTCCATTAACCCAGTTCTAAAGCTGGCCTGATAGTCACCTCAACCTATAAATCATACTATGCACAATGACTGCTCACGGCTGTTGCTGACACTACATAAAAAGAGACAAAGTGCCAGCTGATAACCGCGTGATAAATTCTCTCGAAATCCGCCCATCTCTTTCTCATTTCATCACTCATTTGTCCTCGTCCCTTTTTGTCTTTGATCAGTCCTGCTTCCTGCTTCCCCTCCTATATATTATCTGTCTTTTCCCTATCTCTCCATCTCTCTCTCTTCCTCTGCCACCGCATCTCTCTCACTCTAACCCTTTCTCCTTATCTCCTCTCTCTATCCCCTAACTAAAATAGGTCAATGAAATTAAACTACCATCAGTGTAATATAAGCTCCCAAATCTGTTTCTGCCTTTAATTAGACACCACATATCCCTAACATCAGCCTCACCATGCACATTTGGGTGAGTGACAAATCAATTAATCTGGGTCCTGAGTGAATGAATGTGGGAGTGTTGCCAATGGCGGTCAAACAAAGGTGAGTAGAGTATGCTGGAGAAATGGAAAGCGCAGAAGTATCACATGCAGAGAACTATTTTGTTTTGTAAAGCAGATTGATGCTGTGGCTTAACAGTTTCTTTCTTTTTAACCAGTCCTCTGTTATTTCCCCCAATCAATTATTTTAATAAATGTGATTATCACAACCATTTAAAAAGCTTTATTGACTGCAAATGAATTATATTTTATACTTACATTATGGAATGATTTGATGGTGCCCCAAGAACGCTAAATACTATAAAGAAAACTGTTACCTCCCGCCTCTTCCTGTGATAATGAGGACATTTCAGTAGGTTGTCGTTGACAGAACTGATAATGTGTGATCATTGTCATGAAATCTGTGTAGTCTGGTGTGGTATGGTTTTGTCAACCTAATAGCAGAACGCCTCAGATGTATTTCAACATATTTCATAATCCTCTATATCGTCAAAGCTGTTATTCCCTACTCCATTTATAATGATCAAAGCAAAAGGCGTATTTGTGCAGCCATTACACTTGAACTAAATAACTGTTTATTATTTATATTATATGTTAAATCAAAAGATTATGGGATGTGCGTAGAGCCCTGACAGTTGTTTAAATATATATCTATCTATTCAGGTCAGTCATAAGTGACTGAAAAAAAAACACAGGGTGATAATGTGATTTTTGGTGACATAATTTTATAATATAAAGCAGATTTTCAAAGGTGTGCTTTCAGGCAAGACACTAAAGAGGCCAAAGGAAAAGCTGATTGACGATCATCATGCTGTTTCCCTTCAGGTACAGTACAGTTTACCTCTGGAGAGCAGATTAACAAATCCCACAGTGGACAGATGAGTTTAGCAATGCCACCAAGCCGTCTTGTATTAGAATTATACATTTGCACAATGTGCTACAAATGAGCACAGATACACTTACATGCGGAAAAGAAGGGAAACACTCTCACACACAATCACACTGCCAACACACATATGAACACACACTGTACCTTTCTTTGAAGAAGCGGCGAAAGCCGAAGGCGATGAGTTTGAGTACTGATTCCAGCACAAAAGTGGAGGTGAAGAAGTAGTTGCAGTACTTCAGGGCAAGATCCAGAGACTGGAAAGAGAGAGTAGAAAAGGGGCATGTGTGTGTGTGTGTGTGTGTGTGTGTGCGCGCGTGTGCAATTGGGTAGGGCGGAGAATCAGCGGTATCAGCAGGGAGAAACTGTAGAACTGGAATTGCTCCCATTGTTTGCAGAGTAAAAATAAAGCATGCCAGAGGCAAAAACAGACCACCTTCCATTCATAGCACCACACACTCTCACACATTATGTCCCTTAACAAACACACATGTTTAAGCTAAATTGTATTCTCACACCATTCAAATATTCCAGAGGCAAGGATGTTTTCATTGTCTTAAACATCCAGTCCAGCTTCCTGTTACTGCACAGACTGGAGATTACTTTGCTTGGCTGCTTTCTCCTTTTCATAAATAGAGCTCTATCGTCTAACAAGTGGGAGGCTGCCAAATGTCAGAACCAATAGCTGACAAATACAGCCAAGACCTGTGATATTTATCTGATGCTCGGTCAGTTTGAGAAAGCTTGCTCCATTTTAAAGGTCAAGCGAGCATCTTATCTCAAGGATAATCACTCTTCTCCCCCTCACAGAAATGCTATCAGGCTTTTGAACCTCCATTCATCACACATGAATGGACAGATGTGTCTACTGTACAGCTAACACCAGTCTGATATCAGCCCCCATCAAATCAGCAGTGCAATCATAGCACCTATGTATGGACTGCAGCTACTCACAACACACGCTACAGGGCCTGGACACAGTTCCATGGTGGTTGACCAGTCAGTGGTATCACTGTGTCTTTTTAAGAAGCTAGGAGAAGTGAAGGCGTTATGTAAGAGCTGTACAGCTACAAAGACAGACTTTAAGTTAGACTGCATAAAAACCCAGCGTAAGTTCTTCCTACTGAGATGGAGCTTGTAGGAGTCTGTCTTTGTCCATATTTTGCTTCAGGGGACATCAGAGTTTCACAGATCTCTAATTACTCACATAAATGCAAGAATGCAGGACGCTTCCCCCATTTATCACACACCAATTTGTTCTTACACTCCTATACAACCACCACATGCACACATGAGTATTTGCACACACAGGTAAACACTCCTCCTTACGCGAGGTTGACTGTAGTGCTCTAAGGACATGGTGATGACGTTGATGCAGATGATGAAGGTAATGATGAGGTCCAGGTAGTGGTTTGTGCACAGTGTGTGGATCATCAGACGTATGTGGCCATAGCTGGCATAGTAGGGCAGCTTTTGGGCTTCTGTTGGTAGAGAAATATATCAGTGAAGCTTTGAAAACATCTGTATTTGTATCTGATGAGAGGGATTTTCTGATGTTGGGGTTATTTCTAAAAATATAGTGTTATCAGTTAAATAAAGTATAACATGTTCTCTGCAGGGATATAAAACATGGGTGATATATAGTGATTATTCAAACCTTCAGGCTATTACAAATATAACTTATACCTAAATCCAAACACATTGCTCCTGTTACTACCTGAAATGTACAGAACAGATAATCCCCCCCAGGGAAGACTTGTGCTCGGAAATGCAAAATTTGAAAGTTCTGACGTGGAATCACTTTCAACAGATAATATTCTCAAATTGCACAGCATTTCAGCAAATCTGACACTTTCTGTTTGTGTGTTTATATTGTCTGTCTGTCTCTATTTCCATCTCTCTTTCTTCCTACAGCATAGATTTCCATCAGTGTTGATCAGAGCTCTACATGCTAATAGAAAGTGATTCTTGTAATGTTGTGTCATAGCAACAATAGGGGTTGTTTTCAGGCATTTTGTGTTTTGCATCATTATATCTGGTTGTTTTATAAGTTTCCCATCTGATTGTACCCATTGTTACTCTATAATTCTCTTCCTGCCTCTTCTTTCTTACTGTACCCCTCCTTTGCATTCCCCCCCTTTTTTTTATTTCTCTTCCACATACTCCCTTCTTAGCCTTTTTTGCAATCCCTCTCCCGTCATTCCTCTCTCTTACTTCTCCTCTTCTTTTCCATGCGCCGCTGACGCTTCTCCTCGCGCCTCTTGGCCTCCTCCACCTCCTGGTGCTGACGGCACTTGTGGAAGTTCTCCACCACCACGCCGACAAACATGTTGAGGACAAAGAAGCTAACGATGAGGAGGAAGGAGATGAAATACAGCAGCATCCATGGGTTGTTGTTTGTCACCGGCTGGGGTTGAAGTGGTGTGTTTGTTCATGATGGGATTAGAGATAAAATCATGTGAAAGAAGGAGGTAAGAAACAAAACAGGGATGAGAGGGAAGAAAGAAAATGATTTAGCCAGATAGAAGATTCTGTCTAAAGAAAAACTGTTGTTGTTGCACAGCTTATAGGGTGGTACCTGTTGGTCCACACCCACAGCATCCAGGCCGTGATACATGATGTTGACCCAGCCGTCCTTGGAGGCGAGTACAAACAGGGACATCAGAGCCTGGACAACAGCGGGCAGAGAACGTAAAGATTATGTTCTGTTACACATTCCTATGACGAACATATTGCACACCAGATAGGCGGATGACACACATGTGACACTAACCTGTCCAAGGTTGTCAAAGTTGTACTTATGGTGGACCCACTTGTAGTTGGCTTGCAGACAGTCAGACTTGTTGGTGATATTTTTGACATCAGGACCGAAGCAGTAGAAGAACTTGCCTTTAAACAGCTGTCAGTAGAAGAACAATGACACCAAGCTTTTGATGCCGTCTGACTACTTATATAAAACAGGGAAATAAGCCTTCGTAGGCCCCTCCAATGAGATGAAAGCGTGCTCCTGACTGAAATAATGAGCTGGTCAAAGCTGAAAATGTTGTGCCGTGATGAAAGAAGTAGGAGGACAATGAGAGTTTACTTGCCTAAAGAAAGAAATGCATGTGCATGTTTATTTCAAAGCTATTTAGAAGAAAATGGAGAGAAAAAAATCATAGTTTTTTTTTTTATTAGTAACGGGCAGGAAACCATAGCACTCACAAATAGACTGGGTTATTTACAACAATTTCTGTCCATACAATAACCTTGACTAAATAATGAATGCAAGCAGTTTCTATCATTAAAACAACTCTTCCCTGTTTCCTACCTGTACCCCAAGAATGCCAAAGATGATGAAGAATGCACAGCAGATGAGGACAATGTTGCCAATGGGCTTGAGGGAGGTGATGAGGGTCTCCACCACCAGCTTCAGACCTGGAGCTCTGCTAATCACCCTGAAGAGGCGAGACGGGTAAGAAGTAAATAAGAAAAACGGAATAAACATAGATAGAGTAAAAAAATGGAAGTTTATAAAAAGTAAATTTTGTATAAAAAGTATTTCTGTGTATCATGGACAACATGATGTATTATTGCTCCATTTTAAATATTAAAAATTCCACCAATAAGCTTAAAGCCTGTACCGCTTGTATATATTTGATTAATCATGATTACATTTTCTGCCTGCTGTTGAGTTAACAGTGAGTTATTGTTAAATACGTTTGCAAATAGATTTTAAACTGTGTGGGAACAGAACATTGCTCTTGAGTCCGAACATGATAATCAGCAGATGAAATGACATACAAAAACAGTAAAAACTTTTTTTTATTGCAGGACTTTGTCCATACCTGAGTGGACGCAATGTTCTGAGCAGCCTGAGTACTCTAAGCACACCCAGGATCTTGGCCCCACCCGCCATGGACACGACAATGTCAATTAAAGACACAAAAACCAGGAAGCCGTCCAGAATATTCCAGCTGCTCCGCAGATAGGCCTGTTCCCCCACATACAGACCCATGGAGACCACCTGACCAGAAAAAAAGAGGCAAAGCAACATATTAGCCCCTTGACGCCTGATTTATTTACAATTATAAAAGAAAATTAATTATTTGTGCTTTCATTTGCTTTCAAGCTGATGCTAAACTAAGTGGATATTGTTACTTTGTCTATACATAGAATAGATATATTTATTATTATGTTATTATATATTTTATAAATCAGGTATGATGCAAATTTGCTACAACAGGCATAAATGAGAAACCAGTGCTTGCAAAAGGTCCCTAGGTAGGTATCAAATATGCACAAACTGGCATTGGGGGAATGTATACCCTATCTCATCTGCAGTCTGAAAGAAAACAGTGGAAACAGTGCAAATTTGCAACAATCTGCATTAAGGGATTAAAACATGGACTACACTTGCCACGTGGCAACTTAAAACATAATTACAAGACATTTGGATATATTTATTGTCAAACCATTTGACTTCACACCTCTGTGATTTCAAGAGTGAGGGATGGTTATTATTAGGGCTGAAACGATTTATCGATTAAATCGATAAAATCGATTCATAAAATGCTTCGACACAAATTCTTTGCATCGATGCTTCGTTTAATCCATGTAACTTTACAGCACAGTGTTTCACACGGACATTTATTACTGTCGCACATCACGTTTACGCTGTGAACGTGACCTGATTATAATGGAGCTGTTTGCAAAGTAGAGGAAGAGAGAGAAAATAGCGAGGGACAAAGAAGAAAGTGTCCAAAGTATGGGATTATTTAAAGCTAAAGAAAACAACAACTCTGTAATGTTACCATTCGTCCACCGTAAAACAAAACCTATGTCGCCTCGGCAACAGCACGACGGCACCTTAACAGTAAGCAGCCTGTGTTCTGCCAGCGGACCACAGACAAGGTAACAGCAACTTTAGCATTTAACTGAAATCATGATTGATTGTTGAGTTGAAGCCAAAGTAAGCTGCAGTCCTCAGCTGTAAATGTACACGTGCGTTTGTTGTTCCCCATTTTTGGACCGAGAGTTGTAACCTCACAGTTATGAGTTAACTGAGTGTCGTGGAGCTGCACCTTTTAGCTCACCTGCAGCTCACTCTGTAGCTCAGACAATCCCTGCTACCTGCGTGTACTAATCCATCCTTTCACCCAAATTCTTTGTCTTTATAATCCCCTCCCGTAGTGTTTGTGACCCACTGTCACCGATCAGTTACATAGTGTGAACGCCACAACGATTTCAAGACTGCCGTCATATGACGGCAAGTTGTGTGAACGGCACGGCCATCGGCCGACGCTGAAAAGCAGCTTTCTGGTTGTTGGTCTGATGTTTGCTGTATGACACACTATGAATTTCCGAAAGGACTAATAAATATCTATCTCCTATAAACGTGCACAGCTGCAGCCCTAGTTATTATATAGGAATTGCAATCCATATACACACAGCTGGATTTTGTGTTTTGCTAAACAGCTCTGGGAGCATCATCATTTGAAGCTGTTTGCCATGTATTCCGGTAAAGCTTCAGAGGTACTGCGGGGAGCTTAGCATGCAAACATATCAAGATGGTTGAGAGATCAGCACCTGGCAAACATCTTAGGTCTGAATGCCAAAAAGTAAACTGGCCGCAATGCCAAAAAGTACTAAACTTCCAAGTATGAACTGAGTTCACAATTCCGCTTATATATTTACGTATAAGCTGAGAAATAATAACTGGAAATTGCATTGCTTATTCATATAACAACAATCATTAGAACTACTTTTTGGAGGATGCTACACTGTGTCCGAAGCTGCCTCCTAAAATAATACTCTAAAAACTTCAGCACCAACTGCTGTGCTGTGCTTTTTATGTAGCTGCATATAGTACATTGCTTTCTCAAACTCAGTGGTGGAGCCTTACAGAGAGATTAATGCTACACAAACAAACACACATTACAGAGATACACAAGGCTTAGACAGACAGAAACACCGAGGGAGACATGTACGGCTCGGCCAGGGGGCTGACAAGTCTGCAGCTCCTTGACGGGCTGTGATTGGTTAATAATTGATTGTGGGAGTGCATAATTGATGGCCCACTTGTGCCAAAGCCTTTTGCAGAGAATACAGAGACAGTGGAAGGAAGGGAGGGAGAGAGGGTGAGAAAATAAAAGAAAGGAAGGATGGGAAAGATTAAGAGTTCGAAAAAAAAACAGACTGATGAGAACAGAGAGCCCCTAAGGAAGTGGAAAACGCAAACTTAAAAAAGAAGCAGTCAACATTGGAGAGGACAGGAGGAAGAAGAGAGTGTGGGGGAGTGCTGGAGATGGACCGCATCCACAAGAGAAGACTAGCCACTAATTAATGACATTGCTTAATTGCTCTATTCTCTAAAGGAACAAGGGAATTGCCGAGAAAGGAGGGTAAGGAAGGGGTTGGGCTGTGGCAGCACTGAGGCGAAGTCAATTCAGAGAGGGAGACAAACAGGGAGACACGGGTGGAGAAAGACAAAAAAGATGCCTCTGTGTAGTGCCTGCACACACTACACTTAGGACGAATTGGGAGTAATTGAGAGACGGGCTGTAAAATGTTACCTTGAGTGTCATCTCGCTGACAAAGATGGCAGTAAAGATGTAGTTGGAGATGGTGAGAAAGACTCTTTCCTGAGCAGACAAACAGGAGGAGGGAGAGAGAGGTTGACTGTTAGAAAGAGGAGATGGGTCAATAGTAAAACCTAACTTACTGCACCTTTTAGGTAATGTAATTGAATTTGTCCTCAGATAACACAAGAAGCTACCGCACAAAAGATTTACCAGGCTGCCCTGTAGTATCTTGGGCCTCTCCAGAGCTACTGTGATGCAGTTGGAGAAGATGAAGGCCAACACCACATAGTCAAATAGCTTATGGGCTATGATGGACTGGCACATCTGTCTGAACCTGGAGGAGAAGGGGAGGAGAGGAGGAATGAGTTGAAGATGAAGAAAGCAAACTAAAGGCAAAAATACAAATTTAAATAGCCATTCCAATTGTTATCAAGCCAAAAAAGAGGGTGACAAAATGTAGGGGGAACATAGAGGTAAGGCCAAGCTCTGCCCAAACACAATTTATAGATGCATATCTATCCAATCAGAACGAGGGCCAAGTTTCCTGACAGTGAACAGGAGATCCCTCGCATCTTGGTGAGTAAATAGCCTCATTCAGCCCCTGTTTACATCCCTCTTAATTCAAAACAAATTACATTAACAACACTGTCAGAATCACAAGACCCCCGAGTACAGTGCTCTGCTGGGAGAACAGAGTGATAAGAACGAAAGAGAGAGAGACAGAAAGAGATAAGACATGTAAATCCTTAATATGCATTTCAAAATTTTGCATGTGACTCTGTGCACTGCCAAAAAGCAATTAAATATCTTTGCTGCGGTGTTTAATAGAACGGATGAAAAGAAACATAATTAATCGAATAGGAGAGGCACTGTGTATTTATTCTTAAGTATTTTGGAACAAGCATGGAGATATTCAAATGACTTTTATTTAAAAAAAAAAAAAACTCAACTATGTCTGTTCAAACCCTGCCTCTGCAGTTTGTAACACAACACGACTACAAGTTAATGCAGGATTTAATGACTTGCCTATCGTATTACATTACCCCCTGAGGCCTTTTTCTTGCTCTCCAACAGGAAGAGAGAGGGTAGAACATATCCCTTTGTTATTTAGAAGGTGGCGATCAATACTCTAATGTAGTCCTTCTCTGAGGAAGCTCGGCAACCTGTCCCTCCTATTGTTGAGGCAGGGAACAGAATCCGCCCACCCATCCTTGGTATTGTTGTGATGTGATACATCCCGTGGCCAACAGACAATGTTTGAACGAGAAGCTGTTGACACTTTGGCTGCAAAACAGCGCAAACCAACAAAATTTTGACGCAGACAACCACAGCATCATTAAATGCGCCGCATACACCGGATTTGACTAAATAAAAGGGAAGAAGAAGCAGTGAGGAATAAAGGTGACTCACTTGTTCTGTGGGGAGAACAGGAAGACAGACCAGTCCTCTCTGGTCTCACACCAGTCCGGCCTGTACGCTTCCAACATCTTCTGGATGCGGAAACACAAGCTCTGCGGCAAAGAACACGCACAGACATGTCAACGCACACGATGGCACGCGCGAGCATAGCCCATACACCGTGCACAGTATATCATCATGACCTATCATCTAAACACTTCTATAGCAACAGCTCGGAGCATCTTCCAACATTACCATCTGTATAGCTCTCTCCCCCGCTGTCTAAATAGTCCTTTCTAATTAACCTTGTTTCTCTCTTACACAGACTTGTTTACAAAGAAAACAATGGGTCTCCCATGAGGCCCAGGTGATAGGGAGTGCAGGCTTTATACAAAGTACTTGAAATCCTACACAAGAGAGCAGGAGATTATTGCATGTGTAAAATCTTGTACTTTAACACAAAAGCTAATGGTTCAGTTACTAAGAATCACAAGGCTAGATTGTGTTACTTTGTTCTTTTTAGATGTAGTTACATACTGTCTTAGGGATGCTTATCTGCATCTGTGGAATTGGACTGTGTATCACAGGAAAGTCATATGATTGCATAAGCTTACTTCACTTACTCACCAGGCTTTTTCTAATGCTATTACCGTTTAATTCCCTCCCTCTCTCCCTCCCACACGCACTCAACAGTCACTTACATAGTCAATGTCATCATCCAGGTCCTCCCGGTCCTTGCTGCGTGTGTTAACCTGGGGGAAGACTTCAGCCATCATTTGGCCCTGGGGGTTCGCCCCTCCAGCCTGCTCAGTCGGGTGTCTAGGAGGGGGTTGGAGAAGCTGAGACAGAGGAGTCTTCCCATTGCAGTCTTGGTGTACCCCTCCTAAGCCACCCAGACTGTCTATCCCTCCCGAGAAGCTCTTCTTCCTGTGGTGAGCATGGAGCGTCATCGGCCGTAGCGGGTGGTGTGGCGGCAGCGGAGGGTGCTGGGGTCCTGGGACCTGCAGCATGTGGGGCAGCTCTAGCGATAGAGCCCTGCGGTCCCTCCTGGGTACAAAGTGGCCCGGCAGCATAGGATGGGGAAGGTGACGAGGGCGTGGAGCAACAGCAGGAGGAGAGAGGAGAGACTCCTCTTCATCTGGGTGGACATGGTGGTGGAGGTGGCGGTGTGGGGATGAAGAGGCACGGGGACCCCGGATACGAAGGCTTCCTCCAACCACTCCTCCAAGACCTCCCAAGTCGTAGCCATAGAAGGGCCTTGCAGAGGTGGGGGTGAAGGATGGACTAGCGGAGGGAGAGGAGGAGGAGCAAGGGCGGCATCCTCCCAGGCTGCTCCAGCTGGAACGACGGGCCCACAAGCCCTGCGGATGGGGAGGCAGTGGGCGGCCCCAGTTGTGGTAACCTCGACCTGGATACTGAGACAGAAGAGAGAAAGAGAGAAAGGTTTCTTCCATCTGCTGTGATTCTGAGCCACACTGTGTCTGGATCTGGAACATAATGAAGAAGCATATAACTATGTAATCATATGCTACTTATTACATGATGAAACTTGAAAATACCTCTGTGACAGCAGTCCATACCTTCATTTGAAAATTACCAATATTACTTTCATGCGCTTTCAGTCATGTCAAAACATTATGATTGGTCTGTCAACCACCAAAAGTTAACAAACAGCAGCAATGTCTTTTTTTCAGCTTCTCTCTTCAGTCCTTTTGACATACCCCAACCCTCTGCTCCAGGTTGGCCCTGCCAAGGGAAATAACACTGTTCTTCCTGGAGCCGAGAGAAAAGGTCAACCTCTCTCCCGGAAACAGACCCGGGGGCGGTGGGGACAGGTCCAGGTGCCCATTAGGAGTTAGCGTACAGATCTTTGGGTCTGTAGGAAAGAGGCGAGAGGCAAGAGGAGGATGGAGGAATGGGAGAAGTGATGATAAAGGGAGGGGGGAAGAGACATAGGATGGATGAGAGGAGAAAAGACAGTATTAAAAAAGCCCTTCCCTCCCGTCAGTCCCTGCCATGCAAACAGAACTTGGCACTCCACCACTTTATGAACATAAATGCCCCAAAATTATGTTATGGCCAGCTCAAATAGGCAGATGAGGGTTTAATTTACACAAAATCACCTTACAGGAGCCAGAGAGGAAGTTAAAATGGTGAAAGAAAGGAATATTTGCCAGTGTTTTGGCCATCTCTTTTGGTGGAATGAGTCTAGAGGAACCATTAACAGTCCAAAAGTGTTTTTTCAAGGTAAGCTGACATTTAAAAGGCACAGCTGGGCTCAGGAGGAGTGTGATCAGGCATCACCAGAGGCCTCCCTAATGTGCTGTTAAATGCTACTCTATCCTGTGTGATGCTTTGGCTGGTTCTTGGTGAGTTCACTTTTGCTATGCCTACAGGGAGAAGAGGGCAGAGGATGGAGAGGTGATGTCGGCTATGCATTATTTAACATTTGTGCAGCTTATATTTCAGGAAACAGGAAAAAAAGACGCTTAGCAATGTTTGTTGTAGAAATCGGACAGGCAACGTGAATGAAACAATGCTATCTGGTATAATTCAGACAACAAAAACAGACCGTTTGTTTGGAAATGATAAAAGAAGTGAAGAGCCATTTAATTTAATGTTAAATGATCTTTGATAACATCATTTTACAGAGGTGTGGTTAGTTTAAAGTTGTTTGAGAGGGGACCCTTGTAAAATGTTATAATTGTGAAGTTGTAAATACACATGAACTGTTGCAGCACCCCACATTTCGGGGGTGAAATGATCATACAAATACAGAGGTGGGAAGAAAATCAATCTCTAGTAAACTGTAAAGCAGCATACCTGATAGATGCAGAGAGTCTTTCTGCTTGTCATTTTCCTCAAAATTACAGGAAGACCTATCATCTTCAGAGTAAGAGCGGTTTGCATCGCCCTGTATTGGAGACAGCGGGAGAGCAAGAGAAAATGAAAGAGAGACACAGGGAGAAAATGATAAGGATGGGGGGCACGACAAGGAATATAAGACAGAAGATTAAAGAAGTAAGAGTAAGAAGCAGAAAGTGGGAGGAAAAATGGTCTAAAACACAAATGTCAATGTCAGAAGTTCAGCTGTAACTCTGACACAAATCAGTGCTCACAAAGTTCTGAGGTTCAATATCCAATCTAGGGCTGTCGCGATAACCGCAAAATTGATATACCGCGTATTGGTAAAGACTACCGTGGAGGATGGCAAGCACCGCAACAACCGCAATGTTCATACTGTACACTTCAGGGAGTGTTAAATTAATAAATGAGTGTTTCAAAAGTCCCACAACCGTAACAAGCTGTGTAATGCCTCAAGGATGGATCGCCATGGCCTGTATGTGACCCAACTTCAAACTCTGAAGCTGTAAGTGTTGCCGTGTTTTGTGTTGTTTTACTGTTTATTTTGAAGGTAGGCTAACTTGGCGTTTGCATATTGCACGACTAATGTGGCTAGCACCCTCGGCGATGTTGGACTAATGTTGTGATAACGTGTGTGTGCGCGCGTTGCTGCCATATGTAAATTGACTTGATAGACATGCCCTGAAGGTAATGATATAGCTACGTCTGAAATGAATAAGGACGATACTTATTTTTTCAATAATATCCATGCGTTTCTTTAAATTGTGGAACAAGATTATAACATGTTTCAATCCACAACAGTTGAATAACTTAACATATGACTCATTGTGTTACATCCTGTATCATGTTCTCAGCTTATAGCAAAATGAAACAAAACAAAGGACATGATTGGCTAGCATTTGTCTTTTGCTAAGTCCATACTTTTCCAATGCTTTAAATTAAGACAACTTACCTCAGCTTGGAAACCCTCAACCAAGATGGCAACCAGTAAATTGAAGAGCACATAGTTTCCAAACGTCATTAGAGCTACGAAGTAAAGAGCAGCGCAGGGCGAGGTGGATGCCATGCCATTGTACAGCACCATGTTCCAGTCCTCCTGAGTCAGAATCTACAGAAAATATACACACAAATATATAACAGCACATTTACTTGTGAAACTAAAGTGTTGAAAGGGTGTGGATGTGTGTGTGTGTGTTTAAATTACTGTATTCTTACCTGAAAGACAGTGACGATAGCCCAGAGCAGGGAGTCAAAGTTCTTCCTGTCAGGCACCGTGTCTCCTGCCTCTGTTTTCAGACTGAACTTACAACCGAAGATATGCATTCCCAGGATACTGCAACACAAGTAGGGATTTCTCCAATAATTCAGCCACACATGCTGTCATTGTATAAGAGTATACTGCATTTATTTAGTTGAATTGTATGTTGAATTTAACTATGTCATGGGCTCTGTGCAGACAATGTGAAGACTTATGGGTTTAGGTACATGTACTCAAAATTAAAATAGATAGCATAATTATTATGAAAGAGATGATGTCTTCTCACACATGACTATGATCTAATTCTTAGCCTTAACACATACACACACACACATTTAAATGAAGACATTCATTCATTAAAAACTCTTTCCTTCTACCTACACTGGTCTGTTTGCTGTCGTCAAAAGACTGTGAAACCCAGACAATGCCATTCATATTGTCATTCATCACTACTTTCTTTAAAGCAATTTATAGTGAGGCTTTAAAAGTCTTAACTGAGTGGTGCTGTACATTAATAGCCCACTAAAAGCAACAGTGGCTGGACGTATAGGCCAAATGCCACTTGCTCCGGCTAACATTAGCTGGCTAAAAGCTCTGATGCATCTGTTTTGGCTCACTTATGCTTGATTGCAGTGCTGCGCCGCACACACAAATGAAGTCAGAAAAATAAGTGGGACTTGGGTAATATCATGTAAAAATTATCCAAAATTAATACCATCGTCATTTAAGGGAAGTGGAGGGAAAACAAAGTAGGTAGGGTCTGTGTGTGTGTGTGTGTGTGTGTGTGCACTAAGGGGAGGTCACCAAGAGGAGATTTTAGGCTGAATGATTATCTTACTGTAAATTATATAAGTTTTCAGCATCTACTTGTCTGTCTTAGTGTTGTAGTCAAGACCGCCCAAACCGAGACCAAGTCAAGACCAAGACCAGAGTTTATTGAGACCAAGACCAGATCAAGACTTTTAGGCGCTGAGACCAAGTCAAGACCAAGACCGAGGGAGGGCGAGACCGAGTCAAGACCAAGACCAGTTCCCCACATTACATGACACAATAAAATGCGGCACGAGATCATAGGTAGTTCTCAAATTGATCTGAAAGATCCATATTCTCATTAAAACACCCACACACAACACTAAGAGCTGAAATCAACATAAGCATTGCCATCACGGGGAAGGGCGATAGTCGTAAACGGTAACAACTAATTTTTCTTTAGCATTATTGGTTGCATTTGAAGCAATAAGTTTTACATCCAATCAAAGTAAGGATGTTAACAAATAAATCAGACAATGCAAAAGCAATTTACTGATATTCCCAAAGTTATGGTCTTGACTGGTCTTGAACTAAAATCCGGAGTCCTCAATGTCCAAAACCGAGACAAGACCGAGGACAAATGCTGTAGAGTCCAAGACAAGACCATCAAAAAGTGGTCTTAAGACCGTTCTTGAGACCAAGACCGGTCTCAAGTACTACAACACTAGTCTGTCTGTCTATATGTCAACAAAACATTAGGACAACTCTCCCTTTCCATTACTGAGATTTTACATTCGACCTAGTGGAATGAGTCTTTACTGAATTCATGTGATGGCAAATAATTGCCACATTTTACCACATTTTGCCACAATAATTGCCACATTTTACAATCAAAACTAAAGATTTCCATGCCAATGTTAAATTAAATCAATTTATCAATATGCTGATGGAATTTTAGATCTGTCAGTTTAATTGTTAACACTGTTCTTTGTCCTGAGACCTCTCTGTTTCATTTATTGGAAATTCAAAAGTTAAGTGTAGTCAAATATACAGCTGACGGAGAGATAAATAAGTCAAGGTACTCATAACCTTCATGCCAGAAGTAATTCTGGAGGTCAAAGAAAAAAAAGCCTTGATGCAGCTGAGACACGGTTTGGGCAAAAATGGGGTGGAACTCCAATAATTGGAAGTTAATCCTGTTATTTTGTTGTGCATTGGCCTTTGGCTAAGGCTGCCTGCACCAAGCTCAACTACGATGTTTTGTATATTTTGCATATTTTGCATATTTTTGTATTCGCAGGTGGTGGTGACAAAACAATCTGTCGTAGGCTGTTAAACTATCAGGCACAGTACGACACAATGCACATGTATAAATGCATATAATCTCTGTTCTGCTACTACACAGTCTTCACATAATTTCTTGACCTCTCTGTGTCTCGCCACTTCCTTTTGTCCGAGCCACATTCCACATAAGTACATGCCCCTGTGCCCCTCCGTTACCTGAAGATGAAGATGAAGAGCATGAGCAGCATACAGAAAGTGGCCACGTTGTCCATAGTCTTCATCAGCACCACCAGCTGCCGCCTCAGTGCAGGCATGAACCTCACCAGCTTAATGACCCTCAGCAGCCTGAAGGTCCTCAGCACTGACAGGCCGCCGTCTGCCTGGCCGATAATCTCACACACGCTGGGGTGTGCGTTGCGTCCGGTGGACGTGTGCATGTGTGTTTAACACAGAGAGAGACAGAGATAAAGTGAGAAGTTGGAAGAGAAGAAAGTGGAAACATTATAAACATTATATCTCATCTCTATTTATACATTTCGGTGTATACAACTTGCTCACTAAGTGGCAACCTTACTTAACAATCAGCAAATCATTTTGTAGATTGCAGACCTGATGATGACGATGATGCCATCAAAGATGTTATAGGGGTTCCTCAGGTACTCAAAGAAGCCAAATGCGGTCAGCTTTAGGATCATCTCCAGTGTGAACATGCTGGTGAAGACAATGTTGCAGATCTCCAGGATATTGGTCAGCTCATCGGGCTGGGAGGAGGCAGGTGGAGGGGTGGGGGTTGGAGGCGGTCACAGAAATAGAAATAGATAATGAAAACAGAAAGAAAGATGTGGAAGTGGGAATAGACAGAATGGCGCAAAGAGTGGTAGGCAAAAGATAAGAGGGGCTCCAGTTGTTGTCATTCCAAGTTAAAAAAAGAGCAGCGACAGAGACAGAGAGGCAAGTACAGACAAAGAGATAAAAAACATGGTTGATATTAAACCACTGCTTTGCAATCAAAAGATGCGGGAGCCACTGTGAGGAAAACAACTGTGTACACATCACATTTCTCCGCCTGTGCTGAAACGGCTGTCACTCAAACTGTCAGTCACTTGAAAAGAGAATTATCTTTTACCTGGCAAATAAAATTAACACATACAGCTTATCTTAGATAGGCAATAGACCGAGAGGAAGGGAAGAGACAAAAAATTGTGGGTGTTTTTTTAGCACAGCTGTTTATGTGAAATCGTAAAGGAAAACTCAGGGCACATCACATCAGCTATAATAGGAAACAGGAAAATGAGAATGGAGAGTGTGTATTGTCTGTATAGCACATGGTGTCAAACACTGGCTGCTGAATAGGAGACCATGTTATCTGGAATTGGCCAAAGAACACGAACCGATCACACACAAGAAACAAACACACATGCCCCAGTAAGTCTCGGGTTTATTTCCATTTGGATGTGCGTGTGCACCAGCAGACTTGCTTTATTCAAGGATATTTTTTTGTGTGTGTGTGTGTGTGTGCATATGGGTAAGTGAATGTGTTTTATGTGCGATACGGATCAGATGCTTTCTCTGATACTCCCTATGAATTTCAGTTTCAAAGCCAGCAGAGAAATAGCCAGCTAGCCCTGCCAAAGTTAGAAAAGCATGTCAGAGAAAAACACACTCTCCAGCCCCTCCCCTCCTCTAATCCGCTTTTTCTCCCAATCTATCTCCATCCCCCTAGTTCTCCATCCTTTTTTCTTTCTCTTTCTGAGTCTCATTATCAGGCAGACCCATCTCTTCCCAATCAATATCCTCCTGTCGATCAGGGGGAGGGAGAACGGTACGGGGAAGAACATAGCTGAACGAGGGAGGGAAAAAGAGGAGCGAGCTAAGGGGGGGTGTTTAGGAGTAGATGATGACATGATGGGGGAGAGCAGAGGAGAGGAGAATACTCGATTTTAGGAGAGAAAAAGTAAGAATAATAAAAGGGATGGAAGGAAAGGATAAAGCTCATGAGTTCAATTTTGACTACAAAGTAACAAACTAAAACGTCTTCTGAAACTCATTCGAGCTCAGTACTTTAGCTGTAGCTGGAAGCTGGTGGACTGCTTATAATGACATTACTCACCATCTATAAAAAAATTCTAATGTCACGAAACACACATTAAAAGAGATACTTGTAATGGGAATGTAGGGATAAATGTCCAAAGATTCACAGGCACAAACACGTTTCAGCCTTTAGCAGTTAGCTCTAACCTTGACCTATGTCCAGAACTCCCTCACCAGTGCAAACACAGGATATGAGATTTATTGCTATTGACAGAACCATCACATCCCTTGACACCACAGTTTAACTCAGACAAAATACCATCATTCCTCCCTCTTCTTGCCCCCCCACCCCCGCTTTCTGCTTTTCTTCTTCTTGACCCATTACCTTTCATTCCCTCACCACATTTCTCCTCATATCCTTATACCTGTGCCCTCCCATGCTCCTCTCCAAATCCTCCCTAATTTTCCATCCCCTGAATAATACTTCATATTTTGTCCTACCATACAAATGTCCTCCCCAGGTCCTCAGTCAGCATGTGAATGTTGCTTGAATATGAATGACTAAGCTACAGCTTCCAAGCCTGAATTCCAGGGTGCCAATTTCTCTTCCACCAGAGATGTCCAGACACGAACGCACATAGCATGAAAGCAAATAGGCTGCACCCTTTGATGATATTAGTAAGTTATAATCCAACATAAAATATCTTTGATAGTCAAAGGTCACTGAAAAAATTGCAAGGCCATACCTATACAGAACAATATGCTTTTTTAAAAAATGTAACCACACACTTGGCGGGAACATTTCCCTTAACAAGGGTGTGGTGCAAGTAAGGAATCCCTGTGGTTAGTCGTTTCAGTTTCAACGTTCCTGTTTTAGAATACATTTGCACAAGGCAAGAGCAAAACATGCGCTTGTATCACAGCTTTTGTGTGAGCCTGTGGAAACTGTGGAGAGAGAAAGACTCAAGAGACAGACAGACAGACAGACAGACAGACAGTCTGTGAGCGTGTGCATGCAAATGTATGTGTGCTACTGCATACATGCCTACTTTGACACGTACACGCTCGCTCACACACAGAATCACACAGGGAATTGAGCTGAAAACTGCTGTGTAACCGGCGTCTTCCTCCCTCTTCCCTTCTCACTCGCCCCCCCTCGTTTATTTTTAGAGCCTTCAGAGATGAAGGAAAGCAACTACTCTGTACGCTGTCAAAGAGTGTGTGGGTGGATGAGAGAAAGAGAGAGAGAGAGAGAGGTGGGGAGACAGAGGGAGAGTGAAACTGAGGTAAAAGAGAGTCAGAGTAGATGAGACACTCGGGGTAAGGCAGGAAGGACAGAAGGAAGGAAGACAGCAAGGACAGCGAGGGAATTATGGAGAGACTAAGGGGAGAGAGGTGGAAGTAAAATTAACAAGGGAGGGAATAGGGGAGAAAAAGAGAAAAAAGTGAATAGAGAAAACAGAACGGCATGAGCTCAGAGATGAAATGAAGGGGAAAGAAAGAGCGGTTTTATGTAACAGCTTGCGAGTGTATACCTGTGTGTGTTTCTGTTGGTGCATGCGCACAAATATAAAAAGATATTTGTTTACGTGAACACACAGACACACACACAGGACCACACACTGGACACAAATGGACGTGTATTGTGTGTGTGTGTGTGTGTACATGACGTGTACTCTTGGCAGGCTTCTCCCGCTCTCACACCTGCCTTGTCTGCCTCTGAGGAGCCTGGCCAATGTTAAAAGCCAGCTCGGTTTTGTCTACCGCTAGGCTAAATGTTTACACCTCTGTTGGGAAACTGCGCAGCAGTGATGCTCCACTCCCACACTCATCCTTGTGAATGTCATCTGCTATTATGATATTTCTAGCAGCAATGCTTCATCAGTAGCGATAGTGGTGATTTGTGGATGTGAGAGGGGAGAGAGAAATGATTACACGCTCTATTGACACTATAGTCAGTCTAGGATTAAAGACTTGCCTTTTTCTACGATGATGGCAAGGACCATAGTTTTTACCAGTTTCCAATACATTCACTATCTTTGTTGACAAATGACTGGTGTTTGGAATCAGTTCACAAATAAATAAGGCAATGTCTAAAATAAAAGCCAGTCCCCCATGAAGATGTAGAAGAAAAAGTGTTTCTCTTTTGAACAAAAACACTGCTTAACTATTTGATTAATTTATGGTGATCAAATTTACTTTTTTCTTCCTTCTTTCCTGCTGTTAATGGACCGAAACTCAATTAAAGCGAGGAGATTATGGCCTCTGAATGTTTTTAAGTGAAACACATGTTGCATGTGTTGAGTGGGCAACACACAGTAACAAAAGGAAATTAAGACAGTAGAAGTGAAAACACTGAGGCTTCTTACTTTAGTATGATCCAATATTTTAAAATGTAAATAAAAAATGAAGACCGCTCTCTATTAGTAGTTTCAAATCTCTCTTGGGTTTGTTTTGGTAAAATGTTTCCATTGCACATTGTGACAGCATGGGGTTTATCATCTTACCTGGTTGTGATGCTCGATGCCCATACTGATGGTGTTGATGAGAATTGCGATCATAATGCCCCTGCTGAAGTACTTGCTCTCCACAATGCCCCAAAGTTTCCTCCTCATATCATTCCAAATGTCTTTGCAATGTCCAAAGCATGTCCTCTTCCTCCTCCTCTCTCCATCTCCCTTCTCCTCTAGATGGTTTTCCTCTTTGCCCGTCTCTTTCACTGTGTCCTCCTCATCTTCCTCCCCGTTGGCGGAGGATCCCGCAGCCCTCGCCCCCTCTTTCAGTGATAATGCACACATAGGGCAGTCCTCGGGACTCTGAGGGACAGCCAAGCTGATGGAGTTGGCAAGTGGCTGAGAGTCGTGGTCTTGCTTGCTTTGGTGCGGACAGTGCGATGCTACACGGGTGAAGAGATGGGAAAGAGAGACAATGGATGGGCTTTAATTTCAGATTCATGTTCTTTTGCAATGCAAAATACACAGGTAGCAAAAGTTCAAAACTATAATTTTAACAGAACAGTATAAGCTTGGCCTTGCCAAAAGGTAAACAGTACATCAGCCCTAAAACCATCTATAATGCATCATGACACATTTGCAATCAAGCCTAGACAGTGGCAAAACCACATTTCATTTAACCTCTTGGAAACAGACACCTATTTCCAGGAAAAAAAGCCTAAAATAATATACCCAAAATAAATCAGGAATAACTCCTCAACCAATTCTGGTCTCTTTTGATAGGTCAGAAGCTAAGGAATATGAATAAACTGTAAATTAACCTATTTATTTAATGGAGATGCAATAAAGGAAAATATGGTATTTTTATCCTTGCGTGCAATATCACTGTCAAAACCATCATCCAACTGATTATAATGCAACTAAATATCTTCAAAGACACCTGGAACACAACTGTAAATTTGATGAAAAGGAACTTTCCTTTGCCTTATTGTTTTTGTTTTATTTTCATGCTCTCTATGCGTTTTTATTTTTAGCACTACATGTTTTATCTTGTAGCACTTTGGGATATGCTTAAATATAAAGTGCATTACAAATAAAATGTATTATTATTATTATTATATACAACAGTTATTGCACAATTTTTAGAAAAATATACCAGGCAAATGTTGACCACATTTACTGTTGACCACATTTACTGTTTATATGTTCACTTTTATTGTGAGTTTTCTTCAAAACACTATTTCTCTCCATACAACCACATTCCAAATAACATAAAGCTTCCAAATTTGAAATATTGATAAAAAAAAGTGAATATTCATCAACATTACTATGACCAAAGCACTCCCATGCTTTACAGACCCACAACTTGAGAACAGAATCATACAGGGCTGTAAGTGGGCTCTGTGGCCAGGTCAGTTGTTTGATATACTGGATGTCTGTGTAGCTACAAGGGGTCGATCGTTAGACGATGATAAAGACCGTCTGTACCAAAGCAACACTTCTCCTCTCCTGCGGATTCTGGCGAGAAACGAAACCTAAGAGCTCACAGAAAACAGCTGTTTTTGGACTGAAAACAGCGAAAACGGCACAAGTAAGTCAGCGGTTGTAACTGTATATGACTAAGGTGTGGGATGAGAGGAGAGATATAGGGAAGATAATAGCCATGTACAGTGATTTATGATGTGATATAAGCTCATTTAGATGTTTGATTTGTGTTTGGTATGGATAAAAATGGTTGGTTTGACGTTCTGGCCGAGCCTCCTAGCTTCCCGGAGATGTGTGGCATGCATAGGGTGACACTCAACTACGTTTTTGTCCTCCCCTGTACCGGGCAAGTCCGTACTTACCATCCCGCATTGGGTGAGCATTATTATCCATGAATTTCATGGTCAAGTCAAGTTGTCATTATGTTTTTTCAAGTCACTAAAACATGTCAAATGTTACCTAAATAAGACATATTCAGATGTCATACGATGAGGCCCTCCTACTCACATCTTGGGTGCCTGGAATGATGCCGCTCTCCGTTCACATTCCCCCCACCACGCCTGTTACCCCTGCCTCCGCCGGCTGGCGGAGGCTTGCCCCTCAGCGTGTAGTAGAGAGCTGCCGATCTCCTCTTAGCCTTGCGGAGGACGTGGCAGACCAGCTGGAAGAGCTCCTCGTAACAATCTCCTGGCTCGGCCATGCTGGCCAGGGTGGAGGAGGACAGGCATTGTGCCCTTTGCTCCTGCATCAGCTGGTGCTCCCGCTGTTTGGTCTCTGAGAACTGGGTGGCGATAACCACCAGGCACAGGTTGATCATGAAGAATGAACCAATCTGGATGGGGGTGGAACGACAAACAGAAAGTTAGCTCATGTATGGTAGAACTTGTTGGTTGCACAGTAAAGCAAAGCAAACAATTGACAATTTAGGGAACATGAGCTAATATTGTTGTGTAGAAAAGAGAGGGGGTAAGTTAGTACAGGGAGTTAGTACAGAAATCCCCATTAACAAACTTCACTGAGAAGCAACCCTAACTAAAACAATAAACTAGTACAGTGTCTTATTTAAACAATCAGCCTATGGCTAAAGCAGATGCTGCCCATTTAAGAAACATGAAATACGTGAAGAATTGGGATTTTCTAATGGTAAACCCAGACTCGCTTTCACATCAAGCTCACATACTTGCTGATTCTAACAATGTGTGCCAATCGCCCTGTAGAAATGTTAGCACACATGCTAAAGGTCTCTGAGGGCTGGCTTCTCACCAAATCGAGGCTGATTGGAGCAGAAAGACAGAGCCAACACATGCCCAAAGCACAGTTCCGCGTCTGGCAATCTTTCTCTTTCTCTTCCTCTTATTCTCTGACTTAACTTTCTCTCTCGCCCCTTCTCCAACTCAGTCTCTGTCTTTACTTTTCTTAAAGCCCATCCTCCACAATGCTTCTCGCGAACATTTCTTTACCAGTCAGTGAGGCTATATTTTTCCTCTTTTTCACAAAAGACCGTTCATTTTCTCATCATTAGTCAAAATGCAGAATGGAGGGATACTTGCAAAGAGGAGATGGGGCGCATTGTGAATGGTACGTGTTGGCTGACCCTTTTAGTGGCAGTAATGGGAATCACTACATGACTGCTGAAATGGCTTTTATTGGACTACTTCAAGCTGGTTACGGAACAGTGATTACATCAATATAAGTAATGCTGAACAACTCAAAAAGCAGACCGCTGGATGGATAGAGCAACTTGTAGGAGAGTCTCAGTTTTGTTCATTACAAATCTGATCCCGTTTCCCCTTTGGACAAAGCTCTCAGACAGCCACGTATTGAGAACACACACATATGCTGTACGCCTACAAGGCCAAAACATTTGGAGCAGGAGCACTCCATAAAACATGCCCAGATGAAATCCAGAAAACCCAAACTTAATGACCATCCACCTAAAGACTTTTATACACAGTGATCAAAAATGCAGGGGAAGGTGAAGGAGAGACTGGGGATGCTGGGAGGAATAAAAAAGAAGAGAGTCCAGAGATATTCATGGAGAGAGAAAGAGAGAGGAAACATAGAAGGGAGGTGTGTGTCTGTGGAGGGAGAAGGAGGAGAGATGCCCATCTGTGGCTTGTGGGTCAAAGCAGATCTGCAGGTGTGTGGGGCTTTGATTTCCCTCCAGGCTTGCATCTGTGTGTGTGTGTGTGTGTGTGTCTATTCAGTAATTCTGATCAGTAGACAGCTTTGTGCATAATCAGGAAGGGCAGTCAAATATCACGCATTCAGATGATCAGTGCATTATGGATGCATGCAAACACAGATACACACGCACGCACGCACAGACGCACGCACAACATAAACATTCACATAGACAAAGGCACGTGTGATCACACACACTCACACAGACACATATTAAAATGGCTTAGGCTACAACTGCATGTGTTTATGTGCTTCCATGCAGAAACTATCATATACATTTATATGTTCTCTCTTTCTCTGAAACACACACACACACACACACACACACACACACACACACGCGTACCTATCCAACAGTGCACCGTCGGAGTAAACTGCCAAGTGTGGACCTGTGTTTCCAGTCCTTTTGAAGTAAAATAAATATAATACAAAATTTACTTTTACTGTCTTTTAACATAATATTACTGCAAATTTGCTTTTTTTGGCTTTTTAAAGAAATTGCCAAGAGGGGACTTAGATCCTTAAACGATAGCTACCTATCCAAGAGGGGACCTCCATTGTTATGCAGTGGAACTGTCTGTGCTCATTCTCACCTAATGAGTGTTTTACCTTCAAAGACTTTCTTTGTTTCTTTCAAAAATGGATAATTTAACTTTAATGTGAGCGATGTGTAAACATTTCACCGTGATCCAAACTTTAATCACTTTAACTGAAAATAAATAAACTTTAAACTTTAATTCAGAAGTAACTTGCTGCATGCATTGATATCAAGCACTACAGTATTACCAACAAAAATTACTTGATCTAGGTTTCAAATACCGTTTAAATAATAATAAAATATCTTATTACACTAGTGCACTTATTTTAACTTTCTCTTAGGGAATTCATATTCTTCTGTGTGGGATGGTCATTTTTATGACCTGTGTGGAATGGTGATGTATGCATTTTAAAGAGTTACTTTGTATTTGCTCTTAATAACTGAATCTTAGACTGGTTTTGAATCACACATCCACTACACTCTGTTAAGGCTATTTGGATATCTTTAGGGGCTAAAGTCATTTATGAATATAATGAGGTCAGACAACAGATAATGAGTTATCCTTTTTCTAATAAGGATAATTTGACATTCAAACTATAGCATGTATGACAAACGAAAGCAAAAACAATAATACTTATGAGAAAAATATAATCTCAACTAAGCAGTCTATTGACACATGATTTGATAATATGCTTTTGAAACAAAACTTAAAGGCTCAGCAATAGTAGATTTCCTAACTAGTATTAAGCTTCAGACTGTAAGATAAAAGGCTACCCAAATAAATTGATGTCCTGATGGGTTTTCATCAGGAATGCATGGTATTTTCATGTTTGCATTAGGCCTACAGAAAAAAGGTCCACACTTGTATGGCATTAATGACATGAATCCACTGTTGGTTGCTACATAACGACACATGTCCCCTCTTAGATAGTATGGAGCAACAGTCACACTCCAACATCATTAAATATTCCTCAAGCATGATTTGTTATTATTGTTTTGTAATGAAATATGATGTCTCAGCTTTAGTTGATGGCTTAACCATTTTCAATCTTGACACTGCATCAAAATGAAGGGCTGCCCACAAGTCAGGAGAGTCATAAGTACTTTAAGATAAATAAATAAAAAGTAGGAACAACATGGTCAGCAGCAAGATACTTTGTATAAATTTTTTATTAATTGCTAAAAACATATTTATTAAGTTTTACTAGACCTTTGAAATGGTTTAGCCCCCAAATCTTCCAAATATGATATTGACCAATTAGGACATGATTTTAATCAATTTTACAATGTACTTGTTTCTTTAATCTATATTTATAGGTGTGCATTTTGTTTGTTGATTTGCATTACAGAAATGTCCACTGTTGGCTGGTATATAATGACACAAGTTCCCTCTTAGATAGCATGAATCGACACTCACACTGCAACATGGATGAGTAAAAAAGAAATGTATGATTCTTAAAAGAAAATTATAATGTAACCTAAATAGAATCTTTAGTTATACTTGTAAATAAGGTCTATTGTTATGTAACAAGTAATAGTTTCCAAATAACTCTCAATTAAGTCTTTTCCAACTCATAATATGTTCTTCATTCAAAAGTATTGCTCATAACTAGTTCACTGGTATTTGACGCTTATTGACCCACACACATTCCCTATTCTGAACTTGCCTCCTTTCTCCAAACAAAACATTAAAGCAAAAACTTTACCAACTTAAAAATTCAAGAGCCTGAAGTTTGATCCTCCACCTGAGAAGCTGCTGTCCTTTGCTAAGAAATGTGTAACCCACATTACCCATGACAAAAAGACTATTACCGATGACACATTAAATGACAGGAATCCACTGTTGCTACATAGGGCACATGTCCCTCTTAGATCCTATGGAGCAACAGTCACACTCCAACATCATTAAATATTCCTCAAGCATGATAAATAAATTTAAATTAGGAAGTAAATGGTCAGCAGGAAGATTCTTAATGTTCTTTTTTTATTTGCTAAAAACAGATTTATTATGAACTTTCACCAGCCCTTTGAAAGGATTTAGCCCCCCAATTTTCCCAGTATATTGACCAATTATGACAATCACAGGATTTCAATCAATTTTACAATGTACATGTATCTTTAATCTATATGTAACGGAATGCATTTTGTTTGTTGTTTTGCATTACAAAAATGTCCACTGTTGGCTGGTACATAATGACACAAGTTCCCTCTTAGATAGCATGGATTGACACTCACACTCCAGCATGAATAAATAAAAAAGAAATTGATAATTTCTAAGAGAAACTTATAATTTAAACTAAATATAATCTGTAGTTACTTGGGGTTTGAAGAGACACTAAGTTTACAAGACTAGGCGAGACACAATATTGGGTGCAAGTGTGAAATGTTAAGTAGTTCAAGTTCAAAGGCCTAACGATCATCATTGGTCGCAAGAAACCCTCCCCCACACTGCAGACAATCAGACACAGATTCTCACTGCAGACAATCAGACACACGTTCACACCCCTCACCTGCTCCAGGTCACCTCTCAGAGACAGCACTCACACTTTCTCCAGGATTTTGTATTTAGCTTAACTCTGCATTGGATGCTAATTCATAACACAGTTTCCTACAACCACAAAAAGAAAACGGTAGAAATATATGTAGAACATATGTTTAGTAAAAGTGCCCAAACACCCAATTCTAATAAAAATCTGATGATGGTACAGCCAAAGAGAGAAAATAAATACAGGAGAGAGGAGATGCATGCTAATAAGCCACAGGTTTGATTAGAACTGGGCCACTGCAGTAAGAACTCATTTGTGTATGGTGCACATGCTCCTGAAGACACACGCTCATAAACTGAAAGTTTCTTGCTCTCTTCTCTCTTAACTTTGACCCTCAATTTACTGTATACTGCACTATAATGGCCACTCTACATTTTGGGTTTCAACAATACGCTTAAAAGAAATGTATGCCAGTTTGTATAGCATATTTACAATATTGGTAAGCCTGAGAGAAGTTCTCACCACTGTTAAATTATAGTATCCCTGACACAAGTGGCATGTAACACAAAATAAATTAAACACTCAATAAACACAATTAAGGCAAATAAAACAGAAGCCTTTTAACTACATAGCCTAAATACCTATGGTAGAAGCACAAAAAGCAAGGACAAATGACCAAATAATAAAAATCTGAGCAAGATAATAAGGCATTATGTTGGTTCTGAGACAGGCTGTAGGTAACTCCACCACTACACTTAATGTACGTAGAAGTTTAAATTCATCAGAAGAGAGTGACCTAGAATTTGAATGACTATGAATGCCTGGTTGACATTCATTGTAAGCCTTACATATTAAATGATTCCCACTGCTTGTAAACCTTTTCAGTGACTTTAAGCATTGTTGATCATGTGTCAGACCAATCAGAGAGACCATCAGTCTTCCTTCTTTTGAGATAGATTTCCATCCAAATACACTATATGGACAAAGGTGCTACCCCTGTCCTAATAAATTTGGTAGGGGCTGTGTTTTCATGGGTTGTTAAGGGAAATCTTGCCTATGGATTTAGAATGGGATGTCATAAAAGTAATGCGTAGGTGTTGCTGTATTTTTGTCCATACTAGTGTAATAAATTCCATATTATACACAATCGCTTTAAAATTAATTTGGTGATATTTTAAAAGTTATTCAACCCCATTATTTGGGGGTGTACTAAATCGCACATATGTATGGTTATTATACTAATTCTTAGTAGATGTTTTCTGGTGTAAAACACCTTATTTAGCTACTTTTTGTGAGTAGCTTGTAACATAGGGTACAATTTTCAACAAAAGTGGAGTATTGTCATCCGCTCTTTACAGTTTCAAAATATCTCCCACAAGACTCCAGAGAAGTTGCATTACTAAAGGCCAAGTCACTGGTTTGCGATCTTGACGCCCTAACGACCATCGTCAGCAACAAGAAACCATCCCCCACGCTGCACACAATGGAGAACAATGACTGAAACTTCACAACCCTCACCCAAGATGACTTCTCAGAGACAGCTCTCAACATTTCAACCTTAAAACATTTGTGAATCACATAGGCTCTAGTCACTTAAATGTAGAGGATTCTTTTAAATCTACATCATTAACTGAAGACATGTGTAACTCTTTCTAAAAAATCCACAACAATACCTTCAAGCAGTATGTCTGACATGTCTACCACAGTAAACAAAAGTAAATCAAACCTATATCTAATTGCCAGAGAACATTTGCATTACTATGCCAGCAGTAGTTAGCATTTGATGTCTTATCCTAAGAACCAATCACTGTCCAGATAGCTAGTCAGGATTGTGTATATATATCTGGGCTCCTCAGAGAAGGTGCATGGCAGTCTTTGGTGTCTTGTGGAAGTGTTGACAAGTATGCAGTTTTTTGAAGGAGAAAACCAACTTTAAAATTTCTTTACTATTCTTACTAATCGTTTACCAGTCATCCATTTATCTGTCTATCTTAACGGTATGTAGACATATTTCACCTGTGTTGTTCTTTTGAAAAACTTTTTCATCTTTCCATCCTGAAGACCAAAGCGAGAGGTAAGTTGAACATTTTTACCAATACCCCTTGTATGTTTTCATCAAGGCTGTTTGTAACTAAACTATCAAATTTAAATATAAACATGTAATATATATATATATATATATATATATATAGTATTGTATAACATAGTATATTCTGACTGTATCAGATTGTACAGATAGTTTGTTATTGTATATTGATTGCTTAGTGTGTAAATATTTTTACACCTATGTAGAATGTTACCTGTATATTGTATATAGGGTGTATATAGTATGAATATTATTTATACTAATACATAGAATTTTAACTGATTCTACTTTTATTGTATTTTATTCCTTACATTCCTATATACATATATGTACACAGAAAAAGTACTGATAGCTTATATTGTTTTACAAAGTCACCCAAGTTATCATGCTGTTCTTCTCATTGTATAAACAATAATCTTAAATTAACTTGTTATAAGTCAAGACACCATATGATGTATAATATATTGTAAACATTTCACTGGAAAATGAGAACCAGAAGGGTTTTTCCTAAAAAGGAAGCCTTGCAACTTCACTGCATCTGAGAAAGAAAAAGCCAAATTTCAGAAAGGATTCATCTACAAGGAGAAAGGTATTAGATCAGAACATAAGATTCTCTATTCTATACTGTATTTAACTACAACTTTCTTGGTTGCTAATGAATTATAAGGAAATGGAGCATTGTTAAGTGTGTGCATAGTATTATACACTATATATAGTTATATGTTGCCATGTAAGGTGCAACCTGAAAATGGTTTAAAGGCATAGCTTGATTTTGTGTTCAGATATGAGAACAATATTGATCTTGTCATTCAACTCTCAGCAAGTCAGTCAAGCTAAGCAGGCAACAATTAAAATAAGAAATACCCACTGCCATCATACATAGTGTACAATTTTGTGTGTATTATAAATGTAGATACAAATCCAAACCCTTAGGGTGACATTGCATAAGATCCCATCGAGTGTTAGAATTGCTGAGATAGTGTTGGTCGTTCATGGAATTTGATGACAGACAGACTGACAGATAATTCATTGACTCCAAAGAAGGGGCCCGGTTCTGAGAGTACTCCTTGTTATGGTACTAAAGAAGTCCTCAACGATTACACAGTGGCATTAAAGTACTATAAAACAAATGTCTGGGTTTGATAACAAACCGATTCTCTATTCCCTCAACAGCCCAGGACCTCCACATCCAGCATCTTCACCACCAAGATTGTCTGAGACCAGCCAGCCGGACAGCTGCTGCAAGAATCGTTTAGCATCCTCAAATAATTTCTGCACAAACTGTCAGGAACCATCTCAGGGAATCTCATCTGCATGCTCGTCATCCTCTTTGGGGTCTCGACCTGACTGCAGTTTGCCATCATAACCGACTTGAGTGGGCAAATGCTCACATACGATGGCGTCTGGCACTTTGGAGAGGTGTTCTCTTCATGGATGAATCCCAGTTTTCACTGTGCAGAGAAGATGACGTGTGTATGGCTTCGTGTGGGTGAGCGGTTTGTTGATGTCCTAGTTGTGGATCGAGTGGCCCATGGTGGCGGTGGGGTTATGGTATGGGCAGGCGTGTTTCATGGACAACAAACACAGGTGCATTTTATTGATGGCATTTTGAATGCATAGAGATACCATGACAAGATCCAGAGGCCCATTGTTGTGCCATTCATCCACAACCATCACCTCATGTTGCAGCATGATAATGCACGGCCCTATGTTGCAAGGATTACAATTCCTGGAAGCTGAAAACATCCCATTTCTTGCATGGCCAACATACTCACCGGAGGAATTGGGGCAAAAACAAAAGTGTTGCGTTTATAATTTTGTTCAGTGTAAGAACACAGAAGAGGGTGGGCACATGAGGAACTTTCAGTTTAGGAGTTTGTGTGTGTCTTAGCTTAAAAGCACATTCAATAAAGTTTGCTTCAACATAGTTCTGTATATTTTGTACTGTTTTCTATTTGTGGTTGAACAACTTGTGTTATGAATAGCCATCCAACGTTGTGATGGTTCTGAGATGATCTATAGGTAACTCATCACTATTTCAATGGCTATTAAAATCACTAACACACATTGTACATGCTAAAGAAAGAAGTTGAATGTACTGAGATGTAAAAATCTATAAAGACAAATACCTGCCAAATATCAGTGTGAACTTAATGCAGCACTGGTTGTGTGTTCTCCAGTTGATGCAAACTCTAAGTTCCATTGTTACGATGCTGCACCATTTGACAGCCCTCAAATATGCTTCTCTATTCGCCAACAAATGTTTAACCCCACATTTCAAAAAGCTACAATGAGAACATTGCTGGTGACACTTTTCTAAAAAACAAAAACAACAACACTACAGCTTATATATTTGGTTTAGATTATAATTTTCGAATTGTCCATTTTGCTTATTTCATATTATTTGTAAAGTGTGTCTGAATGTCTCTGTGGACCTTTCTCTAAGGCTAAGAACAAATGTACTGCCGAAGCATTTTAGAAAGATTTTCAATTTTTCAGAGACAGGCTTCATTTAGCCCCTTAATTACCACATCATAAAACCTAAACACGCACATATGAACTTGTTCATTTGTAGCTAAACTAACCTTTTCAACATTTCACACTTTAGTTTCGACATGATGTGATTTCAACTGTACAAAAGTAGCTCATCTCGGCCACACCTACTGACTACCAGTTATGCACAGCGTTCTAACTTTGACAGCTGTATTCTAAAACTAACATAGCTATCCTTATTAGCTAGGCTCCTTACATGCTTGCTGATAACTTTTTTGAAGGTGGGTCTCCGACATTGACAACATTGTGTTGGATAGATTTGTGCAGCGGTGTTTAGGAAACTAACTATTCAATTGACAGACAGGTCTGTTGTCAATGTGTTTGCGAGCAACAACTTCCTAAATATAGATTTAGGACACATACAAACACTGGTCATGTATCATGATAATTAACAGCATTAAATCCATTGATTAAAAATTAAGAGATCTTGCAGCTGACCTTTGTATTCATTTTGTTTTTACTTTCACTTTTTTTGTGCTTTTAAAATACTCATTCTGCTGTCTACTGGGTAGTCTATCATTTTAGTAGTCTGAAGCTTGAAACAATTTAGGAATTTCACTAAAACTCAGCCTTTGTATTTTGTTGAAAATAACTTCAATAAAAACTCAGGCTTTATATTTTCTTACAATAACAGATTATACCAAATAAAGACACTCTGTAATTAGTTTCTTCTCATAAGTATGATTAAATTTGCTTATTTATTTTTTCTCACAAGTTGGAGTGTGATTATCGCTCCATGCTATCTAAGAGGGAACTTGTGTCATCATGTACAAGAGAACAGTGGACTCCTGTCGTTCCACACAGTACAAGTGTGGTCCCTTTTTCTGTAATTCAAATCAATAAATAAAATGCATTTCTGTAAGTGTAGACTAAGCACATAGATATGATGACAAAATGTATTGACATTCAGTGGTTGTGAAAACTGGTCAGTTTGGTGTTTTAGGACTGAACAAGTTTAAAGCTGTAGTCAAAGTCTGATGTGAAATACTTTTTAACAATTAATTAAAACTGAATAGAAAGTATCTTACCTCTAATCATTTAATTATAATTCAACTCTGGTTGTTTTTCTATTTTTGTTCCTTTTTTTGGAATCTACAATTCATTTTACTCTCCAGGCCTTCAGTGTAGCCCTTTATTTTGATACATGTTGATCTTAAAACACAAGACATCCACTAAACCTCAGCCTTTATATTTTGTTTTAAAAGAATGTATAGAAAATAAAGAGACTATTTAGTTAGTTTATTTTGTCTCAAAAGTATGATTAAATTTGCTTATTTATTATTTTCACACAAGTTGGAGTGTGATTATCGCTCCATGCTATCTAAGAGGGAACTTGTGTCATCATGTACAAGAGAACAGTGGACTCCTGTCGTTCCACACAGTACAAGTGTGGTCCCTTTTTCTGTAATTCAAATCAATAAATAAAATGCATTTCTGTAAGTGTAGACTAAGCACATAGATATGATGACAAAATGTATTGACATTCAGTGGTTGTGAAAACTGGTCAGTTTGGTGTTTTAGGACTGAACAAGTTTAAAGCTGTAGTCAAAGTCTGATGTGAAATACTTTTTAACAATTAATTAAAACTGAATAGAAAGTATCTTACCTCTAATCATTTAATATATAATTCAACTCTGGTTGTTTTTCTATTTTTGTTCCTTTTTTTGGAATCTAAAATCCATTTTACTCTCCAGGCCTTCAGTGTAGCCCTTTATTTTAATACATGTTGATCTTAAAACACAAGACATCCACTAAAACTCAGCCTTTATATTTTGTTTTAAAAGAATGTATAGAAAATAAAGAGACTATTTAGTTAGTTTATTTTGTCTCAAAAGTATGATTAAATTTGCTTATTTATTATTTTCACACAAGTTGGAGTGTGATTATCGCTCCATGCTATCTAAGAGGGAACTTGTGTCATCACCTACAAGCGAACAGTGGACTCCTGTCGTTCCACACAGTACAAGTGTGGTCCCTTTTTCTGTAATTCAAATCAATAAATGAAATGCATATCTTTAAGTGTAGACTAAGCACACAAATATAATGGGGGGAAAAAAGTATTGATGTCCAGTGCTTGTGAAATCTGGTCAGGTTAGTATTTTGCGACTGAACAAGTTAAAATCTCTAGATAACAAATGTCAAATAATTTTTTATTAATTCATTCATTTTTATAATGAATTAAAACCATAAAAGTATCTTTATACTGACCATTTTATTTATAATTCTACCCTGGCTGTTTTTCTATTTTTGTTCCCTTATTTAGAATCTAAAATTCTCCAGGCCTTCAGTGTAGCCCTGTATTTTAATACATGTTGATCTTAAAACACAAGACATCGACTAAAACTCAGCCTGTATATTTTGTTAGAAAAAATTAAGAAATTGTGTTTCAAGAGACAGCTTTCTTTACTGAGTAGCTTGTATAATAGCCCCTCTACAGTCTGATAGACTCCCTGGGGCTGCAAGCCATTCACTCTATAGGGGAGTGTTAAGAACGACGTGTGTGAATGAGTCGTTAAAATCTTTGCTTGATCCACCAGATGGTTTTAGACATGATTTTAGCTTGATTTAAAGCATGTCCAACAGGGGACCTAAAAAATGTCCCCTGTTCACTTTTTAGTCCCCTGTTAGTGGGTGTGTAACGACGTCGAGGTCCACTGTTAGATAGGTTGGTAAGTGCACACACACACACACACACACACACACACACACACACACACACACACACACACCATCCTAATAATTGCCCTCTTGGTAGTGTTTAGCTCTAAGTCACTTTACTCCATTTACTCACACTCTTCAAAGTGACACTAATACCGACACTTAGGTTGCACACTTGACAGTATATCAAATATCAAGCAGATAGAGATGAGTATCTGTTTGACACGTTGGAGGTCAAACTTCTCTTTGTCTCTGGATTTTGTGTTCAAGAACACAAACACTTGCAGGATCAACTAACAAGCTTTAAAGCAAAGAGTGCTTTAACTTTATGAAGACACAGCACCCACACACACACTGAGAAAGAATTAGATAAGTAAAAGAGAATAAGACAAAGGGCTACTAAATGAAAGAATGAGAGAGTTAAGGTGACCTTCAATGTGTGAACAACACCTTTGGGGTCTGACCGAAAACTTCTCAGCGTGTCAGCAACTCTTCCAAGGCATCCCTCAGGACGTTTGACTACACGTTTCCAAACAGACTGCAGAACCTTGCGAGGAAACTCAAAAGGGATGGCACATTTGTGTCAATCAATCATGCACCATAAAGGGAGAAGGGTGTTGTTAGGTGTTATGCAAGCCATTGAGCACTGCATATTGAACTTTAAATCAAATGAGCTTGTTTTGTTCAGTCACTTCTCCCAGCCTAATTGTTGTAGTTCTACTGGGGCATGAACTTGACTTGACTTCCATTCAGTTTAAGGACAGAATTAGGGGTTGAGTTCAATTTCATGTGTCCCGTGCTGGACGTTACTATAACTGTAGCATGGGGCTGTACAATCCACATGGCAGGAGATTGGGATCAATGTAGCAGCATAAACCAAGCAAAAGTGATTACACTGTGACACCATGTCAACTATCTGGGGGTGCCAAAAGGAGCTTACAATGGCAATGCCAACTTCAGGTCGGATGTGCCCAAAAGGGGATGTAATTCACAGCTGCAGATGCCAATAATCACCTCAGCCTGATAAGGCCAGTGTTGTGAGGAAGAAGTGGCTGGAGAAAACAGTGTTTTATAGAGCAGGCCTTGCACTCTGTTTAAGTTTTGCTGATTATAATTATAGTGAAAACAGTGAAACTGTAGTGTGCTTGTGTCTGATTGGTGGAATTCTTCACACCGTTTCATCCACTTTACTTTAGTCAACCTCAACTCATTAATTTACTCTCACTTGTCTTTCTTAGTATACACAGAAGGCAGTTCTGCAGCCAGTCAATGGCATGGGAATGCAGAATTAAGCAACTTTCATTGTGCCACTATTTGGCAATAGTGAGCTGAATAGAGCTGATCAAGCTCTTGCAAACAGTGTGCATGTAGTACATTTTTCTTTTGGACATACATGTTCTCATTCTTTTTAACTGTCATTTGTCTTCCTCTCTCCCAATTTTCCTACTCACTACCAAATATACATTTAGGTAACATCCACCCCCTCCTCTCCCTCCCTCCATCTGACATTGACTGTAGACAGTCCTTTATGTAACTATGGATTTCTACAAGTCTATTAACACTTCAATCTTGCACTGTGCAAAATATCCTGATTCAATATATTGATGGCAGGAGACCACTGAGGTCAACATATATTGGAAATGTTATAAAGGATTTCTATCTCCAGAGAGTCTAACTACATTAGCACTTCATAAATTATTTATAAATTTTTCATCATCAGAACATACTGGGGTGCGTTTCCCCTACAACTACGGAAGGTAGCATTGAGCTATGTTGGTATGATGCACCGTTAAACTAACAAACATCTGAAGTACGACCGTTTCCCAAAACTGTACCTTGTTGTTACCACCGTGGTTTGAACTAACTTAGTTTGAACCAACATAGTTCGAACTAACATGTTTGCAGGTGTGTTTGTCTGACTTTCAAAGCACAAAACTCACTAAACGTTGTCATATTCTGTCTAAATATGTCAGTTGTGACCGATATTAAGTAACATTATTATGCTAACTTATTATTTAGGCTTTTCATATTATAGTCGTACCTGCAATAACAAGAAAATCAACAATAGTATTAATGAAATCAACAATATAATTAATATATAACCTAATCATTTTATTTAGCCTAAATATAGGCTATAACTTAAAGGAAAAAATTAAGAATTATTAGCGATTACAAGACATTTAGTAAAATAGTTTTAATCCGCAAGTATCTTCGATAAGTGGCTGAGCTTATGATTATCCTCTATAGAGACAGACACAGGTTTGAATCTCATGAGTTCTCTATTTATCTTTGTTATAATGGCAACGGAAGCTCTCAGGGATTTATTCATTACAGTACTTTCATGAATTTTATGCTGTCCCATCTTCCTCAGAGGCCTAGAAATGTATACACGAAGGTAATATTAAAAGTTATGTCTTCACATTCTCCGTTTTGTCCTTTAACCTTTGTACTGGGTGACTAATATTAAATGAAGTTATTGTGAACAGATGGGTAATCTGTGAGAAAGACACCTGCTGTTTGTAGATGGTCTACACTAAGATACTTAGTGAATCAATGTAACCCTACCCATGACCCGACAAATACATTTAAAAGTACTTTTACAACTACATTTAAAAAAGAACTTCACCATAAATATGTTTGTACAGCAGGATTATCTAACATTCCCTGCTTACACACATTACATCCACCTCCTAAGACTGTATTTTCTGCTATCAGTGACGTAGTCACCATGAGCTGAGCTTCTAACCACAGGTCAGGAGCTGTAGTTCGAACATGCAACTTGACGACAATTGGTACGAACGTTCGTCAGAACTATGGTTTCGAGGGACCATCTGCGTCGCTTAACGATGGTTCGTACCATATAAATTACCAACTTAGTTACCTCCATAGTTCGAACAACGGTTTTGGGAAACAGTTGCGTCGCAACTGCATAGTTCCAACCAAGGAAGTTACTACCGTTGTTAGCAACAATGCTTTTGGGAAATGCACCCATGTACAGTAGATGGGTCAGCTGGTAGGGGTGTAGAATACTGATATAATAATAAATGTAGGAATGAAGTTACTTACAATGATGAGTAAAATGAAGTAGATGAAGTTGTAGAAGGAATGGGCATCCATTACATAATACATGATCTCCACCCAGCCTTCCAGAGTGATGACCTAGGAGAAAAAGTTATACTGAGCATAAAGAAATAAACACTTATATCAATACACAATACCAACTAATATCCTGACTCAGCAGAATATAATTGCAAAAAATATTACTTTTACCAATTTACCTACTACAGTGTAGTTCATGTTTAAAACCAGTGAATTTTTCTGAAGTCGATCTTGATGACTTAACATTGCTAACCCTCAAATAAAAGAGTGAAAAATGTTGAATTGCTGCTTAAGTGAATCCATAAATCAAATTAAATTCATTCTTTTGAGAAGAATGATTGGATTTGAATAGTTCAATCAGCCAAGAAAGACTCTTGAGTTCAAAAGCAATTATTTCATCAAAATAGCATTGGCCTTTTAAACATGTGATGTTGTTGAAATCAGCAATCTTTTAATAATAACTTTTTTTTTTATATTAAAATATCAGCAACATCACAGTCCGACCTCACCTTAACCTCACTAGCCGTCAAACTCATACCTGAAAAATTACAATCCAGGCGTAGACAATGTTGTCAAAGTTGATGGCACCTTTGTGGGGGTTACTGTTTCCTGTGTGGCATCGAGTGTAATACTGGTTCCAGTTGATGCACAAACCAATTGCTTCTCCTGCACCACTACTGTTGGCCAGTGGCTCAGGACTCAGGCCCAGAGACTGTCTGTGGAGCGCGTCCTCCCTGTCTAGACAGCATGTGCGTCCTCCTTCGCGCCTCGCCGGCACATCAGAACATGACATGATGCCATTATCAGATGGCAGGGAGCAGATGAAGGGGCGTTCATCGTCCTCCTCTGGCTGGTAGTACGGGGCAGGAGGGGTCATACCTGAAGAGCTGGGGTGAGGACAAGGTGAGAAACTAAGTTAGTTGGTTATGGAATAGAATATATACATACAAACGTACTACTTCATTTGGGTAGTTTCATGAGGATTTCAATGAAAGACTTAAGAGGGAGGAAGAGGAAAGAATGGGAAATGATGTTCAATAGCACAGTCAATGAAGTAAATACTCGGAAGTACTCAACCAAGCCTTTGGGATAAATGCATCATTGAAGGCAAGCGGATGCATAAAGAAATGCAAGAGGGAGAAAGGAAGAGAGAGAGTATAATAATGTATACTCCATAACCGTATCCAGTCTACATACATACACATGTGCATGCAAACAAACGTTTTTTCTCCACACCTTGTTTTCATTCTTTTAGATGTCCCTTTCTACCAATTTTTTCACACGCACACACACACACACACACACTAGAAAGAAGGAGATCCAGAGTTGTTGACCTTACTAGGCTAACAAATGGATCAGTATGGAGTTGTAAGTGATATATACAGTATGAGTGTGTGTGTGTGAGAGAAAAACCTGACCAAGCAGTGAACCGGCAAACACCGCCTAAAGCTAGTGCAGCAAACCAAAGGCGTGCTGACAGGTGTGGTAAACAAGGGTGGGGTCATGTGTGAGTGGCTTGAGGAGATATCAGGCAGCACCTAAGACGTCACATTCAATTGCAGATAGTTCTTTATTTATCATTTTGGACGAGACAAGCAGGTGTTAAATTGCCACTCTGAATGCAACCTTAAGTCTGACTGCAAAGTCTATTGTTCTGAGTTTGTAAACTATTCTATTATTATTTTTTTTCTTTTGTGTGTTTTGTTTTCTCTTGGTTGGAAGGGTTGAAACCAATACATGTATTGTGTAAAAGGAGCCCCGCTGACAACATCCACACATTGTGTGATTTATTTTGCACCATTTACCATGTATTTGAACCATTGCCTTCAATGTTCTCTCTGAACTACTCCAACAAGGCATGAAGAACTGCTTTTGTAGCCATTCTAGAAAATACTACCAGTGCTTCACAATAGGATGCAATGCTCCAATACTGTAAATAAATAAAAAATTTACTTGCGGATAAATAATTGGTCTGGTCTGCAGCAGAAATACCAAATGAGTTCTGCCATTTGAAACAGCTACAGCTCTGCGCTGCTGCCCTGATTACCTCACTGAACCCATGGACCTCATTTGGCTAGGACTGTGATAGGTGGTGATAATCATACATCAATTTCTGAGATGCACTGCACTCAGAAGTATGTATTTTAATAAGTGCCAAGAGATCTCCAGAGGGGCACTCTGAAATTAACAAGTCCACATATCTTCTAATGAAAACAATATATATTGTAATCCAATCCCTGTGCTCTTATTCTGAGACAAACTAGGAGGTTCTCTCGTAATGTATCTGGATTTTTGAGGGACGTCCTGATACCGAAACAGCTGCGTAATTTGTAGGCAAAGCGATATGAAAATAGTATTTACTAATCTAACTAACCAACTGACAAGCACACAATTGGAGATGAGTATGTTGTATCACCAGACAACAGACTGTTTAATCATGTAAACTAAATCATGTGAAAAGTGTATGTGAGATTGTGCTTGTATGTGCCCTAGCGTGAAATCAGCAGAAAAACAGATTACACTCTCACGCAGTGACACCTATTGCACACATACACATCAATGAGCTCATTTGCTCCCTGTTTAAATGCCTGGCGTGAGTGATGACACACGCGTCTCGAAATTCAGAATCTAAGTGATTTCCACCGTCTAACCATCTAAAGCACTTTGTCATTTCCTGAGTTGTCTCCCATACCACTCAGTCTTAATGGAAGCATGTCAAAGAGTCTGTCTTTCAATTCATCTCCACCTGGAAGTGTGGATTGATTTAAAGGGAACGTTGGCTGCCATTGGTGTAGTTGTGTGCTGGTGAGGCTGCAAGTTACCTTACAAATACCAAAAGACAGAAGAAGAAAAGACTAAAGCATTCTAAGCCGTCCTCCCTTCAAAACCTGTTAATTTAAAAGTTCAGTCTGTAAATTGTAGTGGCATCTAGTCGTGAGGGTTGCAAATTGCAACCAACGGCTCAGTCATCGCTCACCCCCCTTTTCCAAGTGCGTAGAAGAAATAATGTAAAATACGTGAGGTTGTCCATTTGTCCAAATTTCACTTTTCTTCTTACTTCTATTAAACCAGACGACTACTACTACTTCTTCTTTTCCCTTCTTCATACATATTCACCATAGTGTGTAGAGCAGTTACTGTAAAAACAACCTCCACATAAGGGGGCCTGAGGTGTATGTAGATGGAAATTACTCATTCTAAGGTAATAAAAACATAACGTTTCATTATGTAAGGTCTTTCTACACCACTGAAAACATAGTTATATATTGCATTTTTGTCAGCAGATCTAAATATTACACACTGGACCTTTAAAGCAATAGATTGTAAATGCAAAGGAAATAATGCTAATGGCAGGCAATAGAAAACTGCTGCTGAAATTAATTGAAGCAAAAAAGTACTAAGGAGAACACAAATGAGAACAATGGGAGCCAGTCAGAAAGGCCTAGGTGTATGTGTGTGTGTGTGTGTGATCTGACATGACTATGGCGTAAATGAGGGCAGGGTGTGGATACCAAGGTCTGGGCCTGGGAAAGACAAAAATAGACCCTCTACATCAGCTGCCCCCCTGCTCCCCCCTCATACCTCAACACACACATTCAGGGTCAGTGTTTACTCACTGCACTTCAGCCCTCCTTTTGCTGTCTTGCTATAGGTCTTTGTGAGGGACCAGGCAGTTAGGCATGAGGAGTCAAGAGGGAAATTTAAAGCAAAAGGGTTTTATTTACCAAAAAAATCATTACAACAAAAGATAAAGTTTTGGGCCCATAAAAGAGGTCAATAAACAAACTAAAGCTCTGAACATAAGAGACTCAAAATACAACTGACCTACTATACACAAACAAAGGGACTTATATATTGGCTGATCAGACCAGTTTTGACACACAGGGGAAGACTAACAACAACATCAACACTACATCATAACTGCAAACCCAACAAAACTTATGTAAAAACTATTCCAAAAGAGATGTACATTTACTTAACCTTAACTCAAAAATACTCAAATATAATATAAATCTAAACCCAAAATATTTAAGGAGAGAATAAATCCACCCCCCAGACATAGCAAGCAGTGGTAGTGTCCAATTAGGCCACCTCTCCTATAAAGCTGCTCCTGCTCCGAGCACCAACCCTTTAAGCCAGCAGACTTCCTGGATCTCTCCTGGGTGTGGCATCCAACGCTGGTAAGCTCAGAAACAAGAATTATAACAAAATGAAAATCCAAAAGTAACTAATGGTGTGTGTTCCAAAAGATGCTTCTGTATAGTCAACTAAAATAAAGTATGTGAAATAAACTAAGTGTCCTGTAAGTTTATTTGTAACCAAATAAATATTTACAACAAAATGTCTAATGTGTATGAATGTATATAAACCAATCTTAAAGAACACAACAAACTCAGTGCATGAGGTTACCGCTCTTCATCTGGTTGTGAGGCCACGGCTGTGGCCATCAGTCTTTTCCTCACATTTTATCCCCATTTCTGTTTACATATAGTCTCTTTCATTTTCATTTTTTTTCCTACATGGGGAGGGGTATCAGGAAAAAGTTTGCTGAAGGCAAATGTAATGCAAACATCTGCGCAACCACAATTGCTTCACCTTATTGCTTAACCTGACATTCTCACCTCAAGCATATATGCATAGAGTTCATCCATGCCTTCCAGTGCATTTAACACCAGAACTCTTTTACTCCCTCCCGTAACCCTGTATGCAGGATAAGCGGTTGACGATGAATGGATGGACTCTTTTACTCCCTCTTCAAGCTCTTTTTATAGTTTGTCCTCTTTGTTTCTCTCCTCCTTTCCCTTTCTTTATTTTTTATCCCTTTTGCCTTCCTCTATTTCTTCTTCATTCTTCTCTCTTTTAGATTACAGCTACTCCCCACAGCTCTCTCATTTCCACTCATCTCCCCCTTTCCTTTTCTCTCTCCAATTCTCTTGATCCTTCCCTGTCTCCTCCCGTCAATAGCAGGATAGATACTGCTGACATTCCTAGAAGGACAATTTCCCATTTTACCTCAACCACAAACCACACACATGTACACACAACACACATGCCAGCTCACCAATTCCAGGATCGATAGGAACAGTGGCCATATCAGGCTATACCACTTCCCACGGAAAGCAGCTTAGATGACTGAGAATCTTCACAGACATAGCTTAGAAACAATGCCTTGATTTGGTGGCACAACAAAGTTTCCAAATATGTACTGAGACACACTGGGCTTACAGAAATTGACAGCACAGTAGAGTTTGTGCAGTACAATGGAAGACACGAAGGACAGAGAGCAGAGATTAACTTAAAAGAAATACTGTTGAGAAAGGTTTTTAGTGGCATTCAAATTGGCGCTTTACTAATGGTGCTAAAGTGGAGGAAGGGATGAAAAAGAAAGCCGCTGTCAGAGTAGTGGAGCATGAATGAAGACTGTTGGCCCCCTGCCGGTGACTTGACATTGCACAGCATGGCACAGCAAAACCTGGCATCACACTGAGAACACACCTGCCAATGGAGAGCATGATGGATGAAGGATCGGGGCAACACAGTAGCAGAGAAAAGAGGCAGCTTCCACCACATAAAAATACATATAGTTTGGGAGACTAAGAAGGAGAAACAGAGACCTACAAGCTTGATCTTTTTTTGGAAGTACATAAAAATGTCTACTGAAGTGCAGAGGCAAGAATATGGTGGAATACGGCACAAAAAGAGAAAGGTAGAGATCAAAAGAGGGAAGGTGTAAACTGCCAGTGAATGCTACACTTGACTGCGACACTTAGCCCACTCTATTATAACCACTCAGGGAGCAAACGTTAGCCCTTTACTTAGCATAATAGTCCTCAAGCGCTAACTCACAACGACCTTTCTAATTACGGGCACAAGCGCTCTGACAAACCTGCATAATATTTTGGGACAATGCTTTAAAATAATATGCAAAAACAACACTTAACTGCTTAAATAATAAGCAGCACTCAACATGAGATCACTGCCAGAAATCTGCTGACCAATCTACAGGAAGAAAAATGTTTCCTAAAGCAGTACTAAAAACTTGACCCAAGTCAATGTGGAGCCTGCTAATCACTATATCAGCCTTTAGCCCAGTGAAAATAAAAGTAGAAACCACTGGTTAAAGTAACTCATCAAGTGATTACTGTAGAGGTTGTTGCGGTAAAGCCTCTCAACTTTTAAAGGCGAGGACAAAGCAGGCAGGACTGTGCTAGGTGGCGGACACGTGTCCCCTTTGGTCTGGCAATAAGATCAGTCATTAGTATACGCGGTGTCAGCATAACCAGAGACAGAGCACAGCAGCACAGAGCAGTATACATGGCTTATACATATTAAAAACACACGCATCAAGGGCATGTGTCTTTCTAGTGAGCTGACGCTAGCATAAAGAAGGTAAGTGAGAGACACTCTTCAGAGACAGAAATCAAACACTCGCGAATACTGGTGAATGTCACTCACACACAGACACAGTGGGTGATGCTGTCGTGTAGGGTAATGAATATGGAGGCATGCAGCTGGAATCTGATCATGTTCTTATTTCCAAACTGGGAAAAAGCTGTACTGTTACTGTTGCTTTGAAGCTTGAGAGCAAGATGGAAAGGAGGAATTAGCATAATACCGGAGTTATGCTAATGTACATACTAAAATATGCAACACATACAGTAATCTTATATGACCCTGAATGAAATCCATGTGAAAAGGGAAACTATCCAGTATGATAAAGTTTTATGTTCATAGACAAACCTCACAATTTGTACATTGTACAACATAATTTCAATAGATGTATTACTGTAATATAGCTTTTAATTTTAACTAGTATGACACAATAAAAGGAAAACAAATGGAAGGCATACAGGTGAGGTTCTCTCCCTCTTAACTTTCAATTTGTGGCCTATGATCATAATTTGAAGACACAAACGTACTGGCACGACACAAACACACACTGTAAACACATACAGTACATGCTGCACGCACAGATCCACAGTGTTTAACTCACAGGGTGAAGTTCTCCTCCAGGTAGCAGCGGTTCCTCAGTAGCCCCGCCCACAGCTGCACGCCGATGATGCCGAAGATGAAGAAGACGAAGAAGCAGAGCAGCAGCACGTTGCCTAGCATGGGTAGAGTGTCTAGCAGCAGGTTCACCAGGATACGCATACCTGTGTGTTTCAATAGGTCAGTCAATCAATAAGTATCACAGGCTTACACCATTGACGAGGACAATGAAAATGTGCATACAGAATACTTTTATGCACAGTCCACTCTTGGTGGACTTTGATCGGTGCTGCACATTTTTATTCACACAAAACCTACAATCACAGTAAAATCAATTCTAAGGCTCCCTCTGTTCATGGGCAACATTGAAAGCTGATTATATACTACTAACTTGTTTTGCTAAAAAGGTTTTGAAAAAATCTACCTCCTTGACTTTTTCCAGTCAATGGGGTGTTTCCTTTTTTTTCTACACAGAGGTCATAGGGAAGTGTGGTTGGGGTGGATTGTGGGCGCACAAAAAGCAGAAGGATCACATGCTGAATCCAGCAAGTAAGGGATAGGCTATTAAAACACTTGGTGAAGTTTAGGTAAAATGTTTCTGTAGTAATTTTGTAGCAATTGAATGTAAAAACCTAATTGCAGCAATACAAGCGTGTCCCCTGTCAAATAATGATGACCTCATTCCTGTGAATAGGCCCGTCTTCTAGTGATGACATAGTGAGATGTGAATAGTGGAAGATAATGACAGCTGATTGGACTAAGGGGAGAGAGAGATGTGAGACCGACTGATGAGATCATAGCAACCCGTACTGACACCTGTCTCTGTGTGTGTGTGTGTGTGTGTGTGTGTGTGTGCGTGTTATTCAGTGGCATACTGGGATCCGTGAATAACAACTCAACAGTAGGTTAATGTGTCATAAACACGACAGTGCATTTAAACTGCCAACAGGCTGAATGACAGGAGAGAAGCTGAGAGAGAGACAAAAGGAGAAGAAGAGATAGAGAGTGATGATGATAATGTATAAACACATAGCCAATATTTACAAGAACGCAAATACCATGTAATACCCGAGCACTAACAGAAAAAAAAATGTTCTCCCCATTCCCTGAATACTAATCAATGCTTTCACTCCCTTTTGACTCTAGATTAGTGATGATATGTCCACCTTAATTTGTGTGTTCATGTTTAGAGGTTAATTTAGTCAACACACAGTGCTTATCTGTATGTGTAGAATTAATTGATTTTCAATAGTTTAAATGTTGTTCATAAAGTGTTTTAAGCCTCGGTAAAAAGGTCATCATTTAGCCAAGCTTTTGTAATAACGTATTTTATTGAGGTGATGTTCAATCCTGACTTTGGCCAAGCTCTCTGTAGATAAACTAATTTACATGACATTAATATGACGATTTTGGATTAGGAAGTTTACGTGTAAAGACACTGGAATTTCAAAAAATTTGATCTTGAGCGCAGATGAAAAAACTTTTCTTTTCTTGAGGTGAGTATGCGCCCGTCTTAGTACTCTGGCTAATTTGTCTCCCTCCTGTGGCTAATTTGTTCTCGTCAACTGGTATTAAATGGAGAGCGGTAGCGTTGCTGGTGTGTACGTGTCTCTGGTGGTGGCTGGAGGCGATTCTAAATGTGTTTGTTCCCCAGGGTCCTTGTCATTAGGCCACTGTTCCATTAGGCTTAATTAGATGAAGAGAGGGGGAGACGGATGGAATGGGAGAGAGGGAGGACAAGAATGAGACACGGCCTGAGGGTGTGCCGAAAAATAAGGAGTGACGAAATGAGAAAGAAAGCAGGAAAGAACAAAAGGAAAAAGATGCTAATATAATGGAAAAGGAAAGCAAGCCGAAGTAAACGGAGAGAAAAGAAACAGTATGGTATCACACATATCAATGTTATTCTCAGCTTTTTAGCTTTAGTGTTACCTCTTTTTTTCCCTCTCATTGTCCCTCTCCCTCTCTACCTGCTGCGATCGCTCTCCGCTCCTGGTGACTGCCAGCCCCTGCTGCTTCCTGGTAAAGTTGGAGGCCTCCCTTGCGCCACATTGGAAAAACATTTACAACTATCTGCCTGTGCCTTTCATTACAGACCAGGTGAGTTCTCTTCTCTTCCTAACATTTGTTTCTATAGTGTTTGTTTCCCCTAACACAACAGTACACACAAACAAACACACACACACACACACACACACACACACACACACACACACACACACACACACACATCACAGGACTATTATGTGCCATTTTTTTGGTGGCTTACAAATTGAGGTGTGTGAGGGGTCAGGCTATGCTCATGCTCCCTGTGTATCTGTGGACAAAGTAGTGATCCAACAAAACAAGGAACAAATAGCTTTATCCCCATGCTTCCTCACCTTTAATGGGGTCACGGATAGGGGACGAAATCTGATGACAACGTAAAATATTAACAGCATGCACACATCACACACACACACACACACACACACACACACACACACACACACAGACAACTACAGAATGATCAAATAGAACAAGAGAAAGTAAGAGTAGGATAATGCACAAAAATCTATAACACACACACACACACACACACACTGTATATGCACATGCATCTTCTGCATCACCTATGGGTGTGCTAACCAACCCATGTCTGCAGATTCATGCAATGATGCATAATCATCTTCAGAAAAGCAGATTTGTTTACAATCTTTATACAATTGTCTGTGAAACACCATGCGCACTGTACTGCACATAGTATCTTCTAATCAAACCACTTGAAGCGTAATGCAGTTAACAGCCATATTTTTCTGAGTGCTGCTGCTGTGGCTGTCTGAAATATTACACTGAGCAGGTTCCTTGTTGAGGTGTCCACTTGAAAGGTAACTTTCATGTGTGGAAATTTGAGATCATCTTAGGCACTGAAGACAGGCTGCCTTTTCGGGTAATTACACAAAACACAAATAATCTCCCATGAACACGTAGGTTGTGAGCAAAAATCAGTTAAGAACTTGCCCCAGGTAGAGGAAAAACTATAAATTTGTGTTTACTTTTTGATGTACGTATATGGTCTCAGAGATCTGCATTTAAAAAAAAAAGTTTTTTAGAGGTAGGAGGTGAAAGCAGCAGAGAAGGAACACAAGAGGTCATACAAGCTGAAAAAGTTATAAAATTTGGTTTGAGGAGAAAAGTTCGGTCATCATCAGTTAGATTTCAAACAACGATGAGAATTCATATCAGGAGGAAATCAACAATCTTGCAAGGTGGTGCACAGAGAATAACCTCCTGCTCAACATCAGCAAAACCAAGGAGCTAATTGTTGATTTTAGGAAAAGGAGTCAAAGACACACACTCCTGTCTACATCAGTGGAGCTGAGGTGGAGGGGTTGAATAGTTTTAGGTTCCTAGGAATTAGCATCACAGGGAACCTGACATGGTCATCTCGCATCTCCATGCTAGTGTAGAAAGCTCAAAAACTTTTAGAGACAAGCAATAGAAAGCATCCTGAGTGAAAACATCACAAACTGGTATGGGATGGGCATGGCCCAGGATTGGAGGGCTCTGCAGGGGATAATTAAAACCACTCAGAAGATCATTGATACCCATAACCGCGCATCAATGGGATCTGTGAGGTGAGGTGTCTGCGCAGAGAACCAAAGGTCCTCAAAGTCAATACCCACCCCAACCACAGCCTGTTCACCCTTCTGACAAGAATCTGCTTTCACACAACCAGACTACAGAGCAGCTTCTTCCACAGGCTGTGAGACTCCTTAATTCATCCTCAGCACTGCACCATGTAAAATAGTTTCTCTGACTTATTTGTCGACCCTACTACTGTGTATTATTTTGTATATAATGTTGTCTTTTTCTGAGTAGCATAAAGCAAACTATAACTTCATCTTGCTGTCCAACCCCGTGTTCTACCTTGTACCGTCTTTTTCCTATACTTGTCATGCTGTATGCCTCCTTGCCTTGTTTAGTTGGTTCTCAGTCTTATTATTTGTAGTCTTTTAAGTTAGTCTTATGGTATGTTGGGTTTTGGGTTCTGTCCTGTCTATTGTCCTGTTGTCCAGTATGTATTATTTAGTCTGTGTCTCTGTTCATGTCTTAGTGTTTACTTATGGTCTGTGTACTTCTGTGTTATTTTTCCCTTGTCTGCTCTGTCCTCTGTTTAATCGTAGTTCAGTCTGTTACCTGTTAGTTGTAGTATTTGTGATCTGTCTACTTTTGTCCTGGATTAATTATTTATATTATTAGTATAATATATTATATATATATATATAATACTATATATTGTAGTCTTAAAACTTATAGGAAGGCCCTCCGTAATGCCAGAGCAGCGTACTACTCGTCATTAATAGAGGAAAATAGGAACAACCCCAGGTTTCTTTTCAGCACTGTAGCCAGGCTGACAGAGAGTCAGAGCTCTATTGAGCCAAGCATTCCCATAGCTCTCAGTAGTTACGACTTCATGAGCTTCTTTAATGATAAAATTCTAACTATTAGAAACAAAATTCACCAGACCTGCCCTTAACTGGCACCAACTTATCTCTAAACTCCTTAGAAACAGCTGTAGAACCAGATATATGTTTAGACTGTTTTGCTTCCTGCAATCTTTACCAACTAACTTCAGTAATTTTTTCATCTAAACCATCAACCTGCCTCTTAGACCCCATCCCGACTAGGCTGCTTAAAGATGTTTTACCCTTAGTCAGCACTTCTATACTAGATATGATCAATCTATCTCAATCAACAGGCTATGTACCACAGTACTTTAAAGTAGCTGTAATTAAACCTCTTCTGAAAAAGCCCAAACTTGATCCGGATGTTTTAGCCAACTACAGACCTATATCTAACCTTCCATTTCTCTCTAAGGTCCTGGAGAAAGCAGTTGTTAAACAGCTGTGTGACTTTCTACAGAGCAATAGTTTATTTGAGGATTTTCAGTCAGGATTTAGAGCTCATCATAGCACAGAGACAGCACTGGTGAAAATGACTAATGACCTCTTCATTGCATCAGACAAAGGACTTGTCTCGCATTTGATACCATTGACCATCAGATCCTATTGCAGAGAACATTTCATTGGCATTAAAGGAACCGCTCTAAGCTGGTTTAAGACCTATTTATCAGATCGATTTCAGTTTGTACATGTTAACGATGAGTCCTCCATGCATGCCAAAGTTAGTCATGGAGTTCCACAAGGATCTGTCCTCGGACTAATCCTCTTCACTTTATATATGCTTCCTTTAGGCAATATTATCAGGAAATATTCCATAAACTTTCGTTGTTATGCAGATGATACTCAGTTATATCTATCGATCAAGCCAGATAAAACTCACCAGTTAGCTAAACTTCAAATGTGCCTTCAGGATGTTAAAACCTGGATGACCTGTATTTTTCTAATGTTAAACTCAGATAAAACTGAAGTTATTGTTCTGGGGCCTAAGCACCTCCGTGATGCATTATCTAAAGATATAGTTTCCCTTAATGGTATCGCCCTGGCCTCCAGCACCACTGTGAGGAATCTTGGAGTTATCTTTGATCAGGACATGTCGTTTAAGTCTCACATTAAGCAATTTTCAAGGACCGCCTTTTTTCACCTACGTAATATTGCGATAATCAGAAACATCCTGTCTAAAAATGATGCAGAAAAACTAGCCCATGCATTTGTTGCTTCTAGGCTGGATTACTGCAATTCCTTATTATCAGGCTGCTCGAAAAAGTTCATTAAGACTCTTCAGCTGATCCAGAATGCTGCAGCTCGTGTTCTGACAGGAACCAGGAAAAGAGATCATATTTCTCCTGTTGTAGCTTCTTTGCATTGGCTTCCAGTAAAATCCAGAATAGAATTTAAAATCATTCTTCTTACCTACAAAGCTCTTAATGGTCAGGCACCATCTTATCTTAAAGAGCTCATAGTACCTCACTGCCCCACCAGAGTACTGCGCTCCCAGAATGCAGGGTTACTTGTGGTTCCCAGAGTCTCCAAAAGTAGACTAGGAGCCAGAGCGTTCAGCTATCAAGCTCCTCTCCTGTGGAACCAGGTTCCAGTTTGGGTTCAGGAGGCAGACACCATCTCCACATTTAAGAGTGGGCTTAAGACTTTCCTCTTTGATAAAGCTTATAGTTAGGGCAGGCTCAGGTGAGTCCTGAACCATTCCTGAGTTATGCTACTATAGGCCTAGACTGCCGGGGGATTTCCCATGATGCACTGAGCTCCTCTCTCCTCTACTTTCTCTCCCTCTGAATGCAACCTCATCCCATTATTGCGTTACTAACACAACTTCTCCCCTTTCCGGTAGTCTTGTGCTTTCTCGTCCCTCTCCTCTCTCCTCCTATCACTTCCTGTAGGTTTTCTGGCTCTGGAGCAGTGGAGTCTGGATCTGTGGCTGCGGGTCACCTGCTGCCCCCGTGTTCCAGCTCGACACCCTCTGCTACAACAACTATTGTTACTAGTCCTATTGTTATTATTGTTATTATTATCATTAACATTACGATTGTTATCATCACACTACTATAAATATCTGTACCATTTTTCATTTAGTCTATAGCAACATCACTTTTACTGTCTGTACCTCTTTGTGTGTATATTGTGTAGGCTGCCTCCCTCCCCTCTCTCTCCTTCCATCCCTCTCTTGCCGTCTCTCTTGCTCTCTCTCTCTCTCTCTCACTCTCTCTCCTTCACCCCCAACCGGTCGAGGCAGATGGCCGCCCACCCTGAGCCATGGTTCTCCTTGCCTCTGTCACCTAGTGCTTGCTCTTGGTGGGAATTGTTGGGCTTCTGTAAATAACATCATAGAGTATGGTCTAGACCTGCTCTTTTATGAAAAGCGCTGTGAGATAACTGTTGTTGTGATTTGGCGCTATATAAATAAAATTGAAAGTGAATTGAATATTATTCTGTTTCTTCTTGGTTATTAGTTTCCCTTAGGCTTTGTTGGTGTTTGTCTGTTTTCCCCTGCTGTCTCTGTGCCTCGTTAGCCCTCATCCCGGTCACCTGTGTTGCTCCCGCCCTGCTCGTTAACCCCTAGTATAAATGTTTGGTGTTTCTTTTCAGGCCTTGTCTGGTGATTGTTGTGTTCTGACGCTCTGTAGTGTATTGCCCTCCTTGTTGCGTCTCCCTGTTTCCCAGTGTTTTGTGGATTTTGTATATTCCTTGTGGATCACTTTTATTCTGGATTATGGACTCAGCCACTCAGTTGCTCATTACTCGTTTCTCTGGATTTTCTGTTGGTTTACCTTTTGTTTGGATTCCCTGGACTCAGCCACTACATTGTAAGTGTGCTCGCTTTTTGTTGGATTAAACCCTTTTGAACTGTACCTGCCTGTTTCTGTATCTGCATTTGGGTCCACCTTCCTCCTGCCTCACCACACACACCGCATGACAATACTATCTGTTCCCAGGGTTCAAACGGGGCTTTCATGCAATCTGCTCCATGTGCAGCGGACTCATTTCATGATTATTTAAATGTATCTCTTGTGACTTTCAGATACTGATAAGTTCCTTTTATGTTTTATTTAGCCAAGAGTTTCTGCAGGGAGGGGGAACTGTCATTAACATCTAAGGGGGGGGGGGGAGTATAAAATTGCTTGACCTTTTTAACGTCACATAAGGCATGCATTTTGTATGATCTCAACAGAAAATGTATTTACATTTATTGACAAAACAAACGGAAGAAGGATTTCTGACCACCTAACTGAAACTTCATCACCCACAGTTAGCATTAGTGGCTAATGCTTGGCTAACTGCTAAAGTGCTGGAACTAAGTGATGAGACCAGTCTGAACCCAGCTTGGGCGGGCTAATTGGAGCTTACAGTGATTAAGAACTGCCTGTTAGAGCAGCAGGACAAAGAAATCAATAGGAGTTTAAAAGTTTCTCCAAGAACGGTGTTTTAGATGAGAGGAACACGTGTATGGTCACAGACTGATCAGTGAAGCAGCATTAATGGATGGCTTGTAAATCTGATAAAGCTGTGACTCAGGGCCTGAGCTGGCTGTGTGATTAAGCATAAGATGAATGTTTAATGATCCCCATGGGGAACAGGTGGCATGCGGGCGCACAAAAAAGCCAGAGATGTAATACATGTACATGAATTTTCATGTAGATGCATTTGTGCTTTATTTGGACTGACAGACACAAATAAGCACAAAAACTACAAGCCTAAGCACAAACACAGAAAATACTCAGTCACATGAAAGCGCACTCAACATTTTATTTGTTTTGATTCTAACTTTCCTAATGGTTTTTTAACTCGCATGTATTATTCATATCACATTTTAATTGTGTTGTTTTATCTTTGCATTCTCCACATAATTTTTGCAGCTTCTGTGGTGGCTAACGCTCTGTGCAGCACATTGTGCCTGGAATGAAATGTATCTCAATAAGGTTTTGCTCGCTCGCTTGCATTTAGCCTACACCACACACACTTTTGCAAACAAATACACATATATACACACGTAAAAAAACTTTTCTCACTTGGCACTCTGTTGATGGCTTTGAGGGGCCGAAGGACCCGCACCGTCCGAATGGCAGACAGGTTGATGTTCTGCAGGTCCAGTGAGTATTCTACCATCCTGGATAAACAAATTGAGAGAGAAAACATCATTTAAATGTTCTGTAGTTAAGTGGGTGATCTACCAGTTCAAAATATGACCAAAAAAAAGCATTACAGTATTTCTGAATTGCTAAAACACTAATCCATTTGCAAAACCAAAGTTGCAAGTGTACAAACCACTTTATTGATTGAATCACACAATTTGCAGAACTTCAAACACTTCTTATGTGGTTAGACACAACTAGCAAATCGGAATCACCCTTAACTCAAACTGTAAACACATTGTCATTCACAAAGCACATGTAGCATTTTGGTGCACTTCAACTCAGAATGGCACAACACAGCCCCCAAAAGTGAAACACAAGCAACACACTGTTGTCATCGGTAACACACAAGCACTCAAAATTGTACACACCTGTTTCAAATTAGAAATGTGTTGCACCTAATCAGTAATAAGGATATAAAGCCATGTCAAGTCAGGAGGAGGAGGAGGAGGAGCCATAATTTCCAATGAAATTAGAGCAACAATCATACACCATGTTCTGGTTCATGGAATGAGTATGAGGGAAGCAGGACTACGTGTTCAACCAAATATAAGCAGGTTCTCTGTGGCCTCCATTGTCAGGACATTCAGAGAAGAAAACAGGTAAGTGTACTATCATTTGTGGTCCCTCAAACTTACAGTAGAGTATGTACAGTTGTGGAACGTCTCAGTAAATTACTGTAACATATGTCTAAAAATTGGCCCTTTTCTTGCAGTATTACAGTAAAACTAATAGTAGTATAACAGTAAAAATAACAGCATTTTATGTATTGTACAGATATGGTGACATTTCAATGCATTAGGCCGGTCTGTACAATTCTAACAAGAGGTTTTATTTGCTAGAATTGAAAGACTGCCACATGCCGGTGGAAGGAGAGGTATGTTCTCACAACAGCAACAGACCATTATTGTCAATATGGTCCTTCAAAACAATCTCATTCGTCTTCGTGAAATACAACAGCGAGTTGAGGAAGACAACGTGAACTTTGAAGGAATCAACAGTGAGTCTCTCCACAATTGACCGTGTCCTGAAACGCAACCTGATGAGTCTCAAACAAGCCTACAGAGTACCATTTGAGAGAAATTCTGAAAGGGTAAAAGAGCTACGATATCAATATGTACAAGTAAGTAATCATGTCCAGAGATTATACAGCACTATTGAGTTACTGTACATCTTTATGTATACAGAGCCATAAAGCCTGTATACATAAAGTTATGTCATTTACATTACTTCAAAAATAAATTTTTGTTCATTTCTATAGAGAATGTTTCAACTGGATTCCATGGAGAGGCCTCATGAGTGCATCTTCTTGGATGAAGCTGGCTTCAATCTCACCAGGAGGAGGAGAGGCTGCAACATTATTGGTCAACGTGCCATTGTGGAGTTGCCAGGGCAGCGTGGTGGCAACGTGACCATATGTGCTGCCATCAGCAGCTACAGGGTTATTCACCGCCATGTGACTTTAGGGCCTTACAACACTGCCCATCTTATAATGTTTCTGCATGCTCTACAGGAAGCACTACTGAGACGTGAACAGAGAGGTGATGAGCAGGCAGAGCATCCCATGTATGTGGTAATCTGGGACAATGTGAACTTTCACCGTGGTCCTAGAATTCGTGAGTGGTTTGAAAATAACCTACGTTTTATAAATGTGTGCCTCCACCATACTCACCCTTCCTTAATCCCATTGAAGAATTTTTTTCTGCATGGAGGTGGAAGGTCTATGACAGAAATCCTTATGCACAGGAAAATCTCATTCAGTCAATGGATGCAGCATGTGACAACATTGGAGTGGAAGCGATTCAAGGTTGGATTCGGCATGCTAAAGGATTCTTTCCCCGTTGCTTAGCAAGAGACAGGATTGCCTGTGACGTTGATGAGGTTCTGTGGCCTGACCATGCCCAGAGGCATGATGCTGAGACAGAATGATTCCAAGACATTGCTTGCTATTGATCTGCTGCATATTTGGTTTGTGACTACATTTAATGTATATGTGTGCGGGATTGTACAAGTACTTCATAATAAATATATTTTTTCCCTGCTCTGCCCTAAGTGCAGTGTTTTGCATTATCTCTGTATTGTGTAATGACTGCTGTGTAGTGTATATGCATTAGCTGGATGTGTGTGTTACCTGAAAACAGTGTTTGGTTTTGTGTAAAGATAACATAGTTCTGAAGCAATTGTTTGATATAGCAAGAAAAGTCAAAGGTTTTGACAGTGTAGCTTAAGTTTGGTGATTTGTGTTTAAGGTTTTGAGAAAGCGAGAGAAAGATTTAAAAAATATGTTTTAGCAATTCAGAAATACTGTAATATGGCTCCAGCTGGACCAGAGGTCCCTGCTCATGATTCAGCATCAGTGGTCATTCTTTGATCTAGTCTCACCTGCCCCCCTCCCAGAGATGTGCGAATCCTCAACAGTTTGGGAAATGTAATGCAAAGAGTGTTGCAACACTCCAGAGAAAGTGGTGGGGGGATAAAGTGACAAAGCATCAAAGGGGGAGAATAACATGAAAGGGAGGTGAGGAAGAGAAAGCTAGAGCGGTAAAATAGGGATTCATTCTATTCTAAGTGTTGCCTGCAGGATGTTGTGGCTCAGTCAGAGCCTGGCATCTGTTAGCAAGTCATTTCCACAGCGTGGCTAAGCTGTTTGTGCCCTCAAACCCAAACCACTTTCACAGGAGAATGGCCACGGTTTGCCATGCGCATGCATGTGTGTGTGAAAGCAGTGTGTATGTTTGAATGTACCTCACTTACACTAAATGACTGTTATCATCAATGCAGATATCTTGAGTGAATGGGTTTTACGGTATATGTGTTTTAAATGAGAGCGGAAAACACCTCTGTGTGCATATATATATATGTATGTGTGTGTGTGCAAATGGTGTATATTGTGTAATAGTGGTTAAGCGTGTCTGTTAGCAGAACTGATGCGCCCAGGGCAAACAGTGAGGGGGCAGCATGACACCAATAGCACCAGCAGCACCACTGGCTAATAACACCCAAAGCACATCCACTGGGTTTGACAAAACACGCCAAGCGCACTGTCTCTCATATAGATAGACTTATGAACCATGTCATTTACAATAATGTGATAAGTTCTTAATCCCACAGGGAAGCTCTTTCCATTTGCCCTTCACCGCATTGCAGAGTCTCCCACAGAGTAACACGCCAGCTCACACTTGAGTAGGATTACTTGTTGTAACAAGGGTTTGAACTGCTGTACAGCTGACAGGCAGTTCATCTAATAACTAACAACGTATTCAGTGGCGAAATATTTAAAACCCTAATAAATTGCTGAGGAATTGGGAGGGAGCTAGATCCCACTTGTAGATGAAATGCTTAGTCCTTCTGGACTTATTGCAACAGTCTAACTGATGTGTTCTTACTGTAAAGCCCACGAGCCCCACAGTTGAAAGAATGCATCTTTTCGAGGATGAAGAGGCACGTCGCAGAGCAATTTTCTTTCCTGGTGTAGTCGAAAGCACAGAAATGCCACACAACAGCTTGATGAAAATGTCAAAAGTATAAAGAAGAGCAAAACTGTTGTTTTGGGGCCAGGCTTTTCCGGCTGAGCATAGAGGTGTTATTACAAGCTGTCTCAAACATTATAGTATCTGTGGTAGCTCTAATGATTTGATGTGGGCTGCTGAGCAACTGAACAGAAGGCTAAAATGTCAAAGGGGAGTTTTGAGACAATTAAAACAAATGTCCTCTCCTTAGTGAGCTCAAGGCCACAAAACCTGAACTAAACTATTAGATAAAAGCATAAACAATAGCAAGGATATGCCCGTGTTTGTTAGTGATCCCTTTCCGCTGAAGAACACACAAAGAAGCCAAAGAGAAAACCAAAGTGGTGCCTGCATGTGTGTGGGTCTTTAGACATGTGTGTCTTTGTGTGTGCAGGCACACTGTGTGTATGCATGTGCGTGAATGTGTGCACCCTCTATAGAAGTGTTTCTTCCTGTACACATCAATCAGGCCGCTGTGTTTGGGAGGGTAATTAGTGGACTGCCGGAAGCGTCCTTTTTATGATTGTTCTCTATTTTTTCAAATTCCTTTTTCAAAATTTTTTTTATCTCGTGATGCCTTCATCTCATTCATGCTTTTATGTGACTACTAGTGCGTGCATGCGTGCGTGCGTGCGCATATGTATATCAATATGAAATGCAGAGCTTCAGGGGACACCCCGGGTAGACCTGGTGAGAAGAGTTCAGACGCACCTTTAACATGAGAAACATGTAAAGTCTGGAGTGAATTAACTGTCAAATTAACAACATGCCTTCATCAAAGTTGAAGTTCCTGCATCACTCACTGTACATAAAAAAGTGAATATCTCAACTCTTAGGATGTCTACAGCTGCAGTGCCGTCTTATTTTGTCCTTTTTAATTATGTATTATGGGTAAGCTACTGAAGGCTAGAACGACAGGTCCACAAAATGTAATCAGGTTGTTGTTTCTTTGCATATATATATGAAACCCACCAGGTTGAGTCAAGGTACAGCTCCTTAATATGCTTGATAAATACAAATCAGTCAGTTTTGTTTTCAGTTTCTTTTCTTTTCATTTCTTTGACCTGGTAAATTGTTTTCGGCCTATCTTAGGCATAAATTTGAATAAATATGGAAGGCAAGGCTGACTTCTTATGAAAAGGGTCATGCTTCTTCCCTGGATCAAGAAACTCAGTGGACATGCATGGAGACATGCTGCGATATTTCCATTAAATACGACAGATACCAGACATCCTGGGGAAAATAAGTCTCAGTGCAGTGGACAAGGCTAAAATAAATATACAGTGTACAAAATAAAACAAATTTCTGTGTGGCAGTTTAGGGAGCAAAAGCATGAGGCCTCCTGTAGAGTCTGTCTGGACGAAAGCCTGGTCTGTATGGGGTCTGAAGGTGGGATGACAAGGGAAGATGCTCAATCGAGCATGGGAAAAAGAAAGAAAGAAGGAGGGTGAGAGAGGAGGAGGGTAAGAGCGAGGTGGTGCCCGTGGGTAACACTGTATGGAGCTCATAGCAGACTGTCGGCTGTGATCTGGCCCGGCAAGTTTGGCAATGCCCTCTGCAATTAGCCTCGACGCTAATCTAATGGTGCTGCCAAGAGTAAAAAGCGAAGGCCGAGGCGGTCATGCAAATGCATATACAGGCACACACATACACAGATTAAACAAACTCAAAAGGCATAAGCTGACAGACTGTAATCTCTGTGTGTGATTCTGTACTGCAAACACAAACACACCCACGCACACACACAAACTACGAGCATCCGCAGGGGATAAACTGATTCAGCTCAAATGAAGATGAATGTCCCTCCACCTACCCTGGTAAGTCTGTTGCTATAGCTTTCATTGTCTGCTATTATACCAGACACTCTCCCTATCCATCTCTCTCCTTCGTTCGCTCTCTCTCTCACTCTCTAGCTCTCACACACACACACACACACACACACACACACACACACACACACACACAAACAGATTTGCTTTATCACCCACGTCTAAGCCTCACATTTCACTTCACTCATAGCAGGTGTCAGAGCAGGTGTGTTTGCTTTTGTTTTGTGCACATGCATCCATCTAGTGTGTATGTATGTGTGTCTTGTGGTAACAGTGTGTATGTGTGTGAGGGAGACTTTACAAGAACAAGCCAAACTTATGCAACAACTTACACAATATATGACAATGGATTTGTATGCTCTTGTGGGCAGGTGTTTCAGCGGTGGGTGTATCTCAAAAACTAATTTTTGAATTCCCAGTTTCTGTCTTACATTTCTTCATTTCTTTCCTTCTTCCTGTCTGCCATCTAAACCCATTTTACTTCCAATCTAAACACATGTGCCAGTCCAAAACACCAAACAGCAATATTCTGATAATATTATGTGGAAGGATTAAAAATGACAGTATGTTTTCATCTTTACCGCAGAGAATACTGTGACACCCTGTGGGGTAATGTGGGGCGTGGCCAGTCTCTATGCTTTGCAGGTGAAGAGCTGAGACTGATTGCAGTAACTCTGGGCACCTGGGCTAATTCCCTGTACAGTATTTGTATCACCTTATTCTCATTCTTAGGCATGATGCTGCTGGTCTGAGGTCAGACACCCTGCTAAACTTACTACTCTCTGTTCCCTCCACAGGTTCCACCTTTGCCTTGGTTTCTGGACATGCGTTTTAGTTGTAGTTATTGTTTCTGGCACATTACCACCCTCACACATGTTTTCCATGCATCCATCATCCTGCCCTGATATGACTGAAACCACTGATGTTCATACCCCATACTTTATCACCTTTACATCAGCACAAGTCTTAATTTGGCTTATTTTGAGTTAAATTAATTTATTTTGTTAAACATTTGTGTCTCCCTTTTGTTGTGGCCTTCTGAGCCAGGTAGTAGTACAAATACTTTCGTTACTGTACTTAAGTAGTTTTTTTTAGTATCTGTAGTTTACTCAAGAATCTCCGTAGCCGATGCAGTGCACCTGAGTGGAGCAGTATTGAAAAAAAATAAATGTAAAACTGATAAAGCTTGGCCAGGGAGCCTCAACCAGTACGAGCACAGCCACAGATGAACAGCCATCATCAGATATATGCACCAAAACCCAGCAGATTGGCCCCCAGTCTTAACAGACTTCAAGAGGACTGAGTTAGTGCGCAGAGGTCTGTTCAAACAGCACTGGATTTTTCTAGAGGAGGTTTCCATTCAGGCTTCTTACAGAGGGAGGATTGTAGTGAGAGCATTGCTGTGTCAGGTGTGAATGTGCAGCAAACCGGATCTGTTTTCGCACTGTGAGTCGCAGCCAGTTTGAGACCGAATGGCAATACTTATCCCCCCACATATAGGAAATATCCACTTGTCCTCTTGCGGCTCAATTTTCCTTATTGTGATTCACTTTAACGTATAATGCTGTATTTAAACATATCTTGAGTGAATTTAAAAAGATAGATTACTTTTTGTAAGTTCAATAGATTTACATGAGTAGTACTTTTTACTTTTGATTACTTAAGTATTTTTAAAACCAGGTACTTTTTTACTTTTACTTGAGTAACATTTTTTATGTGGTATCTGTACTTTTACTTAAGTAGGAAAACAGTACTTCTTCCACCACTGAGAATACCCTATACTGTAGCATACTGCAGCATGCCAGTTATACTGTAGTATCTGTGGTAGTGTAATAGAGATTGTTACCTTAGGGTTTCCTTCTCAGAGGACACCCCACACATGCCCCGTCTACTGTTAAAATGCTGCGTGTACAGTGAGTCTGCTGGTAAAATGTCTCTACGGCTTCATTTGACAGAGAATATGCATCATGAGATTGCGTCTAGTATTAAAATGTTTACTGTAACTTGGCATGAAGGCCACATAGGTTTACTACCCGCTTTTTAAACTGTTCCAATACAGCAAAATAGCAAGTATATTATTTATTGTGCAAAAATATGATTTTGCTAAGATTCAGAATTATGTACAGTGGGTACGGAAAGTATTCAGACCCCTTTAAATTTTTCACTCTTTGTTTCATTGCAGCCATTTTCCAAAAATCAAAAAAGTTCATTTTATTTCTCAGTAATGTACACTCAGCACCCCATCTTGACAGAAAAAAAACAGAAATGTAGAAATTTTTGCAAATTTATTAAAAAAGAAAAACTGAAATATCACATGGTCATAAGTATTCAGACCCTTTGCTCATATTTAGTAGAAGCACCCTTTTGATCTAATACAGCCATGAGTCGTTTTGGGAAAGATGCAACACGTTTTTCACATCTGGATTTGGGTATCCTCTGCCATTCCTCTTGCAGATCCTCTCCAGTTCTGTCAGGTTGGATGGTAAACGTTGGTGGACAGCCATTTTCAGGTCTCTCCAGAGATGCTCAATTGGGTTTAAGTCAGGGCTCTGGCTGGGCCATTCAAGAACAGCCACGGAGTTGTTGTGAAGCCACTCCTTCGTTATTTTAGCGGTGTGCTTAGGGTCATTGTCTTGTTGGAAGGTAAACCTTCGGCCCAGTCTGAGGTCCAGAGCACTCTGGAAAAGGTTTTCGTCCAGGATATCCCTGTACTTGGCTGCATTCATCTTTCCCTCGATTGCAACCAGTCGTCCTGTCCCTGCAGCTGAAAAACACCCCCACAGCATGATGCTGCCACCACCATGCTTCACTGTTGAGACTGTATTGGACAGGTGATGAGCAGTGCCTGGTTTTCTCCACACATACCGCTTAGAATTAAGGCCAAAAAGTTCTATCTTGGTCTCATCAGACCAGAGGATCTTATTTATCACCATCTTGGAGTCCTTCAGGTGTTTTTTAGCAAACTCCATGCGGGCTTTCATGTGTCTTGCACTGAGGAGAGGCTTCCGTCGGGCCACTCTGCCATAAAGCCCCGACTGGTGGATTGCTGCAGTGATGGTTGACTTACTACAACTTTCTCCCATCTCCCGACTGCATCTCTGGAGCTCAGCCACAGTGACCTTTGGGTTCTTCTTTACCTCTCTCACCAAGGCTCTTCTCCCCCGATAGCTCAGTTTGGCCGGACGGCCAGCTCTAGGAAGGGTTCTGGTCGTCCCAAACGTCTTCCATTTGAGGATTATGGAGGCCACTGTGCTCTTAGGAACCTTAAGTGCAGCAGAAATTTTTTGTAACCTTGGCCAGATCTGTGCCTTGCCACAATTCTGTCTCTGAGCTCTTCAGGCAGTTCCTTTGACCTCATGATTCTCATTTGCTCTGACATGCACTGTGAGCTGTAAGGTCTTATATAGACAGGTGTGTGGCTTTCCTAATCAAGTCCAATCAGTATAATCAAACACAGCTGGACTCAAATGAAGGTGTAGAACCATCTCAAGGATGATCAGAAGAAATAGACAGCACCTGAGTTAAATATGAGTGTCACGGCAAAGGGTCTGAATACTTATGACCATGTGATATTTCAGTTTTTCTTTTTTAATAAATTTGCAAAAATTTCTACATTTCTGTTTTTTTCTGTCAAGATGGGGTGCTGAGTGTACATTACTGAGAAATAAAATGAACTTTTTTGATTTTTGGAAAATGACTGCAATGAAACAAAGAGTGAAAAATGTAAAGGGGTCTGAATACTTTCCGTACCCACTGTATGTGAGTATATATTTAACATGTTTAATGTACAATTAATATTTGATAAACAACTTATGAGCAAAATCCTAGACTTGTACTGTATGACTTTACTGACGTGCGAACTAGTGAATGAAGAATGGGTGTTGACAGTGACGTTTTGTTCACATCTGTGGTCTAGTTCCCTTGGCTTTTTACCTTCTGGTCTGTTTAGTGTTCACACTAAAGTATTACAAACAAACCTAGGAGGTGTAAGCATGAAGTCACATGGACTGACAGGTTACTCATTCATTAGACAGTTTTGGTGACCTGTCATCCTGCATCATCCTGAGTTTAGAAAGAAAATGTGAAAATGTCCGGAGTGAAAATAACGCTGCACTTAACAGCACTTGACGGGTTTATTAACCTTCTCTCTGATTTGATAAAGAGCATAGAAAAACCATGAACAAAAAGTTATACTGTAAGCAGTAGTCGACATAATGGACTGTAGTGACAGTCTGCTACAATCACAGCAGGGAAACAAGTCCAGGAGCCTCCATATTAAATGGTAAAATACATTGTCTGTCATGGCCCTCCAGGACGACACGTGAGTGTTTTCTGATATGACCTCAAAATCGACAGGATGATTGTCAGGTGCGCTTTGTCACTTGAATAGAAACATATGACCTTTTCCTGTAACGACCGATGCTCTCACTCAATGGGGAACAATAAGACAGGGTAAATGGTTAGGCCATGATTACCAGAAAGATACATTTGTCTTGTTTCTTTTATGCAAACGTGACACGTACATAATCACAGAATCCTGTGACTGGTCTGTGTTGCATTCTCACCCCAAACGAAATGCTGCAGACAAAAAACTAACCCAGATTTTCATGTGGTTTTATTTGTTGCTGTGGTCCAAATCTTTCCATCCAAAAGTAATCATCTAAAACACATCAAACTTATACTCTGCTCTCAACAGCCATCATAAACAAGTTCCATACTAGGGATGCACCGATCTGACTTTCTCAGTCCTGACACCAACACTTATACCTGGGCTTTGGGTATCAGCTGATGCCAAATACCGATCTAATACCAGTGTAAAATGAATAAGCTGTATTCCTCACTGTGAGGAAGAGACTGGGAATTATTCTTTTATGTATAAGGCAACATCGGGCTTGGCTTAAACATTGCTTCCTGACTGCTTCTGCAAAGTGCTTCATTAAGTTGTGTGTGTTATATTTTGCAGTGCTACTGCCACCCCTCAAAACAATGACTTTGTAGCCATAGAACTTGTTGATGTAGTAAGCATGAAATACCTCTAAACTCCCTCCATGCTATGTTAGCTCTCCTAGCGCATTACGTAATTGAATTGAATAGATCGGACCCATTAACCATAACCCCCTTGTCACCGAGACCCGATCAAGTTATCTGAGTCAGGCCGTTCACCAATACCAGATCAGTGCATCCCTATTCCGTACTTGCCAAACCCTCGCTAGAAGACACTATATTATTTAACTCAGATTTGAAGTACAAGTGAACTAATTCAATTCAGACATAAACTGATATTTCCTATCTTTGATGATAATGATAGCATACAGTAAGAGTTATTTTATTCTCTGTTATAACTTGATTTCAAGAGCAAATACTGCTGGAGCAAGTTCTCCATATCAGTCTTTCCTAAACAACATGGTGCACAAACTTTACCAGAGGTAGAATTAATTTCATGATCTGGATGCTTACCCAGCCATGACGATGAAGAAGTCCAGCCTGTTCCAGGTGTCTCCTAGGTAACAGCGTCGGCCAAAGATCCCAAGAGCGACCATCTTTACCACCATCTCCAACGCAAAGAAGATGTAGATGAATGCATCGAAGGCCTATGAGAAGACACAGGGAGATAAACATGGAGGAAAGTGAGAAAAAGATGCATTCGATACATTTTGCACACACATAAGCCAGGCATCTGTTTCGTCTGCTGTGTTCATGAAATGAGTAGGCTCAAGCTGTTGTCAAAGCTCCCTCTTCATATTTTTTTCCAACTTAAGTTTGTTAGTGAACGAGGAGCACTTGTTATCTCTGGTGAGAACAAATTGTCTGCTGTCTTTTTTTTAAAGCACTCCTTAGTTTTTAGCAGTAGACCTCGTAAAAAAGAAAAACATTTTCGATTGATGCACTACACACTAGACAAAATGAAAAAGTGAGAAACAAAGTGTGCACATGTGCCCTGAAGCACACACGCACCCTTTTCAAGCCTCAAGCGATTTCTTGGTTCTGACCTTGTCTATTCAAACACCTCAACACAATCCATCCACCTTCTATTTCCCACCTTTCAAAAGCAATTTTAACACACAAGTTAACACTCCACAGCAGATTCATCCCAAAGCTCACAGGAACTAGCAGCACTGGTGACTATAGCTTGAGCCAGGTTTACTGTTACCAATGTGATTTGAATGGCTTAAAGAGATAAATGTATGTTTGTGCACTGACAACATGTGTCTATACTAATATAATACCACACAAAACATATGGTTCCCAGTGTGAGGCAACCCCACTGCAGCACTCGAATCACAAGAGAAGTAAGAAGTGAACAGGAAAAAGAAAGTGAGGGAGATCCAGGTCAAACCTCAGAGAAAACGAAGATGAAGGGAGAAGAGACAGCGAGAGATAAATGGAGGGAGAGACAGATGAGCTCATATCGCTGCCATGTCCTGCCTGCATTATGTTCGGATCACTAGCTGAACCATATTGTATTTTCGGAAACAAAACTCTTTCCCAGTGCTTTGCCTTAGGCTGTATGACTGTGTTTGCTGCCTTGTTACATATTCCTACTACATATAACCCAAGCTGCTACATCTTGACACGGAGAAATACAAGGCCTTGTAATTCAAATACGCAATAGAAGCTAGATGGCTGCTTGCTAATAAGTCACAGGTCATAGTTTGGATTTTAGATGATGACAAGCCTGTTTGTTTTTTCCAGACCTGTCATCCATTCCCAAACTGTGCATACAAGTGCACATAGTCCTACACTATTCTGAATGGGAAAACATTTTTCTTACTATTGTTTAATCTCATAGTTATATATACTTAAAATGCTTGCTTTGCTGACCAAATATGAAATAAAGAGTCTGAATGTTCACCTGTTTAAATTACTCTAATAAAAAAGCCTTAAAAAGCTGTAAACATACAACATAAGATCACAAAAACTTTCTGGCTAAATGTTGCTCTAGGCTGCTAAAGCACAGTTAGTACTCCCTGAGAATAGAGTCTGCACTCAACAAATCAGATGGCACAAACCAATACTGCAACGGGGAAACAATTTTCCACAAGGTTATTACCTTTTTCGGGGTTTCAGGGAGACGTTAAATGACAAACTAGAGACCCAACAATAACCCACAGCAGTCTAGAAAATACTGATATGTGCGACATTTGGACAACCAGAAGCAATACACTTCGACTGGAGAAGAGAACATTTTTTTTCCTGATGAACAATTGCAAGATGGTGTTTGTAGCTGTAGCCCACACTGAATGAGATAAATGGTGTGTGATATTTTGTGCAGGGGATGAGTCCAAAACAGTAAGAATGAAGAGATGTGATGAACAGCTATCTATTCCATTTTTCCATGAACACTGTCTGTACCATTTGTTATTTTTAAGGTTCAGGATATCTAAAAACCAAGAAGGAAATGAGTTGGATCAAATTTGTGCACTTGTATGTGTGTGAACATAAGCATGCATGTGTGTGTGCACACGACTGTAAATCTAAAAATCTGTGCTTTTTTGCACTTGAGCAAGCATGGCTTTGCATGTACTGTATACATGCGCATTACTGCACCTGTAATGCATTTGAAGCCATGTGTGTTCCCTCCCTGCTCATTCACTCTCTCTCTCTCTCTCACACACACACACACACACACACACACACACAGTATACAGAGCTGGCAGCATGCAATGGGAAAGATGAGAACATGCTGTTTAAATGATGTTTTGATAAATAATGCAGCCTGCACGCTTCACATGTAATCCGACATTGGCTGCACCAGTCGGATCCCTGTCGCGCTCCGCTCTGAGTGAAAGGGGAATGAATTCATCATAGTTATTTTGTCACTACCGCCAGCTTCCTCTTCAGTCAGCCTATCAGGTTTTATCGTCAACACGATTTGTAAGGAGGTTGAGGCTGTCTTTTGATGGGGCCCTTTCATGATTGGAAACAGGAGCTGGTGTACAAGCTACTTTATATGCTGTCATTGTGCCGCTCATTTGGCAGGAGAAGACGTGGTAAGTAGGTCATCAGGATTGTGATGGTGGACCATTTAAAATAAAATATGTATGTGTTTCTTAGTCTACTTGTGGAATGAGTGAATGACGAGAGTAATCAGCGTATAAATCCAAAGGCACCACGAGGACACACTCACTGACAAATAGGACAGGAAAAGGGATACCTGGCACAGGCATTATACAATGTGTCTGTGTGTGTTCTGAACATCTGAAGCTCCATTAAAAAGGCTGAATAGGTTCTGATTTGGAGGTATAATGAGTCCTGTCCCATTCAAATTGATTTTAGGTGGAATAACAACTTTCTATTTAGCGTGAGCTGACTGTGCAAACACAGACAAGAGTTAAGCTGGGCCAGAGCCGGCTGCAGAGGGCCTCCACTGACTTAAAGGATCTACAATTTTCATCCTCAACTGCTGCTTCTGGCTGTGAGCCTGTTAACTTCTTGACTTAAACTGGGAATATTTATTAAAAATCAAATTGACATTTTAAGTTATTTGCTTTCTCCACTCATGTGGTCACAAATTAAGCTTTGTTTAATTTGTGATTACAAATTAAACAAAGCTATTTGCTTTCTTGCTGAGAGTTAAATGAGAAGATTGACACCACTCTCATGTGGCAAATCATATCCTAACTTAGCACAAAGACTTGAAACAGCTAGCCTGGCTCTGTCCTCTAGCACCTCTAAAGCTCACTAATTAACACGTTCTGTCTTGCTTGTTTAATCCGTACTTAAACCAAAGTGTAAAAACTACACATTTTGGTTTAACTGGATTACGTGCCAGACAATTTTTTTGGCTTGTTGCCACCTTGATTGCAAGAGAGGTATCTCTCATTCATCTGACTCTCTAATGAAAACGTGTATTTCCCAAAATGTCGAACTAGTCCTTCAAGTTTGATTGTATTTTCAGAGGTGGGTAGAGTAGCCCACAACTGTACTCAAGAAAAAGTACTGTTACTTTGCAAAAACAAGTACTCAAGTAGAAATAAAAGTGGGCATCAAATTAACTACCTGAGTAAGAGTACAAAAGTATTTACTAAAAACATTACTAGAGTAGTGAGTAAAAACAAAAAACAAAAAATGGGTCTTTTTCCCCAAGTCTTTTATTTGATGTGGATGTGACTCCAATTATTTCAGATGGTCTTTCTCAGGTAAAGGTAAAGAAGTGAACATACACTTGTAGTTATTTGTGATAGTCACCATCTCTTGATTGGATAACCTGCCACATTTACACCAGGACAATATTACCAGTGTGTATCCATCAAATGTGATTACAAAATACTGCATTAATATTATAGTCTGTTAGTACTCCAATAAGTAAAGACTATTGTGGTGTACAACATATGTGCATTTGACCATAACAGTTTAAAATAACACTGTAGCAGCTGGATAGAGGATTAGTGACCTTTTAAGGGGAGAGTAGAGGTCAGTGTTTATGTAGGGAGTGAACCCTTCTATAGAATTTGACCTCTGACCCCGTGTTATGTTACCTCAGAATAGTACTCAACCCTTCTCTGGTACCAGATACCTAAACATGACCTATATAAGCTGTGTTTGATGTACAGAGAGACAGAGTGGTCATCGGGCTGGGTCACTCTCCAAGCTGCTGCAGAGCTTGTAATTGATGCTGAACTCCTTGATGTAATAAACTTTTATGATCAAGAACAGTGTCAAGCGGATTTCTTCTCAACACATCATCGCAGCATTATTGTTCGGACACCGAATGTTAAAAAATATAAATAATTTTCTTGTTGTCTCCGGTATTAAAATTTGGCAAACAAATCAAATTAGGAGAAATTGCTGTGATGTTTCATAATTTATTGCCTATTAAATGTGTTCACTTCTTTATTTTTACCCGAGGAAGATCATCTGTGGTTGAAACATTATATCAGTCACATTCACATGAAATGAGAGTAGTTTGTCTTTTTTGTGTGTGCATACAGATTATGCATTTATTATTACATATTACAACATATTAGCATTAACACAACAGACAATGATCTCTGTCAGCACAGACAACACGGTGTAACCCACTGACTTCACATCTGAAACCCGTTCCACCAACACGGTCTCATTCAATGGCCTCAGATACCGACGCTTTGAGAAAGTCTGACAAAGCTAAAGTCCTGGGATGAGACGAGGCAGGCTGCACGGTGCGCTAAATTTTAGTCTGTAGCCTAAATATTAGCTGCTACCGCCATTTGAAAGCCATACTACCATGCTGTAGCTTCAGCCATTATTCTGCTCTAACAGAGCCATGTGGATGCTTGACTGTGGTAAACAAATAAGCAGCGTGATTAATGTATTCAAATGTAGCAGAGTGAAAGTAATGATTTTTAAAAACTAAGTAAAGTATGATGCATTAGAACTACTCTGACAAGCACAATTTACTCAGTAAGTATATGTAATGGATTAAATGTAACTTGTTACTACCCACCTCTGTGTATTTTTAAGTAGATTAACCAAGGTGTACCACATTGCCCCCAAGTCTCCAATCCCACCCCCCCTTCACCCTTTACTGAGACTTTAAATCCCGGACGTCCAGGTCTCTAAATCTCTGTTTAACGCATACAGGTAATGTATACATTGTTTGTGGCTCAGCAAAAATCCCTCCTGTTACCATTAGCAACCACCAGAATAGGACCCCTCACACTACCTGGGGAGCCAATATGCTTGTTAGAGAGACAAAGGGTGAAGGAAGGGAGAGAGAGCGAGTGTGTAGGATGGGGGAATGGGAACATAGGGAGGAGTAAAGATGGGATTGGAAGGAGAGGTAGGAGGAGGAAGAGAGATCGTGAAGCAGGAAGATGTGTTGCACAGTTTAAGCAGTGAATGTTCGTTTGAAATCTCTGCACAACGAATAGAGAATCCAATGAAATAAATAAACCTATTATAGTTTGGTCTGAGGGGCTTTATTCGATATAATAATCCACCCTAATGTGCTGTAGGCAAGAAAGACATGGCAGTGCAATCAGTCAACATGGGACATGTGGGACAATCCAACAGCAGACACTTCCCATGCAGGTTACTGTGGACAGATTTTCAATGTCAGCGGACATTAAAAATCACCAACAAAAAGCATGTCAGGCAGAATTAGGTCACCCTTGTCACACCTGAGCCTGCCAAATTTACTTCAATGAAAATCAATTTCAACCCCAGAGGTAAACACTTGAGTCCTCAGCCAGTTGGCAAATTACAGTAGTAACACATAACACACATCAGCCCTACACGGATTATACACAGAAACAAAAGGAAATTATTAGCAATTTGGAAAAACAGCACAATAATCTGTGCTCTAACACATGCATGATAAGAATATAACTAAATCTGTAACTAACTCTTTTTGTCACTGATGACCTGTTACAAGATCAATCAAGTCCTCAATATTTAACAAGGCCAGCAGCACATGAAAACATAAATCTACAAAGATTTTGCATCATGACAAGTCATCTTTACAATGAGGTTTACTGTCTCTTGTTGTGTGAAAACCTTGCTAATTTAGAGAATAATCACATTAAAACTCATCACATGTGGCCAGGTGTATATACAGCACAGCGGTAACAGCTGTGGTATAGAAACAATAAGCCAGTTTTGAAATTTCTACGCAGATAAAAAGCTTCATCAAGACAGAGCTAAACTTCCAACAGTAATTTAAACAAAAAATTGCAGCAGAAGTAGAATTAAAGCCTGTAGGTGAAACTTTGACGGCTATGGGATTTGTGATAGTCCATAACCACAATTTTAACTGTAGGTACTTGTCTCCACAAGTGTATTCTCATCATGAAGTGACAAAATCACACACGGCTCCACAAGACTATATTACAACAAACTAAGTCCCAATTCCCTGTTCAGAGAGAAGGAGAAAATATAAACCTTCCAGGAGGGAAATATTCGGGCTACATCACAGCTTGAGGAACAGTGATAAGAAGAGTGGTGAGTTGCTCTGAGTTTATGTCAAATAATTGATCCTTTTGTTCTATCTCTTCATCAGTGCGCTGCCATGTTGTTCTTACACACATGTGCAAACACACACACACACACACACACACACACACACACACACACACACACACACACACAGGGGTCTACCTTACCTGCAGTATCTGGCAGCGGTCCGAGGTGCAGTCGATGTTCTCACAGGGCTGGTACATGCCCAGTGTCACACAGTTGAGCAGGATCACCATGATGCTAATCCTCTCGAACCACGTATTAACACAACTGGGGTTAAGGAGCATCGCAGCTGAGGAGAAATGCACAGGCATGCACACACTGTATGTTTCAAACTGGGCTATAGTGATAAAATAGCAGCTGAGTGGATGGATGGACCTCACTTACATCAGAGCAAGCTGTATAATTTTTATTATACATCAGTGTTGGAATATAACAGAACATTGAAACTGAGTGATACAGATGGATTAAATGTGCTAAAACTTAAAGATATTAAAGATTATATTTATTTTATAGGTGAAAAATAATAATTATTAGGCATGATACTGTCAATTGTCCTGTTGTAAACAACCCTTAAACAGCATAAGAAAACTCTCTCCATCACCTGACCCCTGGGTCTCTTTTCCTTCTTTATCTTTTCCTTATACTTTCTCCATGTTGTGTGTCTTCACTCCTGCCTCCTGCGTTTCTCCTTCTCATCTGTCTCCTCATATTCGCTCTTTGGAAATACGAAGAGCCTGTTTGAAAGATCTGACAGTGGTTGACAGCGGTACTTTAACATTATCATTGTTAATTAACAGGTTTTGATTTATCTGACGTAATGTCGCAGGAATATAATAAGTTATTAAAGTTTACCTACAGGGCAGCCTGTGTGTCCAGCATGCATGAGAAGTAGTTTTATTATATGTATACTACATTTTTTGTGTTTCTGCATAGTAGATCATAGTGTAAGTTTTCTTATCAGGCAACGTTTTTAATAACGTGTTTTTGTACTATAGTGTCAATTTTCTTCAAGATGCATATTGCAATGCTGTTGTAAATGAGCGTCCTGTTTGCCTACCTGCGTAAACTTTAGAAGGAAACAATAAATGAGACAATAAGTCCAAATTTCTAGTTTGTTGTAACTCACCACACAAAATAAACCCCCTCTCCCCTCCTAGTCCCGCCCGGCTCCCTCACAGTCAAGATGGTGGTGAAGATAACAAAATCAGGGATAAAATCCCTTATTGTGCCTAACTTTAGTGGATCATAACATATCGAGTATGGAAATAATTTACAGATTCTCCTGTTCAAGATGACACAAAGTTTTCTATCAATGTCAGTTTTTGGGTCGCGACAAAGGCCAAAATGTGGCTTGCAACAGACTAGGTAACAAAAAATGATACTTGGCCTAGTGTGCAAGGTACAGAGAGACAGATACAGACAGGCACAAACACTACCAAGCGCCTGGAGGAGATAACAAACTGATGGACATTTTAATGTACAATGTCATCAATTTAGATGGTCGCATTATACATTAGGAGATGAATAATGAATAAATGAATAATATCTTTGGAGAAATATTGCTGCACATTGGGGAATATAGCAAGAACAAAATAATCATTCTGAGACTGTCACAATTTTTTTTGTTATTTTATGACTATTTGACTTGGCACCTTTTCTTCTATTTCCCAAAGTGTGAACAAGAATAGAAGCAGACTGATTCACATCATAAATGCATGGCTGCATTTGTGATATGCATAGCTGACTCATTCGCAGCATGTGCGCAACACATCATGCAAGCTAAGAGGTCACGTAGCTGCCACCCTGCCAGTGAGCAATTCATCAATGAAAGACTGAAGATGAGTATTTTTTCCGGCGAACCTATTTTTTTCTACATGACTGTGTGAGTCAAAAATCAGACATGACAGAGTAAATACTATTGCCTGCCAAGGCACAGGACACCTTTTGTGATATTTATTTAAAATGATTAAAGATGCAGCAGTATGGGCTCAGATTATTTTTTTAAATGTCAATAACAATTTCAAAACAGTGCCAGTATAAATAAAATTTAACACTTGGCTCGTACATTTGCTTTACAACCTGGCAGCTTGCTACTCACCTTCACTCTCACTCTCTTTCCTCTCTTCTCATCTTACAAAGCCACCTTGTCACAGTGCAGAGTGCTCCACCACCCTGGTTTACACCTGCATCATATGATGAGTGTGCTATATGTACTGTGCAGGCCTTCTTAAAGAGTTTGATTAATGATTGTGTCATTTAATGCTATGCAAACATGAATAAAACGGATAAGGCAAATTCACATACTAAATTTATATTATGCATATATTAATTGGAGGGTGTGTGTGTGTGTGTGTGTGTGTGTGTGTTATAATCACTGTCATGCAGTTTAAAAGTATTTTACAGCTTTTCAATTCTTTCTTATCTCTTATCCTCTTAAGGCTTTGTATTCACACAATGAGCATCACGTCTTTTGTTCTAATGAACTCTGCACTTACAGAACTTATGCACTCCAGTAGTGTGATGTGTGAAATGTGTCTGTGTGTGGCATGCAACACAACTGCAGGCAAGTGCAGCTGCCAACACTAACTTTAGCTGCAAACACATGTTAGTGTGACCAACTCATTTTGACATGGATGATTGCTACAAATGTTTAATTAATAGAAGGTGATCTTACAAGCAATTGTGGGTGACAATATTTATATATTTTAACATAACCCAATGCAGACTTAACCTTAATTGTACCAAAAGTTGTATTTATTAAAGATTTATATCAAGGTAAGGCAAAACTATTAGTAAATAATTTTTTTTAGACATCTGTTTGAAAGCCAAAGCCACAAAAATTGGTATCAAGATATTGCTCTTTGCACATGCATTTGTGATAAGAGGCGGTCTGGCTTAAAAAGGAGGATTTTATTTATTAAACTAGGTATCAAATAAAATTGCACGATGCAACCCCTGCATAAACACATACACAGTAAAAGAAAAAATATTTTAAAAGCAATAATAAACCAATGAAACAAACAAAAAAACTGTAGATATTCAGATATAGTGAGAGGTTTCTTGCCTTTAAAAACTCATTTTTTCAGTTCATTAATGGCAAAGAAAAGCTGCTGTCTCTTTATTCGAAATAAGTCAGCATTCAGCTTCTGCAGTGGCAGTGCAGCCAGTGCACACTGGGACCTAGCTGATTACAAAAGCCCACAAGGGACGGCAACAAATGCCGCATGCAAAATGATCAGATGTCGTCATCCATTCATTCATACTGTGTAGGCCTATAATAAGTTGCTGTGCTTTTCTTGATGGCCATTTGTTCTGTGATTATTGACATACTATGTAAGCTACTTTGCGTTAATCCGTTACTGTAGGCAGCTAAAGCTACTTCAGTTGCTTGATAGTCCGAGACAGCAGGCTAAGGTGGTTTGGGTGCAGATCTTGGCTGTAAGATTTGCTTTGATAGATTTGGCACTTTGGCTGCTGTTCGTGGTGCTGATCAAAGGCTGCAGGTTTGCAATGGCATGGCGCCGTTGTGTGTCTGTACACAAGCATGCTTTTTGTGGCATGTGGGGAGCACAATAAAAATATTTGCAAAATATTTTTTATGCTGTGGATCTTCTGACTTGAAAGAAATGCAGTGTCACTGATGATTGCATGAACAAGTGTGTAGAATATTTTTCCTATTTTCACTGAAAACAAAAATCTGATGAAATTCTCTGAATTCTTAAGAACATGTGTAACTTTTTAAGGACCTGAGCATTGCACTGGAACACACTTCATTACTAATTCAACTGAATTTCTAAGGACAAAAGATAAAACTTAAAAAATTAAAAAATATAGTGATTTGTAGCACAAGGATTTTGAAGTAAGTGGAGTTCCCTAACCCCTAACTGCAGATTCTTGTGTGCAACGCACACAGGCACACACACACACACACACACACACACACACACACACACACACACACACACAAACACGTATATACGATTTCCTTTTATCCAGGGATTATGTGGTTGCAAACATCTTTGTTATTCATTCTCACAAACACACACACACACACACACACACACACACACACACACACACACAGCATACTTTCCGTTAATCTGTATGTCTCTGGGCTAGCTTCTCTTGGCTGTCTCTGCTATCTCTTTAGCACTGCTCTCTTGGGGTTGGGGTAACAGTGAAATGGGGAGAAATAATATCAGAGTGATGTGTGGGAAGAAATATTATTAAAAAGTGCCTTCTATTTCTAGTTTCCTCCTCTAACCACCAAGCACTTCTTTTAAAGAAGGGTCTAACCCCCTTTGGTTTGCAGTCATAAAGTGCTCTTTCTTTTCCTCTCAGTAACTCTTCTCACTCAGTGTCATTTTAATTTTCCCTGCTGTCACCTCTCGCCCCTTTTCCGTCTCTCTCCTTTTTCTAAGCTTTTCATTCATTCCCAGGTGTGACAGAGCAAACGCTGGACAATTTTGCCCTCCCAGCAAAAACAAACGCAAACACTTTGGGACACATTACACCTCGACAGGCAATGAAAAATCAATCAGACCTGCGTGTGTATACATGTGTGTGTGTGTGTGTGTGTTTGTGTGTGTATGTGTGTGTAGCACTCCCATAGCACAACTAAAGAACCTGCCCTGATGTTCTATACTAGCAAAGCAAGAGCCAAGAACAGAGGCATGTTATGAACTCGCTGAGAAAGGAGGAGTGAGACAGAAAGTCCTGAGAAAATAAATAAACACTGATATACAAAAAGCATGGGAGAAGACTTGGTTGGGACTTAGCTATAAACAAACACAAGACAGGAGACAAAGGGCAGGAGCTATGCCGGTGCTCAGAGCCTGTTTTGAACTTTCTCATGGATCTCTTCACAGCTCAGGGTTTAGAATACAAGCCTTTGGCAGAGCAGCTGCGCATTCCGTCATTCCATGCAAAACACCACCCTTCACACCCTTGTAGACTCCACACCTTCAGCACATCAAAGCTAATAGTATCAGCGGTATCTGCACTGACGTGTGCAAGTGACTCAACGCTGGTCTGAGTTCAGTTTCTTTGTCATACTGATCCCGCACCTTTCCCTCCTCAGGGAAATGAAGCAGCAGGCGGCTGACTCACACACAGCTGATTCCAGAGCACTAGCTGATGGCTGGTCATGTCACTCCCTAATCATGTTGGGGGGGCGCTAAGTGAGTCTGACACCAAGGATGCTTTGAGGAGAAAGGGAGCAAGGCATGCTGTTATTGAGCTTTGGCATTTAATTTGATTGTTGTTTTAAAGCTATTACTTGTTGGATATTTATCTTTTAAAATGTCCAAGAATCCACCCAGAGACCATCCATGTGTGACTTAAGCGGTTAATTTTTCTGTCTCTCTGCCTTTTTCTCTCTTTAGCATCGCATCTCGTCCCTCGCTCCTGTATGTCTAATCTTCTTAGGGTGCGTGCAGGGCCTCCTCTCTGTCTTGACTCTCCTCTCATCTTTTCCCTCTTCTTCTTCTCTACGTCTCTACCTATTTTTCTGCCTGTCCCTCTCTGTCAATACAGATTTCGTCAGACTCTTTCCCCCTCTTTTATCCTTTTCCCCCTCCCTATTTGGGGCTTTCCAGCTTTATCAAGCTCTGTCTCTCCTTTTGACAAAACAATTTCAGGATCCTCACTTTGTCTCGCTGATTCTCTTTTTGTCTCTCAGTCTGCCTTTGAAATGCATTATGGTAACAAAAAGACAGAGCTAAGGAGCCCCAGTATGACCTTATTTTCCATGCCTTCAGTGGGAAAACATCTTTAGAAAAAACAAAAACAATTATTCCAATCATCAAAATGTACAAATGGAGAGCTTTGGTGCATGTGTAAAACCAATTTATTACCTGAGTGCATTCTTATTTATTTTGTCCCCAGGTAAATTCTCTATTCCCTGCTGGCTGCAGCATCTAAACATTTTACAACAGCAGTCTTCAAGCTGAGATGAACCATAATGTGCTGAATATTCAACCTTTTTTAAACCACTGGTATCATAAATACATTGCCTTGCGAAAGTATTCGCCCCCTTGAACTTTTCGACCTTTTGTCACATTTCAGGCTTCAAACATAAAGATATAAAACTGTAATTTTTTGTGAAGAATCAACAATAAGTGGGACACAATTATGAAGTGGAACGAAATTTATTGGATATTTCAAACCTTTTTAACAAATAAAAAACTGAAAAATTGGGCGTGCAAAATTTTCAGCCCCTTTACTTTCAGTGCAGCAAACTCTCTCCAGAAGTTCAGTGAGGATCTCGGAATGATCCAATGTTGACCTAAATGACTAATGATGATAAATAGAATCCACCTGTGTGAAATCAAGTCTCCGTATAAATGAAACCTGCTCTGTGATAGTCTCAGACGTCCGTTTAAAGTGCAGAGAGCATCATGAAGAACAAGGAACACACCAGGCAGGTCCGAGAACTGTTGTGGAGAAGTTTAAGCCGGATTTAGATACAAAAAGATTTCCCAAGCTTTAAACATCCCAAGGAGCACTGTGCAAGCGATAATATTGAAATGGAAGGAGTATCAGACCACTGCAAATCTACGAAGACCCGGCCGTCCCTCTAAATTTTCAGCTCATACAAGGAGAAGACTGATCAGAGATGCAGCCAAGAGGCCCATGATCACTCTGGATGAACTGCAGAGATCTACAGCTGAGGTGGGAGACTCTGTCCATAGGACAACAATCAGTCGTATACTGCACAAATCTGGCCTTTATGGAAGAGTGGCAAGAAGAAAGCCATTTCTTAAAGATATCCATAAAAAGTCTCGTTTAAAGTTTGCCACCTGGGAGACACACCAAACATGTGGAAGAAGGTGCTCTGGTCAGATGAAACCAAAATCAAACTTTTTGGCAACAATGCAAAACGTTATGTTTGGCGTAAAAGCAACACAGCTCATCACCCGGAACACCATCCCCACTGTCAAACATGGTGGTGGCAGCATCATGGTTTGGGCCTGCTTTTCTTCAGCAGGGACAGGGAAGATGGTTAAAATTGATGGGAAGATGGATGGAGCCAAACACAAGACCATTCTGGAAGAAAACCTGATGGAGTTGCAAAGACCTGAGACTGGGACGGAGATTTGTCTTCCAACAAGACAATGATCCAAAACATAAAGCAAATCTACACTGGAATGGTTCACAAATAACACATATCCAGGTGTTAGAAAGTCCAGACCTGAATCCAATCGAGAACTGTGGAAAGAACTGAAAACTGCTGTCACAAACGCTCTCCACCAACCTCACTGAGCTCGAGCTGTTTTTGCAAGGAGGAATGGGTAAAATTTCAGTCTCTCGATGTGCAAAACTGATAGCGACGTACCCAAGCGACTTACAGCTGTAATCGCAGAAAAGGTGGCGCTACAAAGTATTAACTTAAGGGGGCTGAATAATTTGCACGCCCAATTTTTCAGTTTTTATTTGTTAAAAAAGTTTGAAATATCCAATAAATTTCGTTTCACTTCATGATTGTGCCCACTTGTTGTTGGTTCTTCACAAAAAATTACAGTTTTTATATCTTTATGTTTGAAGCCTGAAATGTGGCAAAAGGTCGAAAAGTTCAAGGGGGCCGAATACTTTCGCAAGGCACTGTATATGCCTGGGTGTCCACATGTTGTTTTATACTTTTTCACTGTGAAACATTGCATGGTTTATTGAGCCCGGCTGAGGAGATACATGTGAACACGTTAAATGCCGATACCAAATCTGAAGGATCTCCCTTTTATGTTTCTGTCTTCCCCCTAGTGCCTGTAGGTTTCTCTATTAGGTTATCTTTAGCTGGCCTTAACCTAGAACAACTAATCTATCTGATGTTTAGACTCCAGTGCTTCGTCATATTGGATTAAAATTCAAATTAGCTTTATTGGCATGAATGTATAGCAACAATATTGCCAAAGCTATACATAAAGTACATAAGAACAATTAATTTAATTCATTTCATTAGATAAGGAAATAAAACAGCAAAAGTTGTGTTTGTGTGTGTTAATACAAATAAAATAATAATAATAATAATAATAAAAATATATAAAATATAAAAAAAGTAAAACAATAAGAGTGTGTGTGCTAGTATGTTATAAAATGAAAATAATATTAAATTAAACAGTAAGCATGGTGTTAAAAAAATAGTTATTTAAAAATTAAAAAAATTAAGTAAATGACACAGTAACGTGTGTGTGTTAAAAAATTTAAAAAAAAAAGATAAAAACCGTATATGTGTGTATGTATATTAATAGTCAAAAAACTAAAATTAATTAGTTCATTAAAAAAAAGACTAAAAAAATCTGTAAGATTTAAAACAACAATTACTAAAATATCAAACAATCAAAATAATAATAATTTGAAAATTAGTACAGTTATTTATTAGTCAAGTTTCCACTGGTTGTCCTCAGTTCATGGCATGAGGAGATATATTTTGCAGCAATTATTTGACATTTGGGCATTTCTCCCTAGGGGAGTTTCTGTGTGTCTGATTACCCCTAATTTGGTATATTTGGGAAATGTTTGCAAAGTGTTTTTGTCTTAGTGTTTTTTATTTAGGGCATGAGGTTAGAAAGTGCAGCTCTGTCTCTACCTGTCCTGTGTCTCTGAGTCTCTCCTCTTGTAGTAGCCAGCTCTGTCTGTGGCGAACCTTTTCTATGACCAGGCTATGTTTACTCAGTCTGTATGTTGTCAACATTTTTCTTAGTTTAGGACATTTTATTGTGCTCAGGTAATTTGCCAATGTCAATTCTCTTTTTAGGGTCAGATAACATTGTAATTTACTTTGTGTTTTGGTTGTTTCTTTCCAGTATTCAATATATTTTATTTTCTGCTTGTTGATATTTGGTTTGGTCTGCTTGAGTTGGTGTTGCTGTCCTGAGGCTGTTGGGGACTTGTTACTGCAGAGAGCCTCAGGACCAGCTGGCTGAGGGGACTCTTCTCTAGTTTCAGCTCCTGGTATGTTAGGGCTTTGTGATGGTATGTCTGGGGGTTAACTGATTTTAAGTGATTGTAAAATTTTATTGATCTTATCGGTATTTTTAGTAAGACGGGGTATTGCCGAGCTCTGCTCTGCACAGGTTATTTGGTGTTTTTCTCTGCACCTGTAGGATACTCTTACTCAGTATGTAAAGATTCTATGATTGTTTTGTCCCATTTACATTTATTCATTTAGCTGACGCTTTTATCCAAAGCGACTTACAATTGCTATACATGTCAGAGGTCGCATGCCTCTGGAGCAACTAGGGGTTAAGTGTCTTGCTCAGGGACACAATGGTGGATGGGTCACAGTGGGGGATTGAACCCATGTCTCTCACACCAAAGGCATAGTCTTATCCATTGCGCCATCGCCACCCCCCACAAATTCATTATTTAGACCCCCAAATTTCGCTGCCATATAGAATTATTGGTCCTAGTTCTAGTACAAATTGGACAATTTTAAGCCAGATTCATGTTTCTTTTTATTGCATAGAAAGCTCTCCTTGCTTTGTCCCTCAATTGAAGAACGCTGTTGGTTTGTTTCCAATCTTTATGGCACATTCACTTTTTGTGTACATGTTCTTAATCAAATCATATGTTTTTCCTCCAATGCCACTTTCAAGTAGCCTATAGAAAAGGCTCTCATGCCAGATGGAATAAAAGGCTTTTTGGAAGTCAACAAAACAGGCATATACCTTTCTTTTCTTAATGTTTAATTCTTGATCATTTTGAGTCTGGAGGGTAAATATATGGTCCATTGCCAAACAATTTGGCATTTATGCAGAATATTGTGATTATCAGGAAAGTTGACAAGTCATTTATTAATGATGTTGCAGAATATTTTTCCCAGGTTACTGGATACACATTAGGGTGCCACTCAAAAATAAAGTTTCTAATTTTCATCTTCCCAATAATTTTTACTGTTAGCTCAACACTGACAAAGTTTTACAATATTCAACATTTTCCGATTTTATCATGTAATATTAATTTTAATATCACAAGTTAGAATAATGTAAACCCGTTTCTGATGAGCAGTTGGGTCTTTGCTCATAGGTGGGTGAATGTGATGTAGTGTAGTGTAAAGCACTTTGAGTGGTCGAAAGACTAGAAAGGTGCTATACAAATACAGCCCATTTACCATATGTGATAGTTCATTTGTAATTGGGGGCAAAACCGGAAAATGTTCACGGGCAAACTGTCCAGGGTTCACCAGTGACAGCTGGGATTGGCTCCAGCCCCCAAAATATTATTGATTACATAGTATTTAAACCAAATAATAACACAAATCAGAATATGAAAAAGAACAGTTAAATGATAAAAATTATAACAATACTTACTCAAGGATTAATTTGCTTTAGTAGAGAAATTTTGAATTAAATAACATTTTATCGCAATGAAACTATATATAAAAACATTGAGCCCCTTGAGCTACCAGTAAATATTAATATATCTGAATGAAATTTCTCACAGTTACTATGCATCATAAAAGGAACAGAATGAGGGGGTGGGACCTGGAAAATGTTGAAAAAACCTGGGTTATTAAACCTTTGTTCCAGATGTCTGGAAAAGTTCCAGTTGATATAATAGTATTGAATAGTTTTAGTATAGCCAGTCTGATTTTATGGTCCTTTTTTTCTTTCAGGGACAGGATGACATCTGTTAATTCTTGTTCTGTTACCGAGTAATCTAGAGGGTTTTGGTTGTTTTTTATCACGGCCACCAGAGTTTTCCATTTCGTGAATATCTTGTACTGATCATCATTTTTTGTACTATATAATTCACTAAAGTGATTAATCCAAGTATTTCCATCTTGGATTGCCAATTCATCCTGCTGGGTTTTGTTTAGGTTTTTCCATTTCTCACAGAACTGGTTGGACTCTAGGGATTCCTCAATTTCACAGAGCTGGTTCTTGCTATGTTGTTCTTTCTTTATTTTTAGGGTGTACTTGTACTGTTTCAGAGTGGCCTCATATTGATAGCGTATGTTGTGGTTCTCTGGGTCCCTATGCTTTTCATTTGATAATTTCCTTAAAGTTTTCCTTAGGTTTTTGCATTCAGTGTCAAACCATTTGTTATTGGTCCTTTGTTGAGGTTTTGGTTTGGAGGCTTTCAAATTAGACAATAAAGCCAAATAATGAATAATAGTATAGAATTGAATTGAATCTATTACTATCCATGAGTTGTAGCCTACTCTAATCTGTGGGGCCAGTGAGTTCTTGTGAACATTCTTGTAAGACTCAACCTTGTAAGATTCCCAGAGAACACCGATATCCACTGGCACCTGAGCTACTGTCTCTACCTTAACAGTCTAACTGTCGTCTCCCTAACAAGGACAGTTACATCTGAGAAATAACTGGAGCTGGAAGGTCAGTGTGGGGTCAGCTAATGACTCTAAGCTAGACCTGTCTTTCTTTTCCTTGTTACATCAATTAAGACACCTAAGAAAATTCTTTAACACTATATATAGTAAAATTGACAAAAATACATAGTAGCCAGTAATCCAACTTAATTTCAACAGAGCTTTTAATAACAAATGAAGTACCCAAATTACTCTAATATCTAGAATGATAATAGCACAACCTCAAAACTGACAATAAAAACAAATCAATCAGCAAAGCATGTATGAATAAATAACAAACATAGTTTGTTTAGTTGCAAATAAACAAAGAATCAACTGATTGATTCTTGGATATGAAGAGTTGAACTGATTCTAACTATTTACACGTTAAATATCTACCAGTAAAGTACTCACTGTCCTCTCACTCTCAACATTGGTACATTTCTTTTTTCTGTCACGTGTAATGTAGACTGAGCCAGAAAAAAAGGCTTTCACAAGTTGGCTGCATGAAAATAATTTGGCTTCCTATTCGTGTAAATAATTTAAGAACCAACTTCTATTTCTGTATTATTCCTTTCTCTGCTGTCAAATAGTAAAAATAGTGTGTGTGTTTCAGTGTGGGCATTTATATAATCCATGGAAAATGTAGGTATGACTCTATTAAATTGATGTACTAAATCAACAGCCGTGCATGTGTGTGTGGATGCTTGTTAAGAACAAGATGACTCATGACTGAATGAGATCTCTGTAATTTACAATGAGGCTTTTCGACAGATCTCCCTTCCTTAGTGCCTGCATGCGCAAGTATGTGTGTTTTTGTGTGTGTGTGTGTGTGTGTGTTCCTGCGAAAACCCTCAGGATCAGTCTCATTCAGAGTGAATCAAAATGACATTCTGCTTCTCACTGTGGCACAGAAGCCTGTGTCTGTCTCTTCCCCCAATGAAAACACAAAATGACGGGTCAAACCCAACTCCACCCACCCACCCACCTAACACACACACACACACACACACACACACACAGACAGATGTATAGCCCCAGTAAACCAGTACTTGCAGCATTCTAACAACATATACACAAAAAACGAATCACACACACACATCCTCCTCCACCACCATACTATTTTTGTGACAACCACTGTCCCATGTAGTTGGATTTTAAATTCACTGCTATGCCGTGTGTCACAACGACAGCAACTGTGTGTGACACAGTGAGGAGGACCCCAGCTGCTGGAGGAACAATCCGTCACTACGGCTGAGTGATGTCCAGGTCAACCAATGTTCAAGCTTATACAGAGTGTGTCTGCCCACTGTCCTTGGCTTCAGACAGTCACACTTTTGTTTTGACTCTTAACTTAACTGCTGTAGTGCGCCTTTGCTTCTCTTTCTGTCACTCTCTCTCTCTGTGTCCCTCTCCATGATGAAGTAGTGAGACCGACTGCCACTGATCTCCCCACCCACCTCTCTCTGCTCTCATCCCTCTTTTTATCCCATTTAATTTCCTAGTATCTTGTAGGATAATTGATCAATGAGTCTATCCATGTGTCTGTCCAGGTGGCTTGCTGGCTGGTTTTCTCTGTCTGACCCCCCGGCTGCTTGGCCTCGTTTCTTGCCTATTAGTAACACAAGGCTTCTCTGTCCGTCCTTCCATAGTGCCTGCCAACTTTAAAGTTTGTGCCTTAATATTTCCTGCTGATTCCTTACTCTGCCTCTACCTCCTTACATATTTCAACATACATTCAGCATATGACTGAAAAACAAGAAACTGGTTGTCTAACAGAAATTTGCATGCCTCTCACTATCTATGCTAACAGTTAATGTGCAAATACCCACATTTAACCTTCAATTTGGACAGAAGGAATATGCCCGAGAGTTCACAATGTTCCCAACAAAGCCCTTCCCTCTGCATACAAGTGGGGCAAAAGCTCTCCAGCCGAAGAAGCATACGCACAGCGAAGCACCTGGAATAACAAGTAAACCACCATCTTAAAAGCCCCCAGCAAACTGCAGGATATGTTCTGTAAGTGCTGCTATGCTTGTCTCAGCAAATGCTACTTTCACTTTTCCAGCCCCAGAAAAAGTTTGCTTACGCTTACGCCCTTATACACACTTTCTGGCCTTCCCATTCCAAACAGTATTTAAAATTTGAGGAATTATATTTTTGCATATCTGCCCCGCACTAAAAATCCGTCTTAGCTCAATAACAATGTTGGAAGTCTCAGCAGAGAAGACCTTCATCGAAATAAAATGGCCTTCTGAAAATTCTGAATAGAATTGGGTCTCAAATGTCTAAGAACAACAGATTTGCCTTCCAACACCTTGAGAAAATAGCAGGCAATAAAGAATCACACGTTTATGCATTGTTTGCAAAGGCACATATGTTCTGGCAAATGTGTCAATAATAGCCCATGACTACAACCTCTCACTTATCTGCTCGGCTCATTTCTTGCAGCCCAGCATCAACTGTCATATCTCAAAGTGGTTTTATCATTTGTGGCTGTTTTTGAATTAAGAATGTGTAATTTCAAGAAATGTGTTAAGCCAGTCCAATGTGATAGTAATTACTTTGGATGGACAAGCAACTATTTTGTTGCAAACTCAAGTTTTTGTTGGATCAAGTTGGTCAGGTACCTCTTATAACGTATTTCCGTCGCTGTGAAAACTGAATGAAAGGCCTGCCACTTAGTGGCGACGCTATCCTCCTATAGCCAGTTTTTAACAAGAGTTTTTAACAAGGCCAGTGACGTTGGAAATGAATGATAGGAAATGAATGAATGATTGATGAAAAAGCAGGGCAGTGATGAATGGAAAAGAGTTTAATCAAATCAAGCCTGATTTAATTTTGCCTTTATCAACTGAAGTTTGCTTTAATGTATTTAAGTTAAGAAAGTTAATCAATTACTTTATTTACTTTCAGGATTTTTCTTTCTTTAATCCAATTTTTGTGCATTTTACCTATAGATATAAAAGAAGGTTTTACCTGTCACACAAGGATATGGAATATTAACTTTCAACATATATTTCTGAGATGGATAACTGTCAGCATGCAGTTGAGGGTAAATGTTCACATAATGCCATGTCTGCATATGCTCAGCAATATGGAGACATGTAGCCTGTGTTCACAGTTAGGTTTGATCTTTCATTATAGCGTAGAAGTCAGCAGAAATGAGTGAAGCGTTTCCTTATCTTTGTCTGTGAAATCTGTGAAGGCATGCTCCACTGATAGGACTATCTGATTGAGAATTGGGATTAGACTGTTGGAAAAGCATCAAATAATATCATACACACCCAAATTCTCACAAGTGATGAACATTTTGTCTGCCACTTTTGCAGGAAAATAATCACTTACAAAACAATAACATAAGGGACTGGAGTCATTAGAACCCAAGAAACTGCAATCTAATTTGATAATTGCCCTCTTGATTTGTTTATTGCTGGTTAAATTACCACATAATATGTTGTGCATTCTCCAGGACTACTGCAAGATGCACACACACAGGCACACACACATATGGTGAAGACCGAAAGAGACAGAGACAGACGGACACACAGCCTGACATGGCAAGCAGAGACCTGGATCACCTCTCAAGACAAGCCTATGGCCTGTAACCAAGACGACAGGAGCAGACAGGTTGCCTTACGCCACCGAGACAACACAAACTGTGTGTGTCAATATTCATGAGTGTGTGTCTAGATGTTTTTTTTTTGGGTGCTGTTCGCATGAACACAGTTCTCTGTGGGCAAATGCAAGACATTGTAATTGTGTACAAGTTTCTAGTTATGCACAGTGTCTGCATTTACAGACAGAGGATGATTATATTTTCCATCAACATTTGGGCATTTGAAAGCTCATGGTGTGCGTGTGCATGTCGGCATTTATGTGACTGTGTATCTGTCTTTCTACTCATATCAGCTCAGCACAGCAGGTGCCTTGCTCCAGTACATTGCAGCCGCTAGTGAAGCTGAATGTATTGCAGACGCCATGGGAAATATAAGCCAATACTTTCTGTGCTTGTGTGTGTATGTGTGAGGGAGAGAGAGAGCAAGACAGAGAGAGAGAGAAAGAATGACACGACTCAGTGAGATGGAGAGGGGGAAACTGGATGACAGACAGAGGGAGACCAAGATAAACTGAGAGTATAGAGGCCAATCAAGGGTGGAAAGAGTGTTGGTAAAAGAAGCGAGCAAAGGAATTTGAAAAAAGGCATGCACAGGGAAAGAACACAAAAAGAAGCGAAAGAGATAAAGACAAAAAAGTTTGGTGGGCCACTGGATAGTGGCTCATTCAATGTACTCACAAGCCATTACATTGAATTTGACACAGGGTCGGAGTATTGGAAACAAAAGGAAGGAGAGAGAGAGAGAGAGGAAGAAAAGGACATGTGATGACAGGATTATGCTGCTGACATCTGCAGCAACTAGTTAGACTCTAGAGTCCATCTCTTGTCACAAGTAAAAAAAAACCTTTGCATTTGCAAAAAAGCAGCCATTATATACTCATCAAGAAATACCTCTGACATTCATGTTTTATAGCAGGAGCTATTTGAAGCCCTTAGTCTTTTAAGGTTCAGTGTGTAAGTTTTAGTGACATCTAATGGTGAGGGTTGCAAAGTGCAACCAGAGGCTCACGGTGCAGTCATGTGTTCCTCAGATGGTCCCATTTACCGAGTTGTGAAGTCGTTCTTCCGACTTCAGAGTGTGTTCATGAGCTCCCTTCCTGTAAAATTTATGCAAATCGCCTATTCAAGGCATATCCAAAGTAAACTGAATGTAGTTCTTGAACCATTTGGAATAAATGCATGGTTTTGGGCTTCTCTGAAAGATAACACTCTGGAGTGTCTAACACAAAATTCAGAATCACTCTAAGTGCTACTGGAATTGATTAATATAAGTTTAAACACACTAAAACTAATATATTTTTCATTTTTGCTTGAAAATGCTTGCTAACAAATGCATGCAGACAACCGTAGCTGGGACTTATTAGCTGGAAAATACTGTAGGGCCACAGCATAAAGCCTTACCTAGTACAAATTTTATACCAATACCATGAAAAATGACTATTTTAGGCAAGCAGCTGCTGCATCACTCCGTATCAGCCGGTAGCTTGACGCAGATGTGTTTTTTTACTGGTAGATCATGAACTTCCTTTTTAAAGCTGGATATCGTTATTTTAACAATTTTATTGGCTAGTGCCAGTCATCAGCACTATTGCTTGCAATTGGCTCAGCCTACCCACAAATTAATAGGGGCCTTCCTTACAGCGCGGGCTCTCGTTGGCTATAGGCTGTATACGGGACAATTGAGCTCCTATTAGGTCAAATTTGGTGTGTGCAGCGGCTAAATTGAATACAAGATATCGTAGTTGTTTACATTTAAATCAGAGTTATTATGGTTACAATGATGTATGAGCCACGTCTGCTGGCAAATATGAAACGATGGCACAGAAGTCCCTGGGGATTTATTGATGGAATAATGTGTTTTGGACTAAATGTTTTTACTGGATTGGATTGTCTGGACAACGTAACAAGACCATTTTTGTTGGAATATAATCGATCGGTGATAGCTGCCAATGCCACTATTTGAGCTAGCCCCTGCTGCAAAGTTCTGTATACTACTTTATGTGCCACTGTTCACTTTATTTCTCTTTTTCCAAACAAGATTTGGCAACATCCATGTATGTAGATGGAAATGGCTCATTCTAAGGTAATAAAAACATAACAGTTCATTATGTATGGTCTTTATACAGCACTGAAAACACAGTTATGGATATTGCATTTATGTCAATAGATCCTCCTAAATACTACACACTGAACCTTTAAAAGCACCTTGACTGGTCACATGAGGTGATGCCATCTGTGATCTCCCCATCACAACCCAACTCCCTATAGTCGCTGTAAGTGTCGGAGGAGATTGTCTGTTCCTCTCTGGTATCTAGAGATCAGAAGCACCTGTTTGTTTAGGTACTGTGAGCAGAGAAGACAAACAGGAAGAGGCTTTCCAATGGGTAAATTTGCATCACAAAGTGTTGCTATGAAATGGGTTCACTATCCTGTCCTATTCAAGGGCTGGATCCTCCTTAGTCTGCATTTCGTCAGCAAATACATCACAGAGTAGCCGGTTTGCTGTCCTTCTTTTGAGCGAATTTGGAGGACACACAGTATATGCTCTGCTGCCCTCGGGATCCCATATGTGTGAAGCCAGGAAATATTATTATTTTTTCTTTCTGGCTAGATGGAAGGATATTAGAAATTACATATACTACTGTACTTTGACTTGGAGGGCCAAAATGCACGAAACCTTGTTCTTGAGGTTGAACTATCACATTTGAAGAGAGGGAAGTGAAAGTTCAGTGTGGCTGTTAGGATCTCCAAAGGACCCGCCATCATGGCCCATGTTCTTCCCTGCACCTCATAATTGCTCATACTATACTTAAGGTTACTATGCAAAGCAAAAAGACAGGAAACAAACTGATAGAACAGGTACTGATAGACAGTCCACAGTCATACACCCAGTGACCAGTTGATCTGTGGGCTTCAAGTGCTTACTTACAGATTGCAAACATTAATCACACCTTTTAAAACTGACAAACCTGTCATGTTCACAGATCACACACATATTTGCCATCTCTAATCTTTCCTCAAAACCTCTATTTCAATCTGCACCACAGCCCCTTTCATCACTTGTCCATTTTGCCAACAACAGACACCAAAAGAGAAGCACAGTCATGACAAAAAATGCTGGGTGAATCTGCTTTTTGTACAAAGTCTTTGTAGCTTACAGAGCTCCCCTGGAGCCACATAATGCGACACAAGTCAGGGTGGAAATCTGTCCATATGGTCTCATAATCTGGGTTCTCAGTTTTGAAAACCGTGATTACCAGCCTGTGTTCTTGCAGTCAATGCCTGCAGCAAATGGACATTATTACTAGAGATGGATGAGGATAACCAGACCTAGACTACTGTAATTAAATAACAATAACCAGAATAATACTGTGAGTTGGGCTACTCTGTATAATTTGATGAAACAAAAGACTATTTTGTTGTTGAGCTCTTAATGGGGGGACAATTAAAAATGCATACATGGACATACAGCGTCAGCACATTGTCAGATTAATTAGATAATTCCTTGGAAGAATGTGTGTGATGCCTGAACTATATTAAATTTCAGGTTTCTCCTCTGAGTGGTACACAAACAACAACCCTCATCACTCTCTCTGAACTGAAGGGAGTGAGAATAACAGAGATCAGAAGGAGGAGTTGGGGATGAAGAGGATCTGGTTGAGAAGGGAACTGTAAGCCCTCGTCTCTCTCATCTCTTCATCCATATTTCAACAGGGGTCTAAATGGGCTGACATGATCCCTTGTTACAAACAGAGGGAGAAAAAACGACAGAGAGCTCAGCAATTGAAGGAAACAAGAGTGAGGGTCTAGGCTGTGGCTAGAATTAAAGGAGACTCCCACTGCTAACTGAGGTTTTCCCATCCATTTAACTTTAATTGTGATGTTTTTTTACATATATATTAGATAGCTGAAGATCTTTTCAAAGCAGTTTTGCCATACCCCTCAGGATGAAGTCTAATTTTTAAATTAGAACCAGACACTTTTTCATTGAATAGGAACACTCAAAGATTGATCAGCCAGTCTGCATGTCATACAATATGACAAAACTAACATCTCTCTCCTTATGATTGCCTCCTCTAACTACACAGGTACGGCCTGAACTTTTAGATTTCCTCTTCTCTCTCTCTGTGTCTTTTCTTTCTGGCAATCGATTTCCTTGCGATTGGTTAGGCTCCCTGAATGCATGCCTCTAATTGCAGGCATGGCGAGTGGATCTCTGAGCATCACAGGTGTTTCATGAAAGGAGAGCAAACACGACGTGAGTAGCACGGTAGATGAATGAGGCAACACAGAGTGAGAGTGAGCGAGACACAGGGAGCGAGACACTAAAAGAACAAAAAGAATTATTAACAGGTTGTGATCCAGACATTTGTGATGCTAATTTCTCAGCAGAAAGTTGAAGGATTCTCTCTCTCTCTCTCTCTCTCTCTCTCTCTCTGTTTACTGCTCTTTATTCTGTACTGATGCGGATAGTGTTGAAGCAGACCAAGATAACTTATTTGAATCTCTTGATAGTGGAATGGGACATGACAGCATTTCATAACATACCTTCCCAAAACAAAGCAAAGAACAAGATCTGGATTTGTGTGCAGTGGTGTTCAAGTGAGATTTGATGTGTAAAATGCAACCATGTTGTGTCCATAAATACAATTCCTCATGGCTGTGGCTGTGCCACAGATTCTGACTCCACCTGTACACGTTCCTTTTCATGACACTATTGTGTCAGTCAATTGATCAACAAATAGTTATCAAGTAAAAAATACTAAACATGATAATAATAACTAATAAACTGATATCAGACAGTCAACTTGGTGGAGTGGGCGGATTTAAAGGTCTGGACCCAGGCAAGATATCCCAACTAAGCCCAAGTGATTAGTCCACACTCTTCCCTGCTTGAGGGAAGAGTCAAGCTTGAGATTTTCATTTATCAGGGGATCAAATAAGACAGCATCATCCGCCCCAGCCACCTCTCTGCAACCTCGGTAAAACAAATTGTACTTATTTATTTAGCATGCTAACAATGACAGCAGGCAAGTATAATGTTTATACCATGTCCACCATGTTAGTTTAGCGTGTTAAATTATGTCTGAGGCTGATCGGAAATGTCATTAGTTTTGCAGGTATTTTGTTTTAAACCAAAGTTTGGACAGGCTTTGACCTGTCGATGGTGCTACATGAAAAGTCAGGGGGGGACCAAAGTGAAAGCAGTTTATCCTGAGACACTGACAGTTAGACAGATTACTCAAAACCACAAAAGTCAACCTCATGTTGGCGCTAGAATTGCCTGAATTTCCCCATAGATGGACAGATTTATGAAGTCTATGTACCAAAATGTTTTGCCACTCTGTCTAGTAGAATCTGAGATATTTCACCGGTGAAGACCTTGACCTGCTGGTGGCGCTAGAAGAAATAATTAGGATTCATCCTCTGGGCACAGTGGATATCTGCATCAAATTCCATGCAATAGTTGTTGATATATTTTAGACTGGAACAAACTGGTGGACAGACTGAGATTGCAGAGCCATGCCATCTAGCCCAAGAGAAGAGAGAGAAAAACTGCACATGCCTCCAGCTAATTGTTTTTCACCAGAACCTTATACTGATGTCAGGCCAACACAACTCTTGCAATTACTGTACTCTATTGTAAAAGCTCACACAGGAATGCTTTGTGGCATTTTTTTTTACTGTATCCCACAAATGCTTTATTGTAAACCAAGAGAGGCTACTGTGAGCAGATGCTGAAGGAAAGAAATGCTATTGTGGCCTAAATTTTACCCCAGGCTCAGAAGAGCTGCTGTGACAGCTCCCACTCTGCTCCCGCTCTCACGTCAGTCTTTCTATCAGCCCCCAAACACCAAAGTAGTCAGTTCCACCTCCTCAAGTATAAGCCATGAGGCACACTGGCTCAGGAATACAGAGTGACTGACAGCAACACTGACTGACAGAATGAACCTCTTAGCGGGTTGTGTTTGGACTAAAACTCCTAAATCCAGGGAAAATATATCATAAACTTGAGCAGAAGGAAAATATTAACATGTTATTCTACATGTTCTGATGAGAAATGCCAGAAGTCATCCGTGTTTAAGAGTGTGTTGACGTTCTGTGTTGTTTATTCAGTGCTGTGCTTTATCATTATGATATTTTAAAAGTTATAGTCACTATAAAATGTTCTTGCCAAATTCAAATGAAACATTAAACACTTAACAGAAACTGACAGAGGCAAAACATATCATTCACAGACAGTACATCATTTCTATTTTTCTGTCCCTGTTTCATTTGACCTTGATTTTCTGCTTGCCATTCCTCTCTTCCTTCTTTCTCTCATTAGTTAAGGGTATGGGTATGAGTGGTGACTTTGCGACATTGAAAAGGATTTCGGCTTCGTCAAAGAGAAACAAAATCCTAAAAACTTTTTCTCCTTATCCTTTAGGGGAGACTGGGTATGGTTGTAACATGGGGAGAGTTGTAACAACACAAGATATAAGGATAAGAGAGGAGTTATGTGATCATTTCAGCATTTATCTACTTCTTCCCCGATCAGGGATGGTTGCAAGGTTACATTCAGAATATACAGAGAAAAGGTTTAGAAATAATATTACTTATATTAGATTCAAATGTAATTCAATTTCTTAGGCAACATGTGATGCATTTTTCCCTTGCTAATTTCAAAACACTATGCTAATACAGCTAGGTAAACAATGGCTGACAGTGGTGGGGGGGGAGGGTTGTAACACTTCTGGCTACAACCATCCCCTGTACATACACTTTGGGACTTTCTTGATTTCAGTATTTTTACAGCATCAAATACAGCATGAGATCTACAACTGACAACACATATTAATAAAAGCAGCAATAAATATGTCACGGCCCCCAGCCCCTGATCCCCTCCAGTGACAGTGTGTGTATGGGTGAATGATTTTGATATGTCTTTTGCCTTTTGAGGGTTTGCTGTGTGCTTGGTGTTTGTCTGTCTCCCCTTCCTTGTTTCCCAGAGCTGGTGGGCGTGGTCTTCAGTTCCTCATGGCTGTGGCGCACGTGTTGGATATTGCCTCATCACCACTCCCTATTTAACCCTGGCCAACTCACCAGTCCTCGCCGGATTGTTGTGTAACTATAGTACGCATCACTCCAGCCTCAGATCAGTCTAGTAACCCTGTGTATCTGTTTGCTTGCTTACACTATCTGTTTCTCATCTTCAGGAAACCCGCCCTGCTTCCCTGGATCTCAGGTCTTCACCGCCAGTCAGCGCAACCCTCAGGAGTGTCCTCCGCCTCGCCTCGCCTCGCCTCGCCTGCCAGCTTCCCCTGCATGCCTTCTCCTACGGAGCCCGGACCTTGCCCCTCTCCCCCATCAGTTTTCCCTCTGTCATTTCATCAATAAAACTCTTTTGTTCATCCCCCAGCTCCAGTCTGCTCTTGGGTTCTGTTACCAGCCCTGACAAAATACTAGTAAACACTAATGGCACATATCGCATCAATGGGGTAAATACCTAGGGAACGAAGTTAGAGTTAACAAAAAGTGCAATTAATACAAGATAATTGTAAGGGGATAGAAGACGAAGAGCACAGGAAGTGCATGTTAGATGTTAGGAGTTAGAGGTGTTATAAGGAAGGAAGGAAGTGTTCTCGGAAGAGATGAGTGAAGGAAGTGTTCTCGGAAGAGATGAGTTTTCAAGAGCTTCTTGAAGTTAGAGAGGGACATGCGAACAGCCGGGACTGGGATTGCTTTGTGTGAAGGGATGGCAGAGCCAGGCGGTGTTCGTTGGAGGAGCGTAGTGGCCGAGAAGGAACGTAAACTTGTATTATGGAGTTTATGTAGATGGATGCAGACCCAGTAGTCATTCTGCATCCAAGCATTAGTGACTTGAATCTGATTCTGGAGGCCATGGGGAGCCAGTGGAGGTCGCATAGTAACGGAGTTACATGAATCCTTTTGGGCTCATCAAAAACCAGACGCGCTGAACCATTCGTATGGGTTTCACCACACAAGCTGGAAGACCCGCTAAATTTTTATTCATTTAGTTGACACTTTTATCCAAAGCGACTTAGAATTGCTATACAGGTCGCACGCCTCTCGAGCAACTAGGGTTAAGTGTCACCACATAATGTGTGTAGAAGGGCATTACAGTAATTGAGGCGAGAGATAACCATGACCTGTACCAGAAGCTGGGTGGCGTACTGAGTGAGGAGGGACTGATTTTTCTGATGTTGTATAGAGCACAGCAGCACGACCGAGAGACAGCAGCAACATGCTCTGAAAAGGACAGCTGGTCATCAATCTTGACACCAAAGTTTCTCACCACGCTGGTTGAGGAGCCAATTTGTAGTGTGATGTTATAGTGGATAGATTGCTTGGCTGGAATGACCAAGAGTTCACTCTTAGAGAGGTTTAGTTGAAGGTGGCAAGCCTTCATCCATGTTGGTGTATGTGTTGTCACCCGATATTTTCCCAACTCAATCTCCACCGGTGGAGAAGACTGACAAAAAGGTTTGTAGTGGTTACAACACACATGCACACATTTAAGTTTACAGTGCATGGTTGTGCATTGACTTATCAAAACCTTTCATTAAATACAATTATTTGCCATTATTTAACTTTACCCTAAAACTAACCCCTAATCTTTGTTATTAAAGAAATACATAAAAATACTAAAAGTGGTAAGTTTAGCATAGCCCTTTAAAGTGAAATTCCATTACTTCTGGGGATTTTTCCTCTTCTTTCAATACCATATGAGGAAATTTGGTCTGTTGAAAGCAGCTAAGTGCAGGTGCTCACTCACAAACACACATCCTCATCACCTGTACCACCATAAACCATCATTTTCTATTATATTTTTCTCAGTTGGTTCACTTCAGAAAATTCTGATTGCTTCTGTTGCAGCGAGCATGGAACAAACACTGCAGATTCAGGGTCAAGGGGTGTGCTGAACCCCTGAAAAGTACACATAAATGGTTTTGCCCAGCCTTTCTTTAGAACTTTAGAGGTTTTTTTTAAGTCTTTGCTCACTCTCTCTACTCCATTTCCTAATTTCTTTGCCCTTATCAGACTACTACAATATTAATCCACATGTGCTGCAAGACTGAAATGAAGTAGAAGAATGGACTCAATAATGCATAGCGTTCTCGCTACCTTCAGGTGAAGCTTGTACAAAATTAGGACATTGAAATGAAGAGCAAACTTGGCTGGCTAAATGAAGTCAAAGTTTGCTTTTTAACTGGATGCGAAAGTTTTAGCCCCAGTGCAGATGGTTGGAATAAGTCTGTCTTTATCATTGTGTGTGTGTGTGGACTAGTGGTAAGTCCCTTGTAGGCATGTCAGCACAGCATGAGAGCCAATGTTCCTGTCTTTATTAATTACTACCTGACACACACACACTTGCTCACACGTACGTACCCAGACCTCCATTAAACTACTCCCCAAAATGCACGCAATTACATGTTGATTCAAACACACACCTGTCTCCAACAACACCCCCGCCACCACCACCACACACACACACACACACACACATTGAAGGAAGCTAGATATGTGTTCCTATTTCCCCTCTGCACGTCTACTTACTCATGCTTGGTTAAAACAGAGAGGGCAGGGATAAAGCAGATGAAGCAAAACGGCGACTCAAGCTGCTAGCCTCAACTAGAGGCTGCTACCATGACCTGGTAAAAACCCTAATGCATTAGACATCATGCCAATCCATGACATACTCTATTTATAGAGTTAGGTTCTGTTCCTAGTTTTCTCTTCTCAGAAAACATGTCAAACTGTTGTTTGGTCTTGCATTATTCATTAGACTAGCTTAGCAGTGGCATTGCCTACTGTATATTGCTCCCAACTCTCATAACTATCATTTGTTATGCTTCCAAGCTTCTCCACAGTGGCAACCCTTATTCCCATTTTCATTTCCATTATAAGAGTCAAACGGCCATTCCCTCATGTTAATGTCCCTGATAATCAGCCTTCTTATGAAGGGCACAACGTGAGCACAGCTGCCAAGTCTCCCCGCCAGAATTCTAACAAAATAAAAAAGATAAAACAGAGGACAGGACACTCGCCAAAGCGTTTACCTAGCAAACATTAAGACTAAACATTATTCAATAGTACAAAAACAGTGCAGTCATTTTTACATCAACAGTCCATGGAGCAGGCAGGTAACGCTAAGCAGGGAAGGGGGATGTAAGATGCTCTCCTGTCTCTGAGCCATCAAGGTGCCCTTGGACAGGGCATGGAATCCTCAGTGGCTCCAGTGGTGCTGTTCAGTAGTTATCGGTACAAGAGTGTGTCTGTACCAGCCAGCTCCCAAGTGTGAGCATGCAGCTGTCAAATTATTAAGCACAGCAAAAATACTAAAGAAAATGGCTCTGTGTATATACATATTAAAGTTGTAAAATAAGAGATCTACATCATAATTAATCATTAAATGGGGGCATATTCAACAGCTATGGTGCCCAATAATTGTTCCACTGATGTCATTATTGACCTGTCTGTTTTGAGAACCACTGGAAAAATTAAGGAATTGTAAGATGTGACAGAATCTGCAAAAATGAAATGAAAATGACGGGGTTCCTCTTTAATCTCATATTCCAACTCCAAAAATGGCAGCAGTTGCAAAAAGCCCATTGAAGCTCACAATACTGTTAGACAAAAATGAAGATGGAGGAACAAAAGAACCTCCATCAACTTCCTTGATTTCATTTCCACTCCCAACTTTCACGATTCCATTTGTTTAAATAGGACCAATTTCAGTCATGGTATTGCTTTATCTATCTTTTTCTTATCTTCCTCTCTTCTCTGGCTGTGCTGGGGCCAAATCCTCCCTTGAGGCGATGAGGGGCCAGTAGAGAGACAAGCTGTATCTGTGTGTGTCTCAGGATCTACAAATGTGTCAACCACAATGCAAAAATTTGAAAAGCAGTCATTTGTGATCATGATTAGTCAGCTCTCATTAGGTTACTGATCCGGTGCAGGGGAAAGGCACAGTCCTGCTGTAAGGAATTATAGTTGGGTAAGTATGACATATACACATCTCAAGTAAACAGAGACATTAAAATTTCATAGGTGGTTGTCACATGATTTACATTACCAATTAGTTAGTGAAATCAGTAAAATCAGTCAAGTAAAAATACCAAGCAATGCCTACAAGCTGCAACAAGATGCAACATTGTAACGCAGGCTACATTAGTTCACTGGTTAGCTAAAGTATAACCAAGGTCAGTCACTGCAGCTCAACTGGTTCCATTGATATTAATAGGCACTGGCAGTGACTGCACCCTGTGGGATCCTATCTCTGCAGGTTGGCAAGCTCAGGTATCGGAAAGCACAATATGCACAAGTGCACAGAAACACATTTGGACAATGGAGCAGACATGCTCAGAAGAGTGCAAAGGTGGAACAGAAGCATTAGTAGAAGCTTGTTATTTTGGAAAAAATATCACTTTCAATCTTTTCTTACCCAGTCTGTTGTCCTCCTTGATGTAGAACCACTAAACACACAATGCAGATTCTATCGTCCAAACATCCCTCCCTCTCGCTCTCTCACTGCTCCCCTTCTAAAGAATGTATGTATAGAAATCTACATCAAAAGCAGAGCTGGCCGAGCCAATAAGCGACCTTTGCGGTGGCATAGGGCCCCGTGGCCAGCAGAGGGCCCCCTACAGTCACTGCCAGCTAGTGGTGGATTTTCATTGAAATAAGGAACCTAAATGTTTTTTGAAATAAAATGGAATACAATTCTATGTTTCGCATTTTAATCAGCACAGTGGTTATTAATTTAGTTATTTATTATGGAAAATCAGCTGCCCTGATGGGTAAGCTTGCTTGGACCTCCCCATCACTCCCGACCCTGACTGGGTTTGTGATGTCACTCGTTATGCTGGGTCAGTCAGAGGCTCTGATGTCTGATGGAAGAAGAGATGAGATGAAGATAAAGGTATGTAAGCCCATTGGCTCCATTTTCCGATGCCTGTATAATCTTCACTAAACATCTTATATTACAGTATTACATCAGCCTTAGCCACGCTGGTCTTAACAAAGCTACACTTGCTAACAACGTAATGCGCTAAATGCGATTAGCATTACAACGTATTATTATGGTAATTTTAATAGACAAGGGTCTGATTCAATTTAAGCTGTTAGCCTTTATAGCTTTCTATATTATCCAACTAACATTAGCCATGGAGTTGAGCTGTTCACATCGGGTGTTATAAAGCATTTAATTAATTTAAATTAATTAAAAAATGAAAAATTAATTAAAAATTTTATTAAAAAATACTTTATATAAAAAAAAAAGAAAAAAAAAAGATTGGGTTCATAGCAAGGTTGATGCTTGAAGCAAAGAGATGGGGGGGTGAAAATGGGTGTTTTTATTAGGGCGTGCCTTATCCTCTGTTAGCGGTGGTGGGGGTCGATCACCAAAAGGTGAAGACGGGCGTGAAAAGGAGGGTATGTGTATATGGGATGTCCAGTGTTATCCTCTAAAAGCGGATGTTTGGGAGTGGCTTTAGCAACCGGTTGTACATATAGAGGGCTAGTTTTTTGACTTACATCTGACCGAGAGCGTGGAACAGAGTGACTTTTTGACTTTTTTCCGTATCGGACAGAGCTATTTTCGTGCAGAACAACAGCGCCATCAGCATCACAATCGTTGGACGTCCCAGGTAATCAATTGGGTGTAATGACTCCAAAACAACGTATAATTATAGATCCTGTTGCAATGAGTATGGCTCCTAGAAAGAAGACTCCCCCAACAACATTGGCTGATTTTCTGGACTGAAAGGCTTGGGTGCCTCAGTTTGAATGGGCGGTGGAAGATTTTAGAATGTCGGAATTCTTGTTTGAGCACGGATCAGTTCATCTTCATACAAGAGAGCTTGATGAAATTTTTCTTTGTGAAAGCACAAGGACACATCTCCTAACACTACTGCAAGCAGTATTATACAGGTAGAACCCTTTTCTCATTGCTTTGCTTAAATGTGTAGTTAGAGTGGAGGACAGTGTGAGCACAGTAGTTACTAAAACACTAAAAAAACAATGGGGAATATGTCTAGTCTACTAAACCATGTCAAAAAGAGATATTAATCTACTCTACTCGATATAGCAAATGTTTTTCCTGTGAACGATAATGAGTTTCATATGGGTTATGTGCTTTGTTTTTGTACTTTTAGCATTGGTTTGTGTGTTTTAATGCTAACCAGAAAACAGCATGTGATGTATTGCTTAACTGAATTTTTGGTTTGTAAAGACATAGGTGTTTGTACTGATTTTCTGAAAAGTGTATACTTGTAATCATCGTTGTTGGAAATAAAATACTTGAACACAGACGTTGAAATGTCAGTCTTTGTAACAAAGATCATGGAGGAGGTGATGAGGAATATAAACTATGCGCAAAAACTTAAAAAGGCCATATTTGACACTACTTGGGTTCGGTACGCAGATTCAGATGTAGAAAACTGGCTCATGAAGCAAGATGCCTATACTCTACACAAGACGGCTCCAGTGCATTTTAAGAGAAACAAGGAATTCAATAGATTGGCAATTCCAGCTAGATCTAGTTGACATGTCCGCTTATTCTACTGAAAATGATGGGGTACGCTATTTATTAACGTGTATAGATTTCTTTTCAAAATACGCATGGGTGCGTTGTTTAAAAAATAAGAGTGGTAAATGCGTCACAGCGTCCTTTAAAGATATCTTAGCTGAAGGTAGAATACCGCATAAAATTCAAACAGACGAGGAAAAAGAGTTCCTAAACAAAGATTTCGATGCATTAATGAAAATTAATAGTATCGTACACTTTACTACATTAAATGAGACTAAGGCATCTGCAGTAGAGCGCTTTAACAGGACTCTGAAATCTAAAATGTGGCGTTATTTAACAGCCAATAATTCTAAACGATACCTAGATATATTGCAGGATTTAGTCACCTCCTACAATCATAGTTATCATCGTAGTATTAAAATGAAACCGATTGATGTAACAAAAGACAATGAAGATATCGTATTTAACAACTTGTATAAAACAAAAGATAAAAGAGTAATTTGTTTTAAATATGAGGTGGGTGATATTGTAAGAATTTCAAAACTACCCGGCCCTTTTAAAAAAGGTTATGAGCAAAATTATACTGATGAATATTTCACTGTAAAGGAATGCGTGTCAAGGGATCCTCCTGTTTACAGGTTAAAAGACTATGACGGCGAAATATTACCGGGGACATTTTATGAGCAAGAGATGCAAAAAGTTATTATAGATTAAAAAAAAAACATTTAAAATAGAAAAGATTTTATCTAGAAAGAAGACAAGGCCGGGACATAGTGTTAGTCAAATGGGTCGGATGGCCAGATAAATTTAACTTGTGGGTTTTGGAAAAACAGGTCATTCAGCTACCTTAGCAGATTACAAACACATGTATAAATGGATACAGAGGATTTTTTTGTCACCCTACCCAGCAACTCGTCTGCATTATTTTACCCGAGCAATACAATAACAAACTTTAGAACAAAACTATCCAAGCCTTTACACTTTAAATCAGCATACGAGGTGGGTTTGATAGAAATACAATATCCAAAAACATGGAAATCGTTTTCATCAGAAGACTCAAAATTTGTTGTGTTTGATAAAAAATCCAACAAGAGGGTAGTTCTATCAGCGACACAGGGGTTCTATACAACAATGTCAAAGATAATAGCTGAACTAAACAGTTGTTTATCTGAAACCGACATGGGTCATATTGAGCTTGATTACAACAACATTACCAACAGAGTAAGCATTTTACCAACGAGAGACGTAGAATTAACGTTTCAAGGTAAACTTGCACAAATGTTGGGATTTATCCCCAGAGCAGCTTTTAAAACTCACGAGGGAATTGCAACATTTAGATCTCAGCCACGAACTAACACAGTGTTGACACAGATGCCGTATTTGGCGCCACATCCTACCAATGTTAATGTAGGGACGTATAATATTTGTTTGTACCGATATTGTTGATCATCAAACGGTAGGGGATAGTTACGTCCCTCTTTTAAGAATAGTACATATATTGGGGCCAAACAACCATATGATCACAAATACTTATGACAGACCACACTATCTGAGGCTCCGCAAAACACACATTGATAGTATCGAGATTTCTCTCAAGACAGATCAGAATCAACATATCCCTTTTACGTACGGCAAAGTGATGATAAAGCTACACTTTAGACCTGTAAAATATCAGTATTAGACAAAGAGCAAACATGTACCATCCATATGCCCACAATGTGGACAAGTACGATGCATATCATACAGCCCAAGCGGGTAGTGATTTACCAGGATACAGCGGGCTCGGTGCTCAGTATGGTGCAGGGTTAGGGGGTATCTTCAGGGGTTTGTTTAGATTAGCATTCCCCTTATTCAAGAAAGGATTTACATTTGTTGCCCCTAATTTAAAGATAGCCGCTAAGAACATAGCTGCGGATGTTATTACTAACGTCATGAACAGACGTGAAGAGGGGTCGGGTATATTGGCCGTGGCCCCCCGACCAATAAAACGACCTCGTGGGAAAAGAGGGAGTTCCCCACCAAAGAGGCGTAGCCGAACAACAAATAAGAGGACCCATACTAAGACTAGAAAAAATAAACACGCAAGGAGAAGCAAGTCGACAAAACGTCAGAAGACAAGAGACATTTTCTAACAAGAATATCGTTGGTACATAGCCTGTCACAAGAGTGCGTTAAGTCGGAGCTAGACCTGTTTATGGTGCCGTTAACACAAACAAGTATTGAGAAATGCTTCTACATCAAATTCCCTCCTCTAGCGGCGGTATTAGACTCTGCACCCCTTGAATTTTTCATTCCAGCTTGTACAGAGGACTACCTGGATCTAAACAATACGTTTCTGTACACGCGTGTAAAAAATCACCAAAGCTAACGGCGGAAACCTGGATCAAGCAGACGAAGTGGACTTTATCAACTACCCTGGATGTACAATATTTTCACAGGTTGACATATCGTTGGGGGACCTACTCATAACGCAATCATCAAACACATATCCTTACAGGGGTATAATAGAGTGCCTTTTGAACTACGGAAAGGACGCTTTGCAGACACAGTTTGGATCCGGACTATTTTGCATGGATACAGCAGGTCATATGGACGACGCAACAGCTGGAGGACGCAATGAGGGACTAGTTAAAAGAATGGAGTACACACAAGGCGGCCGCGTAGTGGAGCTAATAACCCCTTTACATTCTGACTTGTTTTTTCAAGACAAGTTAATAATAAATGGCGTAGACCTCAAGATAAAATTCATAAGAGCTAAAAACGAATTTTGCTTAATGCGCAACACTGTAGACGACTTTCAGGTTAACATTATGTCAGCAAGCCTGTTTGTAAAGAAAGTCACCATATCTCCGGCTGGTAAGCTAGCGCACGCTAAGGCATTAACGCATGGCAATGTTAAATATCCCATAGACGGAGTGTGTCTTAAAAATTTTAGTGTCCCAATGGGCACTCATGTTTGTAATCAAGAAAATGTATTCTTGGGACAAATACCTAAATTTATTGTAGTAGGATTTGTAGATCATGAGGCATTTACAGGTATTAGGTAGTTATGCGTGTAATCCATTTACATTTAACCATTATGATATAGAGTTTTTATGTTTATAAGTTGACGGCCAACAATATCCTTCAAAACCCTTTCAACCCAACTTTACCAGAGGGAATGCCATCAGGGAGTATCATCAATTGTACTCGGCAACTGGAAAGTATCTTAAAAACAACGCTATGGCCATAACCCGCAATGAGTTTTGTAATGGATATAGTCTGTTCTGTTTTAACCTGAGCCCTGATGAAGGATGCGGAGACCATATGTCGCTCATTAAAAATGGTAGCGTTAGATTAGAGGCTCGTTTTAGAAATCCACTTCAAAGCACAATAAATGCTGTTATTTACGCTAACTCTAACTTTAACAAACAATAGTATGAATACGATAGAACTGTAAAAAGTACTTGATAAGGTAGTGAAGCAAGGCGTCTTTCTTGGAGTATTTGCTAGTGACCAGCTTCCTAAATCAGTTATTAAAAAGAGACCTGCCATGTTGGTGGTAAACACAGACCCCTCCCACCTGGGAGGACAACACTAGGTCATCTATATTGACAAGCAGGGTGTGGGATCATTCTTTGACCGTTTTGGGAACTCTCCGGTATTCTCGCATTTTCCTGAATCCTTTTCTGTCTTTCTCAACAGTAATTGTAAGTCCACGCAACATTCTGTTGCTGACAAGTGCAAGATGTGGATTCTGTAGTGTGTGGTCAGCATTGTGTGTTTTTTCTTTACCACATGGATAGAGGGTTATCTTATGACAATGTAATGACTAAATATAGTAATAAATGGTCATGCAATGATTTTATGGTGTGCAAATTTGTGAAACAAATATGACCCTCGGTTGTATGTGGTCAAAATAATTATGCAGAATGTAACCAGTGTGTCCAAGTATCAGATTCTTTTAAGTGTGTATAATAATATTAGAAGTTGTGTGTTGATCATTATCAAAATGATTTATAGATTGAAATGTGTACGACAATATTTTTTGTTATTATGGTGATATAAATAAAAACACTTTGAAATGATAAAGTTATGTCTCTATGTATTTATTTAAAACCGATAATGATATACAAGTAAAAAGTTATCCAATCACTCAATCACATTTAGGACATACAAATGGACATTGTTTGCTAATCGATGTCCTCTGGTAACAAGAGGTGTAGATGGTGGAACAGTAATAAGAGGAGAAGATTCTCCAGAAGTCTTTCTCTTAATCTCGTCAATTTTTCTTTTGACCTGTTGATTTGGTACAACTGATAAAGGTATATTCAATATAGCCAACGATTAGCAGATATTCATCCCAACCTGTAGGTCTCTGGCTGTCAGACACGTTGTGAGAAGCAGTCACTCCTCTAATCAAATCATACACGAGACCCTTTAATAACATTACCGTTAAACGCAAACTGCCCACGTTCAGTCCATGCAGATATGTTTTTTGAGGAGGACATTTTATCCAAAATATGCTGAGCTTTATTCCTGCTGTTTTTTAAAAACTTCTTCAAAAACAAAATCTCTTCCTTCTTGATTCTTCTGCTCTAAAGAGTGAAAATCCTCAGCGACCGGCATTGACAAAGTTACTGTGTTCTGGTCTTTTTCTCCTTGTTTTACCATGGTGAGAAATCTCTCTTTGCTTTTTCATGAAGATCTTCAGTCTTTTGATCCAGAATGTCTTTTATAGTACGATCCAGGTCATTTTCAACAGTTTCTTGAATAGACTAGCTTTTTTTGTGCATACTCCATAGTCATCTAACTTTGTCTTGAAGCAATAAGACTCGTTATAAAAGGCACAGCGATACTCAGGAGGGGGAGAAGAAAGACTGTTTAAGCAACGTCTTCTTTTTCTTTGAAGCGCAAACCTTTTTATTGGCGAGCAGTCTAATCCCCGCCTTTTTTAAGTTTTGATACTGTGTCTTATTTAAAGGAATTTTACCTTTTAAAACATTGTGAGCTATTTTGCATAACGCTACCAAAAGGTCTGATGATGCAGATTTAATAATATTCACTCTCTGAGATGGAGATGCTCCGTGCATAGTTTGCAGTAAAGACAGGTTTCGTTTAATGCGATCAGACATGTTTATTTACTTTCTCTTAGGCATATACACAACAGGCAGGTCTGAAAGCAAGTCAGTTCTGAGTCTGAAATCATCAGGTGTCTTAGCTTTAAAATCAATCATCAAGTAACCGTAAGGAACACTCGTGGCATCGTCGAAACAATCCATAAAAAAGACTCTTCCCAGGAAACATTTGTCTAGCCATTAGCATGACTTGGTATTTATCTCTGGGATTTTTAAACAAAATAATTGGTATTCAAATTAATAGTACGGCTAACTTTGTCTTTAAAAAATTAATTCTGCATTAGGTATAAACAACTTAAATTTCTATGATGCACATATTTTGTAAACGCATTTTGGACCTCAGTGTTATTGCTAGCATCATTCATTAAATAATCAATAATCAACAAATTGTTTTTATCTAAAGGCAGCAATGTATCATCACATAAAGAAGTTGGCAAGCCTTCAACGAATTTTCAATTTTCAATCTGTTTTGAAATGAGCTTATCGGCATTTTCAATTTCATTTTCACAAAATATGTTTTACCACTGTTTGAAGGACCTGACACAATTAGACTAAAAGAATGTTGTAGTCTAAACTTCTCAGATCAGGAAAAACTCGTTTAGTGTACATGACTTGAAGTCTTGCGGCAAATGTTTTATTTTTTAGTTCGAAAGCCTTTTTATTTCTCAGATACTTAAAATTGTCTCCTATTGTTAGGATAGTAGATAGGGTGACATCTATCTCAGCTTAAATCACACCCTAATGTCCAATGCCCATGTGTTGCAGTATAAAACCAGGAAAAAAAAGACTTTGGCCCTGACGTATTTTGTTTACTAGCTAATAATTAAGATGTTGCAGGCAAAACACATGATCGGTCTAAGAAAGTAACACAGAAGACGACAATACAGTAAGTACAAAGAAATATTATTATAATAGGTGACAACAACTAACGCCACTTCCCTAGCAAAGGTTGTGATCTATAAAAAACAAACTCGTTGAAGACATTGAAAATGTGCATCCTGTAAGTAAACTCTGAACCATGTGTACGCACATAAAGAAGAGAAATGAGAAATGGCAACTCACATGACAGAAGCATGAAACTGTTTGAAGTGAATAGTCCTACAACTGTGTAAAATAAATTGAAATATTACCTCTGAGTAGTATAGGCTTAAAGCCTAAAGTCTTTCTAAATAATCAGACACTTGTTTGATTTATTCTCCCTGAAGTTCGCTATATAAAATTAAAATAAACAAACAACAACAAAAAAAACAACATAATTTAAGATAATATGCGGCACACAAAAAGAACCATGACTGAGGATAATAAAGACAAGCGGAGATTCTGTTTCTGCAAAAGAACACCTTAAAGATGTTGGACTGTTTAACCAGGAATCATATTAATTACTTGTATGCTGTACAAATCCAGGGGTCATCCCGTATTGCGTGTGTGGGACCCCCATTTGGTCAGTGATGTCACTACTCAGGAGGAATGCGAAGGAAAAATAACCAAGCATGCATTTGAAACATTTCGTTTTTTACGTAACACATCTGAAGTATTTTGTTTACTTGCTAATAATCAAGATGTTGCCAGCAAAACACAAGAGTGTGTTTCTCATGGCTTCCAGCGGAATTTGAGGACCTTAGTCTATCAGCATTAAAGGCCGTCCCTCAGACATCCCGTGAGTCATAACGCGACGGGAGCTTTGTTAAAAATTACTGAAAAACCTCCTATTTGTATGAAATACAAAAGATGCTTTGTAATTTACGTTTACTTAAATGTTTCTGGTTATAATATAATGTTTTTTTGCCGGTAATTGTCATTCCTATGACCTGATTGTTCAGGTGGTCTGTTAAAGCGCAATCGTTACATTACCAGCGAATACGTGCTGTTGACAGACTCTCAGAAACTCAGTTGAATCCATTGGGTTTGAGACGTTGTGTCTAACAAGACTTATTGTTGCAGTGCTGTAGCTCCTATGGTGGGCGATGTTAAATGAAAAACCCCAGAAAACAGCACAAGTCACATCAAACTCTCTGAAACTTTGATCAACTAATAGGGTTTAAGGTATTTCGTTTAACTAGACTTGTGATTGCACCTCTGTGGCCCCGTGGTGGGTGATGTCAAAAGATAAACCCCAGAAAACAGTACAAGTCTCACACAAGTAACAATTTACCTAGATGTTTGCCTAGATGTTTTAAAATCTAGATATTTGTCCCATCGTATTAGCAAGGCATAAGGATTATAATTCGCGGGAGCACGCAAAGCTGGCCTCTATTTACTACTCACAAGTTCTCCACATATTTTATACTTTTATTTTGATGGATAGCTCACTCTTTCCACATGTACTGGTGAGACAAAATCAAAAATCAAATGCAGATCATTGCAGCTTTTCCCCACACTGGCAGTTACAATCTAATGAAGCTTGGGAGTGTGTTACGTTAACTGTTTAACTGCAATATCATTAAAATGGATGAGCTGCTGTTTGTTAATGCTGGGTGCCTTGCATATCCCCAGTTTATAAAAGAATTTTTCTAATCTAACCCAGTCCACAAATTGCCCTACACGACATGATTGGTACTAGTGGAAATGTAAGAAATTATACCCATTCAATACAGCTGTTGTCCCATTTTACCGCATGACTTGCCGACAGCCATGTGAGTGATGTCTGTCACGCTGACGCTCTCACTTTGTCTCTTTTTACACCCTCTTCTATCTGCCTGACTTTGCTTTACAGATGACCAAGCGGGGATGGAAGAGAAGAAGAGAAACAAAACCGCGCAAGCAATGAAGAGAAGGAGAGAGAGAGAGATGGGGTCCCTATTAATCACATGTGGCAAGGAAGCAAATTCAGCACATTTCTAAGAGTTACTCACACAGCTTTGTCTCCTAATTAATGCCCTACTAAAGAAATATCTCCATCTACTGAAGCCTTTGTGTTTAGTTTATTTTGGATTTTATTCTACTATGTCTGACCTAGAGAGATTTTGGTGGGCTTACACCAATGCTATTGATTCTCTAACCTCATGTACACTATTAACATGCAATCTGTATCTGGACATCTTATGTGGATAAAGAAAAGTGCGTGTTAATGCACACAAAACACATTGCAATCATCCAGAATGCTATCGGGTCAGCCAGACTACCTATGCAGGTTGTCTGGCTTGCATTGTGATTGGATCCAAGCCAGGTGTAAAAGTAAATATGTACAATGACCATATTCTTTGGAAGACAATTGGCCCAACAAAGATCACCTAACTCCACCTCTTCCTGCAATCTCAACTTCCCAATTAAAAGGCTACAGACAAGCCCCTTCCTCAGCAAAAGAAAAAAAGTAGAGCACATAGCATTGCTTCCTGGGATGAGCTATATTTGTTGTTTACTGGGATCACATTGCAGCCACAATCCAGATAACATAAACACAAATTACTAATAAATGACCTGTGATCAGATGTCCCAATTCAAATAACTTATACAAATACAGACACCATGTTAATACCAGATAAAATACCAGTAGTCACATAAATTGCTGCACTTATAATTTCCTTTCTAGAGGCCTGACAGGCTACTTTTTGGGAGTCTGCATATCACTCTTTACTGCTTGTAAAGCTTAAATGCTGTGAGTGCACAGTAACAACTGAAGATATTTTGATGAAGTTAGATCTTCCCCCATCTGGATGTTGGCAGTTGGACATGTCTTTTAGAGAGTGAATCAACCCTAAAATGTAAGAGTGGAAAGGAAAGAATATGAAAGCACGCAAGTACATCAGTTCACATATCCTGACAAAGACACTGAATAGGAAACTCATATACACTATGCACAAATCCATTAAAACCTTACGTTATGGTACATTATGTGTGAATTAGGTGTCTAGGCTGTGAACCAAAATAGCTCACTCACACACTGGTACTGGAATTGCACAAGGTTCTGTAATAGCCTTCTCTAGGCATGCTCTGATCAATAACTTATTGAAGCGCTAAATTAAGTGGGGCCATGGACAGAAGGGTGTTAGCTAGGACTGAGGTCTGTTTGTGTGCATGTCTCTGTGTGGTGGGTGTTGGTAATAAGATGAAGGGTCGCAGTATGCCTCATGTTCCAGCCACAACTGCAACACTACACACATAAAATGAGCACACACATATCCATGACATTAAACAGTCAGTTCAATGTTAATTGTCACATAGAGAGAGAGAAAAATAACAAAAGAGGGTGAGGGATGAAGAGCGGGTGTGAGAGAATGTGTAAGTGAAACAGATGGAGTGGAAACAAATGCATTGTGATAACATCATTTAAACAGTGCTTGGCTCTCTGAGGGCCCTGGCTGCCTTTGCACTCCCTCTCACACTCGTTTGACTGGGAAAATGGCCAAAAGGATGGGCCAAAAGGACACACTCTCTCTCTCTCACTCTCTCTCTCTCACATGCTCTCTCCCCCTCTCTCTCTCCTCCCACCCTGCCAAGAGACTAAATTGTACAGAATTGTGCTGTCAAGTCTCATTTGTGAGAAAAATAGCACACTGGTTATTACTTGAATACAGCAGGTTGTTTGGTGAGTTCTGATGAATCATCTTATTGCGATGTGTGCAGGTTTACATCATAATATATGTGGTTTTAGCTGAAGAACAAAAATAATGTCTGTATGTGATATCTTAAAAATCTTCATGGAGAGATGGAGAGTACATTGGTTTGTGCATATTCTTGCAGGCAGAGCACACACAGAGACACTCAAGCACATGCAACTGACCCTAATATAAACTGTAACTGAGGTTATCAGAGGTCTGTAGTATAGTAGTAGGTTGCAGGAACAAGAGGCTTCTTGTCAGCCATTTTGCCTAAGCAAAAGTCAGGGCAGGAGTCAGCCCACTGAACCAAACTGTGAGTGAGAAAAACATATTTTTGCTTTTTTTCTACATAATATGGGGTCAACTTAGAGGCCACGATTGAGTCAACATGCCCGGAATCATAGTATGGCTGAGTCTGCCATAGTAAAGAAAATGTGTGTGTGTGTGTGTGTGTGTGTGTGTGTGTGTGTGTGTGTGTGTGTGTGTGTGTGTGTGTGTCTGTGTGTCTGTGTGTCTGTGTGTGCGTGTGTCATTTTCTGCTTTTCTCCTCAAAGTAAGTAGTTCACAGCTCCTTCTCTATTGTGGTCCCTGTCGCTGCCAACTCCTCTGTTGGCCTGGGTAGGGTGTAACTGCTCCCACAGGCGGAGTCACTACACGAGGAAGATTATCACCAATAGAGTGTAACACTTGCAGAGATTCACACTATCACCAGCAATTTCCCTTGTTTCCCTAAAAAGATGCCCTGGCGAATGAAACGATCTAATTACTAGAAAGTCTGATGCTTCTCTACCACCCCACATTGCATTGTCTGCCTGTTCTCCTTCTGTGCTGTCACAAAGTTTCAGAGCAACAGAGATGCAGAGCGTCCCTGTAACCATAGTCACTCGCTTCCAATCCTGCCTGTGTGCGCACGGTGCAAGAAGAGAGAGAGAGAGACGCTGACTGAGATTACTCTAAGAAGCATGCATGAGAATAAATAAACCAACAATGTAATAGACTTTTGTATATTTCTCTGGACTGTTCTCATCTCAGGGCGTCCAATTCTGACACTTTCAGAAAAAGTTATTTGTACGTTAAAGGTACCCTTTAGCGCTCTGGGGCATCTCGTACAGACCGGAAGTGCTAGCCAGCTACGTTCGTTTTAAAGGTGTTGACAGCCCCTCGAAGCCCCCTACCCTTACCATAACCATCAGAAACTAGTGCCTAAACCTAAGTCACTGACTTTATGCATGTCGACCGGCTAACCCTATCTGCTAGCCCAGCTGTAGGGTTAGCCTCCTATGTGTTGCTGCGACGTAGCAAACGGTAGCGTTTCATATGGACGCTGAACGGTACCTTTAGCGTAAAATAATTACGCTTTGTCACACTGTCTGAAAGCGTTGGTAATGACGCACTGAGATGAGAAAGTGTTGATTTCTCACTTTCCTCCTGATGGTCTGAATAACTCACTAGATTTGTCGCTAGTTGCTTTTTAGAAATGAAGTCGCCAAGGGTTCCCAAAAAAACATGGACCACAGGACTTAATGACTACAGACCTGTCACCCTGACTTCTGTAGTAATGAAGTCTTTTGAGCTCCATGTGTTGTCCCACCTCAAATCCATCACAGACCCACTCCTGGACCCCCTGCACATCACCACCTGCAGAGCCAACAGGTCTGTAGACGATACAGTAAACATGGCCCTTCACTTCATCCTTCAGCACCTGGACTCCTCAGGAACCTATACCAGGATCCTAGTAGTGGATATTGGTAGGGACACTACTAAATTCTATGCCCCTGTGTTACCTATACAGAATATGTTACTATATTTCCTCAGTTATTACCCCTTTATACTTCCTTTCATTCTTAATTTTGTTTCACTCTTTTCTCCCCCTTTCCTCTCTGTTCCTTCTCTCCCATTGGACAGTTTGTTCCTCGCTGAGCTGATATCACTTGAGCTTGTTGCAGTTATGTCAGTGACTCAGGCGATGATTCAGCTACATGACAGTCTACAGAGTTTTAGAAGAAACCTACCAACTCAGCTACTTGGGGAGTGTGTTTGTGTGTGTGTGTATTAGTAAATTTAAAGCTGGTCTTCTTTAATGACCTAAGCCCCAAGGCTCATTTGAGCTGCAGATACCAGCAGTCAACTAATGTCCAAACATCTGGGTGGTAGTCACACACACACACACACACACAGGAGCTGAGCTTTTATCAGTGGCCAGAGGAAGGGTTTTCGCATCCGCCCTGACATATGCCGCCCACACACACACACACAGACACACACACCACAGCCAGTGGAAAAATACTGGATAAGGATTCAGGCTGAGTATGATCCATATATGTGTAACATATATCTGACAGCTGGGATTATGGGTATATAAGAGTGAGAAGAGCGAGAGAGAGATGTTTGTGTTTGTTTGTGTGCGTGTGTGTATGTGTGTGTGTGTGCGAGACAGTGACAAATCAGGGCCATTTCAGCAGATCTCTAGTGGTCACTAACTCTTTTCCTCTCACACTACATATCTTTTTTCTCTCTGTGATAGTCCCTCTATCACAAGCTCCACTCTCTTCGTCTCTTTCTCCCTCTCACTGTCCCCCGCCCCCCTTTTCTTTCTGTCTCTCTCCCCTTCCAGAGCTGATGGAGCAATAAGGGAATACGACCCGGAGAGAGTAAGGGTCACTGGACAGACGTCAGGGAAATGTCACGGGTCAGTGTTGAAAGGGTACATTATGGATAAATCATATTTCTATCAGGTCAACGTCTGCAGATAATGTCATTAAATCACTGAGGCGTGAAGTGAGTCTTCCCCACTAATCTAAATGCACTGTACAAAATACTACATTCACCTGTCCTTTCCATGAAACACGCATGAGAAAGAGAAAAAAAAAGTGTAGATGAAAATAGTGTGAACAAGTATAGGAACGATTTTTTACATTCAGAAATGTTAGGTTGCGGAATATTTTTGCAACATCTGTAGAGTTCAGCAGGCATTGGTATTTTCTTGTTGCACTGCACATCCCAGGATTTTTTTCCACCATAAATGCATTACTGCAAAAATAATTAGAAATTAAAGTTATTTTTTGTTTAGAGTAGATAATGGCAAAACAAATATGAAACAGCCATGCATTTCCATATATCCACATATCTGAGATATCATTTACCTTTTAAGTTGAGACTGTCAGCAAACTGCTGCTTAGTTACACATTTAGCAGTTACAGAGCAACGTTGTTTCTGGCCAGCTGGTGAATGTAAGCCCTGTTTTTGGTCTCTACTAGCTCCTGAGGGAAATATCTGTCTCTTTAGCTGCTAAATGTTCCGCTCCATATAAGCAAGGGGAGCTGCAGGTCTGGGTGATACAGTAGTTCTCTGTGGGTTTATCACTAAGAGCAACCCCTTTTCAAATTGCCACATTGTTTTGAATTTGTCATTTGATGCATTGTTAAAATGTAAAATATATGATAAAGTATTTATTAAAGCCACCATAAGCTTGACAGAATGCATTTTCCCACTCATAACAAAGGACACATCTTAGACCTCATCTATTTCTCTGGTCTAACCCCTTTTAATTGCACTGCATCTGACTTGCCCATCTCTGACCGTAAGTTAATTTCTTTTAATGTCAACTTACCACTACCCAAAACAAATCCACCCCGCTCCATCTCATTTCGAAACATCAGGAACATTGACCTACCTGCCCTCTCTATTGGAATTAACAATCTCACCTTAGATAAATCAGCCAACACTGATGATCTGGTCTCACCATATAATGATGGGCTATATAATCTCCTCAACACTCATTCTGCTCCATGGTACACATCTGTTCTACGTCAGCTAAAAGCAGAAGGACGCTGCCTGGCACGCCTCTACAAAAAAAGCAAACTAGCTGTACACAAGGGCATGTATGACAACCACATGCTGCACTATAAGGACTCTCTGCAGCAAAAACCAAACACTCATCAGATATCACTTCACGAAGGGAACACAAGGGCCCTGTCCCCCCCCCCCCGTACTTTATTATCTAGTTTCCTACTTCCAACTGTCACTGAAATATCTGACCTTGCCCGGAAATTCAAGTCATCCTCCTGCCAGCTTAACCCTCTCCCTACCCACTTAGTTAAAATCTGCCTACCCTCCCTCTCCTCTCTTATAACTAGCATCATCCACTCCTCTCTTATTTCTGCTCATGTCCCCTCCTCTCTCAAAACTGCGGCTACCCCTGTATTAAAAAAAACCTGGTGCAAATCCCAACGACCTAAATAATTTCAGACCAATCTCCAACTTGCCATTTATATTCAAAAACTGTTGCTGCGCAGGTCCATTATCATCTCATCAAGAATAACCTCTATGAACAGTTTCTATCTGGTTTTCGGCCTCTCCACAGCACAGGAACAGCCCTAATCAAGGAAAACCAATGACCGACTAATGGCTGCTGATTCAGGTCTTCTTACCATACTCATCCTTCTTGATTTAACTGCTGCCTTTATACCATCTCTCACAACATCCTACTGGATCGTCTAGCCTCCATTGGTATCATCAACACATCCCTGAACTGGTTCACATCATACCTGGCTGCACTCAGTTTGTACAACTTAAAAATGTTCAATCACAACCCTCTCCAGTCACCAGTGGTGTTCCCCAGGGATCAGTCCTGGGGCACCTCCTTGGTTCTATTCTCAGGAAATATAATATCCAATTTCACTGCTACATGGATGACACCCAGCTCTACTTGTCAACCAAACCTACATCTATGCTCCCTCCGTCTTCTCTAACTGACTGCTTAGATGAAGTTAAAACCTGGTTCACTCAAAACTTCCTCAAACTTAACAGTGAATTAAACTGAAATTCTCCTTGTTGGCTCCAAATCCACCCTAGCAAAATGTGCAAATTTGCCCTCTCCTCATTGACAATTCCACTGTCCCCTCCTTCCCCCACATCAAGAGTCTTGGTGTCATCCTCGACAGCACACTTTCTTTTGAAAAACACATCAATGATCTTACCCGGTCTGCTTATTTCCACTTACGCACCATCAATCGCCTTTGTCCTTCACTTACACATCATAACACTGCTACTCTCATCCACGCTCCTGCTCTCTCTGGTCTATCTCACAAGTTCATTCATAAACTCCAACTGCCCGTACTATCACCAGCCCAGTCTCTGAACACATTACTCCACTTCTAAAACAACTGGACTGGCTTCCTGTTAATCACCGTATTGATTTTAAAGTTCTTCTTCTCACCTTCAAAGCACTCCATAATCTTGCTCCTCCTTATCTCTCTGAACTCCTTCAGCCCTACACCCCATCCCAAACTCTCCAATCCTCTCTTCCTCACTACTTCCCATTCCTTCTGCCCGCATGTCCACAATGGGGTTCAGAGCCTTCAGCTATCATGCACCTCACCTTTGGAACTCCCTCCCTCTATTCATCCGTACGACAGAGTACTTATCCTCCTTTAAAATTTTGCTCAAAACCCACTTATTTCGAAAGACTTACCCCACATAATTCCATAATTATCAGGACATCAACATGAGGGAATTCATATGGCAGAGCATCCCCACAAAACTAAATGCAGGCCTATCAGGTAAAGTTAGCCTATGTACAATTTTAATTTAAGTTAAAAAGGCTACGGCTGTGTAGCGCACAGAAGCCTTTGCCATGGTTACTATCCATAGAGCGCCTGCCATTCACTCACGGAGCGCTTTCTCCCTTTCTTTTCACCTGAGAGAACCTGCCGAAGCCTCTCTCCGCTGCTTGTTTGGGAGGGTTATTTGCAGGCTGATCAACATCCCACCTCTCCTGTGACCCATGGTTTGACTGTAGACCTATGTGTATTCAGAGCCAGTGAGCAATGGACTTTCAAAATAATAATAATAAAAAAAAAACTGCATTAATGTGCGATAAAGAAAATTGTCGGCGTTAATTAATTAATGCATTAACGTGATAATAATGCGTTAACATGCCCCTCCCTAATTATTATTATTATTATTATTTTTTTTTTATACGTTTGTAATACACACTACTGATCTGAAAGTGCATACATTTCTCACTTTTTTACACACGCAACATTACAGCAACATATTTCACCTGAAACCATTTCAAAACCTTTTTATCGGTGATCTATAGTCATTTATAACAATTTAGACAGTGAAAGCAGGGGATTGGGAATTTATCAGATTAATGATATTTCTATTTCTATATAATTATTTAAATATATTTAACCCTGTATCAGTACCTGTTGATCAGTTCTTAAACTTTAAATATTAGAAGTTTTTGGTATTCCATACCCTCTTTGGTGTGTGTGAGCTCTTTTATTTGTCTGTTTGAAGATTTCTGTGCTTCTCATTTATAACTTAATTTAGTCTCTCTTCCTGTTACCAAGCTCCTTTGGCTTTTTTTTTTTGTCTTGATCTCAGTGTTACACTCTGCCCTTCCTCCCACTTGCTGTCTCTCTTCCTTTCACTGTGGAAGAGGTTTGAAGTTGCAGTCACCAGAGCAATTAGAGACTTCATGTTCCTCCTCACTGTCAAGGAGGATACACACGACACACACACATGCGCCCCCCCCACCCTCGCGTCCTCTGTACTGACAGGCACTGGGCAAAAGTTCACTCTGCCACTGTGCTAACTATCTCCCTTTCTCTTCCGCTCTCTTTTCCTCCTTCACATTGTCTCCTTCTCATGCTCTGCCTTTTCAAGAAAAGTGCTAACTAGCAATCTCTCACTTCTTCCCCTTCTGTCTCTGCCCGCCTCTCCAAGGGTTATCATCCTTGTGTTTCGTCACCATCTCTTTCTGTTTTATCTGTCTTTAGAGAGAAGTTACGAGCCTGTCCTTCTCTCAGTCCCTTGCTTTTGGGCCTCTCACTAATTCTCCGTTGCTCCTCGTGTATCTGCAAAATAATCACACCTTATCATCCACCAGCTCCATCTTTCTCTCCCCTCCTTTTTTCTCATTCTTGTATATTTCCCTGCTCATACGTGTTTCCTTTTTTTGAGGGTTTTTTGAGAGTAAATTTGTACGCATCTTCACTGCTCATTTGGCCAACTCAAACATCTTGTGATATACTGTCGAGTCAGTTTACATAAGAAGTGCTGCAAATATCCAGACTGCATCCACAAATCGCCTGCATGTGAATATGGCAGAACTGAATCAAATGAACTCATAAGAGCATCAACTAGAATGGGATGTTGAATCCCAAAAGAAATTCATAATAAGCTGCTTTATCATGTCATATAAAATCAGCACAATGTTCTTCGCCCCCCAAAAAACTCCTGACCAGCATACTCATCTTAGACCTTTCTCCAACTATTAGGTAGTCTTGAAGCGATGCCACATTCTAATATCAGAGAGCCTTGAAGAAATGAAATTTCTCCATCTGTCAGCCCTGTGAAACTCGCTTTGATCTCTCCCAGGCGAACACCGGTTGGCCATAAGCCTCCTGCTCTCTCTTCATCAGAGGAAATAAGAGACAATCTTACAGCACAACCATTGTGGTCTTGTGGGCAGTTGTATGTCATTTATCCTCTGTGGAGTGCTGTGAGGGTACTGGGGGAAGATGCATCACACACTACTTTATGCAAACTGCAAGTTGGAGTTTTGTGTGTGCTGATGCAGTGAATGTCCATCACTCACTGAAGCTCTGTTGAGGGAAACGCTACTCTGTTTGATCATTTGAAAGGTGCTGCGAGGTTTCCATGACTTTCCCTCCAATGCGTAATGAGCCGTTTGTGTTGGACTCATCTAAGCTTGGCATAATTGTGACCCATAAATTGGTAACATGACGCTCATGCCTCATATAGCCCAGACACAAAGACGGATACTCTGCTCAAAGGCGCTAAAAGGGCATGTGATCTGTAGGTCTCCTTGATATTGTAATGAGTCTTCTTGGTCTTCTAATGTGCTCATAAGTAATCATTACGAAAGGGTAGACCTCAAAGCCTGCACAGCAAGTGGGCAAATGGTTCATGCTGAAACACAGGGACGATCAATCAAAAAGCAGAATATTCAAAAATATCCCTTAGTGACTCACGCTATCCTCACACTTCCTTCAGACCTACAAAATTGGACTAGAAGAGTTGCCAGGGTTCATAATAACTGTTTGTTTCTCTTCATGAAACATTATGTTCTTTGACACAACTTCAGTCTCTTTCCTCCAAACCATAAAAAGTACCATAACTTTCAAATGTTATGATTCCTTTGGTTAGGTGCTTAGCTTTAATTTATTAATATGCCCCTATTTGTAATTAAAAACACATGTATTTATGCAGTAATACTCCGACATGTTTAAGCATGCAACCAGAGTTTGCTATTCATTGTTTTTTTTTTTTTTATAGCATTAGCCATAGGCATAGGCAAAGCATGGCAGAATGTATTCTGGGAAGACAAAATTTATTCTACAAAGGAAGGACAGACTGTGAGCTGTCACTTTTGATTTATTAGTAATTCTGTCTGCTGGCAGTTTGACTTCCTAGTGTAACAAAACAAGAATATTCGGAGTAGAATAATTATTGCTTTGCTTATCTGTAGCTGTCTTTACAGCTGCCTCTGGTAATAACTGTAGAATTCATATTCAAACTAATAACATGTAAGCTTTTGTTGCTTTTTTTCAAATCACTCTGTTTCAGGAACGATGCCATGGAGAGTTTCCCTTATTTTGTGAAGGAGCAAAAGAGGCGAAATACAAGTCCCTATTACATATTTTATTGCCAGATGTAACCTTAATCTTTTACTCAAGGCTATGTGATGGCCTGTCACCAGTTTATTTATCCAGAAAAGATAATGCGTTTACTTTTCAGAATGTTCAATTTGTTAGAATTATTTGCAATTCAGTATTCAGGGCAGTTTTTTTCTGCATGTCTGTGCACATGCGCACACAACACACACAAGCATAATGCATGTATATACCCTTAAAAACCTTGTTCTTGTTATGACGTTAATGCTGAGCCAGTGCAGAATCACCATGTAGGAGGCAAGGTCTGGTTTTTGAGTTAGTGAAGAGGAAAGACGTTTATTTGAAAAGTACAATAGAAGACCTCTCCAAAATTACAAAACTCTTGTTGAGTTTAGCCTCTTTCGCTTTGCTGAGTTTATATTCACCTCACAAAAAGCAAGACACAATAAACTCCACTCAATATCTCAGTGTAATATATTTACAGTATGACAAATGTAACAAAATGGAGAAAATACAGCCACTCTCTATTTTCTAATAAACACCTTCTAAATAAATAGTTATTACAGCCACTGAAAAAGTGAACCAGCTGAAGGGCTTGAGCACTGCAATATTTGCCAAATAACATACTAAAAATAACTATGTATTAGATCAGCTGATATGCATTAAATCAGATTGCTAGTCCAGTCCTGCTGGAGAAATTTCATCCAGACAGCTGCTCCAGAAGAGCATACAGTTCAATATGAAAACTATTACACGTGGTGATATGATCAGTTGTTGCCACCATAACTAAATGAGCAAAACAGGCACGACGAGATATAGCTTGACAGTGCGTGTGTCACACCAAAAACATTATTAAACAGAGAGCAATCAAAGCAAACAAATTATTAAATTGAGAGCAAGCATTACTAATTCTTTCTCTTGTTCATATTTACTCCTGCAGTAATGCATTGGTGTGTAGCATCGGTGGTAATATGGAGTTATTGGCCTCACACTGAGCTCTGATGTTTGCCACAAACATGTTCAAAGATTACACAAAATCCTCCATTGTACAGAAGCTTTCCATCACCATCACGCGTCATCAGTGAATGATTAGTCAAATATCCTTTTGCTTTGACTGAATAGTCCAATTCTTGACTGCAGACTAGCTAAGGTCCAACCTTGAACGGGCAGCTAGTCATCACAGCCTCATTTCAGGCTTATTATTGTGCTCACTGCGACTTTCTTCAATCATGTACCCATATTTTTGAGGAAAGCATCAAATGAAAATTTCAAATCTGTTCATCAGAGTTTTTGGAGGTCGGAAGCAAAGAACAGACTCACTGCGGCGCAGAATGACTCATACAATTTATATAGCACTTTGTGGATAATAGATGAGAAATAGCAAACTACAAAGCACTCACTTGGATAAAATGTACCCTGCAGTTAGTGGTGATGGAGCCATTAAATGACTTATTAAATTCTCTCAAGAGTCCCAGTTTGTGTAAAGCAATACATCTGAGTTGAGCTGACATAAAAAGGAAGACATGATTTTTTAATAAGTTAAAAAAATAAGGCAGCAAAAATGTGATGATGATGATGATGATGATGACGAGGATGATGATGGGGGAAATAAGAGAAGCTAAAAAAAACATACTTGTTTGTGTGTGTGCAAGCTTATATTTTTACGTGTGTGTTTGTGCATTTGCTTTTCTATTTGTGAACCTCTGACATTTATCTGTGTGGCTTAACCAAAAGCAATCTGCTCTGCTGTTCCTGAGTTCAGACAAATAGACACTGCTGTCTAAAGTATTGCTGCAATATACAGTGCAATATAAAGCATAGCATAGCATACAGAAGGGGTAGGTGGATAATGTCAACTAGCCATCTGAATGTAATTCTCTTCTAAGAGTGTGACATTGAACTAACCCATAACCTAATTATGGCTGCAATTTAAGAGCAGTGCCTTCATAAACCATAATCCTACAGTGGTGGATCGCAATAATAATGTTTGTACACATGGACTGATGCTTGCACATAGTATTTGGGTTAAGTATTTAACATAACAATCATACACCCTGATTTGGTGCATATAAGCAGTAACAAACAAGGCACGTAGAGGACAGTTTAGGATAGCTGTTTAGACCACAAGGGAAAGAGGAATGCGCCTCCTCACCAGCACATTTAAATAATCAATAAGTGTATCGAGAGACAGAGTGGTTTGTCATTTACTGTTTCCATGATGGGCTATGATGTGTTGATGTCAGTGAAGAAGAACTGGACTGATTTGCCACACATTGAAGCAGGGTTTGTGGTAAATTCACATGACACGAAATCTTCTGAGGAAGGCTGGTTAGGCAGATATCACTCTGGCTGCCCAATCTACACTTGAAAGATTTTCAAAGAGCATGACTTTCATTGAAAGATTCTTGCAGTAATTTACTGCATTCATTCTGTGAAATTCTGGTGTCCTTTAGAGTACAAGGAAATGGAATACACAAAATGAGATAAGTGAGTAACATAATGTTGCTGTTTTTAGTGTTTACAAACTGTGAACTTCAAGCTGCCATGGTATAAAAGGCACATGTCCAGCGTAACCTAACTACTCTGAAAGAGTAAAGCATGTGAAAGAGGTCACACAGAGTATGTATGCACTGAGGCTTGCTACTACAGCAGTCATTAGAGTCACTTTAAGCCCTTCATCGCTTCTCCACTGTTATCATCTCTTCTTCCTCTCTCACAGTGCAGGCGCTAATGGAGTTTGGACTAGGCCTGAGGGAGAGAAGTGAGGGAGGAAGGAGAAAGTGAGAAAGAGTGATGATAAAAGTGAGTGATTAGAATCAGTATTGGTACTGGTATTAACGTTAGCAATGGGATTTATTTTGGAAGCATAAGCACTAATATTCTAATAAGTTGTATTTATCCATAACAGAGGTTTTTCTCATTAATATTTGCACCTCTTTCCCTGAGGTAAAAGGACAGTAGTTCAAACTTGAAGCAGAGGCTCATTAAAATAAGTGGAACCCATTATTGCACAAGATGAAGGCATAAATGGAAGTTTGGAATGAGACATCTTAAGGAAGGGCGAACTGATGCATAAGTAGAAAGTGATTTAATTTGTAAGTGAGAACTAAATAGAAAGTAAAAAAAGAAGAAACAACAACAGACAGAAGAACAAGCATAGGATAAAATAAAGACACAGAGTGTCGCTGTGAATTAAAGCCAGACTTTTAATGTTCTTTAATAGAACATCTGTCCAAAGAAGTGGAAAAACCATTGAACATTTACACACACACACACACACACACACACACACACACACACACACTCACACCCATCAAGTGGCACACCTCACAGCAATGTCATTACAAAGGAAAAGATAAATCTACCATGTAGCACCACAGCAACTTTTCCAACTACTAACACAGACAACAAAAGGACAGAAAGCAAAAGTTGAGAGAAAGAAAAATAATTAGAAACCGGTAGAAAGAGAGTGCGAGAAGGTGAGAGAGAGAGTTGCTGATGTGTCCCAGGTGTGTGCTCCATTCTCAACAGCAGTTAAGAGCAAGGCACGGCAACGCCTCAGCCATCCGTCACCATGGAGATAACAAGCTGTCAGGGCCAGAGAGGATCATGGGCCACAGAGGCCGGTCACTCTTCTTGAACACCACAGGAGCCAATCAGAGGGGACGGACAGAGGGTGAGATAATGTGAAGAGGAGGATAGTTACTGGCATCAAGCTCTTCAGAGGAAATTGGTTGAGAAAAAAACAAAAAAGGGTGAAACCGAGAGCAAAGAATTGACAAAATGAGGACAGGATGACAAGAGAGGTGAAAAAAAACATGTGTGGCAGGACAATGCTAATTTCAGAGAAAGAAAAAAGAAAGAAAGAGGAAGGAGTCAAATTATATAGTGAAGTGCATGCTATTGTAATGACGTTTTGACGCATGCTATTGTAATGACGTTTTGACGCAGAAAGACAAAGACAGGCGCCCAGAGCCATACATCAGTCAATGCTCTTTGTCAAAACAGCTCATATGCACATGCCAATACATTTTCTCTTGCCTTTCTAAAATCCTGTATACTGCAAGTAATTACCCTGCATTTCCACTTTGAAAATACACCTTAAAATGCTCATATACAATGTGTGTACTTTGTAATTATAAATACAACTTAGGAGTCTGGAACGAGCAGTGCAACAGTAGAAGTCCCAAACAGAGTGCAATGTTCAACTGACCACAATGCAATGGTCATTTCAAAAGGAGAGATTATTGCTCTTTCAAATGCGAACACTACGTGATAAAAGTAAAATATTCCCAAGCTGCATGCCAAAAGGGAAATCAAATAACACGCCACAGGTGATATTTTACCTTCAAACAAGCCGGTGCATGGCGCTTAAAATAAGTAGATGAAAAACTGTTCTATATCTTTCTGTATTTCTAGCATGGATAACTGTTGACAGGTCCGTTTTCACTGAATGCAGTTAATTGCACTATCTGAGGCATAATGGAGTATGAGTGACCTGACATGTTTTCGTCTTGATCTGTAGATCAAAGCGCTGATGAGAGAAAATCTTCACCACGCAACAAAGACACTACCGACGGGTTGCAGGCTTTTCTTTCAATTTTCTAGACTCACCAGGCGACAGCTACAGCCCCTTGATGAATTACAGAGTTACAGAAGGGGAGATGCTGATGAAATGAGGAACTGAATAGGAATTACTTAAAAGCAACTGAAATTAACATGTGGATTCTTCCAAATATTATTCGCTATTTCTGTCCGGCACTCAAACTTTTATTCAAGTAAAGGTGTAGAAGTATTAACATCAACATATTCTTAAAGAATGAAGCATAAGTACTCATTATGCAGAATGACCCAATTCAGAATAATAAATGTTATGTTATTGGTTATCATTATGTTGTGCATTAATGTGTAAGCATCCCCTTCATGTTGCAGCAGGTAAAGGTGGGGGTAATTTTAACAGCTTGATATATTGCAGGGTAGCTTAACATTTAATATCACTTATTTGTTGTTAGGTTTTGTATTAATAATCTGAACCTGTAAAGTAACTAGAAACTGAATCTGACAATTAAAAGTAGTGGAATGAAAAGTATAGTATTTCCCTCTGAATTGGAGTAGAAGTAAACGTAGCAAAACCATGAATTACTCAAGTAAAGTAGAGTCACCTGGAAATTATCCTTAAGTCTGTCAGTATGTGTATTTATATGGCTGTACGCATGTACCAGAATACAGGAGCACATAAAGTCGTGCCCTTCAGTGCACTATTCATCAAAGGTGAGTGGGACTGTATGTCTTGACTGGAGTGAAGTAACATCTGCTGCAGTCTAAGTCATTATAAAAGGGAAGCACAGCAGAGATCAGACCTTCTATTTAAATTGTGAGAAAATGTCTGAGGGGTGTCAAACTGATCCGTGAAAGGGCCAGCATGGCTGCTGGGTTTCATTCCACGCCAGCAGGAGCACACCTGATACAACAAATCAACTGTGTGAAGACAGCTCAGCTGATCGGATGAGTCGAGTCAGGTGCGCTCCTGCCTGGTTGGAAAGAAAACCTGCAGGCCCTTTGCGGATCACCGTGATAAGAGCCTGCAGGCGTTTTTAACACGTCATGTGTATGGCATGACATGCAAGGCACACATTGTTGTTGTTAGGTAGGTACAAATGTGCATTCAAAGAGTGAGTGGGGGAGTGAAGTGGAGGGGGTAAGGGTGAGAGGAGGAGGCAGAGCAGTAACAGGGAGGAAGAAAATGAGGAAATAATTGAGAGGAGTGATACAGAGGAATGGAAAAGCGGAATGAACAAAGGAGGCAGACAGATTGGCACTTAACTAAACATTGTTGTAAGGGGATGGTCATGAAATAAAATAAACCTCATATCAAATCATTATTAGTATTAACACATGGGGATGATGGGAGGTGAGATTAATAAAATGAGACAATGAGAGAGAAGGGTTATGGTTTATCCATGTTGTATGGGATATACAGAGTGTGAGCGTGCACTCAGGAGAGCAAGAACAATAGGGAGAGGGAGAAGAGGTGTGTGGGGTGCAATGTAGAGAGGTGCTCCAGGTGCTCTGCTGCAGGCAAGCGTGGGAGAGCATCACTGTGTGTGTGTTTGTGTATGTGTGTGTGTCACTGAAGGCCTATCACAGCTAATGTGTGGCTGTGTTATTGATCTGCAAGGAGATGGTGAAACGACTACTTATTGCCCCCCTACACACACATCTACTTCAGATACACTGCACTGAGCACAAGCAAAACACTGTTTGATGAGGGTGAAATGAGGCTTATCTTGTCACCGCATCACTATGATATGGTAGCATGCTGTTTCATCATCAAAGTCTTCGAGACCACATGAAGAATGGGGTGTACGCATATTAGGTGAGTACATAAGCAATGCAACATATCTATATATACAGTACTGTCTACTTTAGTACGATCAATACACACACTCAAACAGGTACAAATCATTGTTCCAGTGCACCAACATCAAACACCTAACTCCTGCTTTCGAGTACATCCCACACACACACACACACACACACACACACACACATCCCCCCAGTCCCACACAAGTAAAGGCACAAAGCCTTTGAATATACTGCCGTCCCACACACACAAGGGCACAAACGTACACACACACTTCAGCAAGCTTCAAAACCATCAAAACTAACGTGGTTACAGTAGGCAAAAGTAACACTTCACTAACCACCATGGTGACTGAAGTGTTTGTGTGTTTTCTAGGATCTCCAACTGATCATCCGTGAGAGTTAAATCACCTCAAATATGGTAATTACAACCTTCCCTTCCTGCCACACACACACAAACACACAACATATACAGTACACACAGGCGTGTCTCACTGTGTTTCAAATAGAAGCTCAGGCGATGTGAAATAAGATTTGGAGTAAGAGTGTGTGTGTCTGTGTGTGTGTGTGTGTGTGTCGGCATGCTGGTACCTTGTGGCGTGGGGCCAACTGAGAGTGGCAGAGCTCAGCCATTAGCGAGCAGTGTAAAATCCTTCTGAAACCTCTTTTCCTCCAAACATCAAAGATGGAGTCTGAAAGGCAAACAGAAAGGCTCGCTGTCCAGTTTTGTGTCTGACTAACTACACACTCCTTTTGTCTTACCAATTCTCTGGCCACCCATTTGTTTGTCTGTGATACAGACTGTCCTCACTGGCTTCCTGTAAATGTATGGACTGAAAATGAAGTCATACTCCTAAATTATTTAAGGTATTTCATGGGCTTTTGCCTCAGTACTTCACAATTTCTTGTCTGTATTCAGACAAGAATGGATTCTTTTAACACATCCTATGCCCCATGCTACACAATTCACTCCCTCTCTTTTCTATTCATATTTCCCTACAGTCTATCTTGGTCTGGTATTTGGTGTTTGAGCTCATCAATTCATAACCTTTACCTATAACACAAACACCCAAAGATAAGAAAAGAAATCAAATCTAACTAAATCAAACTCATAACATTTGTTTTTTAAAGTAATAATCGTTACGGGCCAAATGAAAATATCAATATATCAATGCAAACATAAGATTTGATTTCCTGAATTTTCACTACTTCTACGCAGTCACCGGAAAGCCAAAGGGTGCTGTGATTAACTATATAAAAGTTATTATTACTGCCAAACACATTTTCTCATCAACAATTCAAGCAGATATCAGGAGAGAAAGAGTAATCCATCCAGGAAGTTCTCCCTGCCAACTTGAAGAAGCTGAATTCATTAGGAGAAAGAGTCTGTCTGTCTGGCACCACACATTTAGACAAACATTGCATCAAATATTACAGCTTGCATTACAGCTCTTTAGTTCTTGGAATTAAGGTGTTTATCAGCTTTTTTGTTATTATTTTTGCCAATATACGGGCATATACTGTATATTGGCAGATTTAAATTCCCTTTTGAAAGGTTGCCATACACGAACAATACACATGCCGAGTTTTAAAAGCTTGGTTGCACAATGTTTTTACGATCAGAACAGATGGATGAGGAGTGGTCAGAAATTAGCTGGGTGGATGTTAGAGTGACATAATGATATATTGTTGGAAGGTTGTAGTCACACTGATGCCTCCAAAGTTTGCCATGAACTGCACACACAGTGTAAGAAAGGTTGTTGCAAAGTCTCACACCTATGTATTAGTTGCACATTGTTCATTTTGCTTTTGGCAAAGCCCAGTGAGGCATGAACAGTGAAGAAGAGAAGCCAGATCATTGCCCGTTCATTACATAAACCGTTCTGTAACACATACAGCAAACCAAGCTTGGAGCACAAAGTGTGTAATTTGTATGTGACTCAAGTAACTTAGTACACAGTTCAATGGAAATACTTACTACAGAGAAAAAATAAAATAACTTGTATTGATGGATGACGTGAAGCCCAGAACTGGTCCTACACCTACACTTGCAGAGCATAGCACATTTACTACTTGATCAAGTGGCTGTGCAGTGCTGTTGCAGAGTATCTGTTCCACAATGTCATTTGAAAACATTTAAGTAATTAATATCTTTTAAAATGCACTATTAGTGCTATTAGAGTGAAAAAGTCCCAAAAAAGGTCTACCCCCTAAAGGCTTTGCAATTCCTTACACGTGACAATGAAAAGTCATGTTTTCAGAGAGGTTGGAACTGACTGACTGACTGACCAAGCCAACAGCTTACTGACATTGCAATCCTTAGAGCCCTGTACTCCGACTCTTGGGAGTAAATAGGACCATGGTCATGTTGCACTTAGATGTATGCACACTCACACACACACACACACACACATTCCTGCAGCAGTGCGGCAGCCAGCCCAGTGTGGTCTTCTCTGTGTGAAAGGATCACCTTTAGTCCCACAGCCACTGTCAGTGTAGTCAGCAAACAGACAATTGCTTGTTCTGGGCGCAAAGTAAAACCACACACTCTCTCTCTCTTACATGCACAAGCACACACATACAAATGTACACATTCCACTGTTGAAGCAGTGTAATACTGAACATTGCAGCTGTGGTTGTATAAGGATATCAAACACACTTACTTTGAGGAGATTCTGGGATGTCTGCTATACTAAATCCACAAGATAAAGGAGTGAGGGTAGATGGGAAGGGGGTCGGCGTCAAGATGGACAGACAAAAGACGGAAGATGTCGCAAAGAAGAGAAATTTTGACTCTGCAAAAGTGGGTGACGGATAAGCAGAAAAAAGACTCTAAAAAATGAGGGTGCTAGATATAGAATAGAGAGGCTGGAGAAGTGAGAGGGACTGAATGCTGCATGAAAGGTGTACCAATGAACAGATGAGGCTAAGAATGAGGCTAACAATGGCAAGTGCTGATGTTTTAAACACTATGTAAAGTTTCATCTTTGAAACTGAAAACGCTACTTGGTGATGAATAATTAGGGTTTAGAGAATGATGAAGGTTAAGTGATGAGAGTACAGGTTATCTTTAAGGTTAAAGGGCCCAGTTACACCAGTAAATGAAAGGATATGGGTTGGAGACCATACGGATGCACCAGTTGCGAGGACAGGTGGTCTGCTTAAGGCAGAAGAAGACCACAGGCGCCAGCTCTGGGAAGGGCACAACAAGAGTGCTTAGGTCACTGCCGATACTGACATCATCACCTGGACCCACTTCCTCAATGATGTCATCAGCGTGCGCCGAGCCGTATTCCTCACTCTGCCCTGGTCCTGCTGAGGAAATGCTCCCCAGAGGCACAGGACACTCCTCGCTCGTCATGGCAACCCAGCCAAAATCTGAAAGACAATGGAGTTGACACTGGGATTAGAGGAGTGAAATGATAATCACATAAAAAAAAAAAAATAAGACTAAACAAAAATGTCTGCTTCAGTTTAATTAACATGCAGTATTCGTACTGCAGCAAATAAACCTTTATTGGATGTTTTTTATTTCACAAAAATTTGATTAGACGAACTGGCGTCACTCCCACAGACCACTAAATCACGCCCATGTCATAACATCTCAACACAAGTCACAGATATGTAATGCTTGTTGTTTTCTAGCGCCCATTAGTCCATGGATGTCTATTTGCCCCACGAATGCTCTTACGGCAAACTCAGTTGTCTGCATAACAGAATGCATTGCTTACTGAAAACAATCACCTCTCTCAATCAAACCCGCACAGAGGGGTACTACAGCGGAGAGTAAATCAATGTCAACAGTCATTGCGCTTTCATTGACGATTCATTTAGCCCCATCACAGTGTTGTGGGAGAGGAAGTGGCGTTCCATCTCCTACCACTTAGCTCATGAATGGACTCATTTTATTTGTGTAGCACACACACACCCACACGCACGCACACAGATGCATGTGCCGTTTTACACATATCTGTATATTATATAATACATACACAACGTATATAAACATACATGCTTTTACGACAGAGAACACAATAGTGTAGATAATTTGGTTTTCAGTGCATCAGCTCATGTAAAAAAAGCCAAATACTGTGGCGGTTCAGTTTAGAAAAGGGGATTGTCATGAGTTGTTGCTGGCAAGGATGTCAACATGTTGTTTCAATGATTCAAAGGCCAACAGATGAACAAACAGAGCAAAGAGAGCCAGAATGACATAAACTTTGTTCTTTTGGCGCAGCTTTCATATGCATCAAACTGGTAAGCCAGCTAGCAAGTAAACCACTGGCAGCCGAAACCCAAGTGATTGCTTAATACTGTACTATTTAAGGTTTGCACTAATGCATAGGAGTAACATTGGGAGAATATTTCAGACAGCTGCATGATTATTTTAAGCTGCATGATCATGTGTGAATGTTCATCTCTAAAGTGGTATTTGCACGTGTGTCTCTATGCTACTAACACAAGCAGATAACGTGCATGCGTATGAGTAAATGTGTTTGTTTGCACTAAATCCTACAGTAGGATTAAGTGCCAATGGGAGAGCAGACTTTGTCTTCGTAGCATAATGATATTAAAAGCTATTCATTACAAGTTAAGAAAGTAGGACAGTGGAGATTTAGTAGGTGGTATCTCTATCAAAGAGATATCAAAAACCTTGAAAAGCAGGAAAGAGTCACCCACCACACAGATTCTCTCTCTCTGCCTAATAATCATCTGCTGGTATATCTGTATATCCATTTATTATCCCAGTACATACAGATATATACTGCTTCTCAAACCTAGCTATTGTTTTGCCGTTCCAAAATGGGCCTTTTCAAATTAGCTTCACCATGGCAACAGCTGCTTCCTGTGGAGGCAGGAAGTTTATTCTTATTCTGCTGTGTTTTATTTCCCATGACAAAGCTTCTTAGAGAGACCCTACAGCTATTACCGGTGACTACAATTAAGCAGCAGACAGCTTTGCAGACACGATTAGAAGGAATGTGTTATGTGTATTCTGTGTGCGTCTGTAATAAAGACAGTGGGAAAAATGGCATTGCCCGCATATTTGTTTGCATGTTAAAATTCTTTCATCTAACTTTTCGGTGCCATAATATCGCCGCTCCTTTCTCTTTTCACAACATTCCTGCATGCTGGGAAAGCTTCTTCTCATTGCGTTTTCTTGTGTAAATTGATGACGGCATGATGATTGCATGTGTGTGACACAGAGGAACTGACAGAGAGAGAGAGAGAGAGAGAGAGACAGAGAGAAACTGAGAGCTAGAGAGAGGCCCTCGCTGCTGTGTTAGCACTGACAAACACATTCACACTTTCTCAAGATACACACTCTCACACATTAACACCCTTAATTGGGGGATCGGATATACAGTCACCCATTTAGCTGCACTATGAGCTAAAGGCTGTGATGAGCCATGGAAAAACTTGCTTTCCCCCTCCCACACACACTCACTGCGACAGTCTGAGACAGACAGTGGAAGAGGCTGGATGGAAAACAGCAGCAAAAAACATACTGTGGATCGATAAGGGGTTTGGGCAACACTTTCTCCATTTCAATCATTTTATCTTGCCAATTTGAGCATAAAAAATGCAGTGAAAAGCTGTGTTTTCAGCCCTCGCTGGGTGGTTACACCAAGATCAAAAATCTGATGTATAATGCCCGAGGGATACAAGTAATGACTAAAATTCTCAGTGAGTCATTGAATGAGCTCAAAACTGAAGGCTCAAGATAAAGGATTGGAGGCTTAAAACAAGACATTATGTGAGTTTCCAGTGTTCTCAAATCTATTTAATGGTTGCAAGCTATGCATGTAATTTACTTTTTAAAGATGTGTGTGTGTGGTTCCTTAAAGCTAAAATCAAACCTTTAGCGTTATGTTTCACCTAGTTGTAGATAAAATGTCACTAGCTGACTAGGTGCAATGAATGTGAGGATATCAGCGAATAGCTGCTTCGCATTTAGGGTCCTGTGATTGTGCAGATTCTATAGACTCTTAACTAATGAGTGAGGATGCATGTGTAGCAAGTAGTTGGAAAACCCATTGCCATAATGTAAGTTTGTATGTGGCACTCATCTAAAAGATTTTTTTTACCTTACACCACATTTTGATCGATATCTGTTGGGTCTTGCTATTTAACATGAAATATTCCAGAAATAAACAACAGCTATTAGACTACACAAAGCTAGCTCTACAGGTAGCTAGTAAGTAAATAAACTGTGCTACCATCAATGGGTAGCAAGGGCTGAAAACACAGAAGTCCCCAATGGCCGCTGTGAAAATGGAAGCTATAAACTGCAATGCATTTTAAATCTTTAGCCATCAGATCAGTCTGGCTAAGTCAGACACTGAAATTCAGGTCAAACTGATTGAAATTGATCACCGAGGTATTGATCATGGAGCCTGACAAACATTTGCATAATGAATTAACAGCCATGAACCCTCTGTATCAGTGTGAGCTGGCTCACCCTTAACCGGGATTTCTTCTTTATCAGGTTCTGTGCAAAACTATTACCTCCTTCCAGCACTTTCCAACAGATAAAATTTGACCACACTGCTAGGTGTTAACGGCTGAGCTCAGAGAGCAGCTCTGAGGTTAAAGGGAGGTCCTACTTTAACCTTGACCTTGACCAGGGGCTTGGAACTGGAAAAAATATCCAGGGTCCTCATGTGAAGGGGCTCTACAAAGATACTAGCATGAACAGCTGTGGATGCAGGGAGGGGTCCATGGAGCATGCCTTCCTACAGGGTGCAGAATTATGTGCTACAGCCCTACATTTTTGTGCAATTTCATGTTGATTCTGGTTTGATTTCTACCTGTGGCATGCGCACACTTCTCATGAACAGGACACAAAAAGGAAGTATAGAAGAGAGCCATCATTATGCTCGTTACAGCTTGTTACCAACAAGCATACAAGTCAAAATGTCTGCGGTGAAAAAGGCTGTGTGACCGTCGAGCATCTCCACCAACAGTAAATGTAAAATTCAGATTTCATTTTTATTAAATGATAGGTAACCTTACAGAGGCATTATCCTGTCACCTGTAAAGGTTCCTATTTGGAGAATACATAGTGCTCTATTGAAATTTTGGGGCTCTTAAGTGATATTACATGTGTATAACTAAAGCCAGTTTTGTTGCTTTGGAAGGTAGCCCAAATTTACTGTGAGGAAATCAGGACATCTGGAAAAGAACTGATGAGTATTTGACTTATTATAGCACAAAACCCTTAGTTTAGAGGGAAAGTTTTCTTTCTTCCTTTTTTGTCTTTTTGTCAAGCAAAAATGCAGCTGGATTGAAAGGGTGCATGATGTGTCTGCCTGTGTGTGTGTGTGTGTGTGTGTGTGTGTGTGTGTGCCTCTGTGTGCCAGGTGAGCTGGGACAATGCTGACCCCAGCACAGCACTCACAGACAGCCAGGGATCTGACTGTCACACCAACTTAACACAACGCCCGGTCTTAACGTTCCCTAAATTCTTTCTCTCATAGAGTGTAAACACGGTGAAGGAAACACAATATTATCACTTGAAAACACACACACACACACACGAACACACACACAATCACAGTTGTGTGTGACTGGGCTGAAAAATGAGCAAGAACATTCAGCATATGAGAAAATACGGAGCAGATCCCTAATGGTTGGTACTGATGGTCCCAGATGTGTCTGTGTGTGTCAGGAGAAACTTAATGTGCCATTGGACCATTCAGACGCAGACAGTGGTTAATGCTATTAGGATCACTTCAGGGTAGGGATCCCTTGAGAACTTGAGGCTATACACCCCATGTACAAACACTACACACACACTCACTGTCTCATCAGGCAATGCTTCATCCTGTGGCCTGAGACAAAGTAGTTTTGACACCTATTGCTGAGTGATCAAAACAACACATTACTTTGTTACTGAGACTATCAATATATTCAATGAGCAAGAGTATAATGTATTTATAAACCAGCCACCGACAGGCGGGCCAACGCTGAATATGATGGCTGGCTGTTTGACAGGACTATAAAATAGCCTTCTAAAATGTGATAAATGTGACTCTCGCATATCGGAGAAGAACATAATTCCCACTCGGCAACTTTACCTTGCCAAGTAAACCTTAATATGTCTAGTTTGGTGCCATTGTTATATTTAAATGAGTCAGTATAAATGGACTTTGGAGAATGATGAAGCACCCTAACGCACATTCCAAATGGGTTTTGATAAACTTTGCAGGACAGCTCAAAAATTATCACTGCCTTTCCTGTTGAAGTTCATTATTCATTATTAATTCTGCATCATTGTTTTCTTCTCAGTGGTGTCAGCTTTCTACATTTCACCAGCCCGACGCCATGTCTTCACAGCAACACAAAGTTAGGACCCATGTGATTTACTTAGAATCTGAAGAAGAGAAAGAAAAAAAATGCTAAACTAAATCAGTGTAACAGTCAGGCTCAGCCATAGTTGCTGGAGCAGGGCACCTAGAATATTTTTCTTATGATGGTAAAGGAGGCAGAGAACATGCTGCATCAACACTATCTGTGACAAGCTGTCACAGGGCAGGCCTCAGTCATTTAAAAGCTCCGTGGTTTGTCAGATTGTAGCCCCACGCCGAGTGTGACAGGCAGCATTAACAGACACCAGAGCTCAGTGTCAATTTGCTGGTGAGTTTGAGCAACAAACGAGATTATTAAAAGATCACTTAAAGAGCTGAACTGAAGACATAAGTATAAAGTATATTAATGCCAAATGTTTTGTTTGAAAACCACAGTAAGACTCAAATGAGAAAAGCCGACCCCCCCCAAAATCCTCTAATAAATCATGCTCTTCTTCATTGGCTTACAGTGGAATAAAGATAAAGGAAAACGTCTGGGAAAAGTTGCTCTGAACTGAACAGTGCTAGTGCCACTGTGCTAGATATAACAAGATCAAACCAATAGTGACCTACCAAATTTCATGCTCCGAAAATGTGGTAAACATAGCGGCAGATTTTTTAACGTCTTTGTTTTTCTTTATTGACATCTCTGACACATCTTTGCTTTTAAATAATGAACTTCATCAATAGATATAACTTGTAGTCAAAACAAAAGAGGTTTATTAGTTTAACCCAAATACTGCATCACCACTAGCACAGTACTGTGTAGCATATTTTACTTTTGTTAAATTCAGTGTCCCATGCTTGTGTTAATTTTAGAAGTTTAAATTTCTGTCCTGAAATCGGGAAAAATGTCCACAACCACTGCGGTGAGATGGGTCGTTAACCTGCAGCCACAGCCAGACACTGAAAGGTATTTCAGTTTGTAGGTGACATATGGGTGTCAGACCCATCTCCTGCTTCCAGCAGTATTTTCCTGACTCGGCAGAATAGCCAGATTGGCCCAGACATTTGTTATGGATCACAGACCAGCCGAGTGGGCAGATTTACACCTAACAGCCTTATGCTCTGTGGAAAGCATTGGTCCACACTGAAAACACAGGTTATCATTTTTTTATTTATTTAACAAAAGTAATTCAAATGTGCGAATATACAATATCACAATATAGTTAAAATTATAGTGGAAACCACATAGTATAGAGATCATGGTTACAGTGATCATCTGCTTATATGGAGAAAGTTTAGGACAGAATCATTCCTTTAAATAATAATAATAATAATAATAATAATACATGATTAATTAACTTACAGTTATCAAGTAGTCTGCTTACAGTGTTCATTTGTCTTTTCATACATGACAACAAATTGGAAAAAAACATATATAATAACAATATTTTATGATTATGTTTTTGCATTGATAGCTCACAGTTTATTTTCAGGCCTGTTCAAAATTTTGAAATGCACTGAAATTTTCGCCAAGCTGCGGCTTAGTAGTGTATTTGCACTATTGACTAAACAGCACAATACTGTTTTAGGCTATATTCTCAGTATCATTTGAACTACAGTAGGCTGTATTTTATATACAGTAATGTACTGTATTATTGTGTATAGTATTTGAATTATACACAGTACATTACAGCTGTACTGTATTTTGAAACAGTCAATAAAATTCAGTAAATAGTGAAGCAGTCTGTTTCATTAATTTATATTCATGTAATAAATATAGAAGTCAATAAGATGGTAATCTGCAAATAAAGGAAAATAAAGTTTGGTTCTAATAATCTTCTGCTTCTAGTGTTCAATTTGACATGGACAGACATGATCACTTTAAGAGGTTTCCACTCTAGTAATAAATCTGTATAAACATTGCCAAGCTGTTAAAATTGAAAGATGCATTAAGTAATATTTTGATACCAACACTGAATCAAATGGTTCATTCAAAGCCAACATAACCAAAACAATTCCACAAAATCTCAGAAATGAAACCAGGCAAATGTTGCCCAGTGCAAGTGAAAGCCTAATGTTTAGGAAAGGTGGCCATGGAGCAGTAGATAAGACACACGCCTTTAGTGTGGGATACACAGGTACACAGGTTCAATTCCCCCTACGACACATCTACCAACCCTGAGCAAGACACTTGCCCCCCCCCTAGGAGCAATAGATGCATGCAACCTCTGACAATTGTATGTCGCTTTGGATAAAAGATTAAATAAAAGAGTAATGTAAGAGAATTGTTAATCTCAGGAACTCTTGACAAGAGTTAGAAAGCATTGTCCATCTGTTGTGCTTTCACATGACAACAGTACATAAACTTCCCTTCACTCAAAATAAGTTGACTTTTAAAAAAAAACGTTTAGAATGGAAAAGGCAGCTCTGCTGTGCATGTCGTCAAATATATGTGTTTGGTCACAGCAATGTAAATTCTGATCTGAGGAACTGATGAGAGATTTGCTTTGATTCTCTTTAATCTTGCATCTCCCTTTTGGAATTTTAAATTTCCAGTTTCATTTCAGTTTCTTAATCTTTCTTGATTTCTATCCCTCCTCTCCCCCTCTCCTTTGCTGCCCCTCTCCTTTGCTCTCATTTCTCTCTACAATTCTTCTACCCCTCTACCTCTTTCTCTAATTATCTCTCGCAAGCACTCTGTCTCTCTTTTTCTATGATGAAGAGGATACTGAGCTCTATGTCAGGAATCATCTTTGGCTGCCAGTCGATTACACTGAAGTAGTGGCCCCATCAGCCTAAAATGTTTTAACAGCTTGGCTGCCAAGCAGTCGACACTATCCTGCACAGAGTTTGAGTGGATATCAAGCACATTGTTCTGTCTTTAAGTCAGCAGTGTTGTGCTGTGTAGATCCTGTGAAATGTATCACTGATGCTAATATAATACTTTGCACTGTGAAGGGGCCTAAAACTATTAGCATTAGCATCATGCTTTTAGACACGAGGTCATGCTAAAGTTCAAGTGTAATAATATGAATTCACTGGGTGACAGGAGGAGACGGGCTAGGAAATGAGCTGGAGAGAAGCGAGTGGAGGCTCGGACCTACAAATTAGATCATAGCTCACTGCACAAAGAGAACAGAGGCTAGATGATGACTAAAGACCACAAACATAGCTCTATTAAGGAGAGGACTTTATAGGACTAGCTATAAAACAATCCTGAAACCTTCTGATCTCAGTTTTTGTTTCCCCAATTGAGTTTTACTTTGCAATCCATATTTAGTTTTGCTTTGGTTCAATTTGGGGGGAAAAAAGTATATTCATGAACCTCATTGGACATTTTGAATTTTAAGTCATCATGCTCCAGTTGACCATGGGTAGTAAAAATTTAGCCATGTAGTGTTGCCTTTCTGTTCTAGTAGACAACAGCATCTTTACAGGATGTTAATGATTGTCGGGTCACTTCTTTTAGTCCACTCATGCAGCTCTGGTATCATTAGCTACCTACTGTATCAATAACACAGCTGTGTTTTAAGATTTTTCTGTTTCCAAATCAGTCCATGTTCACAAAAAAAGCTGCCAGAGGACACATAAGCTCGTAATTGTTTTTGCTTTCTAGCTTGGATTCAACATCATCCACCACACACCTCTCTCAATTTGGTGACTCAGGTCCACATTTCAGAAAGTTCTGATAAACCTAACCACAAGGCTGAATTGAGCATTTTTAGATACAATACATTTTTATTTTTCTGTCTGTATATGATTCATAGTGTAAGGGTAGGGGACTGCAGAGGACAGGAAGCAGAACTGACACCACGGGTAATCCACACAAAAAAACTCAACACCTGTCACAGGCTGGTCATCAGCACATTTATTATCATCTCTGATGTGATGGTGTGTGTGTGAATATGTGTACATGTGTCTGTGTAAGTGATGTGGGGGGGGCACACTTCTGTGTGTTATCGACTGATTTATAACAGGTTTCCCTCAACACAAATCCATATTGGCGAGGGAGGGGAGGTCCAATAATACTGCCAATGATTTACTATTAGAGCTCTTGCTGTCATTCCTTCACCCTGATAAATGACATATATTTCCCTGAGGCTGCCTGTGTGTGAGGCAGAGACAGCTCATGCTTAGAGGCGTGCCAGATAAAATAAATGGTCAATCTTATAGACTGACATGCGAGTGCATCTACTGCAGCCTGTTGGCTTTGGTGAGTGTGTGTATATGGGGAGTGTGTGTTTTTGGCTCCAAACCAGATCAAGCAGTTGCCTGCTCTTTGCTGACTGCACTCTGACAGTGGTAGAGGGACTGAGGATGATCAATTCACATTAGGGACCGAGTGCTGCACGGCTGCAGGTGTACGTATAATATGTTGGCAGCTTGTCTGAGAGCATGTGTGTGGGATGAAAGTCTGTGTGTGTGTGTTTGAGATCCTGACTTCCATCAAATTTTGTTCTTTTCCTACAATGTCCTCTACACCCCTCTCCTCTGCTTCACACACACACACACACACACACACACACACACACACATACGCACATACTCAGCCCAGCTAGTAAGTAACAGTAATGAGGACAGTGGGTGCTATCATTGTCACAGGTGTTCCTTAATTGGCTAGAAGCACTATTATCTTCTTAATTTAAAACGCGAGAGAGGCTGTGTGATTGCATTTGAGAGGCTTTGTGATTTAGGGCCCATACACACTACTGCGTTTTCATTTTAAAACGGAGACCTTTTGCTACGTTTACACTACCCGTCCAGACTACAAAGGCCTAAAACGGAGAAGTTTGAAAACCCTGCCGACCCCGTTTTTTGTTTTGAAACTCCAGAGGGCGTTTTAGTGAAGACGTGCAAAAAACGGAGGACTTCAGAAACGATGACAAAGACGCTCACGCTCGGCTCTCTTATTGGGTCTTATAAGCATTCAAAGCAGAAACACAATGCTACTGATAGATGATGCTGTTTTTGACTTGATATTTTTATTTAAATATTCTATACCGTGCGAATAAAACTTAACTGCCTACACTTGTACAGTGCATGTAGCTGTTTACTTTGTAATGACTCGCAGTCCGCCACACTCCCGTGTTACATTCAGTAACAGTCCCAGCTTGTTATTGGTCCATGCTGAAAAAAAAAATCTGGTCTAATTCTTTGACTGTAGTACTTTATTCTTTCGCAAAATCTTCTGTAACTACGGAAGAGACAATCTACTTCATGTTTACACCGGCATTCGCATGCCCATGTAGATGGAGATCAACTCTAAAACACAGCTAAATTGCTGGTGTGGACAGAGATCATATTCGTTTTAATTCTCTGTTTTCAAACTACAACGGAGTTGTATAGATGGGGCCTCAGCATAACTGTGAAGCCTTCAGCCTTCCTCACTTAGTTGTTAAACCACCAAGTTGTTTGAATTTCGCATCATCGCTCTCTGTGTGGGGCCTCAAATCAATTCTGTTCTTTCTGCTCTATTTGTTGGATTCTATTGAAATGTACCTAAAAGCTTCATTGCCTTAACAAATGAAGTCAATTCTGTTTAACGTGGGCTTTACGGGGGGAATCTAGAAGTAAAGGAGAGGAACAGAGAGTGGAGGGAAGAGGAGGTGATGGAGGAGGAGGAGAAACAACCACAGATCCATTCCTCTTTTTCTCCTCTGCGGGGCAAAAAGCGTTGAGTTGAACATCTATCAGCACTCCTTATCTCTTCTCCCCCTGTCTCTTCTCCGTCTCTTCCTCTCCTTTTAGAAATCTCTTTCCCGTTGCTTTCATGCCCTGACAGGAAACTGCCATCCTAAGTTGGAAAACTCAGGGAGAAAGGGGCGCAAGGTGACGTGGGTGTGTGCAGGCATGTGTTTGTGTAGAACTTTGTATCTGTGTGAGAGAGAGTGCGAGACAAAGAGAGCGCCGTGAGAAGAGAGAGAGAGAGAGAGAACAGACAAAGCCTTGATATCATGCCTGAGGAGGCAAGCCTGACAAATGAGAGCTACCTTGACAGCGCACACATGTGAGTGCATGTCCATGTGTATGCATGTGAGGTTTCATATGCATGTTTCCTGCTCTAACGAATTTACACTGTATGTCTATGCTTGCACGTGTAAGTTTGTGTGCTCTCTACACACAGCATGTCTGATTAGCAATATCTCCAGTCCAATCTTAAGACAAAAACAGAAAGTAACTTTATATGGTCAGAAACATGAAAGGCCATCATAGACATCAAACAACATATTATACTATGGAGAAGAGTGGTGGAGACAGACATGGGGAAAAATAGATTGAATCTGGATTGTGGGAGGTCAGGAGCAATGAGCTAAACTCAAAGAGCTGAATGTGGATGAAAGAAGTAGAAAATAAGTTTGGAGGGCTGGGTGGAAAACAACTGAGGCGAGGAAGACAGAAGAGACAGAAACAGAGAAAGACAATGTTGCAAAAGGAACTGCTGTAAGCAAGGGAGACAGAACGAATGCAGGGGATGAGAGAGTTGAGGAGGAGAAGGAGGAGGAGGCAGAAAACAGACAGACAAGGCAGGATAAAGGAAAAGAGAAAAACAGAGGGAGCTGAAGTGTTTCAGGGCAGGTCAGTGTCTGCGTCTCATGGAAAAAGAGAGGAACTATCAGTGACAGAAATATATCATATTAAACTGCAGTCTCTCTCACACACACAGAGTAAGGGAATGTGTGATAATATATGGATGTGTAATGCTGACGTGCTCACGCTCACACACACTCTTTTAAAAAAAAAACACCAAAGCCAGAAACCTCATCCGTCCACTTCTCCTCTCTTTTCTCTTCTTCACACCTCTTCTCAAACCTTAGAGCTCGAAGGAAGCAAAGCAGCTCCCTAATTACTTAATTTGCATAAACATGCACATTGTGCACAAGGGAAGGAGGTGGGCTGTGGGAGAGGAGGGGGAAGGAGCTCTCTACCTGGAGAAAAGGTGGAGAGATGTGAGTTTTGGAAATAGAAAAGAGAAATGTGTCTTCCTTCCCTGCTAGAGTGTATTTTTACTCCGGACTGTCTATTTGTTGTGTATTTTATTGCATACAGTGTATTTATCATGTATTTTTATTATGAACTGTGTTTTGATTTTGCACTTTTCTTCATGTGGCTCTGGTGGTGTCTTCATCCTCTGTGATTTCTTCCTTGTATTTTAAAGTTTTTGTGAAGCTCTTTGTGACTTATGTCTGTAAAAAGTGCCATACAAGTAAAGTTAACTTACTTACTTACTTACTATGAAGATTTTCTGCTGTCAACCCTCTTTTTGTCCTCTCTCCTTTCTCCATCCTCCTCTTCTTCCCATTTTAGAATTGTCTCTTTACTGTTCATTCCTTGCTCCCTGTCTCACTCTCTCTTTTTTGCTCCCTTTGCCATACTGTAGGTAGCTTAATGCCAACAGCCATTATTCTCTTCCTCTCCCACGTCATGTCCCTCGCTCTCCTCCTCCACTTTTAGCGCTGTCCTTCCCCGTCTCTCACATTCCTCCCTTCACTACCCCTCTCATTCTTGCCTTCTCTTTCTCTTCCTCTCCTCCTTTTTTTCTCACAGAGTGCTGTGTCAGGTCTTTTCACCCTCAGCAGTGTGAAATGAGATTTGAATATGGCTCTTGGAGCATTTGCGGCTCGCCTGCACCCCCATCCACACACACACACAGACACACACAAAGAGAAGGCCACTCGTAAAGATAAAGGATTGTGACGCTACTTGAGTGCATACTCACATGTCAAGGGAGAGGAGTAGGAGAGGAAATGGAAAGAATGAATGAATGGAGGAAGCTGGAGGAGACAGGGAGGATGGTGTGGATGAGTAGTGGGGAGAAGAGGAGAGGGGAGGAGAGGAAAAGCAGATTGGGCTACTGTAGAACCATGAATATAAAGAGGGGATCAGCATGAGAGAATAAACTGTGAAAAGGATGAAAATGAAACAGATAGGGGATCAAGTGGAGAAAAAATGGACAGAATGGCGAGAGAGAGAGAGACACATTAAAATGCCCTAACCTTCTTGTTCGCCCGATTCTTTGCATTTTGAGTGGAGATCCTCCACTGAGCAGGCGAGAGAGGGAAGAATCGACAAGAGAGCCGAACTGAGTTGAGCATAAAATGGCCATGAAGTGTCAAGTGCTGGCCTCCTCTCAGGAGAAAAATAAGGGAAAGATAAGAAGGTCCCAGCATGTGTTTTTTGTGTATGTGTGTGCCTATGTGTGTGAGTTCACATTTATGCTTGTGTAATTTTCCAAAAGAGACGATGTCTTAAACCGAAGCTGGCAGAATACAAAATGTGCTACTGTGGCAGTTTGTCCGATGACATGTCACATTTTGTTAGTGTCCTAGTGATGGCCCACCTTGTAAATCCAAAATCATGAAATTGTGAGAGACACAAAAATCATCCTGTTTCATTACACTCATTGAAAAAACCCATTTCACATTGGCATTGCAGATGCATTTGTTACATGTGCAGGGAGATTAACCGAGCCATGTAAACGTGTAAAGAATTCCTCCCGGCGTTGGTCAAACAAACACACCAGCTGAAGACAATTCATCTAGACACATCTGCGATCTGGACCTTAAGTTTCACCTTTAAGACTCCAACGGTCCAAGGACTGTTGTGTGTAATGCTGGTGTTGTCTACATCAAGGCAAAGCAACAACACATAAACACCCAGTAAACTAAACATTACAGTCCTTCATTTTTCTGAAAGCCATTAGACACACAAAAAGAGTCGGTGAGTGGTTTGCAAGCAGTTTGATAAGAAAAGGAATAATGGGGCACTACAGAAACAGCCACATGGTGATGGCCTTTGGCCCGAACACTCCACAATGAATGGAGCATCATTGAGAGAGGTAGCAAGAAAAAGTGGAGGGACGAGAAAGTCAGAGCAGCTGACAATGGAGCAGCCAAAATAAGCTTCAGTTTCTGTACATGTTGTCAGCTACTTTAGCAGGGGAGGGAACAGAGGGAAATGGATGCGGCACACACATTGTCAGTGTGATGCACATGGTGATACCTTGAATGCACGGCAAACAGAACACTACAGTGCCTCACGAACACACCAGCGAAAACCTGAACTTTATCTTGGACACGGCAAAAAAGGGGCATTAAACTAAGGAGTGCATTCAATTGAAAAGGAATTTGTAAATTTTTAATTGCATCTATCACATTTCGCTGCATATCTCTCCAAACAGCAGTCCTGCCTTTTGGGGCCTCATGGCTGCCACAACATGCATTTAAGGACTTGGTTGCCTGCATTGACCTATCAAGATTTTGAGTCATCTATTGATCTTATCAATTAAAAACATGGCAGAATCTGGTTTTGTTAGCTTTCCAGTGTGCCAACTAGCCAATGCATACTCTTATTATTATTCTTCCCTCTTTAAGCTTTTCTGTACCTTGTACAGCTGCTTTTGTGAAATCCTCATAAAAATGCATTTTTCATCTCTACACCTTCATCTTATTCTAATTTCTAAACCTCCAACCTTTGAACTTTATTTTGTTAAATCTGCATCATGATCTTCTAGAGAAGAAAAGATATATTTTAACATGCTGTCACTCCCACAATTTTCAATTTTCAATAAATATTTTACGTTTATCAACATATTCAGTTATGCCTCCTTCATCTAAAAATGTCCTGGCATTGACACAGGCAAAACATTTTAAAATCTGACGTAGCTCGCACAATTTGAAGAGCGTACTCATAGTTTATATCAACATATTCAGCATATCTGCTGTCATTCACAGCACATTCTCTCTCAATGGTCCACAGCAACTTATTTGCAATGAGCAACTACCAATTGGTGTTTAAATATGTGATTAATCATGCTAAAATGCAGAAATTGTGATTACTTACAATTTCCAAATGTAGTCTTTACCGAAGTGCGAGAGCAGTCACCCTACCCGGATTCAAACCCGGGGCTACAGGCTACATAACGCTAGAAGACACACACACACACACACACACACAAACACACATACTTAAAAAACGTTGTTGCGTTGAGAAAGCAGAAAGTTCTAAGCAGTGCATATATACTGCATCAGCACTATGTGTTTGGATGCATCTGAAAATGCAAATTACTGCATGTGCCCATATTGCTGTATAGGAGTGAAGATATCACAAAGTGTCTGTTTGTGCTTGTGTGTGTGTTTGTGTAGATAGGTATGTGTGGTGTAGTAAAGGCAAAGTGTTTAGAGTTCTGCCAAGGGGATTGCAGCTACGGCAGGAAAAGCCAACTTTTTCATGTTATCGTAAAATATTTAATTGTCTCCCTCGCTCCACTGTTTCTCCTTCTCTGCCGCACACATACACTCATGGTTATTCTAAAGGATTCTTTTATTATGCAAGCAACAACAATGTCCCTCCAACAATCTAACCAATCTAACTGCTAGCCGGGAAAGCAAATGGTATAAAATGACATATCACAACGTATTCAAATCATATTTTCACATGTAGAGAGATTTGACCTAATGATCAAGAAATGCTTTACTGAAGGAGATTAATTAAATGACTTTGTTACTACTCAAGAGGAACCTAATCCATTTGTACATTTGGTAAAATATTAAAATCTGTCTTCTACCTAAATGTTTCCTTTGCCACTGGGTAAAGTTTCAGGTTTTGCCTGGCCGGTTTTTAATTTGAGTTAACGTGATGTGGTTGTCTACCTTGGTGGTGAGGTCACATTGGTGTTAATGTGGTGCGCAAGTGGGATGGAAGAGTTGGGTAGTCCTGTCAGCAACAAATTGACTTTAATGCTTCCACCTGCCCCCAAATCCCCCCCCCCACACACACACACTTAAACACTCTTATTTACATGCACTAAATGATTTACATTTCCTCCCTCCCCCTCCATCTCTCGTACTGTAGCCTTTATGTCTCTCTAGGTTTTTATTTCCCTCTCTCTCTCTGGTCTTTGCAGTGTCTACCTCTCACCTCATTTTTATACGTCTCTCTCTCTCTCTCTCTCTCTCTCTCTCTCTACTACTGTCTTCTCTCATTAAAGGTCTTATTTATCTTATCTTTCACTGCTAAATGCTGCTTTTCAATTAAGAAGAATTGCAATTTTCCTGGAATCAGCTCTCGGTATGTGTCTACTTCCTTTCCTTTTCGTGGTCATTACTAGAATATTGCCCAATCGATCACAATTAATACCTTTAATAATAGTTGATTTATAAAGTAATAACCTTTACAGTCAGTGATGTCTTGTTACGAATGATTTCTCTGATGACTCACAAGTGCTTCTTTATGAGCTTCATTTAATTTTACCCAAGACAGGTATCAAAAAGCCAGAACTGTCGTCCTTATGATAAACCTTATTGCATGTTCATCCAGCTCTGCAAGACTGCTGCAAGAACACATTACAATGACTAATTTCATTTGAGATTTCTAACAAAATTCTAACAAACACTGTGTAGCATATTAGCTAACATAGCAGACTGAAATGCTAATAGGGTTTTGGATTCATGAGACTTAGTTTAGTAATAAATTTGAATAAAACACCAACTTTTCATTTATTGTGATATGACTCCTCTTCACTCACACTTACTAATTTAACTGCTTGAGTTGAGTGCCTCTAGATGAAGGAATGGTATCACGTCGCACGTTATCAACCTGCTGCCCATGCAGGTGTTTGTTTGTCTATACCTAAATATCCTTCTGTTCAGGATCGCTCTACCTCGCCACACAGCTTTAATAATGCGGCACAAAGCATCTCCATCTCTTTCCGCAGACAGAAGTTTAGATTGACTCGCTAAATAGCTAAAGAAGATAAATCAGCTAAAATGCTAATCCTAGTAAATCCACAGGGTTGTTTTCTCTTTCGGCCACTTGCAGAGGTAGGTAGCAGGAAGCCGTAGCCTTCCAAGGTCAAACTGCGGTGGAGGAGAGTGAGAGAAGCAGAGCAGAGACGAGGGATCCCGTGGGTCTCACGAGAGAGAAGGATCAAAGGCAGTGTGCCATATCGTGGAGTGAAAGATAACTCTAGATATAAGAGACAGGAGATTATGAAAGCTCTAGAAAAGGATGGATGGTACACAGTGTGAAGGACCAGGAAGTGATGCTTGAGGCTTCAAAAGGAGTTATTGAGTTAGGCCTACTCGAGAAGGTTTACGTCACTGACTCTTGCTCTTGTTTTATCCTCATTTGCAGGCTGATGATTCAAACACATGTTATGTATGTCTCAGTTAGCCAGCATAACATTATGAATCTTGCTGAATTGTTTTGGCTTTGTTGAGTCCAATGAAAAGAGGCATTGATGTATAAAATGAGTAGTGAAATAAAAGAGGACTTGGTTATCCCTCCAGAAAAATATATTTTAAAATTTACACATTTTTTTGCTCAAAGTAGTGAATCACATTATCTCATAATGCAAAATGGTACAGCAGATACAGAAATAGTCTATTTTGTGAGCTTAGCAGTCTTTTAAGATGGAGCCATGAGCAAAAGAACATGGGGACTAAAATAATGGTCCAGTACGTTGCATTCCTCAGTTGTTCAGTACCACACCATTGTTAATTTAGAAAGAATCGCAAAACACATGAAACTGCACAGCGGAAATCCACATTTTAGGTATTTAGTGCAATTTATGGCATTATTATTATGTGTCATGTGAATTCCACTTGTTCTCTCTTAAGCACTTTTTATGCCATCCAACATTTACTAAGCCACAAGCCTTGATGTAAGTGACGCTGCTTCATGCTCAGGTGCTCATTTAGATGAATCATCCTTGTCCCACTTGCTGTGCGTGTGCATTACATAACTTCGGTAAAAGGAAGGCTGCTGCGGATATTCAAATAGATGGACTCAAAGTCAGAAACACTGTGTTTCTGCGTTGTCAATGAGCTGAACATTTTGGGCCCACACAATTGTTCCAACTCATTGCGGTCCAATTGACCAAAGACAGCACTGTGCAAGAGACAAGCTGGATTTATTAATCATTTTACATCACAGGCTTGTGTAACAATCAAGTTCTAGTTCCCTTTATGCATCTTACAAAAAGCAAATGTTATATACAAAAGTTATATAGTAGATGGGTGAATGAATAATAAACCATGGACATAAAGCTATTTTACAAAGGTGAGTGTGGAGGATGAATATAGGAGTTCACAAGCTTAGGGAAGAAGCTGCTCTGAAGTCTGGTGGTACGACAGTGGATTCTTCTGTATCTCTTTGGGTTCTGCACCGGCTCCTCACCTCACCGATATCCCTGATGGTCGGTAGATGGGTACAAATGATCTTCTGAACAGTTTTAATCACCTGCTGCAGAGCCTTCTGTTCTGGGCCGTGCACATCCCATGCCAGTTTGTGATGTTAGGATGCTTTCAATTGCTCCTCTGTAAAAAGCAAACAAGAACCTGGCACAACTTTTGCTTTCTTAAGTTTCCTTAGGAAATACAGCCATTTCTGAGCTTTCATCACCAGCGTGGAGATGTTAGATGACCATGTCAGGTTCTCTGTGATGCTAATTCCCAGGAACCTACAACTGTTCACCTGCTCCACCTAATTTCCACTGTGTTTTAACCCAGTTGTCATATTGCTGTTGATTTTTCCTCATATTATATGTATCACTTAAAGTCCCCTGTTTCTTTTTTTTTGCTAAAATTACCAGATTTTTCCACATGGATGATTTTGATTTAAAGTGTCGGAGGAAACAGGGAACAGAGAGTGGCAGACTGAGTGACAGGAACAAATAAAAGAAGACAGTCAACTAGAAAGGCGAGTTCATAGAAAGACAGACAGAAGGAAAGTAAAAATACAGGAGAATCATTGAAAGAGAGAAATGGTAGAAAGAGATATTGTGACAGCAGGCAAAGAGACCGTCAGGCATCAGCCCCCCCAGGAGTGGTTAAATGCATTAGGCCTGTCCACTGGGAAGCAGTGAAGTGATTAGCTGTATTTCAGCTTCAAGAAGGAGAACTAGTCAAGAGTCAGACACATACACAGATACACTATTTAATTGCACCATTTAACTGTACAAAAGCACAATCATATGGAATTCATAGGATGAACTACACATTTACAGACTTTAAAACATGCAGTTAAGACGAATAGTGAAAAAAATGGAGACTCATTCATGGCATTCAGGCAGCTCAATAAATGTTTTATATAGGTCTTCTAATGACGGGTGAGTTTTATTCATCAAGGCGGTGGGGGATCAAACAACCAAACCCACACCCTTCTAAGGACGCGTGTTTCAAATTAGCAAATGGTAAAACATTATTAAACAGACATTGGATCGCTGTTTTCAGTTTATCTGTGCAAGTCCTATCAGTCCCTACTAAAATAAAGTCAGATAAGTTATGCCAACAGTAAAAACTATTCAATACAGCTTTAACAGTATGCAGAAATGTGCGTCTGGCTAGACAAGATCAACAGAATTATCAATATTGAGAACACAGGGTGATAAAGTAAAGAAGTAAAGTATCCAGAGATCTCAGCATTGCAACCACATTACCATAAACGCATGTGTCATTCATTATTAATCATCTGCATATTGTCCCACCAAGTACTCAGAGCCGATGGAAGTCTAGGGCATGTGGGCACGTGGGCGCATGCTCTGCATGGTCTGTAAGTAATCCATGGATGGCTGTAGGCAAAACAGCATTCAAAATTCAATTACCCCAGACTTGGCAGAGAAAACTGTTGAGAAATGACCTTATATAAATGTCAAACGAAATGTATGCAGTTTAATTTTACATAATATTAAAATATTCCAGGAGACCAAATTCATCATGGAGCCTATTTGTCAAAGAGCCCATGCTAGCTAAGTGGACTAAGTACACATACTGTACATGCGGTGTGATGAAAGCCATTCTGTGACACATTATATGTACTTAAATGTTGGTATTATAATTGAAAAGACTCCATATTTTAAAATCTATTCATGCTGACATGTCGATACGTTGGACAGCAGCCTGGATTTGGAACCCCAAGCTATCGACTCCTGTCAACCATTAGCTGTCACATGCTGCCAGTGATGAGTGTGTCTTCTGCTCAGATGATGGATTAATATAGGTGTTGGACCACTCAGAGAGCCCCCACTTCAAAGTAGATTTGACCAAATAGTCACCCATATATGAGCACAAGCACACACAGGAGGGGATTCAAGTAAATACACGTCAAAGAAATTCTCAAAGTGCTCACACACACATAATCCAGTGTGACTGCGTCAAATCATCCACAAAGACCACGGATGAAATACCCTTTGAAGTTTCCCAAAGGCACACATTAGGCCCCTATACAAAATGTCACGCTGCTCTTTGACATATGAAACACCATGATGGCAGCAATACATAGAAAGAAAGGCTGACATATGATGATACACTACAATCATGCACACGACACGGTAAGCATGTCTTTTCTGTGTTTGCATACAAAATGACAGTGTTAAATCTAACTGGTGGTTGAAATTTCACATTACTATTCCATGAAAACACTTAATTTGGTTGTGATAGCAGAAGTTCAGGTTGTCCATGTGTGATCAGTTATTCATTCAAGAGTCTTTGATTTGTGTTTATATCATGCACTAGAGGAACACTTTCAGCCTTGAACACATGGTTTCAATGTGCCCCAGATTGCGAAGAGTGAACGTGCACGCACAAGCACACGGTGTACAAACACACAAACACCAACGCTGAGCTCCACTACGGAAAGCCGACGCAATTATGAAAGGAATGATTCACCTGCTGATCTTCAAAGGTCTCCCCTCATTTCAATGCGTCTCTCATTTCTCTCCCCCTCTGCATCGCAACCTCTCAATCCGTCTGTCATGTCTGATGTCTTTCTCTCTTTCTCTGTCTCACGATCTATCCCATCTTTTTCTTTCTCCTTTGTCTTTTGCGTGCCACTCTTAGTGTGATAGCTTTTTGCACCTTGGTAGGTTTGCTTTTAATAAGGCAGCAGACTGATGACATCAATAATGTTTCCAGCGACTGCTTATTCAGAAGAGAGGTAATGATTCAATTGATATCACTTTTCTCTTTCTCTGTATGCTTCTCTTTCTCACCAGTCTCAGTAGCCTCTAGTTAAAGTTATAGCCTACTTCACCTTACCTGCTGCAGCACCATGTGTCACACTTTCCTTGCCTCTGTCACTCTTTCAGACCTCTTTTTAGCCTGTTATTTTGTTCTTTCTCCTTACTTTTCCTGATGCAGTATCAGTCACCCTCTCAAAAATAGAAACTATTTCTTGAGCAAGATTTTTTCCCACATTTTTCTTGTGGAATTTCTGTGTGAGTGTGAATGTCAGCACTACAAATACTGACTGACTGACTGACTGGGTGAATCACACAAATGCAGGTACACACTGTGAAGCATGCATCGAAATCACTTAATTTCGATGCATGCCTTAATTTTAAGGGCTTTTAAAAATAATATTTTATGAAAGCGCCTACAATCAATAGTTCTACAACAACAATGAAACAAACCACTTTCTGTAATGTGAAAGTCACTTGTGATGACAAACACCATAGTTTTATCATTGCATCTGCAGTTCCTCTCTGCTCTACAGAGCCTTATTGCTGCTTTCAAATATTTGCTAAGAAGTTTGCCATATAAAAGGTCAGTGCTGTGTTAACAACTTGTTTCTGGGGTTTAGGGTTTCCACTGACACAGACTTCCCAGTCCGTATGGGCCAAGAGTGGAGCATTTCTGGGCAGAGTACTCTAAAATCTGTATGTGGTTATAATATCTCAATGAAATTTAGGTTTATTCTGATGGCGAGCCGAGACAATTCCGGCTTATGCGTTGATTTCAGATAGTCATTCTCAGTGTCCCTGGAAGGCCCAGTTCTAGCATCCATAACGTTTGTCATGTGTCTTGCATAGTCAAGACATCTGGTGGAAGATGAAGCCAGGGTGGTAGTTCTGGGTGCCTGCTGCTAGCTAAGTAACACAGACAACAGGGGAAATGGCGAGTTTATGACTGTGAAGGGGCCCGATTGTAAGCCAGAATCTCAGACATAACTACATTGTATAAGATAGAGAATAGCTGTAGAATAACTCTAAATGACAGTCTAAATGCACAACATTACCATCTGGTTTTGCAGCAGTGCTAGAACAATCAGGTAAGGCCTCAACTTCGAAGCAACAGTGCACTTCAACTTTGACTCATTTTCACCTCCCCCTGTTCCCCCTTTTCTCTACTTGTTTGTGTGTGTGTGTGTGTGTTACAGGATCTTCACTCTATTCCTCTTCTCTCATCTTTTTCCTCTCCTTCTGAAGTTTTCCGCTCTCTTCCTGTCACCCCCCCCCCCACACACACACACACACACACACACACACACACTCCCCTGCAGTTCTCCCTAACAAGCAGCACAGACTAAAAGGCAGAGAACTTGCCATTCACAAAACACCCCATTTTCTGTGAAGCTAACAGGGCTAAAAATACTAATGCTTCTCTGCTCCATCTCATTACTCCGTAGGTCTCCAGATGCAATCACACACACACATGCAGGGCAAGCGTCAGGCTAAAAAAAAATGTTTAAAGAATAAGTAACAGGACTTTTTGGGCATTCAGTTACATATCAGAGTTTTGTACTGTAGAAAAAAACAGAACTTGATGTGATGTCTCACCGCACTAGATAAATTACTAAATTGTAAGAATACGTCCCATGTCCAAACACATTGCACCCTCTTCATCCCCTTATGCACCCACAGACACATGTTTCTCTGTATGTATCGATATGTATCTATATGTAAGACCACCTGGGGTGTGTGTGACTGTGTGTGTGTGTTTGTTCCTCTGCGAGCCAGGGCTTGCATGTGTGTATGAGATACATTCCCGGCCTGAACTTTGCACTTTGTATAATTCTGTTTGAAATCAAGCACAAGCTATTTTGTTTAATTAATCAGTGATAAAACAACATCTTGACTGCTTCTCTATCTGTTTCTAGAGTCCCGCTTTGAAAAAAAAGTAAAAAGAAAAGAAAATGCTGGCTCCCATCACCCACAATCTACACAGTTCAGGTGGCTCGTATCCAAACACAAAAGGAGGTGTCTGGCAATTGGTAGAATTCCAGGGGACAGGAGGGGATTGAAAGGGACAGATACATTGCACTCTTGGTATCTGCACGTGTTCCTGAAGCACCTTCACATACAAACATATCCCAAATGCATTTCAATGTCCTCAAACTACCATGTATAGCCTCCCACCGCTGGATGCACAACTACGTGTTAGTGTGTGTGTAGGCAGCAGTGAGAGTGCCCCAGGATGCAAGCTGCCTCTCTAGGGATGAGAAGTGTCGTCAAAAATAGAGAGCTTTCATGGTCTAGTTCACTGCTTGTGTCTGCATCATCAACATATTAAACTGTCTTCCTTAATTGCTTGCTCCAGTTCTTAATAATAAGGATAATTTAGAAATGTTACAACATGATGCCTTCTCCATTATCGGGGTATTTCATTGGAACCCAGTATTTGGCACTTACAGAGGAACTTATCTCTCATTGTACTCAGTAGTCTATCTATCTATCTATCTATCTATCTATCAGTATTTTTGTAGGTGGTACTGACCTTTCTTTTGTGTGTGTGTGTGTGTGTGTGTGTGTGTGTGTGTGAAAGCGAGTGACAGATGGTCTCTGGTCATAGTCCCAGTGGAGTATACACTCTACAGATGCTGCCGCCAAGCAAGGTGTCAGCAGGAGTTTGCTTTCTATCTCTTTCTCTCGCTCTCTCTCTCTCTCTCATTTCCTCTAGATATCACGTTATGCTATACTCATTGTCCCTGATGACTTTATAGAGTAACTTCACCACCCAAAAACCCAAATTTATTTTTCTCAATTAAACTTAGTGGTTTCCTGCCATCAAGGGCGTAGGTTTGGTCTCAACATTGATAGGGACACTACAGCCCAACCACCCTGTACAAGACTGAAGGGACCAAGGGGCTGTTAAAAATAGCAATGGGGGATTTTTTTTAATAAATCAATAACATTTATAGATTATCCATTCAATAGCTTCAGAAAGGCTGAATAACAACATAAGGGGTGTATATCCATATAGCATTTTTCTCTACCAGGGCGCTGGGAAGCACTGGAATGAAGTGGCTGTGAGACAGAAAAACACTATATAGACAAAAGCCCTAAGGCTGCTGTTTCACATAAGAATGTAGCACTAAACAATAGTCACATGTAAGCCAATTATTTGACATAGCCTCTGGGAGGGCGCATTACAATCATCTAAAATGACTTCACTCAAAAGATAATATTAAGCAAACGAGTTTGCTGAACAATTGGTAGGGACAGTTCTGTACTCCCAAAATATTGGTAGGGACCCAAGGAGAGTTAAAAAGGCGACTGGACATGGAAGACTGAAGGCGAAATGTCTTCAAGAATCTTCACCCAAGTCCAGATTCCCTTGATTTAATCCTCCTTGGATAACTATGACCTGGATGAATCTCCACAGACATATTGGTAGGAACATATCCCTACCTAGGGTGACTAGATGAGAATAGGTGAAATTCAGGAAAGGGGAGTTGCGGGTAGGTGCGGCCTCCAGTACATTACATTCAGTGTCAATGAACAGTAAAACACGTGAAAGTCAGGGCTAAAATGTTTTATTTTTGTTCATGAAGTCAGCTTTTCATTAGGAAAAAACGGAATGACTGTGTTGTATCTAACAGTGTGTAAATCATGATCCGTTCCATAACATTTATTTAATTATATTCATTTAATCAGTGCAGTGCCTGTCACATCTGTCTGCACAACGTGCAACATCAGATCTTTGTTTCTCCATAGCTTCCCCTTTCCTCCCAACTGCAACTTCCACTGTCTTCATCTACATTGGAAAAGTAGAGAAAAGCATTCACCCATGTTACTTTCTGGCTATAACAACGCTGTTGACGCAATGTCCGTGTTACCCTGCAGTTCCTGCTGTAGCCAATGGAGTGCCCATCTGTGGGCAACACCAAGAGAATATCTCACAATTACAAGTATGTAATGTTTTATTAGGCTATAACTAATCAAAACTCAGGTCTAGTCTAATTTTCAGGACAAACAGGACAAGATTTGAGATTCGGAACAACTGCTTGTAATCCGGGACTGTCTCGAATTTTTCAGGATGTCTGGCCACCCTATCCCCACCATCTATATGCAAACCTACCATATGCAATATCCCAGTTACTCCGGATAATACAGACCTTGCTCTATACAGCTTTATTCTGTCGAAAGATAAAAAGGGCAAACCCTTTTAAATGTTATTCTTTCCTTACACATTACTGAATCTCACATGATAAAAGAAAAGCTTAAAGGAATTTGGGAAATGCAGTTAATATCCAGCACATGGATATACTAAGTTTAGCATAAAGACTGCAAACAGTAGGAAACAGCTAGCCTGACTCTATCTAAAGCAGCGCTGGACAGGGTATCTGGCATACTGTTTTTATGTTTTTGTTTGTTTATAACTGTCAGTCCATTGCTTAATTTTCTATAATGACACTAGGCTGGCCCAATCACATCTCTTACTCTCTTACATGACCACGCTAATAAGATAAGTTAACACATAATTGTAACACTATCATAAAGTGAGAACGTCAGCTTCTGGTGCTCATTGAGTGAGTCAGTGTCAAATAGTGTAGCATAAGCTATTTAGCATTGCTTAAACTAGCATAGTTCCCTAATGCTGCTGCAACTTCAGCTGACTAATGCTAATGTTAACTAGCGTTGGCTAAACAGTGACAGCTCTACTGAGCAAAATGTATAGCTGCTTATTTATTATGGGGGAAATAGTTTTCATTTCCAACAACAGGCAACAAAGTTGTCCCATGTATATTATCAGGTATGTGTTAACTGTTATGATATGGCATGGATTGTTACTATCTGTGGGTAGGCTTAAATGTGGTATACCAGTATGATGTTGTTTAAACTGTACAGCGTTTTGCACCTTATATTGCATCTTTGCCAGGGAATTCCAATAATTTTGCATCTAAATTTATATTAATATCAATTCCTAATTAATTTTAATATTTTCTCCCTATGTTATTGTCTAGTGGAGGTGAGAGACGGGGAGGAACAAGAAGCTGTAGACTATTCGAGTATGGATATTGTGTCACCAGGGAGTCAGTCAAGAGTGAGTGAGTTCACTGGTCCACTTGCACTGGTACACTTGTCCATGACACTTACTACTCAGCTTTGTAGTGGTTTGGGGAAATAGTACAGTACTCATATATAAGTAAACCACAAGGATGGTTTACTGGTGGGGGGCCAGTCTGGACCAAAAATGCCAGTCTAGCCCTGGTCTAAATGTCACAAAATCCACCTATAACCAACTGTAAAGTTCTTTAATTAACTTTTATCTTGCTTGTTTAATTTGTTGAGGTTTTTTTAAGTTAACTATCTTGTGACTATATTTCTTGGCCTGGACGAGTAACATCCTCTACTGAAGGATTCTCCACTGGTTGCCTGGCAACTGGTCCCAGATAAGAAATTGCCTGGCACATGACCCCCTTAAAAATGACTAATTGTAATTTGTACACCTCAGTTGTTATATAGGCTAAAAAAATGATATATAACATGACAATTGGTGAGCTTTAGAGGTGCTGGTAGGAGGATTTTGTTACTTTTTGAGAAAGTCAGGCTAGTTTTTTTCAGTCTTAGTGCTAGTCTTAGTGTAAGCTAATCAGCTGCTTTGTATTTACATTACAGACATGAGAGTGAATTCAGTCCTGTCATCTAAAAGTCTCAGCAAGGAAACACATATACCTATTTTCCAAAATGTCAGACTTTGGAACTTTCAAACTTGAGCACCAGCAGCAGAAGACAACTTCAATCCAACGGACACTACATTTTAGCTGTAGGAGTACATGCTTTAAACCTACATTTTGATGCCAGCCTCTATCACACGCCATGTATTGAACACACATGGATGATCTACTACAATAATTTTACCAAAATGCCTCTCTGGATCCGGGTGCACCAGAGATTATAACCCTGAAGAAAGCCCAGGGCTGAGATGTCAGTATGAATCACTGTCATGGTTTTAGAAAACAGCATGTGGATTTTGATATGCTCATCTTTTATTTTCACCCTACGTGTCTGCCCTCATACCTCAGGGTGTGCACCCACATGCAGACGTTTCGACGGCTCACCTCCATGCGGCTCATCCATCCATGAACACTTAATATGCAGCTCAACTCTGTCGTGCAACAAGAATGCATCCATGAGACGTCCTTCCCTCAGTCTAGTCTTGGCAGAGCAGACTTAATAGAATTCATGAAACAAAGAAGAGATTGATTGGTAAATGAGGCGCGTGAGGGGGGCCAACATAGAAATTAATTATTAGAGCAGCACAGTCCCGGCTCGTGATCAACAAGCGTGGACCTGTGGAGCCTTCTGTGTGTCCGTGTGTCTGTATGTGTGTTTCCAATTAAATGCACTGAAATTGAGAGACTTGGCCTGCAGGAATCTAATTACCAGAATCCTTTGGGGGGAAAGAGGACAGAGTGCCTTCAATGTGTCAGCACATCTTGCATGGAGTGTGTGTGTGTGGGTGTGAAGGAAATGATGTGCAGGTGTGAGTGTATAAATTCATTAAAATGTTTCTGCATCAATGATTGTGTATTTATTAGGGTTGCATTTAGTGTTGGTGTGTGCCTGCGTGTATGGGGCATTTCCAAATAAAATACTGCAAAACGTTTTCACACTGGAGTGGAAAAGTTATTGTACTGATAAAAGCAAAATGCGACAAAGTGCGATGGAAACAGACGTAGCTAATAAATCATGGCGTGCATGAAGCACATAACTTAAATGTCCACTGAAGCTTCCACTTGACTGAAGAAACAACAAATAGTGGCAAATGAAAACATCCGATCTGTGTGGCAATAGATTAATGGCACCTGACTGGAGAATTAGCACCACCAACTGTTTATGTTGATGCACTCAACTTGGAAACACGTGTTTATTGGCATTTTCATCTGCCGATTTTCTGTAAACCTGGTTCAGATTTGCCCTACATGGATGTAAACATGGCTTAAAACATGTGTTTGCCGGCAGGTATGCCTGCATATCTGCACATTTCATTTGATGTGTATGTTTGTAAATTCCCTATCTATGCTTGTGTGTTTGTGTCCGGTAGCTTTATGAGTGGCCAGATGTAATGAATCAGGATGAAAGGGAGGTGCTCAATGGAACCGCGGCGTCATCACCATCAACAACCACAATAGCACCATATGTCTGTCAGCCCCCGCTCTGGTCCTTAGAACACACGGCTGGCATTAGAGAGAGAGAGAGAGATCAGACAGGTGGAGAGGCAGAAAGAGAGAGATAAATGGAAAGGGGAGGCCAAAACAAAGCAGACAGACTCACAATTCAGCTGTGTGTATATTATGCCTTTCCCTGACGCTGGAGATAGACAAGCTGTTTACAGCTGGAAAAAGACATAAAATATATAGACTGTTCCAAAGGCTCTCTCAAAACTACCAGTCCAAAAATGTGGTGAAGGCCATGCATGGAAACACATACTCAAGAAATGGACAGATATACACTGTCCCACCCAGTCTAAAGACATTTAATGAATATTCCTCTACTGAATAAAATATACTGTACATAAACACAACTGGGTGGACTTCCTGGTGCTACACATACTCAACATTCTGCAAAGATCCCTTTTATATAGACCGAGCAATTATTTGATATTTAACAAGCTCTGTGAGGTTATATTGTAGGAAAGGGACTTAGAGGTGCTTAGAGGAAAATGCAAATGGCAGCATTCCAACATGCTCACAATTCTGGTTGTTTGCTAACATGCTAATGTTCGGTAGGTATATTTACCATGTTCACCATCCTAGTTTGGCGTGTTAGCATGGTAACATTTACTAATTAGCACTAAAAACAAAGTAAAGCTTAGGCTGATAACAATGTCATTAGTTCTGCAGGTAATTAATCATAGGTATTTTGTCCAGTACTTTCGTTTATGATAAATTTTGACCTGGTGATGCCGCTAGGTGAAAAGTCAGGGGATCATGCAAATGTTTAGGCTACAATTCATTTTGAGGGGGACATGATTGTCTGTGTGAAAATTCATGGCAAACAATCTGATGGTTGTCGAAACATCTCAGAAAAAATTCAAAAACTTGGCGCCAGAGGAATAAACAGGGGATCACCAAAGTCAGTAGGATTCATCCTAACAAAATTTCATGACTGACTACCTTTAATAGGATGAAGGGTCCAGATGATGAGAAATTTTAATTCTTATACACTATTTAGCAAAATTGTCAGTATTTACTGAATCATTTGATATATCACACAATACAAAACTCCGCAGAAGTCAACGGAGAAAATTAAATTGGAAATAAAATATGAAGGAAGGTTCAGCTGAGTTTTAAAATTATTATTCCCATTTGATGTTATACCTTTGCACCACACACATACGAATCTATATAGCCTCCTCCGGACAGCAGCATCAGTATGACCAGGGGAGGTATGTTATTTAATTGTATTCATTAAAGTTAACTGAATATACTGTGGCTAATTTCAGGCAAAAAGAGAGAGAAATTCCCGTACTCCAGAGCTAATTATCACCAATCACCAGACCAAATCATTATGTACTCTTTCTTTGTTTCTCTCTCTCAAACAAGAAAAAAGGACATTTTAATTACTTAAGGTTTTACAATGATTCAGTATGTTCTGAGTTTGTACTGTCAGTTATTTAACGCAACGCCACATCATTTCTTCTATGGCCTCAAAATGTCAGAACACACACACGTATACTCCAGGCTTCTGCTTTCCAAACTCCCATCAATGTCCTCCCCAGCTGATCTTATATGTCATTACTCATATTCCATAACTGCTACATCACATCAATATGAAGCTCGACTAATGTATTGGAACACACCAGTAACATGCAAGAAGGAACAGGATTCAAATGTCACGAGAGGGATGACGTGGTTTCCCGACAAACTGGTTATGTATGTTATTTGACAAGCTGTTAATCACCAAATACTTGTTCTGTGATTGGTGGCTGGGGACACCCATCTTGATTCACACAGATTACTACCCGGTGGATATTTAGATTGATATATTGAGAGGCATAACTCTAAAACACTACACTCACTACTATTGAAAGGTTTTTTGTCTGTGTATCTGTGTTTCTTTGCAATTTGTGGCAGCTGTAATTGACATAATTCAAGGACCCCCCCCCACACACACACACACACACACACACACACACACACACACACACATACACGCAGTCCACGATCAATCGAATTTATCAACAAATAGACAGAGTGAGGGCTGACATTTACAGCCCTGCAGCTCCCAGTTTTTGTATTTGTGAGTGTGTGTGTGTGTGTGTGTGTGTGTGTGTGTGTGCGTGTCCTCTGCCTTTATGATGCAGAAAGTGGCCACAATGTACAGGTTTTCATAGGAGGGAGATCGAAAGTGTCCACATGACACATTAAACACGAATGACGTTTGCTGACAGGCCTCCCATGTCAATAAAATCATATTTAAGTCCCTCAGACTGCTTGGATGTTGACAAAGAAGCAGAGAAAGAAAAGAAAAGCCAGTGCGAAGCTTTTGCTTCTGAGTCGTATTCCAAAGGGCAGGAAACGGGATGAACAAAGAAGATGAGATGGTTATGATCAGATTTATTTCATAATGATAGCAATGATAATTATAGCATGATTATAACTATGATGATGGCAGTGATGCTGCTGTTGAATTTAATGATGGTAGCGACTGAGATGATGATTGCAATGACTGAAGTATTTGTGGTGATGATGAGGATGCTGCTGCTCATAAATGTCCAATATGATCACGCTACTCATGACACAAGAGTGATGACCTGGGTAAAAAAGCGATTATGTAAAGGAAGAAAGCAATGTATGGATCTCACCGGTTTTAATATGGGACTGTCAATAAAATATGATGGGACGGAACACCGATGACAAGAGAGAAGGAGTAGGGCGAGTCGAACGGCTACTGAAAAGTGAGAGTGAGGGGGAGGGGTGCACTGTGGACTGAAAGAGTATAACGGGCTTCCAACCAAAAGCAAGTTTGCTTTCTACTCCCTTCCTCTTAGATGTCTTTCTCATCTCCCAAACATACACGTTCATGTAACCTCATTAATGTACAAGCAACTGACACAGCTCGCTTGAGAGATGAATGGAGGATCATAAAGACTGATCAGATATGATTCTAAAACAGTCGTATGATCATTTCACTTCACAATATGGGACATTCACCAATTCAGTCATTGATTGATAAATCTCATGTCAACTGTTATTAAGACTTAACAACCAAAAAAGTACCGTAGCTCTGTGGTGACCTCTGTAACCAAAATCCTTTCTTTAACTTTGGTGGGTTTCTGCTTCTTGGTTGCTGTATTAGCCAGCTGGTGGGGTAAGAGAACAAGAGATGGAGACAGATAGTGCGGGGAGCTGTTTTCCAGAGATAACGAGTACCATCAAGTCAAATGTCTCCCTCACTCCAGTCAAATGTGTCCCTGGGTCTCCAAACTGCTTACTCAACTTACTAAACTAAGCTGCTGCGGTTTAAACAGGCTCTGTTTGACATGAGTCCTGGTGACTGTTTCCTTCCTCCCATAGGTTTATTTCACTGATTTAATATGTTTAATGTGTTGTTCTTAGTTATTATACCTGGACTAAACTAGCTAGCCATTTAGACAGTTTAGTCTATAATGTTACGTACAGATAAGCCTCTATTTTCAGAAAGAAATCCTATCCTGCAGCCAAGTGTTGTCTTGTTGACCAAGAACTCAAGTCACGCACTGCTCTGTAAAAATTACCCTAATTTGCGACCGTTTTTGCTGTCAATCATTTTGTATGAATACTTTCTTTTCAAGTAAGAGGTGACTCATTTCACTTAACTCACCTGCTTGATACTAACAATTTCCCAGAAGAATTTAAAAGCTAAATTATTCTACTACTCTTGTTACTCTACGTGTCCCCCACAAGTGCTAAATAATCCATTAATCATGGAGTCAACCATGCGGAATATCATGAGACAGTGACGCTAAGGAAGTGCCACTCTGACTCCAAAAGGTCACAAATCTGCATGGCGGGGCCGCCGTTCGTTCTCGTCACGGAGCAGTGAGCAGAGTGCGGTTGAACGACGGGATGTGGTGTCCGTCAAAGTGGCTTAGTGATGGTAGAGCGGGCCTGAATGGCCTTCCTTACTGTTGTCAGCCCTGACAGGTGACAAAACAGCTGAGGAAAAAGACACGCCAAGGGACCACATGGGCGTCTGTGTGTGCCAGAGAGAGAAAAGAATAGGTATGCATGAGTGCATCTGTATGTGTGTGTGTGTGTGTGAGAGAGACATTTTAGTGATAAAAGAGACAGACTGGACAGACAGGTGATAAAGTGATTTGCAGACAACCAGGATGATTTTTTGGGTTGACACGCTTAGTCAAACATCATCTACTTTATATTGAATAAATTATTTTTTTTAGTACAGTTTGGTGTCTTAAATATTCAGCAGGTTGTTTAATGCCAGTTAGGTCAGATTTATATGCTGGTGGTACAGCACAGATTTAAGGTGGGGTAAGTGTGATGATTTGTGTCAAGGTAATGTAGCTGATCATTCATGTGGAAAGCAGGTGTGAGGTTGGATGTTTCTGGGACAACAAAAAACACACTGAGGTTCCTTCTGGGGGTTTCATGGTCCACATTCAACCAAACACCAATGAGGGGATAGCAGCTTCTCTCTAATACACTCTTTTCCTCTAAGTGCTGATATAAAAAGAAATGTAACATGCGGTCACAATACAGTATATCATTGTCTAAAAACTTTTTACTTTGAAAAACTTTGAAAATAAAAACATTTTGGGAAATAAGCTAATGCTGGGTCTGATGCATGTATCTCAGCACAAAGACTGGAAAAAGCTAGCCTGGCTCTGTCCACAGGTAACAAAGTCCACCTATTAGCACCTTTAAAGCTTACTAATTAGCAGGTCATTTGTACTTTGTCTAATCCATACAAAACAAAAGTATAAAAAACGACATGTTGCATTTCATGGGGAGTTATGTGCTAGCTGTTTCCAGTCTTTGTGCTAAGCTAAGCTAACTCCTGCTGGCAGAATACTGCTCTTTTCATATTTAGTCTGTAACTAACCTTCGTCTCCTAATCCAACAGCACACTGGGTTTACACAGAGAAGTGCAGCTTAACCAGCAACTGTCACCTGTCTTGAGAATTCAGAGGACTGCAAAACAATCCCTGACATGACAAACACATCATTTTAAATACATACACACTCAGTTACCATAAATTCACACCATCACATGCTGTGCGGCATACAATCATCTATAATTGGGATGTTGTATGATGGGGCGACTGCTGCTTGTCAGTAGAGATTAGATGCAGGAGTGTGTATGTGTGTGTGTGGGTTTGTAGCCATTGTTGCACTTGAGCACACTGAGTGAAACCACCTGGATTTACTGTGATACTGTAAGGACACGCCACGTGCATGCACTCAAACAAATGGAGGATGCACCCATATACACATTTTGTTCACGCCTGGCTCCAGGTGGTGTGAAATCACAGAAAAACATTGCTTGTGCACACAACAACCCTATCTTACAACTATTTTGTCTGCCCGTTGTATAGCCATTTGAAGAATAGAGTCTGTTAATTTAGAGTCTTTTAATATTTCCAGTGCAGCGATTATCAGGTTTAAGGAGAAAATGCCCTTCAGATTCTAAGAGCAGAGGGGTTATTTCTATCACAAAACCTTTGATGAGGCCAACCTTGCCCACATCATCATCTGCGGCTGTCAAAGAAAAACTGATAAGGAAATGTGCAGCTGCTGCTCTTTTATAAGGGCAGGCCCATTAAGGTTGAGTGGGAGCATCCTGATTAGCTGGGCACATACATGCAAGATGAGTGATTAAAGGATAGGCACACACTTTTTTCAAGTGTGTTCCCATATGTACATACAGCGCAATCAAACCCTCTTGCTCATACTGACTGTTACAGTCCTTCCAGTCACAGTTAGATATTCAAAGAGGACATCTTCCAGAGTTGGCCCTTTTAGTACAGAATTCCCTGTCTTTATTTCCCCAGTGTTTCCATGCTGTGCTGCGGTAGAGGGACAGTAACACAAAGAAAGAATTTCATACTAAATAGACTGTAACTGTGGCTGATACTAATTTGATTTTTCTAACTCAGACTGATGAAGCCTCATGTTAACTCACATTGGGAGGGGATATTTAACTAGCCAGTATGAACATGAGGAATGATTACAGCAAGCAAAAGCTGCTTCAGTGTACATATTGGGAACCTGAATATTTTTTTGAAGACACAGTGTGAACCTGTTCTTTAAGTCTTCCCTTGACAAACATATTTTGGCACATGTTATGTGGTAATTTTGGCCCCACACCTCTTTTGGCCCCACACCTCTTTAAATAGTTTTAAGAGTTGTATGGATTTTATTCCTTTGGCCTTTGGGCAGTCTTTTAAAAACTCTGAGGTCTGTAGTTTTACTCCTATTAGAGCTGCAAAATTGCCATTCAAGTTGATATGACTCACCTGGGCAGCTGCATTTGTAATTGTGATTTAGTGCTCACAGCAAAAGAAATGCCCCTCTTTGTGAGGTGTTTATACTATTTTGTCGACCTAATGTGTATGTTTTTCTTTGATCTCCCATATTTCCGGTTCTTTGCAGGCAATCTGTCGCATAAAAATACAAAAACACCCCTATGGCAAGACACACACACACTTACACGTACACACACACACACCTTTTTTCACAATCACGTTCAGTATGAAACAATGGCGGGGCCTGTGGGTGACTGTACATGAGTCAACAGCATTGCCTGCCGGTGGCATTCTCAGTGACTCACAGAAGAGGGAGAAGAGAGAGAGGCACATGGAGACAGAGAGGGGCAGGTCTGAAGTCAAGACCACCTGATTTATAATACTCATATTCAAGCAGACCGATGAAAAGAGCTGAATTACTTGCACTTTGCTTTTCCAGGACAGGTTCCGGATCAATTCCGGGAATATCAATGGAATGAAAGACGAACTGAAAACTCTTTTCGCGATTTAGCTCCACAAGGCACTGATCTGTTATGTAATCAATTTTGTCTCTGTCATTTTTGCTTTCAGACACTTTTCTCTTGCAATTTGTGCTTCTTTTTTGTCTTGTCTGTCTTTCTCTCTCTGCTGGTGTTTGTCCCTCCACCCATCACATTTCCTCTTTCTTTGTTGTCCATCATAGAATATCGACAGTCACAGCTACTAAATCTCTTCTCCACTCTCTCCCTCCCTCCCTCTGTCTGTCTGTCTGTCTGTCTGTCTCTCTCACTCTCTCTTTATTTCCCTCCCTCCCTCCTTCCATGTCTCCCTCCCTTTGTCTGTCTCTCTCTCTCTCTCCCTCTCTCTCTCTCTCTCTCTGGCCTTCACAGGAGGCTCTCAAGGCGCAGTATGTGGCTGCCCTCACCACACAGTTGTCAAGCATAAACTAATCGTTTCACCTAACTGAATAATACCAGCATTCACTACAGACCCACTCCCATCCCACTCGCTGTCCCTCTCTCTGTGCTCCCTCCAGCCCTTTGTCATTTTCATCCCTTCTAGCTCTCCAAATCTCCACTAACATCTCCATTGATCTTTACACCTCCTGTACCTTCTTATCCTCATCTTTTCATCTTTTCACTTCGCTTTTTAGTCCCCCCCACCCCACATCGTCTTTTTGTTGTTTCTCACTTTCTTTCTCTTCCGATCTCTCTGACTCGTTCTCTCTTCTTCTCTCCTATCATTCCATTTCGTTTTCTATACACACACCTTTTCTCTCTATTTGTTCCACCCCCTGTTACTTTCAGGTCATTGTGAGCTTCTGCTACAAAAGAACTATAAACGCTCTCTCTCTGCCCCCTGTGGTGAACCACAATACTAAATCTCACACAAGCCAGACCTGACGTCCGTTCGTGTATGTGTGTGTGTGTGTGTGTGTGTGTGTGCACACTTAAGTGTAAATGTGTGTGGCTAGACTTATTACACAAGAAAGTATACCTGTATGTGAGTGTCTGCTGAATTACTAAACTACAAATGCACCTTGACCCTGCTCTGTAAAAGACATGTCACCATCACATGTCTCTCCTCCGCTTGTTTATTCCGAGGGTTTTTGGAGCAGCACAGAATTTGTTAACTTCCTGTCTGTGACTGCCAAAGATCCCAAACCCACAATAGCAGGCAAGAAAAACTCAAGGACATGAGGTACTGAACGTCCTATCCAGCGTATAGAGTGGCGCTGACATGACCAGAGAAAGACATTTGATCATCACTGGGGTCAGTGATACCATTACAGTTTTGATTCACAGTTTTGATTCACCATGGGATATTAAAACTATTTTAATATACATAATGAAGTGGTGAGTCATTTTCAGACAAAGACTAGATGTTTTTACACATTTAGCAATACTTAAATGTTGGACAGAAATGGGAATTGTTGGGTCTGTAAATAATCTTACATAGAGTAAGGTCCAGACCTACTCTATGAAAAGTGCAATGAGATGACGTTTGTTAAGAATTGGCACTATACAAATAACAATGAATTGAATTGCAATGCTCTATGTAACCCTGACACTTTGCACACAGTGCTTTTAATAATAGCATCAACCGACATAAGACATGGAGACAGGCTCCTCTGAACATGAGCTGAAATTGCTGGGGGCAGATTTGAATGGTCAGGTTTATTGATGCTTTGTTCAAAGGGTCACTTAAAGGATTCAGGGGTTACATAAAACAATTTTCTATTTGTGTGCATCTCCAGGACTTTTCATTACTGGCAGGCCTTAAGAGCAACCTCAGCATTAGCAGGAATTCTGCCATTACCGGCATGGACAAAAAGATTCATTCGGGAGGCAGACCATTCCTCTTCAACTGGGAGCAACACAGGGGCAGTGTGTGTGTGTGTCTATTAGTGAAATCCAATTATATTATGTTGTAGACTTTAAGATGGCAGTTTTATGCCCAGTTTCTTACAGTGGGTGCAGCAGGAGAGTGAGCTTATATTTCTGTAAAAAACAAATTACCACTGCTAGAGAGTGCAGGAGTCAATCTGCCCAGACCATAAATACACAATAACTAAAGTTCCTTTACCCTTAAGTGATTGGATGAAATAAAATCTAGTAGTTGGATCTACAACAGCTAGTTCTTTTCTGTCTTTGTTTGGTGCAAGACACACTAATGAGGTTTTTATGGCAGCGAAATTCTCCATCAACTAGAGGAGGAGGAGTGGAGAGAGGGGGCGTCACTCCAGTGAGATCACTGTCTGTGTCACCACAGTCTTAACTGGGCACCTTTTCTTTGAAAGTATTTGGAAATTGAAACGATAAAAGATCAAAATGCACAGCAGTGGGGCTCTCTAACATTGCATTTCGTTAGTGCGGATTCTTGGCTGCATCCGGAAGTGTAATGCTTCTGAATCTGTCCACCAGACATATTACAGGAGGAGGCCGTCACCAACTTTGTCTGCATCAGTGCATGTGACACAATACTGGTCAGCACTGTGGACTGCCAGAGCATAACGTATTTTCCTGAAGAAAGACAATAGATTTCACCATAATCCTGATTACATCGAGTCCAATTTATATTGATTTAGTTCTAAAATTAACACAACTGCGATGGATAGAGCATTTAACACTCCCAAATTTGTTTTTTAAAGCTACTAGTCATTTTTAGCAAGTTCTTTTTGTGGCATATTGTTTTTTTAAGAGCATATACTCTCTTTGCAGAAATCTGAAGGTACAAACGACCAAAAAAAAAATTTTTTTTAAATCACTTGTCTGATCAGTGCGGCTACAGGTCTAATAAGCAAGCAACACATCTGAGCGCTTCCTTTCAGCTTTTCATTAAAACCATGCAACACCAGGGCCCATGAGAACCCCAGAGAATACAACAACATGCGATAAAGACTTGGAGTGAAAATAGGCCAAACTTACCTTGACTGACATTAAAAAAGGTGTGTCCAGGGTTTACTGAACCAAACAGCCGAGGTTTCGCCTTCTCTGAGACACCTGACCGGTGAACACCATGGAGAATCAGTATCCACTGGCCATTTCTGGGATCGGTGTACACGGAGGCATCTCGGCGAGAAACAGCGAGAACGTCGTTGCGATGTTGCGGTGCAAAGCCCGGTTCCCCCCTACGGAAAACTGGGTTGTGCGTTGCAGCCTTGGCGACTCTGTGTGGTGCGCACTGGTTCTCCACTGGACTCACATTTCCAGAACGCCAAGAAGAAAATCAAACCACAATTCTCGCAGTGTTTTCTTTAACTGTCAAGTTTTATTTAGGGGCTCCTAAACGACAATTTCGAGACACTAAATGTCAAAGATTCTCAGTATTTTTGAATTCCACTTAAAGATTTATGCGCTAAGGAATTTGGGAACACTTTCTTTTAAAACCACGGTCACGTTGACTGAGCACACTGCGAAAAATATTTGTCCGACCTATCATGTTTTTCATAACGTACCTATCTTCCTTTTTCCATTTCCCACAAAATAATTTTACATGTTCTCACACCATTACGAATCTCAACTTGTTATTCCCCGACGTTGTATCCAAAAAGGCGTGCCTGCTTTCGAACCCAATTGCAACAGTTAATCACCTGCAGGCTCAAATACAAAAATTTTCTACTAGAGCATGGGCTTTACTTCATCATGCGCCGAGTCCTCCTCCCGGTGGAATACGCGATGGCGGGGCGCCTCTGTCAAGCCAGCCTCTTCAGACAGCCAAAATATCTCACGGAGGTTCACTCGTGGATCGCTTTGGACAAATGTATTGGTAAAACACATGTCTGAAAACGTCCTCCTACTTGGAACAATCAGATGCTCAGAAAAGTGAATCTTTTCAAATTATTTCCACACATCCATGGGCTTCTTAATTTGTCTCTGGCGCGTCAAAACCTTGACTTGTGGTTGAATTCCAAGCGAAGAGTTCCGAGTACGTGTGTGTGTGTGTGTGTGTGTGTGTTTGAGAGAGAGAGAGAGAGAGAGAGAGAGAGAGAAAATTATATTTAGGGAAATGAGTACTAATGGGGTCCTGAATGAAGGGTAACATAATACTGATTGGGGGGCATGCTCCATTTAGAGAACTGAGATTTTTTTTTTGTCCCCATCTGGAAAGTGCTTGTGTCACAGCAGAAAATCGCTCCCTAAATCGAATTGAATGAAACTGAACTGAATTGAATTGAGTGTTACACTATATAGACAGGGAGAGGAGATGAAGAGGAGTCGGACCGCTCCTCGCGGTGTGGGTGTGCGTGCGCGTGCGTGCATGTTTGAGGCGCTCGGGGAAGGCAATCTGCGGGGAAAATGGTGTATGGCGGATTGAATATTTGATCAGGCATGTTTAAACACTTAGAACCAGTTCACACCATCACTGTGATTTGAGACACAGTAAGGTGGCACACACACACAGAACTAGCCCAGACACACACACATACACAGCGGTGGATAATCTGGTTGAGCGTTTCATGTCTTCATGAGATCGGACAAGCGAACGCACCATCGCAGCGTGAACGTGAAAGACGCACGCATGAAGAACTTCGATTCAAACACCATGGGGCGGAGAGGGCGGCGAAAGGGGGGGGGCTGCACAGGAGAAAGTGCACTGCGGATCGTGTTGGCGAGCGGGTGGCGACACCTTGGCGTTTTGTATTAGCTGTGTACAGCGGTAGAAAGTCGAGAGAGGTGTCGCCTCAATGTAGATGAAAAATCAGCTGGGAGGAAACATCTTAGTGTCTTATTTTTAAGTCTGGGGCATGACCACACACACACACACACACTGTAAAGAAGACTTTATTCTTTCAGCACCATGGACAGCTAACAAGAGAGCTGGCCTTTCCTGCGCTGTCCAGTGTGTTGAAAACCTCTCCTTTGGAAAGAATCACATCAATGTAGGTACATAACTCTTTTGTTTCCTCCATTTATCTGCCCTAACCTCCTCAGAGGAGGGATGAGAGGCTGAGCACTTTGTAAAGTCCCTCACGAACTCTTGAGTGATTCTCATTAGTGGACACAAGATGATCATGTCTTCCTCCTCATGACCTCATGCGGAGGGACAACTCTCACTTCTATGCCACCCCTCAAATACTGCATTAAACAGGATGTACAATAATATTTAAAAAAGACATGCAGTTTATTATTTAATGGTTATTTTTGGTTTTCTAACTGTAGTGAGATGGTCACGGCAACACGTTGATGCTAACTGTAGTGAGATGGTCACGGCAACACGTTGATGATGGAGGTTTGATGCCTTGTCACAGTGTCTGGGATAACAACTTAAGTGCTCTGTGAGCTTAAAACGGAATTAATTGTTTGTCAGTCTTTAGAAATAACGGTGAACCTCACAATATGAAGAGTGGGGCTGCAGAGATTTCAGATCAATTAAACATGACTACATTCCTTCACATGCCAGGTCAGTCATTTGGAAAGCAGCGGAGAGTCGCTTTGAAGCTTAAGCATATGGGTCCGTTTTAGACACTCTATACAGTATTGACAGCAAAATACTTATTATGCCCCCCCCCCCCCCCCAAAAAAGAAAAGGGCTGGAGGCATGAAAATTGTATGTTTTGCCATTGTGAGGTTATGACTAATTCAGGGCGCCATGTGTAAAAATACCCCCACTTGCCATCTTGAGGTAAAGTGCGTTATTCATAAGTTGTGAATAATTGAGGTTTAGGGAGCACAGTTGGAACTGAGGGGGGATTTATGCTGACTGTGTGCTTTGTCTGAGTTGGCACTTATGAGGAAATACAATGCTTGGGTCAGGCTATTAGCAGGCAGAACAAAGAAACAAGGCTAGGTACTCTGTGTTTTAATGATCAACAATAAGCTACCAAACTACTCCTTTTCTATTTAGTTCATCTGCTAAAATTGAGTGAACTTTTTTTTTGGCAAGAGCCCCTTTGGCATGGTACTCATTTGGGTTGTATCAGTTACCAAACAGTGTGGGGATGTCTGGAAACTATTGTGCAAGTGCCAATGTTACCATCCTGTTGCACTGCATCACATCATGGCACATCCTGTCACTTAGTGTCACATCGTGTCCGTCCACATCAGGTCACTCGCGCCACAACAAAGTGAAGCAATAACACAGTAACACAAGACAGGGAAGTAGAGTCACATGGTGATCTTTTTACCTTACTACAACCTGCCAAAGTGAAAATAAGATGCTTTTCATATTAATAGCAGCATCGAGGAGCCTCGCTTTCCCACAATCTGCATGTTTATACCACAAATGTGGCACGCAGTTGTGTAGAAGAATGGTGCAAAATGAAAACGTTTACTCACCCAAGACAAAATACTCCCACTACTGACACTTACTGAGCAGGAGTGTAGACCTTTTCTGGCTTTCTTTTTGTCATATAAAAGCACCTGACAAAAAGCATTGTATTCCAATCATCAATTGAGGTAACAGTTCTTTGCCAGCCATCATGTGCAGCTGCCTAGCTTTAATGTGAAGTTTTTCAGACTCACTTAACAGTTCAGTGTGTAAAATTAAGGGGGATCTATTTGCAGAATACAGCAAAAATATTTGTGTATAATCACCTGAAAAAAATAACTGTTGTATTATTGTAACTTTAGAATGAGACCTTTATATCTACAGAGGGAGAAGGTCTCTACTAAAGAGTCTGCCTTGTTGCACTGTCATGTTTATACAGCAGTCCAGAAAGGACAAACCAAACACTGGCTCTAGAGAGGGCCTTTCGCATTTTTCACAACTTTTCAGGACCACTGTAGTTTCTCACTTGGAAGGGGAGGGTGAGGCAAGCAGTATTCAAATGGTTGCAACTTCAATTTCACCGCTAGATGCCACTAAATCCTACAAACTGCTCCTTTAAAACATCTTCATGGCCCATTGGCTTCAAATCCAAAAAGTCAGACATCAGTCTCCAGTATGATACCAATACAGCACAGCTTGGTCATCTTAAAATGTTCTGTTTGACACTGTTTTCACAGTCTGGTAGGTCAAACCAAACATGCCCGAAAAGTTGTGTGAAACTTTATTTAAAAATCAGGTTTGTCAGTTTGGATGACCACGCTGATAGAGGTTGGTTTCCACAGAGATGCCAGTTGTACACAGCCTCCGGGGCTGCTGGGAAGAGATAGGCTACATCCCAAGGTGTGTGTATGTGTGTGTGGTTGTGCGTATGTGTGAAAGTGTGTGTTCTCACACTCTCTGGGTAGAGATAAGGGGGAGTCCTGGAGGTACCCTGTAGCATAGAAGGATCTGGAGGGAAAGTGATTAGTGCTACAGGCTCACTATCTAAACTCTGTTTAAAAAATGACTGTCACCGTTCAGGTAGCCACACTCACATACATGCTTTAATGCACACTAATGCACACACATGCAAATATAGCATGTTGGTGTGTGTGTGTTTCAGTGTGCAAAGGCAGTAAAATACATACAAACACACACACACACACCTCCAGGAATTCAGTTTGATAACTTGAGACATGTTTAGTTGTTAGCATGTAGACTATAGAATTCATATAATATCATGTGACGCAAAACATTTGCTTAAACCGTGACGCTCCTCCTCTATAATGTATGTTATGTAACGTCCACAATTGAAACCTAAACTGTGGCCTCCTGTGTTCTTATGAAACAGAACACAGAGTCCCAGTTGACTGGACATGTTTGCACCTTTAAGTGGATAAGCCTGTGATGTGTGTTTCACATCAGTCATGTCTAGGCCACGATGAGGCATCTGTCCAAAAGGGTCATATTACTCTAACTTTCAGTGCCACTGATGAGAGTGAGAGGGGAAAAAAAATACGTCGGGTTGATGACAGGTACAGAATACAGCAAAAAAGGGGGCTCCAAGGGGGCGCAAAAGAAGTAAAGCTTAACAAAGCGGGGAGACTGGAGAGGAGAACAAAAGAGAAAACGGCGAGCCAAGAGATGATATGCAATTTTAGAAAAGGATAAAGTCACAGTAAAGCCAAAGTTAAATAAAACTCATAGAAAAACTCTTTTTAAATGTTCACATTTAACAGTCCTGACTTGTCTGATCTAAACACAGACACAACAAAAGCAATTCCCACAACTCTGCTTCCATTAAACCCCGACTGTGATGTTTTGCCCAATGGACTGATGGATTGTTTGTTTAGCTGTGTGTTGTTAGCCTTGTGTTTTGACAGCAAGCGCTTTTTGTTCTGTTGTGTATCCACAAATATGAAATTGTTAAAAAACAAAATGAACCTTAATTCAGTATCGTAATGTTTAAATATACTGCAAAGATGAATATGTATCACAAAGACGTAGAATTGGTGGGGAAATGTTTTTAAATGTTTCACTCTGACAGAAAATATAACAAGAGAAATCATTTCTTTATTTTCACCCCTTCAGGAATCGTCTCATAAGATAATGTTGCTTGTTGTAAAATTGCTGAATACATTGCTAAAGTTATCTTATAAACTTACGTTGCTGTGTGGTTGCTAAAACACATTTCTTTATCACCATTGTAATAATGCGGTATAAACATTATGTTTTGTGAGAGTATGCTTCAGGACTGACAGTAGGAATGTATTTTTACTGTGGCTCTTGTGCTTTTCTTACTCTTTACTCTGACAGGAAGCATAAAACAAAGTGTAATTGCTTAAATGCATTGCTAAGCCAATCAAAGTATGTGTATATAAGTGTATATTGTATATTATTATTTTTTGATGTACTCAAAATGATTGGAAATTTGAAAATGTGAAAATTGTGGAAATGAAAACGTTGTGTCACTGTATAGGCAGAAAAACGAAGGTTAGGATATGGTAACCCTAGTTCTATTAGCACAGGCGGAGCCCTCAACTGGACTCTATGGGTACTACCTCTCCTCCTATCACACGCACGTACTCACACACTGAAATTTTGAATACTGTAAGTAGCCGACCAATTGGACGTCACTATTGTACGTGCGTACCGTATAAATAGCGGTGTCCTCACTGCTCAGCATCCAACCAACCCTTCAGCACACGGCGGTGGAGCGGCAGGGCTCCATCGTAGAGGGCTCCGCCTGTGCTAATAGAACTAGGGTTACCATATCCTAACCTTCGTTCTATCTCACACAGGCTCTGCCCTCTACTGGACTCTATGGGTACAGTGGGTGGAGCCCGATGACTGTCCGCCCAGCCGCGACAAGCCACAGCTCACCTCACTGACACGATCGGCCCCAGGTCACCAGCCACAGGCCCTAAGCTGCCTCCATCCTAAGCGATGGGGCAGTGTGCCACCCCTCAGAAAGGTCACTAGACCGCTAGGGGTTTGGCATGACCAGATGGATCTGATCCAGCCAGATCCAACACCTGAACTGTCCTGACCCCTTACAGGGGACATCACAGTCAGTGTAAAAATGTTTTCCCCGACAACCGGTAGTCTATGGTAGACACCAGTCTCCTTCCTCACAGATCCTGAGTCGCACCTGCGAGCACAGATCCTGAGAAGGAGCCCAACACATCCAAGAGGTAAAAACGCACAAATGGACATGGTGAAGACCACGATGCCGTTGTGCAAATCTCCTCGACGCTCACCCCGTTGAAGAGGGCCGTTGACCACCGAGGGTAGGTCTTTCCCCGCCTGCACGTAGGCCTGTGAGATACAGTCACAAAGCCATCCAGCTAGGTGCTTCTTCTTCTCACCCTCTTGGCAGAGGTGAGAACCAGTAACAAGGCTGTCTTGAGAGATAGCATCTTCAAGGAGGACTGTTCCAGGGGCTCGTAGGGGTTTGACCTCAGAACCTCTAGTACCAGTGGCAGGTCCTACTGGGGGAGACACGTAGCACCGGTCGTTGTCTCCTCACACCCTGCAGAAAACGCTTCACGAGGGGGTGGGTGAAGACAGGTCTGTTGCCAAACCCCACATGACAAGATGAGATAGCTGCCGCATACACCTTAATGGTTGAGTGTGACAGTCCCTTCTCCATTAGGCCCTGCAGGGCCTCCACAGAGCGAGTGGAGACGGGGTGCAGTCTCCACTCGCTCTGTGGGGGACCGCCCCTCGACATGAGGTCGGCCCCCCTGTTCTCCGAGCCTGGGACGTGAAGGGCCTTCAGAGACAGCAAGTGTGCTGCAGCCCATGTCCATAGGTCCTCTGCTAACGTCAACAGAGCTGCGGATCGGACTCCGCCCTGTCTGTCCTCACCAGCACGTGCCTGCCCTGGACTAGGGCTTTGTGGTGCTGGAGGACCAGAAACACCGCCTGGAGCTCCAGTTGGTTGATGTGTTGGCTGTCCCCAGGAGGCCACACACCACCCACTGCTCTCCCCAGGCAGGTCCCTCCCCATCCGGTCAGAGACGCATCCGTGAACACCGACACGTATGAGGATATCCGGCCGAGCAGGTACCCCCGCCCTCAGGCAATGAGGGGACCCCCAGAACCGCAGGTCCCTCTGTACTGACTGGGGGGGCGTCACCATGCATCACTTGTGCCTCTTGAGGTTTAGATGCATGCTGGTAAACCTGCGTGTGTAGCAGGCCCAGGGTAACCCCTGGATGGGCTGCTGCCATGAGCCCCAGCAGCTGCATTACTGCCAGCGCCGTCACAGCAGTTCGCAGCTGGAGCTTGCGGACCGCTTGAAGAAGGGTCGTCTGTCTGAGTTCCGACAGATGAGCTCTCAGCCTGGCTGAGTTGAGTACAACCCCCAAATACTTCACCTCCTGGCGGGGATAGGGGGAGCTCTTCTCCCAGTTGATTGCAAAGCCCAGGTTGTTCAGATGCAAAATCAACTGAGCTGTGTGGAAAATTGCCCATTGTTTTGACCTGGCCATGACAATGAGGTTGTCTAAGTAGAAAAAGACTCTCATGCCCTGATCGCGCAATGGTAGCAGTGCGGCGTCTACGCACTTGCTGAATGTGCGTGGGGCCAGTGAGTAGCCGTAGGGGAATCTGGTGTATTCGTACGCCACCCCCTGGAAGGCAAAACGCAGAAACTTCCTGTGTTTCTATGTGTTTGGTCTATGGTCGTCAACCAATCGCCGGGCTGCACTAGCTCTAGCAGTTTCCTGAGTGTCAGCATGCGGAACGGTTTCCGTGCAATATGCTGGTTCAGGTAACGGAGATCCAGGATGGGTCTGAAGCCTCCAGTCTTCTTGGGGACCAGGAAGTACGTGGAGTAAAGACCCTTGTACGTATCGTGGGTTAGAACGACAGAGATAGCCTGTTTCTACAGGAGCTGTTGAATCTCTGTGGCCAGGAAGTCCACCTCCTCCTGAGAGGACAGGTTGGCTTCCTTCCTTCCTGCCACAGCCGGTCGCTCCGTTGACGTCATTGCCTGCGACAGTGTTGTCGTAGCGTCTACGGTGACGCGTTCACTATCAGCAGAACTGTCGAGAGGAGCAGTGACGAGCCAGGGAGCTCTCCTCTCCACAGCTGTTGGCCACTGTGGGAGAGATAGTGTCCCCTCCAAACGGCGCAGCGAGCCGCTCGCAGAGGCAACGAGCAATCTTCCCTGCTTTGCTATGACGGGAGAGACGTGGCTAGTGACAGCATCTCTCCGGCAATAGCGGGCTAGGCTGCTGCTACCTTGGATACTCCGTGATGCGCTGCGACCTCTCGTTGGAGCAGTTTTCAGCAGTTTAGCGTGTATGTCTGTGTGGCACGAAAACACTGCCGGTGAGCTAGCAGCGCGCCCGAGCGGGTTCACGTAGGCGCGCTGGGAATGCAGCTAGGATCAGATAGCTGCATTGTGCCGCTTCTACGGCAAGAGTGGCTCGTTTCTCGGCCGTCATGACGCGGAAGCGGAGTGTGTCGCAGCTCAGGTGGCGTAGCAAGCACTGTGGATGCCCGGGCCGCACCACCGTCTCGTTCAGCCTTAGCCGGGAGAGCGGTGTGGGCCGTTAGCTTAGCGTCGGTAAACGTGCCGTGTTGAAGTGGCGTGTTCAGCACAACACTTTGCTGGGAAGGGGTTGATGGGGAGGAATTAGCTCTTTGAGGAATGTAGGTTGTTTTAATCAAAACATTTGGTACATTTACACCCTTGTCACAAGCAGCACACAACTTATAAACATAGTGGCTTGGACATGAGACGGAGGGGAGGGGCTCGGCCACATTGGCTGGCTGCTCTCCCTCCTCAGCCAGTCATTTCAGCGGCCGCTTCTTCCCCCAGCCGCAGGTAGGCTGGCGGGGGGGTCTAGGCTGCTCCTCTGGCCGCGATGTAGATCCCCTCGCCTGTGTGGGATCCCTGGGCGGCCCGGTGTCTCGGGGAGGGCGCGGTGCGTCCGTGGATCCGCCCTGAGTAGCTGGTGATGAAGACAGCGGCGATCTGGCTTGGCGGCGAGCACGACGTCTGAGGGTGGCATTACGACGGCGAGGCTCGCTGCCCTTGCCGTGAGCCAGCGGCAGGTGGCGACTGAGCTGCGCCTTCTCCTCCTCCAACCTTCTGAAGCGCTGAGTAGTGGAGGATATGGGTACAGTGGGTGGAGCCCGATGACTGTCCGCCCAGCCGCGACAAGCCACAGCTCACCTCACTGACACGATCGGCCCCAGGTCACCAGCCACAGGCCCTAAGCTGCCTCCATCCTAAGCGATGGAGACACGGCTCTTGTCGAGTGCGCACGGATGCCGGGTGGGGGGTCCTCCCCAGCCGCAACGTACGCCTGTGTGATGGCCTCACACAGCCAATGAGCCAACCGTTGTTTTGACAGAGACTTGCCTCGTGAATGCTCTCTGTAGTGAACAAACAGCTGTTGAGTTTTCCTGAGGGCAGCCGTGCGCTCTACATAATGAGACAACGCGCGCACCGGGCAGAGACGATGAGATGCTTCCTCCGCCTCGTTTCGATGAGGAGGAGGGAAAAAACCTTCCAGGGAAATAATCCGTGACCTGAAGGAGCTAGTTATAACCTTGGGCATGAACGCTGGGTTCGGCCTCAAGGTGGCGGAGCTCCCGTCAGCTCTGATAGCGAGGCAGGATGGAGCGACTGAGAGAGCGCACAGATCGCTCACCCTCTTAGCAGAGGTCAGTACCAAAAGGAGGGCTGTCTTCAAAGACAGCAGTCTGAGAGAAGTTTGCGGCAGTGGCTCAAAGGGGGGATTGCTCAGAGCGCAGCACAAGCGGTAAATCCCACTGTGGCGCCAAGGGGCGCGTGACAGGCCGCTGCCTTCTCACTCCTCTTAAAAAACGCTTAACCAGCGGATGCGCAAAAACCGATCTCTCTCCAAAGCCCTCGTGGCAGGAAGAGATGGCCGCCACGTATGGTTTGACTGTGGATAAAGCCAGATTTCTGTCCACCAGCAGCTGGAGGAAGGACAGAACAAGAGATAAGGGACACGAGACGGGGTCCGTGTCTCTTTCCACACACCAGTGCTGAAAAGCGGACCACTTTGCTCTATAAGAAGCAGTAGTGGAGGGAGCCCTAGCGCCTTGGATGGTGCGCACCACATTAGGGGGCAATCCTAATCTTTCAAGGCGCTCCCGTTCAGGGGCCAAGCCCACAAACGCTGACCTATCACTGGGAAGTGTAGGATGGCTCCGTCCAGCTGTGAGAGCGCGTCTCTGCGCCACGGCAGCTGCCACGGTTTCCCCGACAGCAGCTGAATCATCACTGGAAACCATGATGCGCTCGTGCGTTCTGGTGCCACCAGAATCACTGTTAGGAGCTCCTCCTGAATGCGCGCCAGGAGGCGGGGAATCAGAGGAACCGGGGGGAAAGCATAAAGGAGCGTTCTGGGCCACGGGCTGTGTGAGAAGGCGTCCACGCCTAGTGGCGGCTCGTCCCGTGCGTTCAGTGAGAACCACAGTGCGCACTGTGCGTTTTCTCGTGAGGCGAACAGATCTATCTCTGACTCCCCGAATCTGTCCCACAGTTCCTGAGTAAGAGTGGAATTCAGTCTCCACTCGTTCTGAGACGGACCGCCGCGTGACATGAGGTCCGCGGCTCGGTTCTGAACACCGGGAATGTGGAGTGCTCTGATAGAGCGCAGGTTCGCGTGGGCCCACAGCAGCAGGCTCCTGGCTATCTCTAGTAGCCGAGCCGAGCGGACGCCGCCCTGACGGTTTATGTAAGCCGCGGCTGTCATGTTGTCTGTTCTCACCAGCACATGCTTGTCTCTCAGGAGTGGAGCAAAGTGTTTCAGCACTTTCAGCACTGTGGACAGCTCCAGGCAGTTTATGTGGAGAGATGGAGGCTGTGGCCATTTCCCTCCCACCACGTGAGAATGGCACATCCCGCCCCAGCCAATGAGAGACGCGTCCGTGTACACTGTGACATGTGACGTCACTTTCCCGAGGGGGGACCCCGCTGAAAGCACGTGAGGGGATTTCCAGTACGTCAGGTCTGACTGTACTGAGGGGGGAACGGACAGCAGGCGTCTTTTGTGCTTTATGGGATCGAGGCGGAGACGGCCGAACCATCTCTGTATTTTCCTCATGTGGAGGAGACCCAGAGGGACCACCACGTGACTGGCCGACATCATGCCCAGTAGACGCATCACAGACAAAGCCGTTACCACTCTGTGCGGAGCGATGCGTGAAAGCAGAGAGCTGAGAGCTTCCAGCCTGGCTGGAGATAATTTGGCTCTCATGCGGGCTGAGTCCAGATGCACTCCCAGATAGATTATTGACTGGGAGGGGAGAGGAGAGCTCTTCTGCCAGTTTATGGCAAAACCCAGGTGGACAGGTGTTTCACGAGCTTCATCGTGTGTAGCGCACAGCTCTCCCTGGACGATGCCATGACAATCAAGTCGTCCAGGTAAAACAACACTCTGACGCCCGACCTGCGCAGCGGCTCCAGCGCTGTCTCCACACATTTGGAGAACGTGCGCGGGGCCAGAGAATAGCCGAAAGGCAGGCGGTTGTATTGAAACTGGGCTCCTCTGAAAGAGAAACGCAGGAATTTCCTGTGTCTGGGGATGATGGGGACATGGAAATAAGCGTCCTTTAGGTCGATGGACGCGAACCAATCCCCGGGACGTACACATTCCAATACGTGCCTGACTGAGAGCATGTGGAACGGCCTCCTCATTATGCATTTGTTGAAGGAGGAGAGATCCAGGATCGGCCTCATTCCGCCCGTTTTCTTGGGCACCAGGAAGTAACGGGAGTAAAAGCCCTCGTTCTCCTCGCCCCGCGGGACTTTTGAAATCGCTCCTTTGCTCAGGAGCTCTGTTATTTCTGCCATCAGAGCAGATGTCTCTGACTGCGATGTGATTGCATCCTGGTGGAGCGGCCCAAACAGCCCCTCGGGGCTGATGGGGCCGTCCAGCAACTCCTTCCTGATCTGCTCCGGCAGATCGGACATGTGCAGCCACATGTTGCGTTGCAGCACCGTCATCCACGCCATAATCCGGGACTGGCCGACCGCCGCCGCTGTGGCGAGCGTCAAAATGGCGGTCGCGGCTTTCCCAAACTCGCTGGCGAGCTCGGGGGAAAGGGCGTCGGGCTGAGCAGCGACAGATGACATGGACGAGGCCAGCAGCGATATGTTGTTGATGGCGGCTGTTACCTGGGCGGCGCACTGGTGGGAGCGGTCCGTGACTCGAGCCGTCACCTGGTCGCGGGCGGAGGGCGGAGTCGGCTTCCTCCTGCCGAAAAAGGTGGCTTTAGGCAGCAGGATGGCTGCCAGGCTGGGCTCCAGAGGTGGGACAGAGGGAAAACCACGGTCAGTGAGGCCCTCGACCTTCGTGAAGTTGACGTACCTCGCCACCGGCGCCTTCAGCTTCCCAGGCTCGGCCCCCGCTTCGGAGAGAAAAGGCTGAAGCGGTGGAAAAAGGGGCCACACAGGAACCTGTTTGGAGGCTTGCTCTGGCTGGTAGATGTCGCCGAGCATGGCGCTAGGGGCAGGTGCAGGAGGCTCAGCCGGCATCGGCACGCCCTTGCGCTCAGCAGCCGTCTTTATTATGTCGGGGAGATCCCGGAGGAGAGCCCCGCAGGACGGCAAGCTGGAAGGCGGAAGTGGAGCAGGAGCCAGCGACGCCGCCTTCTTATCCAAGTCAAACTCCAGGTCTTCCAGCGGGAAGAGGGGAGAGCCTGGCGGGGAGCCAGCAATGGAGGGAGCAGAGTCAGAGGACTCGAGCCCTGCATCGCCAGCAGTCCCGCCGGCGAGGTCCGCCGTGAAGCTAACTGGCTTAGCCCAGCTAGCTTCGTCGTCCTCCTCCTCCTGCAGGGCCGCGAAGGCGTCGACCCGCCGTCGCTTCTCCTCCACGGGCAGCTGTGCGCAGTAGGGGCACGAGGCCCGGGGAGTCAGAGCCAGGCCAGCGTGCTGGGGACCGAGGCAGGTCTCGCAGCGGGCGTGGAGATCAAACCCCATGATGTAGCCGGCGTGGCAGGACGGGCAGAGGCGGACTCCTTCCGAGCGGCGGACCTCAACGGTAGAGCGGTGAGTAGCCATAGGAAAAGCTCTTTAGTCAGGAAAATTGCTCTTTAGACGCTACTCTGCTCTCCGAAATGACTGCTATGCAGCGCTGAAGAAAAAAGGGGAGCAGATCTCTGGTCTCGCCGGTATTATATACCTAAATTGCGGACCTGAGAGAGGCCCGTGCACGGCACATGGGCGCGAAAGAAATCTTCAGGACTGCGCATGCGCGGGGGATGAACCAATAGCGACAGCTCTTAGAGGGCGAAGCCTATACGAAATAGAAGTCTTGGTTTGGCAGTGCGTACCGGACTCCAGGCATGTTCTGGTAAGATGCAGTGGCCATGAACTGCTGGAGAGAGGAGCAATCGGACTAACCATCAGGACAGTGCCTTTTCTTTGCAAGAGATTGTGTTGTGAGAATGAGATAAATGTGAAGAAAAGGACACTGGAAGGCACTGGTTCTGGTTCTTGGGGGGCCTTCATACTGTAGAAGAAGTTTGACTGCCTGGCACACATCGAAGCCAATGATTGGCCTTTGATTTAAGAGTGATAATCGATAACTGCTCATATTACAAAAGTACAACATTTTAAGTAAGAAAGATTTTTAATTTTGTCTTAATATTTCTTTAATAAGTCTGTATTTCTGCATCTCTTGTGCCTGACCTTATCTTTGCCTTCAGAGACCTTTGTCTGTGTATGGTTAGACATGCTCAGCATCAGTGCATGCTGAAGTCTCAAAATAACGCTAGTTTCCAGTAAAGAGGAAGCTCTTTCGCTGTAAATTAAACCAAAAGGGAAAGCATCCCTGACGACACATTTGTGTATCTAGCACACATGAAAAGAGGTGTGAAAAAAGGTGTGATAAAGAGGGGAAGGTCAAGAGTTTTACTTTTAACGTTTATATAATTTTTTAAGGAAATATAAATTTTTTGTAAACTTTAAGACTTGTCTTCTTTAAGGTCATCTCATGTATGCATTCCCTGATGATATCAAGATTATCACTGTAATCAGAAAAGAAGGCACTATTTGCCTATACGTCAGTAGCCATTCTGAAAATAAAGGTAACCTCATTTTGAGATTAAAACAACAGAAGGAAGGTTTTCCTTTGTAGAAAATAGTGACAACCTTTCTGCATTTTGGGTGTGAATGCATTTGTGTGATGCATTTAAGATGTATGAGAGAAGAAATGCTCATTCTGTCTTTTTTTTAAATTGAAATCTACTATATCTGGTCTATATGCATTGGAAATTACAAAAGATTACACAATCATAGTTTATTGAATCTACATGGTATGTTTTATTATTTTACTTGATATTTTTATTGTTAATTTGTGACTAGAGCAAAGGGTGCTGCAACTACAGGCAGGAAGTGTACGCTAAAAGGATGGATATGAGGTGAGCATGTAAGAACCAATCAATATGATGGCTAAGTTTATAAGCCAATGAACATTTGGAAAAGGGGTGAGGTCCTTCCTGCTGATCATTATTTAAGTTGCTGACCCTAGAGCTCAAGAAATAATATAGAAGAAGGGGCGAAAGAGGAGAAAAGGAGGGAACTTTTGGGGGCTTCTGTTTTTGCATTTTTTGAAAATAAAAAAGTTTCTCTTTGGGTTTTTTGTCTCTTTTGTCTTAATTTTTTTCCCCTCTTCAGGACTGGTAAGTTAGTATTCTTATACTTTTACATCCACACTGCCTACATTAACACACCTCATTACAGATGAGGAGCAAACTGACCCTGTAAGGAGCCCATTCCTGGTTATGTGTTCAGCACCTGACTCTCAGGAATCTCACGTGAGAGAGGAGTGAAGTGGTTGACTAGGTAACTTTTGAATATGGAGTAAGACATTTAATACAGACGGTAAGGCCAGTACCTAGTATTTAAAAGCTTGTTATTAGAGGTTGCCCTTTTTCCTAAGTGGTACCTGAATGCGCTAAAGGCACCCGGAGTTGGTGACCCGAGAGAGTGGGGTTTCCCTGCAGTGGGTCAGTTGATTTAACAGTTCCAATCACAAAAACTAAATATTTCTAACTGTATTGTTTGAGTTGTTTTCTGTTTCTGTTTCAGATGCTGTCAATATAACTTCATAATCCCTATTGAGTGTTGTTCAAGCACAGAGAGCAGCCATGGACAGTCATTTGTAAATACATACTATTGGTTTCATTTCAAAATAATACCAACACGATATATTTTTTGATCTTTATCTTTATCACATCTGAGATGTTTGCAAAGACATCTTTATAGACATGCGTGAACAGAGAACTCTCACTGTCCTCAGCCACACTCATCATTTGGGGAAAAATCCATGTACCTGAAGTTGAGACAGCAGCTGAAGAATTTAAAGCAATTTGACTTGATTTCAAGTCTATTTACAGTGCCTCCCTTTCCTTCACAACAAAAACATGTATACACACATACACAGACACATACACAAAATCGTGCACATGCGTCTTCAACTGTTCAACGGTCTCATTTCACAGTCTGCTCTTTACCTACCCAGAAGCCCCCCAGAGGGATTTAGTAAATAGAAAGCTAGTTTGTACTTTCCATTAGAGCCTAATTCTATTACGCAGCCGGCTCTTATCGATCCCAACATTCAGGGAGACGTGCAAGAAAAGTAGCAAGTGGAGCACAGAGGAGGCCACTGTGGTTTGAGGATGGAGGCGGGAAAAGGTGGGAGAGTGAGGGATGAACTGCTTGTTTCATGTATGTGGCACAAAGTGCAAAATATATTCTGTGTAGTATCTTTGGTTACATTACACTCACTACAAGATAATCATACATGGATACATTCACACTATTATTTTATCCGTTATGTATAAGTAATACTGAGCAAATGGGTTTGTGTGCGTGTGTTCTGATATCTCGACATTATACGTACATCCACATTCACTCTGTGGGTGTATGGAGCTCCACGACACACTGATTCAAATTGACAGTGTGCATATCACTGGAACAGTGCAGAGACCTGAAAACGCCTCACGCACAGACACACATGCACATACACACACACACATACATGCATGTGTAACGAGAGCCAGGTTGATATGAAAACCCATATCTGAATGAAAACCTGGGGAATGTGTGCTATACAGTGTAGAGGTTGGAGTTTGTTTGTGTGTGTGTGTGTGTGTGTGTGTGCAATGTTTAACCCAGACAGTTCTTGGAACCAGAGATGCGGTCACACCTGGCTCACCCTGCCTGAGGGGACAAGTGCTAGTAAACCTGAAGAAAAAGGGACAGATTATGAGGAACATTTCTGCAGAGACACAAAGAAAGGTGGTGGCGAGGGGCAACGGAGCGGATAAAGGTAGAGATGAGTTCAGAGAGCGGTGTGAAGGAGAAGAGTTGGTGTGAGGGGATCAGGTAAGGCACAGAGGAAGGAGCAGAAAGGTGGACAGAGAAGCGTTTTTGTCAAAATACAACACAGTCGTCACTGCTACTTGAAAAAAGACAATGAGCTGGCTGTGTGTGTCCATTCTGTTAGAAGTAAAAAACAAAGACAAAAAATAGACTCAGTGACCACAAACTATTGACAGAGGAGATTATAAAAAAGCATGACTACCCAGAGAGGACTTTGAACATGTGATCAGAGCACTGATTCACTTAGACGATCATTCTATGGTATTATAGTAAAACCTCCATTTCCTCACTCACTCGACGAAGGGAAATTCAAAAGATCTTCTCACAGCATGTTTCACAGGAACACAGGAGACGATTGCACTCATGGAGCAGCCTAGCATGCATGCACTTAAATGCACACAATTATAACACACATGCTAGTGAATGCAGCTGACTGTAGCATAAGAGGATGGAAGTGGCTTCGAAATAAAAGCAAGTGGGATACAATATGGGAGATATGTGGATGCAAGCTGCTAGACAAAGCCAGCTAGCGTCGGGCTAAGCAGACAGATGGGGAAGCGGAAGTCGAAGAACATTCCGTTTGAAATTCTTTCCCTGTGTTTACAGTCAACAGTAATCACACTAACAAGGTTGCTATCTGAAATAACACAACCAGTGGAGCTTGTGGCTCCTTATGCTTATTTTATCACTGACGCACACCCACTATCACAATGTGTTTCTTGTCAGCTTCGTTTTGTCTTCTAGAACAATGTTTTATTTGACAGCTCTGCTCTGACAAAGTCTGAAGACAAAAAGTTTATGAAGCATCTTTTTTTTGTTGTTTTGTTCCTGAACTGTTAGGATGAGGAGAACCTGTTAATCCCTGGACGAGGAGTATATTGTTTGTTCTCGCAGACTCATTTCGAACATGATTCATAGGACTCCCACTAATTAGCCCACATTTTACTTGACGTTGAGGGCACATCAAAATTTCCAGAAGATATGGAACTGTGAGCACCAGCATGAAATAAACACTAAATAAGTGCAACTCTCTGCTCAACATCACTAGATGCCTGATGGACCCTGTAGTAGAAGTTTAATTCGTTGGTATCAGGAGGTGGTCACATTCAGAATTTTGTAGCGTCGTGACTGTGCTGTAAATGCAGATTCTGTTTTAGGAGGGGACATTTAAATTATGAAGACGTGGCCTAAATGTGACTGATTACAGGCTTGGGCTAGTGGTACTTTTATGGTTCCCATTGGACTGCACATAAAAGGAGATCAATGCACTGTAATGGAGGCTTACCTTACAATACGCTTATTTGTATTCTGAAGACTCTGGCCCAAATTAAATTTAAAACTTACGCATTTAGCAAACACATTTATCCAATGTGACTTTGTATAATAAGTGAATGTTCCGGAGGCATCAACAGTATACACTAGCAGAAAACTCTAAGTGCTGGGGAAAACCGGTACATTGACTGAAGAAAAGTTAATTATCAGTGGTGTAAGAACAAATGCACGTTCAGTAAAGAATACTAAGTCTATAACTGTATTTACAATGTGTGGTTTGGCTGAGCAGCCAGGCCAGTGCTTCCTGCCATGCACCCTGAAGGTTTGATGTCTTGTGGTAGCCCTGTGCATACCATGTGAGAGGGAGAGAAAAACGTTCATCTTCACCCTACAACGTCAAAAGAGTTAGAAATGTTAGAATTTATCATCAGGTCTTCAAAAAGCAGAGGTCAATCTAACCTGTTTGTATGCTTTAGACAGGTCTTTAAAAGTCACTGAAATCACACCAGGCAGGTTGTCAGTCCACATCTGTTAGCATTACTATGGTGATGAGCTTCATTCCAGCCCAGGAGACAACTCAAGTAAACAAGGTGAGTGACTTTGACACAATGTGTGTGAGGTGCATCACAAATCTGGTTGGAGGTTATAGGCGTTGAACTCTGCATCATAGGTGCAGAGTCACATTGTTTTTATGCATTCAGACACAGAGATCGTGCATTTATTGCTCTACTTAAATCCCCTAAATAAAAAAAGATTTGCATTCACAAAAAAAAGAAAAGTGCACTATCTGTCACAACTATTGCACTCAGCTGTTTCTGCAGGCTGTATCAGCAGGTTTAGTAGCATTGCCTTAAATATAATCTAGATATGTGCAGTACAGCTGAGGACTGATTCTGGTGTTTGAAAGGGCCTACTGTGTGTAAAAGGTCTCCTGTGCTGCTGTGCACACACATCTCTTCACACCCACACGCACACACACACACACACACACACACACACACACACACACACAGTCACTGTAGGGCAGGTCAATGACAGTGTACACTCCAAGCTGTCAGAGCTGTTCTGCGGTTTGCGCACGACAAAACTGAAAGTTCCCCTGGGCTCCCACCTTTGTGGATCGACTGGTACACTGTATTCCTCACAAATACAGAAACAAATACAGCTGCCAATTAAACACAAACAAGCATTTTTTCCCCCTATGTTCCCAATGGCACAAAACGTAATGTAATTTAAATTGCAACCTTAATCCACTGTTGGATGCAGTAATGCCCTTTAATGTCACCAGATAAAGACACATCTACAATAGATCTCTTTCAGTCTGATATTTATATCTGGATATTTCACATGGCACTCCTCTGAGAATCAAGCTGTGTTTCAGAGTCACAGCTCAGTTCAGTTTTTATTAGCCACAGTGCATGACCAAAGAATATCAATGTCAGTCACATAATTTTTAGTATTGGTATGCAGATGAAGAACTGCAAAATTTCTTCTCCATGAGACATGTGACATGGTGTATAAACACCAGTCTGGTTTCTGACAGAATCTCTTTCATTCTACTGGCCTTTAGAGCACCTTAGTGAATTTTACAAGCTAACACGTTTCTGTCACCAATAATCTGTAATTTGTGTTCAATATCCAGAATATTCACACATCCTTCTATCAATGGATGCCTACACATTCATTATGGAGTTCCACAAGGCTCCATTCTTGGGCATTTGTTATTATTACATTAATGATGCTGTTTCATAAATTCAGTAAATAGTTCCTCTTTTTGAAGATGATTTTAATTTAATTCTGCATCTAACAAACTTATACTCATTTATGAGCAAGGGACAAGGGCCAATTCATTTTCCAAATGGATTCTGCTTTGTAATGCTATACTAATAATTAATTGATGATTAGGAATTCCTTGGTATAATAATAGATGGAAAGTTGACTTGGAGAGATTGCACAAGGATTGATAGTTTTTGGAGATGATCCACTAAATATATGTTTGTTCAAATGTTGTTGAACTTTACAATCATCCACCACACTATTAATTCTAATCTTTATAAACCAACATGTCTACAGACCAGAGTCTGGAGGTTTATCCTACACACCTTACCCTCAGTTGCTTACCATCCAGAAACATGGAACATTTATTTTCCTGCTGGGACTTGATTTTCAGTGCTCTTTGGGGAAAACTCTTACAAGCCCACTTGTGTTTCTGTCTTCTTCTGCACAGCTGCTATGGTTTGTATCTTTGTTTTTATTTTATGGTTTCTGTACAAATAAATTAACTATAACCTGTATTTACTCCCCCAAGGTAATACTTTCATGATGCTGTCCCCCAACAGGTTCTCTTGAGTTTATGTATTATCACGCAAGATAAAACCAAGCCTGAGGTGAGGCAGGCATGCACAACATGAATCCAGGACCGCAGTCAGCTCAGGGCAGGCCCACGCACATCTCAATGTGTGGCTGATAGCTTTGGTGCAGAAATCTGGAGTCATGCTGGCGCTAAATATAGACAAAGGTTTTATGTAAGCTGAGGTGAATCATTCCATTCCACACATTTCAGCACATTTACTCGCACATACTGAGTAAGTGACATACACAGGTGAAGGAAACACAGGGACGTGTTAAACATCCACAATACTCAAGACATAAAATCGATTTCGAGAGCTGACAATGCAGCACATGTGTGCTGCCTGCCAGCTGAAATCACACACATTTACATATGCAAGTGTGTGTATGCATGTTTTGCCAGGACCTACTCTAAACAAGGTGATTTGGATGTGTTAATCAAAAGCCCTGACGTGATTGATTGGATGTATGTGGAAGTTGCTTGAGAGTTGTCCTTCACACAAGCATCACCTTAGGTGTCATTTACACTGGGGACGCCGGGGACATGTCCCCACCACATTTTGGAATGGCTGATTTTGTCCCCACCATTTTTTGAAAGCATTTGTTAAAACTGTTCTGAAAAATAGCTTGCACCAAGAAATATTAACTAACAAATGAAAATGCTTTGAGAAAGGTTTATTTGCACAATAAGAAAACATGCAATGCAATATAATTTTCCCTCATATTTCCACCGTAAATTGAAGCAAAAAATGTCTCCAGAATGCAGGAAATTACGAGTTTAATGCTCAAAATCTCCTGGGGGAGGACCCCCAGACCACCCCACATTTATTTCTGCATTAAATATTTAATTTAAATAATCTTCTTGTCTTGTTCTCAAGGATCATCATGTCTTATGACCGAAATGTATCATCACGCCCCCAATCTGAGCCCCACTTTTCAACACAAAGTAACGCCCTTGAGCATCACAGTGCTTTGTAAGAATGGATTAGTGGATCTGAACAATAGTGGTACACATGTTTGTGTCTCTCTCCTGTTTGACATGTACTGGTCAATAAGGGTCACACACCGCACCTCACACTATCTGTTTTACCATCAGCATGCGTAAATGTGAACCAAAAGGAGTCATGGGTAGAGGTGAGTCTCAGGCCTTGCACAAATTATCTACATGGATGCAGAACAAACACAAACACACTGGGACACTAACAACACAGCCCTGGGTATTGATCTTGTCTGCTGCAAAATAATGAAGAGGGGAAGTGTTAAAATTAGTTATTTCCAAGGGTGCGGTAAGACGGATAGGTTACAGCTGATGAGAGACCGAAAGAGAGAGAGAATAAGAGAAACAACTCGGCAGAGAAAGGAAGAGAGGAAAAAAAAGTGAGTGAGACAGAAAGAGATTGACTGAATTGTGGACATCTTAGCAACCGAATCTGCTCCTTGTCCTCCCGAGAGGGCACCTTTGAGACTGCCAGGTGACTGATTGCCTCACACACACAAACATATATACAATACATACATGTACCTGTGTGTCTTGACCAGGTCAGGCCAATCACATGCCTAAAAGCCACAGACACACACACACCTCTGTTGACTGCTGTTAGTGAATCGCGACAAACAAAGGAACAGAAAAGGTCGCCCACTATGATTCAATCAGTCTTGAAGGATCAGAGCATGGGAACATGTTTTCGCACATTAGCTCTGTTCTTCACTTCCCCTTCTCCATCCATCTCTCCTCAAATCAACCCTGCACACATTGCCTTCTGTTACATCAGATTAGATTATAATAATAGTCACGAGTCTCTCAAACACACACACACACACATAAAAATGATATCTGGTTGGAACTGCAGCAGAGATGTTTTAATTTTCCACCTCTGTGCCATGCCATGCATGTAGAACACATTATGCTGGTCAGTAAGAGATCATTAGAGTTGTCAGCTTATATGATTTTCTGTTTAAGATATCACCTCTCTATGTTCTTCACACTCTTGAGCTGTACCATCTTTTGCACAATTCCAAATTTGATCACAGGGAGTCTTTCAATTATTGTACATCCATGCCATTTCAAGACCTGTCAAGAAATAGGTATAATAGGTTTCATCAAATATGGAATCATAAGTTGTGACCCCAGCTGATAGCTGAAACAAAGGTCAGAGAACATATCACATAGCCACGTGGAAACAAACATTTTCACAGAGATCATAATTCACTGACATAGATCCAAAAGTCACTTAATTACACAATGTGTAACCTGAACCTTTTTTCCCACCATCCTCAAGCCTCAAGTAAATTGCATTAATATAGCAATGGCGACCTCTGCTGGCTAACATGGGTAATTATATGTTGTTGTTGTTTTAATTCACTCATGTGAGTAACACAAAAACGAAAACTATTTACAAAACAAGAACAGGAACTAAGGTTAAGCCTTGCTGAATGATTGTTTTCCAGCCGCCTGTGTTGAAATTGGATTCGTTGCTTGAGGATTCATGTCCGTTCACTTGGAGCACCTGCCGATCAAACAACCTCCTTCTCTGTAGTGATGAAGACTGCAGTTTAGTTGTTGCAAGGAGGTGGGGTGAAGTTTCAATATATTCTTCTTATGATGCAATTTTCATGTGTCACTTCAAAACCAGCACTGAAGTGAATATTTAACTACAGCAAACTTAAATTATTAAAATTATAGAGTGGGCCGACGTCTGTATTTTTACTGGACAAGGAAGGGGCTTTTTGATAGATAATATGCTTGTGTAACAAGTTAAAGGAGTCACCACAGTCCATGTTTATCATAAAAGAAAATGCTTTAATACATGTTGTAAAGGCAAGCATTATCTCAGTTATAAATCTGGAATGTCTGGGAGCATGCAGCACTTCACGGCACCTTAAAGGACAACTGATCACATTGTATGTGGCACCTCTCAACTAAACTCTGCAAACTGCAAAGCAAATAATTGTCAGATTACACGTGTATGGGACAACTTTATGTTTGGTTTGCTTTTCAGCCAGTTGCTCTGTCAAGTGCGCAAGATGGACATGTTACAATATTTACTGTATGCTTTTCTGTGTGTAAATCTGACAATTTTTCTTATCTATTTATATTTTTGTCTATGGTTGAATGCATCTGTACACGTTGACATTTCACAATTCTTGCACAATGCATTGTGTGATAAGCATGTAAGGCACTACTGATATCACATGTTTTCAGGAACCTAAAAGCTGGGGCTGTATGCGATCCAATGCAAATGGGAAAGAAAAAGAAAAAAGAATTTCAATCCAACAATTCCTGGGAGGTTGGAGGTTTACTTGATTTCAACGCTTCTGATGCGAGCATCCCCATCAAAGCTGATGACCGAGTACTTCTCCGCACCCATGCGATTGGGGAAGTGGATTGAAGAGCCATCTGATAAAGTCACATGGAACTCTGTAGGGGTGAATTCAATGATGATCTAGATGGTAGGATGTGTGCAGAGATGGAGAGAAAGAGTATGCAGACAAAGATGTTAACTTCTGCTCCATTCTTAGACAAAGTATTGGTGGATACTTCAAACTTTGCTCCATCCCAGCTCTGCATATGTCACATGGTGATTTTATTCAAATTAGCTCCAGCATCCTCATTATAAATACCTTTAAATAGTTTATCTCATGAATCATTCAAAATGTAGCTCTAACTGATCTATGGGTCCACACATTGGTGCTTAAATGATTATGGTGAAGTTATCAGAGGTGCAGTGACACATTTTCCAACAGGAAGAAAGAGAGAGGCATGGGAAAGACTGCACGTCTGTAGACACAAACACACAGGGCTGGAATATGTACACAGAAAGGACCTCTCACCTTGAACTCCTCTCCCTGTTGGAAAGGAAAGCCTCCCTCACGGTGCTCCTCACACCAGTTGCCTCCCTGATAAGAGTTGCAGACCACCACATTCTCATCCCCGTGGGCATTAAAGCGGGGGTTGATATGGAAAGTGATGTCCTGCTCATCTGGGCCAATATTCACTGCAAAACTGCGGCACAAAGTAACAAAAAGACTTATTGCGTTTTAATATGGCTCCTTGTATTTAAAATGGATAAGAGGACGCTAAGTGCACAAAACAATGAGACAGTCGGGGGAAGGGGAAGCTAATAGGTGTCACTGACTGTAACTGATTATAGAGTCCACCTCCAACTCTGTGTTAATGTTTATATAAAGAATGGCCCTTGTGATGCGTTAAGTTACTGCATTTCACTGGGAAAATGGAAAAAGTACAGAAATTAGAAAAAGAAGAGGAATCTTAACAATACAGAGAAGAACATGTTTTATTAGCAGTAATAATGAAGACTCAACCACCTTCTGTGTGACACTCAGAACACCAAAAGGAGCCAAGAAGAGATGAACTGTTTCAGTTTTACTGTGATGCACTTATTTCAAAATATCAAGATGTAGTTCTACATTATTACTTACTTTGAAGCCTCAGACTTGGCTTCTCCAACAACGGTCAGGGTCTGCCCGACCTTGAAGGACATGTTCTTTATGATCATACCCTGTGCAGGAAAAGAAGGGGGCGATGGTGATACAGTACGTTATTATGTGGAAATATTACTGGATTTTACTAGATCCAATTATTATTGCAGCTTCAGGCAAAACACAAAACCAGCATGGCCTCAGCTAACTCTGCAATCCTCACTTCATCCTTAGAAATTACAAAACATGTTTTAAATAATACTCCCATTGATGGAATGGTCAAAGATTCCAGCTCTTTCCTGTCCTGCTGTTGCCATGGCCCTTTTCCTCTACACAGGTTTTGACAGAGGTTAAACATGTTAAAAATTATGAGGGACAACCGTTATTAAACTCAGTAATATTTTCCTAAGTGCAATACAGGATGGCAAGTACACAGTGAAAAAAAACGGCTGAGTAAAGCAGAAATCCTCAAGTCTGTTGCTACTACCACTGGTACTTGTGGCAGGGGAATACTGAGATGTGCCACGATTAGGAAATTACACTTGAGCAATCTATTATTTGGTTGAGAAACACAGCTCACTGCTGTTTAACATTTTGTCACTTTGTCAAATGATGTATCTGGGGAACTGTTAACTGTCACCAGGGGCAACAAGTACACAAATAGCAGCTCTTTGAGGACTCAAAATTTTTCACAATATAGTTAAACATATGTGACACGTGTGCTAAAGCAGACGGTTATGAGATGATGGAAAAATCTGATTCTGAGCAGACACAGTAGAGGCAGCCTGAAACATGAGCTCTAAGCACTTCACCATCATTTATGTTCTGGTCAAAAACACAGTGACAAGTGAACAGGAAATGGCACAAATACAGATGTTTTAAATCTTGTTTTTTTTGTAAATTATGTTTTATAATTTGCACCTACATTTGAGAAAACCTTCTGTGCAAAAACCTTATAATTTTCACAGCTTTGATAGCAAATTGCATTTTGTCAATGGCTTTCAGAGGCTGATCCTAACCCCCTTTTTCAGGGGACAGGAGCAATAATTTAACTTGTGTGAGTTTTATGCATTGCTGCTTTTGGGAGAAAGAATCCTTGCTAATATTGTTATTGTTATGTGTTGATTTCAGCAGAACATGAGAGGATAAATCTGGAGCAAAACCAAAAACTTGTATCTTGTAGATTAACCAAACCATGAAATGAAAAGGAGCGTAAAAAGATGGAATGACTCGGGTATGACATTCTTTCCATGTTAGAGTCCAACTGTAAAGTGCATGAATAACACATGACACTGGGGCTTGAGCCTTGGGCTGGGCTGGGCTGAGGTCTGAGCTGGCTGTTACCCTGCATCTCTCCCAGACACTCCTCTCTAAAGGAATCAGCATACTGTATTGTTTAAGAGATGCCAATTCATTACACCTCTTGCTGACAGAGTGACAAAATCTCGCCACCAACTGATTAGAAATAAAGCAAAACACGTCAATCAAATTATCCATTCTACATAATATAAATACAAAATAGACCTTTTACAGTGCAAGAGACATTCCCTGATAGAATCACAATCTGCCACTGCTGCCTTGTTCACTCCAAGAGATAAACATGAGTAAAGTAACATCTACTCCACCCTCCACATGATGACTTTATTTCATTAGATTCTTTAATGTGATTTAATCCTGCCACCCCCTCCCCTCGCTGTGCCCTTTCCAAACACGTGTTTACCCCTGCAGCCAACAAAAAGCCAGAGTGATACTGGGCCTTTGCTGTAAACTACTGAGTTTATGAGTCCAAAAAGGCCTTAATGCATTGCTGCCTGTGTTCAGCTCAAGATAATGAGACTGAGGTGACTTGAATGAAATGAACAAATGTTACCAAGCAGCTCTGTTGCAGTGTCATTAAATTGCAGCAGAAAGCATGTATTGACCTAGAGCTGACTTATTTTTGCTGCATTTGACGAAACAACATCAGTAAATCAATTAGTAGGTGACTGATGTGCATGCCTGTGTACTTGTTCGGTGAATATTTTGACCATAAAAGGCAACGAAAGCAATCCAATAAATCCATATCTCTCAAAAACACAAGTTACAGTGCAACGAGCTGCTTCAGCTAAAGCATAGTTCAGCAGGTTCGGTTTCATCGGCATGGCATGGGCCTATGAAGTAAAGCGGGCTGACACATGCCAAGCAGCTGCCAGCTCCACTTTTAAAATATGACCTAAGGCTGCTCGTCCATCTAAGCCAAAACACTGACAGTAAAAGCGATGCGGGAGGACAATACTGATGGTAAAATTCTACTTACTTGCATCATCTCTGCAGATGTGGCCAGTCAGTTATACAGCTGAGAATGAGTGAAAGTGCAGCAGGGCCTTGCCTCACTGCACAGGAGGATATATACAGTGTGGGAGGTGCCTTTAATCTGAGTGACACTTCAAGCAGCCAATGCTACCAGGCCATCAGAGAACATCAGCCAATGAAGTAACAGTGTAGCTACTGACCATAAATAACTTGACTATAGATTTATTGCTTAACAACTGATTGCAGACTTTAGGGAAGTGAAGATGATCAGCGATAGATAATTTGTCGACATCAGTTACATTGTAACCTGGTGGTGTTGAGTCTGACTGCAAGAGGAAAGACAAGCCAGAGTGCAAGACAAAAATAGAAATGCATTTGTTGCCAGGGAGACAACTAAATATTTAGCTCAGCCAGTAGCCTTAATGCTCACTTACTGTAAATAGCTTGTAACTTCCTGTAAGATCAAATGGCAGCTTTAGAGACCAGTGTGAATGCCAAAAAGTAAACTTCAGTTAGGAAAGAAATGGTCCAAAGTGAAATGTGGAGAAATTGAGAAATTCAATGAATCTCTGAGTCAGCATTAGGTCAGACTTTCATCCGCTGACATGCAGCTGTGGGAATGGACCACACTCTTACGCTGCAGTGTAACATATCCTAATGTAATTTATTGCAGTAAGAAATTTTCATGTGTACACTAAAGGATTATACAGTATACAGATATTGTTGGTTGTCTACACTTTTTGCCATTTGTGTGGTGGAATGATGGCGAGCTGAGTAAATGGTCGGTTTAGATATCTCACAGGATGTGGATCTATCTTGCTGTCATTGGGCGTTAATAATAGTCTTTATATTTTAGTTTTTCTTACGTGGCAGCATCATCCTCAGTTGATATATCAAGACAAATGTTTCTGGATGAATCTTTACCCACCTCATTAAAAACCAACCTTGATAACCCCTAACCCAATGATTTTATCATTTATTCATTATTATTCTTTGGTTATCAGTACAGACATGAATACACCAAATGTATACAATCCAATTTGTTTACCGTAAAGCTTTGACTTTAGCTAAGAGGAAAAACATTGTGGGATATTAGAGAGTTACATGGCTTATGGGGGTAGTTTGATAGAGACAGTATGCGCATGTACACACTTGCACTTAGTCTACGATGCATGGTTCTCGTTCATAAGATGCTGATTTAGATGGGATCTTCCAGCTTTATGAAGAATTTCACATGCATGGTGCCACTGCTCTTCACATCTCTCAATTTCGACAGAAAACAGTGTGTTGTTAGCTGCTAAACAAAATGGTCAAAAATGCAGCTCATGTAGTGGCAAGCTCCCCATTCTGTCCTGCACACACACTGGACTAATCTGTTTGTAGTTAGCCACATGAAATGGTCTGTCCTGAGAATTCATGGTGCCAGTGAAGAAACTCTTGAGGACTGGGTCTGAGAGGCTTCACAGATTAAGGAATTTATGTTATAATTTCTATGTTTAGATTTTGCATTTTGAGTGAATATTTTAAACTGCAGGGATATATGGTGAGTCTATTTTTTGTGTTATGTCTTATTATTAGTAGTAGTAGTAGTGAGTGCGTTATGTATCTGATGTAAATGTTTATAAGTAAAGTACTAATGTAATGTTCCAGTGTCTCTCTCTCTTCTCTCTCTCTAACACACAAACACACACACACACACACACACACACACACACACACACAGAAAACAATTATAAAATGTATTTGGTTGCAGTTGGCTTTGGTTTTCTGTTTTACTGGATCGCTGGAAACACATCTGGCTCTAAGAGGAATGTATGTTTGTTTATAACAATGTCTCATGTCCACTGTAAACACACTGATGACTGCTGATTATTAACAGCACATTTGCTAATAACTTTATGTTCACCAACAGAAAAGCCGACACTCAACTGTGGAACTTAGTTCAGCTGTTCTTTACGAATGTTCAAAAAACACACAAACAGTGTGTGCTTTGTTCTTATCTCAAATAGCTGGCATGTGTCAGTGATTCCATGAAGTGGCAGTGTCCAAGCCACCGCTTAAACTATCTTCACTTCTTCCTCAACAAAGGTGCATTTCTCAAAACATCGTCCGCCGGATAATTGCTTTATTTAAATGTTGATCTCTTTAGGTATATGGTGTATCTGGGAAGATATACTATTACTATGGGATTCATGAGATGTGGTTCAGAAGTTCAGTGTGGCTCAATATCTTGTATGACTCCTCTTGCCCTAAGACCCAGTCTTAAGACAGTCAGCAGATCTGATGACAAAGAACCTTTCACACAAACAGAGGAAGAACACACACACATTATTTGTAATAACACCTCAATAAATATACCTTTGTGAAGGTTGCGGCCTCCATCTATATATACTTGGTGGTGCACAGAAGCACAGCTACCTATTTTGATTGTTTAATATTGAGTTTTGACCAGAACCATCAGTATGGTATTTTGTCTGCTTTGACAGTTGACCTGAGTGAAACACGAATGTTCACTGGTCTCCCGTGGTCACAGTGGGGAAATGCAACGCCACATCGATTTGGTGGCTGACTAATGGCTGCTATTGTATAATTTCACCTTAAAACGTTTCAGCCCTTGGCTTCAAAGGTCATGCTTATCCAGCTCTCAGACTCCACTCAGAGAAAGGCTGAACAAACTATGTTATAATCTTCAAACATGCTGCTTACATAAAAAAAAAATAATGAAGACCACACATTTTTAGGAGCAATCTTAACCTGAGTCTAAAAAAATGAGTGTGCAGAGAGAAAAGTCACATATCACACACAGAGAAGGTATGTAGGCAACATCCTTTAGTTTAGATCCTTTCTTCATTTGCAACAATTAGCCTGAAGGGAGGATGAATATTTCATATAAATAAAAATAGCAAACATATATACTAAATATATACTTATTTATTTAACAGTAGTACAGGAGTATTGCACTCTGATTACACACCATTACACAAACATCACAAGCCCTGTTATGCTACGAGAGACTGAAAATCCATGTAATCATATGAACGACCCCATAACTGGTATTGGTCCACTGCTAACATATGCACAGGGACTGTAACACCATTGGTGAATAGGAAAGAAAAAGCCACGCTTAACCACACCTTGCTTATTAATATTGAGGAGGTGGTGGCATTTTTATTTTTAAATGGATTGAATGCAAATTGACAGCATATAAATATGCGGCATGCCGGTGACACGTAATAAGGTGTTACTGTAAGTGAGACCGTACAGTTTAACTTATGTAGCCTATCTTATCTGCAGCGTAGCTAACCCACGTTAGCGTGTAGAGGCTGCGGTGTACGTTAGTGTATGTGGTTGCCAGCCGTCATCACAACAACTGAGACAGCTTGACATTTATTGCTGCGAGGCTGGCATAGACATGGCATCAATAGCAGCCGGACATGAGCCGGGTATAAGCCCAGGCTCCATACCGCTGGCTGATGCTTTAGTCCCCGCGAGTATTTTTGCTCCGGACCGGGGAGGATGCGCGGACGACGCCGGGGACGAGTGCTTCGAGGACGGGGACATGATAAATGGCGAGCTCGAGGACCGGGCGGTTGACTTCACCAACAAGGTAAAGCTAGGCCCCGGCGCTTCATAAGCTAACGTTAGCTGCTCCTGGGAATGAATGAATGAAACAATTGCGTGTAGCCATGTAATTACCAAGCATAGTATGTGGCTCCATACTTTAGCTAACGTTACAGAGTAACGTTACTAAGCGTACTTTGTGATGTTAACGTTACCACACATTACACGCGACTGTCTTTCTGGACTTGCATTGCTGACGTTAAATAAAAGCGCTAGTTGTGGCTAACGCTAGCCTTATTTGATGCTTTAGCGCGTAACCTAACATCAGTCATAACATATTGCACCATATGCTACCGCAGCGTGTCTCTATATAACCACATCTGGTGCTTGTGTCTAAAGCAAGGCACGGCTACATGGAGACTCTGTTGTCAAGCAAACCGTAACACTGACTTGACATGGTGTGTTAACCTCAGCACAAAAAAACACACAAGATAACGTTAATGTGGCCGGGTCTGTTGACTATATGAGCAGTAAGAAAGAAACACGCTGCAGACGTGTTCTGATTTTGTAAACATAGCTATTTAGTATTCAGAGTTGTCAAATGAGTAGCAGTTTTACAATGACGTAAAGCTGGGTCAAATTACACATTATAATGGCATTACGTTTCCCATAAACAGATTGCAAAGAGTTGCATCAGGGAGTCAATTTTCACCTTTGGCTCCTGTCAATTTCATCAGGTTGTGTCAGCCTCTGATATGCTGTGTAGTATACTTTGTTTCCAAGTGCATAAACTGTAACAACAATTAATAACAACATCATAACCAGGTTTTCCTGGGACACCCGTTTAACATTTGTTTCACAGTGTGTGCCATTTACGTGTAAATAGTTTTCTTAATTGGAGCCATAATGTAATGATTAACAAAACCTAAACCACACTTCCACAAAAGTAAGTATGTTTTTCCAATTTTAAGGTCATAGTGCCAAAACCAATTTTAATGTTTTGTTTAATTTTTAGCGCATGGTAAAACCACCATGAAATGCTTGCACAGTTAAGAGGGTGAATTAAGTGGTGAGAGTATTTAACTTGTGTCTCTGAACTTAACCTCAGTCAACAGTGTGAAGCAGTTTTACTACGGTACTGATTGGCATAATGGTGCTTTATAGGTAATCTATATCAGCATGGATAATAGTATCGCGTTCACATGTAACCTTGACATGTGTCATGGGAAGAGAGACAGCTGTGTGCGTATTTGTGGAGAGCAGCTTTTTGAACTCACCATTCCCTGTAGCATACCTTCTACTGTGGTAGGTAATGGTAGGGATGGTTCATGCTATTAGAATTTTCAAATGGCATTAAATGATAAAAATTTAATTGGGGTGTTGTAATGGAATAGTTTTATTGCTTGAAATGATTGCAACTCATTGGAAAAAAGGATTTGCTTTGATTATGCATCTATTGTGGAACAAACATCCAGCCAGGCTCTTAATTCCAACAATAGCCAATTGTCTCTCTGTTTTTGTCTTCCCCCCAATGTGCACACACCCGACAGCTGGCACTTGTTAGCCCAAACGGAGAACAGTATGACTCATTACTTCGCCAGCTACGGGACAGGATGGAAGAGGGATGCGGAGAGACCATCTATGTGGTTGGGATGGGCTCAGGTGAGAAAAATGCAAACAGTTCACAAAGCTTTGGTTACTCACACTATTCACCATCTTCTTCAGCTTTGACAATTTATGTAAAGTTAAGTTATTCACCTATTTTTTCAGTCAGTCTGTTGCCAAAGCGGTTTATAGAACATGTAAAATTGAAACCTGCTCATTAAATTGTGTACTTACCTCTTGTTCTTCTCTCTCCTCCATGTCTCTGTTGTAGATGGGAGTGACTGGGGTCTGGATGAGAAGGATATGGAGGCCTCAGTGGCCACGGTGTGCTCGATGTGTGAGCAACTGGATTCTGACCTTATTCCGCTCAGGGAGCGCAATGAGGCTGCCGGTTTGGTACGGGACTATCTGATCCGCCGGCGTGTGGGTGAGCTGGACTTCCTGGAGGTCAGGTGAGTGGTCAGAGATTTGAATAAAAAGGGGTCACAGTCCAGTAATAGATCCCAATGACAGGATAGTTACATTCCTCTTCACTACGTTGGTTACATTTTCTATTAGTCAGAAAGTTATCCCTTCCTTGTACAGTTTTGGTGACATTTTGGTACTCCTCTATCCCTCAGGGTTGCAGTTGTCGGTAATGTGGATGCTGGTAAGAGTACTCTGCTGGGAGTGCTAACGCACGGAGAGCTGGACAATGGCAGGGGCTTTGCCCGCCAGAAGCTCTTCAGACACAAGCATGAAATGGAGAGTGGCAGGACCAGCAGTGTGGGCAATGATATCCTGGGGTTTGACCAGGAGGGACAGGTGAGGGTGTAGTGAGGTGTTTACCATGCATCTGTAAAAAACAGTTGATTTTAAAGCATTATAATAATACACAGTGAGACACATTGACAGTAAAAAGTGTAGCAGATTTATCTGTACAAGAGGTGAAGGAGCAGAGGCAATGCAGAGGGTGTCATCCAGACAAAGTGAAGGGAAGATAGAGTGAAGTGCACCAGGTAATGTAGCATGTAATATCACCTTAAATGCATTAGAAAGCAGAGCGTAGGTGCTCTTGCTCAGGAGCTTTTCAGCAGCACTGGTTATTTTAGCCCACAACTTTTTATAGTACATGGCAGCCTCCCTCTAGAAACTGGCAACATCCAAGAGAGAGATGGGAAACGACAACATGTATGAGTGATAACTTTATGTGCTATGTGTTGTAACATTCAACACAGCACTGGACATACATATGACCTTACTGTGAAGCAGCACATTAGAGGTGGAGATAGTATGAATGCAGTGGCTATAACTCCACCCTTCCCTGTCTACCCATAGGTGGTGAACAAACCAGATAGTCATGGAGGAAGCCTGGACTGGACCAAAATATGTGAGAAGTCCTCCAAGGTCATTACCTTCATAGACCTGGCTGGCCACGAGAAATACCTCAAGACCACAGTGTTTGGGATGACTGGACACCTGCCTGACTTCTGCATGCTCATGGTCAGGAAAGAGGAGATGTTTTCTTGTTATTTATTTGGGGGGGGGGGGGTTTATGTATGTATATCTACTCGTGTCATATCTGATTAAAATATTGACAAAAATTGTTCTCTCTCTATTCCTTTCCAGGTGGGCAGTAATGCAGGCATCGTAGGCATGACCAAAGAGCACCTGGGTCTGGCCTTAGCTCTGAATGTGCCTGTGTTTGTTGTGGTAACCAAAATAGACATGTGTCCAGCCAACATCCTGCAAGGTCAGTCCTCAGGAGTACCTTTTATAACTCCTTCAACGATAATTGTCGCTAACATGTGAATACACAGCAGCAGGAAGAGCCAAGTCAGTAGGCATTAAGACTTCCTCTTTCTATATGCTGTTATTTTCCCCCTGACATTAAAAACTTGGTATGCTCACTATCAGGCTATATATGTGCTATAATTCCTGTGGTCTTTGTTTACTTATAACAGAGACATTGAAGCTACTCCAGAGGTTACTGAAGTCCCCTGGCTGTAGGAAGATCCCTGTCCTGGTACAGAACAAGGACGACGTCATAGTCACAGCTTCAAACTTCAGTTCTGAGAGGTACCAAGTCTGTCTCAGCCAGATTCTGAGTATGAGCGAACGTCCTACTTTGTAACCACTGTGTGTGTGTGTGTGTGTGTGTGTGTGTGTATGTGTGTGTGTTGTGTCCCCCCAGGATGTGTCCCATCTTTCAGATCTCCAATGTAACCGGAGAGAACATGGACCTGCTCAAGATGTTTCTCAACCTGCTCTCCTCCAGGACCTCCTACCGAGACGACCAGCCTGCTGAGTTTCAGATAGACGACACCTACTCTGTACCGGTACTCTGACCAGTGACAATCTCTTATCACTAAATGCACTTTACTGTGTGAATTATATAAGTAAGGAATCTCAGGTGCAAATCTCACATCAGACAGACAGGTGCCTGCCAATTTCTGTCTAAACCGCAGTTTGTGTTCTGTTCATGTCTCAGGGAGTGGGAACAGTGGTATCAGGAACTACTTTACGCGGACTCATACGTCTGAATGATACAATGCTACTAGGGCCAGACCCCTTGGGCAGCTTCATTCCCATTGCCGTCAAATCCATCCACCGCAAGAGAATGCCTGTGAAGGAGGTTAGAGGTGGCCAGACTGCCTCATTTGCTCTCAAAAAGGTAGGAGGGTAAAAATCTCCCACAGCCGCATCTATGGGGGGAAGTATGGGACTGCATAGTTTTTTGGTGTTATAATTAATTAACTGGCTGTACACAAATGTTTTTGGAGAAGTTCATGTGCATGGTTATTTTCCTAGTTTCTTCCAGCTTTCTCATTGCTCTCCTCTGATCTAATACATCAAATCTTGAGAACTGACCTAGAGAAATAATTGTACAGCAGTGCTGAAAAACTACCATTTCTTTGTTCCTCTGTCTCTTTACCTCTCCTGTCACGACTCTTTGTAAAGATCAAGCGTTCATCCATAAGGAAAGGCATGGTGATGGTTTCCCCAAGGTTGTGCCCACAGGCCACTTGGGAGTTTGAGGCGGAGATCCTGGTACTGCACCATCCCACTACAATATCCCCAAGATACCAGGCCATGGGTGGGTGACAATGACAATGAGAAGTGACAACGGGTTGGATAAAAGTGCATGTTCTGTGGGTTTCCACAGCAGCTTTGTGTCACGGACTGAACATTTGTAGCCAAATTTCCAAATAACATTTATTATTTCTTAAGTGTTGCTTGGTTTAAATGATTAGATGTCACTCAAATGACAATTTGTACTAATATTCTGAACAAAATAATAAATGCAACACTTGTTTTTGCCCCCATTCATCATGAGCTGTACTCAAAGATCAAAGAATTTCTCTATGTACACAGAAGACCTATTTCTCTCAAATATTGTTCACAGAACTGTCAATCTGTGTTAGTGAGCATTTCTTCTTTGCCGAGATAATCCCTCCACCTTGTAGGTGCCTTAGGCTGGCCTTTTATTGTGGCCAGCCTATGAGGTGGAAGGATTATCTTGGCAAAGGAAAAGTGCTCACTAACACAGATTGGTGAACAATATTTGAGAGAAATAGGCCTTTTGTGTACATAGTGAAAGTCTTATATCTTTGAGTTCAGCTCATGATGAATGGGGGCAAAAACAAAAGTGTTGCATTTATAATTTTGTTCAGTGTATGTTTGATAGAAGTCTCATTACTGACAAAATGCTGCTCTCACAGACACATTTAAGTGTGTATTTTAGTGATTAACTTCCTTGTCTCTGTTTCCTATCCAATCATCTTTCTGTCCTCACCTCCTACTCAGTCCACTGTGGCAGCATAAGGCAGACAGCCACCATCTTGTCTATGAACAGAGACTGCCTGCGGACAGGGGACAAGGCTTCAGTCCACTTCCGCTTCATCAAAACCCCCGAGTACCTACACTGCGACCAGAGGCTGGTGTTCAGGGAGGGACGCACCAAGGCGGTGGGGACCATCACTAAGGTAAAACAGCCTTCTGGAAGATCAAGACCTTGTGTGGCTGACAGGATGATTGGTGCAGGCACAGTGCTGACCAAATCAAACTTCAAAGATATGTATGCTCCCCTTACAATGACGTGCTTGTGTCTAGAGGCCTAATTAATTGGACTAGTTTTCAGGACACTGTCTAATTTCGACCAAAGGAAATCTGTACTGTTGACCAACTCCCACAGGGTAAGAGCAGAAAATACAGCAAAGGCTCCTATCCCAAGATAACTCATTACATTTACCAAGAATTTCAATTCGTACAGACTACTATACCCTCAAGTAATTTTCTGCCATTTATGAATAGGTAAAAGACAAAAGAAAAGCAATATTTCCTTGTGTAAGACAAAGTTGGTTGAAATTACTAATAAGTAGTCATTATAGGAAAATATTTTATTAAAGATTGAGGATATATTGACAGAAATGCAATATAATATCTATAACTTTGTTTTCAGTGGTGTATAAAGACCTTACATAATCAACCATTATGTTTTTATTACCTTAGAATGACCCATATCTACCTACATACACCGCAGGTCCCCTTAAATGGACGTCGCCATGTTTGTACAGTAGCCCAAATGGACAAAAAGCTCTTAAGCCGCTCGTACAAAGAAGAATTAGAACAAGTAACGTCAGTTACATTTACACTTTAAATTTATTCATTTTTATCCAAAGCAACTAACATTTGAGGAACAACATACAATCATCAACAGAGCATCAAATACAGCACGAGATCTACAACTGACAACACATATTAATAAAAGCAGCGATAAATACTAGTAAGCGCTAATGGCACATATCCCATTAATGGGGTAAATACCTAGGGAAAGAAGTTAGAGTTAACAAAGTGCAATCAATCCAAGATAATTGTAGGGGATAGAAGAAGAGCACAGGAAGTGCATGTTAGAGGTGTTATAAGAGGAAGTGTTCTCAGGAGAGATGAGTTTTCAAGAGCTTCTTGAAGTTAGAGAGGGACGCCCCTGCTCTGATGGCATGTGGTAGCTCGTTCCACCATCGTGGTGTCACAGATGTGAATACCCGGGACTGGGATTGCTATGTGTGAAGGGATGGCAGAGCCAGGTGGTGTTCGTTGGAGGAGCGTAGTGGCCGAGAAGGAACGTAAACTTGTATTATGGAGTTTAAATAGATGGATGCAGACCCAGTAGTCACTCTGTATGCAAGCATTAGTGACTTGAATCTGATTCTGGAGGCCACGGGTAGTCATTGGAGGTCACTGAGTAATGGAGTGACATGAGTCCTTTTGGGCTGATCAAAAACCAGACTTGCTGCTGCGTTCTGAACCATTTATAGGGGTTTCACCACACAAGCTGGAAGACCTGCTTGGAGGGCATTGAAATAGTCGAGGCGAGAGGCAACCATGGCCTGTACCAGAAGCTGGGTGGCGTACTGAGTGAGGTAGGGCCTGATTTTTCTGATGTTGTATAGAGCAAAGCAGCACGACCGAGAGACAGCAGCAACATGCTCTGAAAAGGCCATCTGGTCATCATCAAGTTTCTCACCACCCTGGTTGGAGTGGTGATTGAGGAGCCAATTTGTAGTTTGATGTTATGGTGGATAGATTGCTTGGGTGGAATGACCAAGAGTTCAGTCTTGGAGAGGTTTAGTTGAAGGTGGCAAGCCTTCATCCATGCAGACATATTGTCGACTGGGTTATTAGAAGAAAAGAAGAGAAATTTGGACAAATGGAGGCCCACTTGTATTATTTAGCACCAGAGCCAACAGAGCATGTCAGCCACCGTAGATTCTCCTGTGCGCTTGGAAAGGGAAGGTTGAGCGGTGCGTTCATGTTGTGTCAAAATAATCAGAATGTTTGTTTTTCCTCCTTAAACCTTTATTGCAAAAAGACAAAGTGTACATGGGACATAAAGAAGTATACAGAACTTTGAATAATGCAAAATCACATATTGCATATACATATTTTGCAAATATGTAATTTATAAAATAAGTTAGTTTGCTGTCCATGTAGAGTGAACTAGATGTCTGTGTGTTGTTTATACGCTCTGATAATGCTAATCCAACACATCTTTGTAGTATCGTCCATGTTGATTCCACATTCCAACTTAAGAGCACTTGAACACACTGAAGTCAGAATAACGACTTCACAACTTGGTAAAATGGAACCAATCGAGGAACATGTGATGGCACCATGAGCCACTGGTTGCAGTTTGCAACCCTCACCATTAGATGCCACTAAAACTTACACACTGAACCTTTAAGGGCAAGCCTGGGTAAAATTATACCTTCTTCCCTGTGAAACATATCCTTTCCACAAGGCGTCAACCAGAAATGTAGAATTTGTTGTTGTAATGCATTTTTACCTATCGTTTCTTGTTGAGACTCAATATCGACTTGCATTCTTTTCAGCTGTTGCAGTCCACCAATAATTTGCCCTCAAATTCCAAACCTCCACAAATCAAAATGCAGTCTACAAAGAAGGCACCGCTCCGAAAAGAGGACAGCACAACGGCAGCCAGTGACGATGTAGCAACGATAGCACAGCCAGCAGGCACGAACACGACTCAACCGGTGAGACAATCTTCTTGTTTCTATGGATTTCCTGCCTCTTACTGTGTACTTGCCCCAACATTGCTGCTCTTTTCTACCATGTTAACTGCTATGTCCTCCCTTTTGTCTCTTTTCCTGCCATCTCTTATCCACCACACAATACACATCCTGCTTTGATTTTGTCATATTTCACCCTAAACTTGAACTTTGTCATGCCACCATCACTCCTTTACACACACTCCCTCTTGTCTGCTTGCGTGGCTGGCTGCCTGCCTAAGGGAGAGGGAGACGAAGACCCTCAGATAAAGGAGGGCAACAAAGAGAACAAGGTAAAATGGGTCAATTTTAAATGAACAAGAACAGTGGAGAACCCGAGTAGAGGAGCTTGTGTTTTACCAGGTCGGATGGTTGAGTTCATAGCCTGGAGATTCTTGTTTCATGATACATTTTGAGTGAATAAGGTTTTCATGTTCTTTTTACATGTTGCCTAATATTACCGCTTGCAGTATTAAATACTTCAAATGCACATACATAAGTTTGGAGGAGCCTTGACAAGCGGTTTTCTTCTCTCTCCCTTACAGCCAAAGTCTGGAGGAGGTGGGAGGAGAAGGGGTGGCCAGAGGCACAAAGGAAAAGGCCAGAGTAGCAGCACCAACCCCACAGCAGCTCCCACATCAGGAATAGGAGGCTGCTGAACTGCTCTCTCATCCCCTGTAAACCTCCACCTCTGCCATCACTCCACCAAGTGTCTTCATTCCACAAACCATTATGGATACAGATGTTTGGAGGAAGACACTCTCTTCTCACTCCTTGCCTTTTTACACTAAGTCCTATAGTTTTTATTAAAAAAAAAAATAAAAAGGGAACACAAAGGGGCATGTCCCGAACCAAAAAGGCATACACCCTTAATGCATTTTAATGTCAGCTGCCTTTTTACTGTTTTGAATGGTTTGGGTGATGGAACGCAGTATGGTTTTTGAGGTTAGCCTCACTCAGGATGATGATTTATTTACTTTTATCCATATTTTGTTTATCTGTGAAATCTACAATTGAGTCTTTTGGCTCAATGTCAGTGGCAGACAGGGAGGAAAAACCCAAACCAAGGGTCCACTACCAAAATGAGCAGCTATAAATGAAAGTCCCCCATGCATTCCCTATGTATTTGCAATGAAAAACAGTTCATACTATTTATATACTGCATTATGTAAATTAGCTGTTAGTTGTGTTCTGATTGGAAAGAGATGCCATTGTACAAAATGTATGCAAATCATAAATGAATGTAGCCGAGGGCACATAGCGATTTCAAATTCTAGATATATGGAAAATATAAGCTGTTAGATTTTATAATTGTCTTATTTATTTGGCATACATGCAGAACCTTCACTCCTGGATGGTCTTTGATCGGTCAACCCGCTCTCACTTGCACTCTTAGATTCAGTAGTATCGATCACGCTTCCACTGTCAGACAGTTAGCCATCTTACAAACCTTATACCAATAATGTTAGTACAAACAAATACAGCACATCATCTCGTCACTCATGATTATAAGACATGCAGTACTTGCAGTGCTATTTGTAACTCCAGTACCCCATGCGTTATGGCCTGTTGCTGTTAACATGTGACATTTTAAAAACACACTTTGCTGCAAAGAAACACCCGACCATTAATAAACAGGCTTTACTGAACTTTTCAACAGTGCTTTTTTTCCCCTATATGTGCATTTTTCTCAGATTTCCTCATTTGCTGTTAAATATTTTAATACTGTGGAATTTATTCAGTTGTGTAAAAGATTTTTACTTTGAATAACTAAACAGGAGAAGGTACGGGTTCTCAGGATGCTTATTGTGTTTCTTTTGTCAATATCCTTCAAGTCATTTAAGCCAAGGAGTGTTGGTGTAGTCTTATCAGTTCACGTTACAGGTGGAAAGTGGTAACTATTGGCTGGATTGTCTTTGCGTGGACACCAGGCAACAGATTATTCTTCTGTATTTCGATTTGCAAATTTATGACGATCAATATAATGTGATTTCCACGGGCTACAATCATGTAAAACCAGATGCTGAGTTGACAGGTTTTTTTCTGTACATGGGAATGTTACAGTTAACAATGTAAGTACAAAACATTCTCAACTGATATTACACAACAATTTCAAGCTTAATGCCTTCAAGATCTAATAGCTTTGCGGGAATAAAAACCAATACAACAAAATCTTTGCTATCAGCAAAGTATCCAAAAACTAACCTGCTAAAAATGTAACATGCGAAGTCATCTGCACCACAAAAATAGTGATTGTTTTGTCAAACTATGAACCATAAAGTCCCCAATTATAGGCTGCCATTATCTGGAATTGTCCACCGTTTTAACAGAATAAATAAAATAGACAATCCCATTTTCTAATGTATGTGCAGCTTGTATTCCAAACTAAAGCTCTGTTTAACTAAGAATGATAAAGTCCTTTGCTGAATTGCTTTAACTTGCAAGGGCACATCTAGTCACAAGCAACAGATGTTTTTATATACAAAAAACATTACAAATTATATGTAACATTTATTTACTGTAGATTTGTAACACAAAAACTTATCTGCTTCATTTACATTATGTCATAAGTGCAGACTGATCACTACCACTGTTAAGGTAGCACACATATACCCACAGTTTTATATTACAATTTGAAAAGGCTTTACTTGGCATGTGCAACATTAGTATTTAATGGAATATTCTGTGGAATTCAGGATATTGAGGTAAGTAGCATTCCTCTCAAAAATAATTTGTAACTTCACAGCTCCATCTTCAGCAATGTTCCGTTTTGGTCTTAATATTTGGGAATTTACAGGGTAAGTGGAATTTAGGACCATGAGTGTTTGTTGTGGTGATGACCTCCTGCGCGCGCGCACACACACACACACACACACACACACACACACACACAGCATTAGAATGGACTCTACGTCTCACTCCTGCACAACAAAGTACGCTCAGTTAGCAATGAAATGGTGAATGGTCAGAGCAGTGAGTACTGAAGAAATCCTGTTAGGACACATTGAGTGCTCCTTTCCCATAGGTAAAGACTATTCTGTACTACAGGAGAATTTTGCTTGTATATATAGTTTTCACCATGTAGTGCAACCCCCTACACTGGGCCTGGATTCAAATAAAGTATGCACCTTAATGCATACATGCTTCAGCACATCCGTGCTGATCGACCTTTATGATGACATGAGAGTCTCAAGAGTAATTATTAGGGTGCCCCCATTGTCCAATGCTGAAACATTGGTCTTTAAAGTAGTCACTTAACTGTAGCAGACAACTGTATAATTTATGCTTGAGAGTCCGTGAGGAACAGGTGAAGAGACATCCAATATACACAGAGACGCAGGACAGGGTAGGTTTCAGCCGTTTCTCGCTGTGCATTTAGCCATCAATGTCCCAGCTGAAGAGGTGATGTTTCACCAACATATCCTGCACGCCCTCTTTCAGCGGTCTCTGATCCTTCTCCTGGAAAAGAAGGGGAAGGTATAAAGCTTTTACCCTAAAGAACAAAGTACACAAACACCAGAGACAGCTGTTCCACTGGATGAGACTTCTGATCAAACACCAATCGGCACCAACTTGCTGACATCACCTCTGACCAGACTTAAGTCTGTTATTTACAATTTGAACATACAGACAGCAATGGGTTCTTTGCCATAGGGTAACTACTGACACCTCTGCATTTACTGAAGAACTGATAAATGGTTATTAACAATTGTAACTAAAGACTCAAACGCAGCGAAAAAGAACTGAATGTGCATAAGCAACTTGAAGCAAGGTGATGCCAGGACATAATTTAATCCTGTCAAAATGTCTACCTTTTCAAAAGATCAAATAAAAAAAAAAAAGAAAGGTATGCAAGTTGTGAGTAGATTTGTGTGACAGGGTAATAACTTAAATCAGCAGATTAACTAGTAATTAATGACTACTGAAGCATCTACAGTCTCATATGCGACATGTTACCTAGAGGTCCCAACTAAAGAGGTGATGCTGAACCAGCACATCCATAACTTCTGCTTTCAGACTAGCGGATTTCTGAAACAGCATAAAGTCATATCAAGTTTTTTCTTCCCTGAATATATTGTCACTGAATAGTAAGACTTGCTTAGTACTGCTCTATATGGGGATGCAGTGGTAAAGTCTTTGTCTCACCTCTTTCTTGTCAGGGAGCTCACAATCTTGGGAGAGGCTGAAGGCAAACTTTGATAAGACCCTGAGGAGACAACAACAGACTCATTATTATTTGTTTTAGTCATCAGATTGTGTGTGTCTATTGATACACAACTTCCCTTTTTAGTTAATTTTTGTTCTTAAAGCCGCTTTTTAGATGTTCACTGATATTTTCAAACTACTGGATTATGTGAGGTAAATATGGAAGAATGTGGGCAGACATGATACAGTACACTTATTATTTGCCAGCCAACTTCAGGAATTCAGTAGTGAGTTTGTAAGCAGCTTATCCTGGTTAACCATTCCTGATTTGTTTGCTTGAAGTTTCCACAGTCAACCACTTTGAATGCTCCAGCTGAGACTTTAATGCTCTTTAAATCTGAGATAGACTCAAGACAGGCTGTAGTGTTAATGTAAAGTGTTTCTCACCTGAGCTCGCACTTGATCTGTACCCATCCAGGACTGCGAAGGAATGACCATGGATGATACCATTTTTCTACGGCAGCCATACTGGAGCACAACACCTCCAACCATAGGTGCAGCACCTGCTCACTGGTGGGGTACACACATGTTAAGATACCATGTACAGGCAGACTACTGTGTTGATTTAAATTCTGTGTGTTCGTCTTGAAAACATACTTGAGGCCGACGCAGACAAGAGACCTAAACTTGACGTCCATCTGAGCATGTGCAGAGTCGTGGCTCATGTTCACTGACTGCACTGCCTGGGAAGAGCAGATAGAGGGCGCTCATGCACTTCCTACAAACATTCATTCCTTAAAGCTGAATTTACAGATTTGGGTAGGTCTCACACTACTTTCAAGAAACACCCTTATTGTTGGAAGCAGGGACGCTTCCAGGAGTTATTCAGAAGATGTAATTCTCCAAAATTTGCAAGTTTCAATGTCCATTAAAATAACAGAAAATATTTTACTTCCTCTAGCTGTACATTGAGCTTAATAAAATAAACTTAAGTTTGTTGTTTGTATTTTTGCACAAACATACACACAATGCTTACTCACTCTATATAGCAGCTCCTCTGGTGTTAGTACTTTCCCATCTTCATCTAACCTGGAAAATACCGGAAAAGAATGAGTTGTTACCTTAAAATATTGGCCTACACATTGAAATTGGATTTCTCATTCCTCATCCAAAATACATACAACACTTTTCATAACATTTAGGTTCGTACTGAGACATTTTATTTGTTTCCCATTCCAAAGTTTTTTTTAAACCAGGTCTGTTACTATCCTAGTCTCTTGACACCGGTATTAGAAAGATAATGCAAATGAACAGCAAGTGTATCCAGGTCCACAGTTTGGATGATCTAGTCCTCAAAACATGTGCATGTGAATTTTTATGTATTTTCGCCTTAACAGATTATAACCCCCACACCAATGTTAAATGTTCATGTGGACAGAGCATTTTACAGAAGAAATGAAACCACAAGGACAGTTTTACCTGTAGGTTTTACACAGCACCAGTCTGGAGTAGACTGAGTTAAAGTCCCTCTCTACCTCTCTACTGGCCGCCTGTGAGAAAACCAGAAGCCAAAGAATGATCAAGTCCCATGGTGACTTTGATAAAACACTGTTGTGTAATGCAAATGGCAATATGGAGCCATTTGGACTTAAAAAGCTCTCCTACCTCTTCTATGAATAGCCAAGGGTGACAAGGCCCTCCCAGTATAGACGGTTTCTTGAGACCGTGCTGAAAGATGGCCTTTAGGGCTGGACACAGTGTTCCCCTGGCCAGGTCTGTCACTGCCTCTGTCACAGAGTCATCACCTGCTAATGAATACTGGAGACAGACAAATAACCGATCACTGTTTAGGACACTGAATTAATAAAATCAGGGCACTGGGACGGGAATGTGAGGAAACAAAGATGAAAACAAATATCACACACATTGGACATTTTAAAGAACACTTTCTGGGAAAATCAAAGTCAGCATTGAAACACTTAAACCTTATTAAGCTGATAGTTTACTGCTTCCGTACCTCTTTGCTTCTTTCATCGAGGATCTCCACAAACTTTGCCGGAAACCAACCTGTTACAAAGAGCACAGAAAAATGATGTCAAACAACCTGTAGGACAGATTAAAGGAAACCAATTATCTAGATGTAACATTGAGTATTGATACATAAGAAAAGTATGCACCTCTAAGGCCATTGAGCTCTCCAACCCAACAGTGTTCATCCTTCTGTGAGACAATCTGAAAAAGATTAAAAAAAAAAATAAAAAATGGATAAGAATCAGAGGTAAGAGGGATCAATGAGGGAAACGTCAAGAAGCAGTGTTTTGTCTGTTTGTAAGTCATGACTCACAGTGATGATGTCATTCTTCCTGAAGCCCAGTTCGTCGTCATCATGTCGCTCAAAGTCCAGCAAAGCCTTTGCCCGTCTCCGTCTGGTGCGAGAGACCACAAGAAAGTTTTCATGATCTCGCTGGTGGCTCTCCATGGAGTAGTCAGGAGTCAGGTCCTAGAGAGGCAAGATGGGAGAAGTCAGGCCAAAATGAATGGAGGCATCTATACTGAATGCTGTGATTTGATGTTAAAATATGACTCCTTTAACAGGACGACAACAACAGGACATAAACCACACTGTTCCTGCGGTGTGTGAACTCACAGTGCTAGAGTGACGTGGATCCAGACAGTGGAAGTGCTCTGCAGTGCGGGTTATGGCCTCTCGCAGGGCTGCCACCAGCTCGGTCTGCTTAATGTTCTTGGATTTCAGGGCCTCTGCCTCATCCTCCCCGAACAGCAGGGAGCTCAGTGTGGACTTCCTGCGCAGTGACTGCCTCCTCACCACCTGAAAAAAATGGATAAAATTATTAATTTTTATTAAAACAGTTGTGATCTGTCTGAACCACATGTGACAGCACATGTAAAACACAAACTTCAAATTGCCTGTATAGTCCAATTGATATTTCAGCACACTAACTTCACAAAGACAACAACGACCTACCTTGTTGAGATTGGTGTTGAGAGTGGTGTTTCCATTGCTGAGCTGCGCCTGTTCATTTAGGATGTAGGCTAGGTGTTTGTGTCGGTGGGCTTCCAATGTTTCCTGGGATAGCGTCCCTGCTAGCCTCATAGCCTCTCCGAGAACCGCGGGCCCATCTCTCAGCTGGCTTGGCAAGTCTGACAGAGTATTAAAAATGGACGCAGAGTTCTCTGATGATATGAGCTCCTCCTCCTGGGGTCAGGGAATAAATTTTGTTAATGTTAATACACAACAGCTTTTGTCAATAGTAAGAGTAGCCAATCAGTCTTCTTCTGTCTAAGAAAATCTCTCACACACACACACAGTGGTGGAGTGGAAATACCTTGACTTTGAGCATGCCCAGTGTGACCTGAAAGAGCACCAATGAGCCCTGGTAGAAGAGCAGGTCCCAGATCCTAAGGAGCAGACGAATGTCCACCACACTCGCAAATGATGTCAGGAACCAATGCAGTGTGATCAGCGACAACTCTGGAAGTATAAGAAGTGTTTACTAACTCATCATACTCATTCAAAACCAATTGATTCAGAGGATGTAATTCTCCAACAAAATTAGCAACTTTCATCTAATAATTCTCATATTTTTGCCCATGTTGCCTCTGACCCCATGCACCACACTCTCACCATCTTTCCCAATACTCATCCTTACCTATGTCATGCTCCTGCAGAAGGCGGTCGAGGGCTGGCAGGTACTGAACAATGAGCTGGCGGAGAACCCTCTGGTCCGTCTGGACGCCCAGCAAAGTGGAGGAGAAGTAGGAAGGAGGAAGGAGGTCTTCGATCAGGGCACACATCATCCATAGCGCATCCTCCTCCTCAAGAAAGAGCAGCAGACAGGATACCACCTGGAGGGGGGAGAACAAGAAATAGGTGTGGGAAGACAATGAATTAAGGAACAGTGTAGATGATAAAAGGTAAGAAGAAGGAAGACAAGAGCAAAATGCAAGGATGATGTAAATGTGATGTAGGTGCAACTAACAGTGGGTGTGCATTTATACGAGTCAGCTGGCTGGTGTAATCTACTTGTTTGTGGTGACAGGTTCTGTGTGTGTGTGTTCTCACCATGCCAGTGCCCTGACAGTACCCAATGTCTGGGTAGAGCCAGGCCAGGCCCCTGAGGACCCGTCTCAGCCTCGGCACTCCGACGCTGGTCAGACTGCTGAAACACGCATTGGTTGGCATAGTCCGTAACAGGTCCTTCTCTATCTGAGGGACAGAGGTGAACAAAAAAGAAGCACATCGTGATGACAATGAACAGCGGGAGAGGTTGTTATTTAAGATCTACTTGAGCATTTGCATTTCTATTAATTTAGACTTTATAGCATAAATTTTATAGAATCATGGCAATGCTTGATCCATCACCTACCTCATCTCTCCATCTACCTGTGTCCTATGTGTGCAATTAAAAACATATTTAATAGAAGCAGACTCCACTTTTGAAATAATTCATACATAAAACACCTTTTGAAGGTTTTGTTTTTCGTTTTTCAAGTTGTACCACCCACTTCACCACCTTCTGTCAAAACAATCTTAATCTATACCTTAATTCATACTAAACCTGACTACATAGTTGACTGCACTATCGCTCTTTACATTTGTGTTTTTCCCTTCTTTGATTCCAATTAAGAGGTTAATTCCAATTATATATTAATTAATTATTGATACATGTTCTCAAGAAGTACTATGCCTTGTAGGATAACTGCGACGGGATTGTGTTTGTTTACATGTAGAGTAGCTAGGGATTTTACCTGTTTAGCTGTGGAGGTGTCATCATTGGAACTGTTCTTAATGATTTCTCTGTAAGAGATCTCAGAGGTCCTCTTCTTCTGCAGTGCTCCAGAGAGACGCATCCATAGCTAACACACAAAACATCTTTAAAGTGCTGAAGCTTGTTTTGTGTATTTGGAGATAACTAATAAATATAAATACTCTAAGGCAACTGTAGCATTCTAGTATTTTATTTTTGTTAACATCAAAATTTATGCTCATGCTGCCCAAGTCTACTTACCTGTGGCCTCATGCTGTGAGGTATGCCACCCAACACCAGGGCACGTAGACGGTCAGAGCGCGCAAGGACGGGATCAATGAGCTCCCAGGTCAGGTCACCGACCGTGTGGTTGTGGGTGAACTCCAGGTGGGCTTGCCAACGTAATCTCTGCTGGGGGTCTTCACGCTGGGGTGAGCCTTCACTGCCCAGCCAGGACCTGGACTTCCCACCGTCTGAATGAGGAGAGTCTTTTTTGTAATCATAATATCAACATAGGCACCTCTTGAGGTAACTGGAATGTTGGAAAATGAGCACAAGTACAATAGCATGTAACAAAACAAAGAACGCATGAGGAAATAAAGTCAGGAGGCAGAGTTTCTGGATAAGAATCAAGTGGTTAAATAATAAAGCCAAAAATAGAACTCCCTTCATGGGAGACAGACACTGTTCTCCCAGCAGTTGGTGGTTTGCTATGTGCATGTTAACTATTAAGCATAAAATAACAGCCAACATCAAGTCTATCAACAGTCAGGTGAATGCAGACAATATACTGCTGTCAGGCAAAATAATTGATAATTTAACCACATGGACCCTGGCACCTATTTCCAGGGAAAACGCCTAAAATAACTCAGTAATATCTCCTCAACCATTAGGCCTAGATGCACACTGGTCTCATTTGAAAGGTCAGAAGCTAAGGAATATAAATCCATTGTACATTAACATTTATTTTACCATTACAGACTACATGGAGATAAAAAAAAAAAGAAGCTATATTTTAATGCAATAAATCATCAAAACCATCCTAAGGTAGATTATAATGCACCTGAATATCTTCTAATACACCTGGAATACAACTGTAACTGTAAATTTGATGAAAAGAAACTGATATGCAACAGTTATTACACAATCTTTCAAAAATATACCAGGCAAATGTCCGTGTTTTGGCATATTTACTGTTTATATATACTTTTATTGGGAGTCATCTTCAAAACATTACTTCTCTCCATACAACCACGTTCCAAATAACAAAGTTAATGTTTATGACCAAAAGCACTCCCATGCTTTACAGGCCACAGCTTGAGAACAGAACATCCTACCAATTAATCCCAATGAACCCATCCTAACAATTAAGCAACTTTCTAAACCACTGCAAGTGGGCTCTTTCTCTTCATATTGAAGAGACAAATCGATTGACATCTTGCATGTCTGTAGCTCCTACAGGTCGCCAGCAGAGGCCGATTAAGACCCCCTCCGCCAAAGCAAACTCTTCTTCTCTACTTCAATCTGACTACAGAAACAAAACTTATGGCCAAGCCGACCTCACCAAGATGGCGGCCCCTGTATCAAAGCTACTTTCTAAACCACTACACTAGAACAGGTGTGAAGAAAGAAGAAATGGGCGTGTCAGTGAACACATTTACCATCAGTGTCCACTCTGAAGCCAAACTCATCATATTGGAGTTCATGTTGTTCTGAGCAGTCTTTCTGTAGAGACAAACAAATAACATGCATTTGAGCATTTTAAACTTCAGTGAACGCATTTGCCTCTGGTTTTTAGTTGCTCTCAATGTCCTTACACAGAAATAGAGATACAGCTAAGAACAAAGCAGAACAAAGGTAGACAAACATTTTTATATTCTGTCACGCTATGCAGATGCGTTATAGCTTATAATATTTTCTGCTGTTCTGTTATTTAATTAAGCACCCCCCCCCCCATTCTTTGATTTGGTCTTCAAAGCAAAATAAGAATTTGTGAAGGATTGCACATAAACATAAGAAGTCACATCCTCACTTGATGGTACTTGGCCAAAATGTCCTGAGGCCACATGCTTGGGGTGAGAGCAGAGAATGGCCCACCAGGAGCTGGTGTGTAGGTACCTAAAAACAGAGACAGATTCATACATTAGTAAAACTAGTATTTAAAACAGAAAATATGAGGGAAGTTTGAGCAGGTTGAAGCCACTTAAGTTGAAAACCAAATTCATACAAATCTTTACCCGACATTTTGTTGATAGCGGAGTGAATGGCTTCTATCTGAAAAAACAGCAGTCACTCTGGAGAAAGGAGGTCAGCAGACAGTGCCCACTCTGTAAAAAAATTAAAAAAAACACAGAGGAAGAGAAAATGTTGGTTGTTCAATTCTAGGATCGTCCTAAAAAGTAAGAGGAAGTGCCCTGGAGAAAGACAATGTTGTGGTGAATGTGAGACCTACTGTAGCACAGCTCACTGAATAAAAGGTTGTTTTTAACTGCAATCAAATTACCACATCTGGTTAATGAGAATCAAGACTGTGGCAATCCATCCATGGCAGAGATCCACATTATATGCAGTGTTTGAAGTCCTGACTCAGTCCATCATTATGTGCCTTTACTTTTTTACTGATTTCAAGTTATTACAGTGAATCATCCCTAAACCTGGCACGTTGCCATATATACCATTTATGTTTTTTTTTTTAAATATGCAATGAATCTGCTCCAACCTCAAGTCCAACAATTCCGTAACAACGCAACGTTCCTTCTTCAACCATTACCAAAAAGAGAGATACAGAAGTTCAACACGATTACTGTAAGTGAGAGAGGAAGAGAAAGAAGGACATGCTGGTGGCTCTTCTCATTGTTTGACTGCTGTACTTACCTGAGGCTAACTACTTCACTTAACTTTGGTTGAGTTTGTGTACAGTCTGACCTGTTTGACAGTACACGTCCTGGGGCAAATTTAACAAACTTTCTGTGAGAATACTATTTCATCACACAGAGTCTACTCTCCATATACCCCCAATTTAGTGAACAGCTTTTTCTTTATGGATTTCATCTCCTCTATTTTGTTGATATTGTTCTAAAACATAGAGGCCCTGCCAACAACTTATATTGTACACTAAACCTACGAGGACAATATAGGTGGCCAACAGAGACATTTTGTTCTACTGGCTAGATTATAATCAAATAATCTTGAACACAGATCGTTTTATTTGCATTTATTTTGCATGTTTATTTATTTTTGTATCTTGCACTGTATTTGATAGCATGCTTCTGTTAGTATGTTTTATGTTATGCATCCGTCACGTCTCCTTTAAAAACTATTTTTACTTCAAGCCAAAGGAAAAGCCCAAAAGAAAAATGTCTTGGGCTGTGGTTATGGTCGTTTACTTTCTTCTGTCAGTATTCCTGCATACAAAAGTTCAGCAGGTATGGCACCTATAGAGTCTTTCAACACATTAATAAAATGTAACAAAACAAACAAACAAAAAAAAAATTACATTTGTCTAGGTTTATTCATTCACGCAATTTCAGCTCAGCTTATTGGCCTACAGGCTATTATAAACTTGATGACCATTTTATTTGATACAATTCTAGTAAACAACATGTGCTGCAGATAAACACATTAAATCTGGAAATCAAAGCCAACAAAATGCAGATCCAAAATACCCACAACAAATGTACTGCTGCCCAAATGTGTTTTGTGCACACAGAATCATCCTGATTATTGGATAGCCACTACCAGTTATTTGTGTAACAGCCAAAGTTTCTACATTCCACTATTAAGTCACTGAGTAGGGGGAGGCTTGATATCTTGCTTTAACATTCATATGAATTCGAGTATACTGAAAGGGGGACACTATTTGGAATGTAGACACTGACAAAAAAAAACAAACAAACACACGCACAAAAACATACACAGGCAGACACAACAGTACAACAATCATAACCTGCAAAAGAGGCTCACCAGCATGCAAACACTGTGCCAAAATGATTCATTCCAGCAGCAGGCTTGCTGCATCTGAAGAGGGATTTAGGACTTAAGAGAGATGAGAAATCAATTTGAGGTTTGGAGGATGGCCAAGTACTTTGAGGCTAGCTCTGTGTGTAGCTCAGGGGGAGTACTGGGATTTTGGAGCTGCTCCCTTACAAGAACACTGACAGTTTAATCACCTGCCAAGAGAACCACCATTGAACTGATCCAGCAAACTGTTGCACATATTGATAAAAAAAAATTGCAAAGATTCTACTGCAGAACGAAGCAAAAGTTAGAACTGAAACGATTAGGCTAGTTAATTTGTCAAACAACACATAATCAGCAACTATTCTGTTAGTCAGTTGATTGTTACAAGCAAACTGAAGATATCGCCATGGGCTCTGAGACATGTGACTGTCATATTCCAGTATTAGAATTAGGCTTAGAAGTCCCGTGTCTGTTAGGCTCCAAGCAAGAAGCGTCAAAATATGCGTATGTTTCCACACATATGCATATAAATAACCTCCCCCATCATGGCCTATGTAATTTTACATGACAATATCAATATTGTGATAAAGTCTAGACAATCAACTGATAGTCTTATTGTATATAAAAATAAATAAACACCACACATGACTGTCTGTACATTATACAATCATAAAAATATTGCAATAAAGCACTCTTGCTCATTGATTTAGTACATTTCCCAAAACTGCCAAATACAATCAGGGATGCTAAAGGGAGAGCAGTGAAGGTTATATACTGCCAAATCTGACATGTTTCAAATTTGTATCATCTCACATATTTTCCAACCCTAATACAGATTAGGCACCCAAATTATACAGGGTAGCCTACACAATATAGATTGTGCAATAAAGCAAAAACTGATTATAGATGAAAGAGCGATGTTTGGTGTGACATTGAAAACTTGTGCAGGGAAAATTCAACAACTGTCAGGCACTGAAGGGGGTACAGCAAAATCCTATCTACTGGGGAAAACCTATTGGGAAACGTAACTCCATTCATTACAATTACCACTGTCAAAAGCACATTCTCTGGTATTTTAATCTTGTTACAGTTATGTACTCCCTTGGATGAAACTCCCAGAAACAGCATGAAAAAACTAAAATCCCTTTTGGTTACTTAAAAAAAAAAAAAAAGGGAGGTTTTTCCATCTTACTCTGAACACAAGATTTTTTTTCCATTATTGAGGTGCGGCTGTGCTCACCGGTGTTTGCACACACTGGTCAACACCCTGCTGCAAGTAAAGTAAAGAGTAACATCCTGCTTTACAAGCAAGTGTGTGTGTGTGTGTGTGTGTGTGTGTGTGTGTGTGTGTGTGTGTGTGTGTCCCTGTCGGGTTGCCCTACTGGCACCCCCACTCCCCTTCTTAAACACCTCCTCCTGTTGTCCCTCACAGTAACCACAACAATGTTGACTCATTTTTCCCTCCCGTGAATACGCCCACCTACACAGCCATCTATGTTAGAGAATTACTGCCTCATGCCCCGCCAAGGTTTTTTTTCTTCTCCTTTGGCTGAATAATGAGACAGTCCTCCATCCTCTTGACATACTCCCATCTTTCCATCTCTCTCTTTGACAGGCACACTCACATCTATCCATTCACAGTGCCAGTTACACACAGAGGGATGTGCCATAGTAGTGAACATGAATGTCACTTCCTCAAGAGCAGGGAAATAAGGTAACAAAAATATATTGGAAACCCCTTCAAATCCAATGCTTTCCAGGGAGTTTAAAAGGTAAAAACACAATTCTGTAGGGGAAAGGAACTTTATAACAACTTTTGACCATTCTAGTTTAAAGCCGAGCCATCCACAGAAGCAACGTTGTAATCTTAACAAGCCATTTATATTAGGCTACATATAGAAGCAAGTCACTCCCCTGGATTGGCAGTCGTGGTTAGAGAAAAACAAAGCAAAACAGTATGGTTTGCAGTAAGTTTTGATATATTCTGCAGCTTTAATCTGCTTTGGAGGTGTCACTGTTAAACCAGTCAGCTGACTGATGATAAGATGGTGTGCTGAAAAGCTAACGTTATGCACCTTTTTTTTTTTTTTTTTTTTTTATTAGACCCACACGTGATAAAGAAAAATATCACTTCAGGTGTTCTGCTTGCAAGTGTGAATATATTATGTCCTCACGATCCTTTAGAAAGCTTAATGTTCAGTAACGTTATTGGCAAAATTAACGTTACGTCAAACCCCATCTGACGTCAGGTGCAGTCAAAAGACAGACTGGAGAGCGAGGATTACATTTTCAATGGCTACATTTACATTTATTTACGGTTTTAACAAATGCTGCTTCGCAAAACGTGCAGCACGATACTAAGTTATGCCTACAAATTGATAAAACTCCTTACATCAGACAGCAATGCAATGTATTCACTCTGAGTTGTCAGCTGTTAGCCATAACGTTACATGCTACCTTTCGCTTTTAGCTAACGGTTACACACACCGGTGGGCAACAGCCTCCTCGCACTCCTTACCGTGACATTGTTCTACTGAAAGCACACAGTTTTGGTTTGTGGCGGACGTTTCTTCTGTTGTTGGAGACGGTAAGCCACCATATGCTATGCCGTCATTCGTCTCGTATTTGTGATTTCCCTGCGTTGTGCACCTGCTTTCGACGTGTAGCTCTGTTGTATCCTTACGCCCTTTATAGGATTTTCCCGTTCCCTCCCGAGAAGTAGTTCTAGATCCCGGAACTACGCTTGTCACTGAAAATATCCTTCCGCAAGGGAATCGATGACGTAGGAATACGACGCTGTTTTTTTTGTTGTTTTTTTTTTGTTCCATTCATTCATTAGTTTCCTCCTCGTCCTTTCCCTTATTGATTCCAGCGCAAAAATCAGCAGCGCTAATCATGATGTGAGATTAAACGAGAAGCCCTGTCAGACACCTAATCGCTCCGTTTGTAGGGTATTTTGAATGACACATTAACACTCTAGTGAACACTATTTGATGGTACATGAAAAAAAGATATTCCGCATAATTTCTTGGTTCATTTTGGGACATTTTAATGATAAACCTGTTTTTTGTTTTTTTTTTGGACCTTCCCACCTCAAAATATTTTGTTGCACAACGTTGTGCAACAATGGCAGAGAATCATATAGAAAATGATGAATTCATAGATCATAAGACTATGCTCAGACAGCAATATAAAATCATAAATCTTTTTTAAAAATGGCAAGAAATCATTAGGCAAAAAGGAAACAACACTTGAAACACATTGATCAATTGGATTTGATACAGGTATGGGTTTGTATCATGTAGCCTAGTGTGTCGTGTCATATAATGTTATTTATGTAATGACATTTCACTCCCTGTGAAACTTACTGTGTGAGGTAGCCTACTGTCCAAGCGGACATCCTGGTTAAGAATAGCGTTGGGTATCATTTTACTTTTATCGATTCCAAATCTGATTCTGATTCTACTTATTGATTTCGGTTCTTATTGAATCTTGGTTCTGGTTCCAACTCTTTCACCACAGATCTTCTCAGTGTTCTGTGACCTATATTCACTTTCCCTTGCTCCTCTTCCCCTTCATGGCTAAAGTGAAAGGAGTCTACTGTGTAGGCTACTAGAGGGGGGTCTCTGGGGATTCGTCTCTAAGAAAAATATATTGGAGTCATCTGTAGACATCATTCGTTTACCTTCAGTAGGCTATAAATGGTGAATAGGCCTATCAGCTCACCTGTTTTGTACCTGTGTGTGAGACGTTGCTTTGTTGACATACTACATAATAGATGACGAGAAATTAGGTCCACTTAGAAGGTCCTGGCACTTTTTTAAAGAGAGTGAATTTCGCAACATGTATGTGTATGTGACAATAAAGTAGGTTCTTCTTCTTCATGCTCCCTTTTTATACATTTTTATTGACAGATACCAGTAAGTTTCCAATGCCAATGAAAATACAAGAATAACTATTTGATCCATATTTTGTGTATTGCCTGCTGTGTATAGAATTTGAATGACAACCAGAGCACCTAACAAACGAATCCTGCTCTTTAGTTAAAAAGAACAATCATTTTTCTGTGGAAATGTGTTAAAATAAGTACAATGTGATAGATAAATAAATAAATACAAGTATATAGCTATATTGTGAACTACTGCATGTGATAATATGTGATAACATCCAAACACATGGTCAGTAAAAACCTCCTTGAAAGGTAACCCTTATCGCACAATGTTGCCCTGAGGCAACAAAAAGAAAAACTGAATTTCTGAACATGCAAAATAAAAAAGAATGTCATAAACCTGACAAAAGGCTTCTCTACACCTTCACGCACACAAATTGTTTTTTTAATTAAAGTTCATGTCATTTTAAATAAGATTTCTAAACCAAATAATCTTGCCTTCTTCTCACACACCTGCTCCTGTGACCAAAAGGAAGTTCTGCCTTCAAATGATGCTTCATAGTGACTCCCACACCTTACTGGACTGTTCTTTGATAGTTTTTTGACCATTCTAATTGGTTGAAATCATTTAATGTACTGGATATGGGGCTTAAGAAAACTTTCTGTTGCCTGAGGGCAACGCTGTGCTGTAGAGGGTTAAATGCCTTTTTCAAGAGGTGGAAAAGAGGAAAAAAGCTACACATAGATCAGTTTTGTTTTACTACCTTTAACATTTGATGAGAATCAAATGTCCCCGGTTGCCCTGGAGTTTGCATGTTCTCTCCGGCTTCCTCCCATCCAAAGACATGCAGGCTAGGTTAATTGGTGTCTGTAAATTGCTCTTAGGTGTGAATATGAATGTGTGGCCCTGCAATGGACTGGCGACCTGTCCAGGGTGTACCCTGCCTTTCGCCCAATGTCAGCTGGGATTGGCTCCACCCTGTACACAGGATAAGCGGTTGATGATGGATGGAGGCTAAATAAAACTAACCATATCAAATTACTAAATTAAACATGAAAATAACATGTTTTTGGATATAGATGACCGTAGTGGAAGAATTAAGTTGTGGAATTAGTTAATCTTTAGTCAAGACAATGAAGACCATCCCTTTAATGATTTTGAGGCAAACCTTGAATTTCCTCCAAAATGATGACTGATGTTTAAATATAATGCTTTTACGTGTTTGCTCCACAAGATGTCTCCAGTGCAATGACTGCCCAAGCTTTTTCACATTGGCATATTCATTATCTCCTATACAGTATATATTATGTTCCCTTTATTACAGCCCCCACAAGCTCCATCCTCCACCTCCACATACCCACCAGCCCACTCACCCACAAAGAAGATCAGATATTATAATTGCAGTGTTATGTGGTCATTCAGCACAAATTGGCCTTAGGGGGCAGTACCCTGTATCACAATAATGAACATGAGCGTTGGTTAGTGGAAGTCAGGGTAAATGGGCACTAGAACGAACTGATCCGCTATTCTCCAGTCTGTGAGATTATTCATGCAGGAGCTGCCGCTTTGATGCTGGAGCCGAACATCTTGCACAGTGAGAGACTTCATTTTAATTTCTTGCTCTAAAAAATTAGCTTGTGTGTCTATAAATGCATGCACATGAAAACACATGTGGCATAGCCTCCTGACTGAGGAACCAGTAATCCTTTAAAATGCAAATCACTACATATCTCACTCTGTTTTTACCCATTACACTTACACAACAGCTCTCTCTCACACACACACACACACACACACACACACACACACACATACAGTAAAAAGTTAGCATGTCCTTTTCTCTAAAATGTCACCTTACATACCCTTCCCTCAATCTCTCTCTTTCTCTAAACCCCATCTCTTCTGCCTCTGCCCTGTGACACATCAGTATGACGCTCCTCTGTTGATTCTATCCCTCTTGCATGCATGCTCAGTTTGGTGCACCATGCCAGAGTGAGTCACATCATTAAAAATGCTGCAGCCTGAAGCCGACCTTGCCCACAGCTTGCGGGCCAAATAGCCCTAATAGTGAATCCACCCTGCAAGTCACAGTAAGTAACAGTGGGTTTGGCTCAGTCCCTTTCTGCCACCTCTTAACCCCCTACTCCACCTCCTCTAGTGCTTATCTGTCTGGCTGTCTTCATCCTTTCTGATAGAATGATGGGCACTGTCAAGCAAGCCCTGGATCTTACACTGCGGTTGCAATGACGTCAGACAGAGGCAGCGAGAGGCGGAGGGAGATGCCAGGGGAGAAACGAGGAGACAGACAGAGATCAAGAAACAGGGAAGGGGGTGGGAGGATACGTGGGAGAGCGAGGGAAGAGAAACAAAGCTGCAAAAAGGAAAGTGTGAGTGAATAAAATATAGGAGAATGAGCAAGGGATTCAACTTAGAAGATGTGTGTGTTTGTGTGTGTGTGTGTGGCTGAAGCACTAGGAAAGGGATGATTAAGGTAAAGGGCAAGGTGAGGGAAAAAGAGAAAGCAGTATTAACCAGAATGGAAAAGTAGAAGCGGGAGAGAAGGTGTGGGCTGAAAGAAGCATTTTCCTGGTATGTTGTCCATATGAAGCAACAGAAAGCTTAGGCTCACAGCCTCCGTGTATATGTGGGTGGGTTTTTAGTCAGCCCAAAAGCTTGCATGCACACCCATACAAGCACACATACATGAAAGCAACTGTTATTGACATGTTCATTGGATCCGATGAAAGAGGTTATTGATCCAGATGCAGGTTACCATCAGATAGATGAGAGAAGAAAAGAAAGAGAGCGAACCACTTGTTCACACTGAGTCAGTTTGCTGCAGTCTTGCAGTTTTTCTTCAGGACAGAAGATAGCGCTGTTGCATTACATCAGACAGTGTACAATTTAACAAGTATGCACTGTATGTGGGCCATATTTGAGTAGATTATGTTCTAAATGTATGTGTGTGCCCACACGTGCGCATGCGTACAAGCATGCATTGATGTGTATGAAGATGGGTTTGTGTGCCCTAGCACACACTCCTGGCTGCTCCTAGCTGCTCATGCGTATTCCTTTATGTGTGTACAGATGCAAACATATTTGCCTTTATTTTCCATATGTACAGTATGTACTATGTTTTTCCAGCATGAATAAGGAAATCACAGTGGAGGGTGAGTCTCTCTCATGTCAACATTTTAATTTTGTCACATGGACGTAGCCACAACTTGAACCAACTTGAAGCCATTGATGCCGGTCTGCACTGTCATATCAGAAATGCTTAGGGCACATGTTTATGTAACCTGCATGATGTGGACTCGGCCTTTGGGATATTTTACATAATGTATGCATATACGGCCAGGATAAACTGAGCCAGGCTGGGTCTCTTGGGCTGGATCATGGGGCTTTAACGCAGCTGTTCCCCCAGTCTCAGAGGACCTCTCCTGTGATGAGGGGGATTGAAGGTAAAGGGCAGGGGCTCTGAGGCTGCAGCAAATGATTTCTCTTGGGTGTTGTGATGGGAGTGGCTGCTCTTTGTATTTAAATCTCTCCTTTTTTTCTTTCTAAATTTTATGTGTGGTCAAACATGTTTTCTACCTGTGTTACAAATTTCACAAAAAAAGATCTGCATGGGATAAAGAAAAGATATATTTAATTAATAAATTTAATAAAATTTAATAAAAAGTTTTCTTGTTTCTTATTTCTGGGTCATGGAAAGGGCAAGGAGGAAAGGAAGAGTGAAAGAGAGAGGAAAAAAGAATGACAGGAGTCTCCTGAGTATCATGCCATCTTTAATGCCCTTCTATACAAATTATGCATTTTTTCCTTTTCTCTGTCTAAGCTTGTTCTATCGCATTTGGAGGTCAAGTAATTTGAGAAATGATGCATTGGGCTGCCACAAGTACACACATCCAAACACATTCACACACTGTCGGAGATGATGTGATGTATAGGAGGCGAGAGTGATGAAGGACGCAAAGGTCGAGAGGGACCAGCAAAGTGAATGTTGGGATAAAGGAGAGGGAAGCATGGGAGTCGGGTTTACAATGTGAGATTTAAAATACAAAGCCAGAAAGGGAGAGATAGTAATCATTAAGCCACAGCAGAATTTCTAGATGCTATTTTCACTGCAGCGTATAAAATACCTGCATTAATGCATCATTGCAATACAACCTTTGTATTTCTGCCTTAACAAAGTACTACAAGAAACCTCAAACACTAGACTATTGCCATTACAGGAAATCTAAATTCTGCAATGTAACAACAGAACTCTGCGATGGACTGGCGACCTGTCCAGGGTGTACCAAGGGTGTACCATGCCTTTCGCCCAATGTAAACTGGGATTGGCCCCAGCCCCCCGCGACCCTGTACACAGGATAAGCGGTTAATGATGGATGGATGAACAACAGAACCTGAATGTGGTATCACTTGACTGGTTACAACAGTAGTATACGTTTCATTCAACAACAGTGTATCCTCTGTACTTAAATGTTTCCTTCGAGAGTGTAGTGATGGGCTGTTTTTACAGCAATTATGTCACTTCATTTTGTCAATCTGCTGTGGCCATTTGTTGGGTGGGAGGCCAGTCATTATTTTTCTTTGAGATAGACACAGATGACTGGATGTTGTAGTTACATAAATCCCCCTAACCTCCTCCCTCCCATCTTGTATTTATGACCGTGGAAGTAGCGCTTGTTAACCCCTGAACCCTTTGCTCAGTGAGTTATAGTGTCTGTGTGTATGTGTCGTGTATGCTCAGATTCAAATCGCAGCTGACAGAGATCTCTAAAAATAGTGTGGATCACAATCCATTATAAACTATCAGCTTAGTGTACACCCTTTTAAATCTGTGTTATTTTACAGTATGTCAATAGTGTAGTGAACAACGGTGTGGATTTGTGCATTTTATATTGAATAAATTTGGAGCTACTCTAAATTCCTTTCTCCTCCCCAGAGAAGAAGGGGAGGGGTCAAAGTTGCTTTCTCTAAGTGCTAGCCCCGACCATAAAACTGGCACCATTTTGATTCCGAAACTGATAACGCGGGGCCTGACTGTTAAACTGACAAAGGGACACGAACCAGCCATTGGCATTTCCCTGAACAGCCTATCAAAACTGGACTAAGTTACACTGGACTAATTCAGGAACGACCAAGTTCCATTTTAAGCCTTTTTCGTCGAGCCAACTTCACTGAGGTCAGACCAAGCCACGTGGTCTCGCCAGCTACAATGAAGGAAACCTGAAAACAGCCGAATTGCCTGACGGAGGAGGCGTTTTCAATCAGACACAGAGAACCCCGGAGAATCCCTAGCAAAAAGCCAGGATCGGCAGCTAGCGTGGGACCCGTGCAACAGGCCAAAAGCAGGCTGTCGACAAGCAGTAAGACTTAACACACGTTCTGTGATCAGATGCCCATTTTAACTCCTAAAATTATAGCATTAGTTTACTTTCATTAGCTCTTCTATGCCGTATGAGTCAAATGCTTCCCACAATCGAACCTCCAGGCTCATTGTTCAGCAAATGTTTATGTTCCCTGTATCCAACCATCTTTTTATCACCTTAGTTAGAGAATAAATTCACTGTAATATAATCAAGAGCTGTGTGTGTTGCTTATTTCTAGTTCCTGCCAAGAGAATTGACCCTTTAGATATGAGACTGACTGACTGATTTAAGATAACTGAGTGATTATTAACTAACTGATCACTAGTAATAATTGTATAATTATTAAAAGCTACCTAGAGGTCCGGAGACTCTAGGATTATAACAACTCCAGTGGTGCCCTGAAACGAGGAAAATTTAGATTTTATGAATATTAAAATTCATAATTGGGTATCAATTCTCATAAATTTATTAAATTGCATGACTAAAATTTAGGTCTGCTACAATAGTGAGAACAGGGAATATGTAGATATACTTTAACCTATAGGGTTATATTTTCACTCACTTGTGCAAATGTTTTTTTTTTTAACGTAAGCAATAAAATTCAGCAAATCTTTGTCTATGGAACCATACACAGCCCCTGTGTCTTACTGTGAGAATAACTGTTCCTCAGTAATTGGGAATAACATCTTTTCTTGGCTGAGCCTATTCTTGTCTGCTGTTTGGCACTTATGACATTGTGATGCTTTCATGCTTTCATTTATTTAGTGGTGAAATAAGAACGTAATAAGAACTCATGTTTGAGTATAAGCTCAACTGCTTTTATGGCATACCTCCCCACAGTTGCAGTTGTTATGGGGTGGGGGGTTCTTTCGGCTTAATGCCGGATTCTAGCAGAGGATAATACTGTATATTGCCTTTAGGGATTTGTCTTGCACACAGCCCCTCATAATTATTGTCACAGCCTTGGCCGGGATTCCAGTGTTTTCTTTGTGTCTCCCTTGTTTCCTCTTCTCTTCTGTATGTCCTTGTATATATGTGTATGTGTTGTGGGCGTACCATCCGTGGTACCTGGCTGAGCTGCTCACCTGAATCCAATCATCTCTCAACTACTTCCTGACCTGTTCTCCTATTACTTCTCGCCAGATTGTTCTGGTGCTTCTGTGGTATAGTAACTCTCTGCCAACTCGCCTCCAGTGAATTCCCTTGTGCTTTTGTGATCATAGCCTAGTGCCTTTTTGCTGATGTGTGTTTTTCACTACGCCTTTCTTCCACTAACACAAGCTGGACCATGCCATCTTCTACCTGCCTGCCTCCTGCCTTCATCAGCCCTGCCAGCCACCTCACAGATTGTTTGTCAATAAAGAACTTTTCTTTTACTGTTAAATGAACCGTAACAATCATTATTGTAATACCGGCATCATGGGAAACTCAGCATGACTTTTGTCTTATATCAGTCATCATATTTAAATTTTCTCCACAGCCAAGCTTTAGATTAATATTTCCACTGAAAGCAGTGGGCTTATGTGACAGCTTGCTTTATAATTGTTGATTTCATAAACTGCTGAGCTCCTGCTCTACCGTTTACATTGCTGCCACACACAGCCACACTTACTGCCAACATTCAGCTTATATTTGTGTACTAATGGTCAACTGCTGCGTCCATCATAACATTTCATTAGACTTCAGTATGCATATGTTACTAATGCTCTAATGTGTAGATACATGACTTCTGCTTTATATCAGGTGGGCTTCTGGCTTTAGATAAATAGATCTCAGTACTCTGGATGATGAGTTGTGTACATGTAGTTTATTCTTGTCACTCCTCATTCAATCTAATCTTTGTGAAAAGGTTGGTGTATGGTGACATGATCAAAAAGAGACTATACAACACAAATTGTTCAAATTGTTTGGTCCTGTTGGCTTATTTTATTTCTATTTATATATTTATTTACACAATTCAGAAATTTACATAGTTTGGGAATATATTTTGTTGAAAAACTTTGTGACTGAAACCACAAGAAGCATCTGTGCCAATGACTGCAGAAAAAGATATGCATGCTAATTGTGTCGTTTATTAAAATGGATTGAAATGGCCCCCACCGTAGCTTTATCTCTCCCATTAGTCTCAGTTAAAGGCAGAGAAAAAACATCAACATACAGGGGCAGTAAAGGCCACTGGGGGAAAATAAACAAATGTACATGTGCACATCTATGTGTTTTGTGTTTTATGTGTGTCACTAAGTGCTGGCTAAGAGGATAAAAGAATGGTGTGCCCTTGATACCTTTTTAAAACTGTATTTATATAGTGCAAAATCATAACAGAAGTCTTTATAATCCATATGCTGACTATCACAATTATAATAGTAATGGGTACATAACTCTGCATCGACTATAAAGGTTGTAATCATAAATATGGTTTGTAAAGAGAGAAAAGTATAAGTCAGTAACATTGTAATAAGTTAATTAGTTAAGTTATGACTAATATATACTGTAAATAGAAGAGTATACTAAAAGAAAGTACTGTAATATACTAAAAATTCTAAATAAAGTTACTAAACTTTTTCTCTCTTTATCGCACTCGATCCAGGATGATCAATGTCAGTCTGCCCAATCTTGAATCTATCTGACTCCCTCTAAGATGGCTCTGAATGATGAAACATAAAATCGATTGACTTGAGACAAGTTACAATAATATTTATAACATTCATGCATAAAAACCAAGAGAATTCCATGTTTTCCATGACATGTGCAAACCCTGTCTATTGACTGATGTACATACGTACATAATTTTACGTGACCAGAGAAAGCATTTCACAACAACAAGCATGAATATTCATCTTTTCCTCTAAAAATGACCCATTTACAGTTCCAAGTCCATTAAAACACCATTCTTTCTTAAGCTTGAGCTCCCACAGAGATCTTTTGGCCTGCTAGTGCAGATAGAAATCAGGAGCAGGAAGAGCTCTCAGTAGTAGTAATCACTGATAATAGGAATGAATGGTGTCCCTGTAGCCCTGATACACATTGGCTGATAGAGACAGTGCTGTTTACTTTCTGTCAACACTCTGGCTGCTGATAAATGCTGTTGGGAGTTTGTTGGGTGTGTCTGTGTGTGTATTTAAAAGAAAGAAAGAATGAAAGTTAGTGTGTAGAAGAGAAGATATGCGCATTGAGGTATTCTGGAGTGTCTGCCAGGAGTGTGTCCCTACACAATTAAGGAACTGGATTCAAGGTCATGGTCAAGTGCATGGGTTAGTGGGAGTGAGAGTATAGGAGCAAAGCAAGCTTTGTCTTTTTCCCGACTGGTCCTTTATGAACTGTCCCACAAAAAAACTTTGTTTTACTACAAAGTGTAAGCATCAACTCATAGCCATGTACTATGGAAATGAAACACCAGTAGCATAAAGAATAACATCACTAACATCTTCAAAAGAAACAAAGGAATAAGAGACCTAAGATTCGCTTAAAATGCTCAGTGCAATTCGGATGCCACCACCGCCTGAAATGTTACCTCTGAGACTTCATTAAAACCTGTTTTGGGTAAACACACCCCAGTGAACCAAACATACAACACTAATCCCTCCAAATTTTCAATAACTCCATCCATGTAAATAACCATGGTGCTCAAAAACAATAGATAAACAGATACACAACTCAATACCTGCACACAGAAACATTCACTCACAGGTTAGCACAAATATGTGTGTGCTTGAGGGTGTGTTCATGAATATATGCACAGCTACACATGCCTATAAACATCCGTCTCAGCACACACACACACACACACACACACACACACACTTCCTATATCAGACAATGTCCAAATATGCACAATTTCTCTATGTAAATTTTGTACCATGTTGCTGACTTTGTCTATCCTCTGACCTTTTTAAATTAATGACGTGAAGTGGAAAAAAACTACTTTTTGCATGAATAATTGTTCATCTTCCTGAGTCAACAATTTGTTTTGGCACATTTGACTGTGATGTAACTTCCAGTCTTGTTGGGTATGTCTGTAACAGCTGATCTCATCTGAATTTTTGGATGCAGATATACCAGTTGGTCTTGGTAGATTTGTTCAAGTATTCAAAGTAAGTGGATGGGGCGTGTGAGCAGCTACCTTCAATTCAGTTTCAAATCTGAAATTTAAAACAAATAAGAAGACCAGAAGGCAGAAGAAGAGGAAGAGCAAGGTGGAGATGGAGTTGGAGCAGGTGAAATTATACAAACATTAAAAAACTTCCATCATGTACCTATTCATGTTGTTATCCAAGTGACTGAAATCTGACATGAAGAACAATAACTGACAGACATTTTCAAGCCCTATTTTAGTGAAATCAACTCAACTCCTGTAATATACTGTAGGTTACAAAATCTTCTTCATCTTCTTAAAAAACATTGAAGCCAAGAAGTAATTTGTACCCACAGAAACATTTATTTTTATGCTTTTTTTATGCTTATATGTTATGCTTTCCCTGTGTCATTTTATCATATTAGAATTCAAGGGTAAAGAGGAACTTGGGATGCCTTTAGGCCCCCTGGGAAGCTGGGGAAGATTATATAGGGACACCAGTAGCTAGCACTCTCTCTCTTTCACTCTATTGTTGTTCACACTTCACAAAGAAGTGCAGCAGGCTAGAGGAGCAACAGGTGTGGACGCTTTCGAGATATAACGTTAATTTAGAAATAATTCTTAGCCTACATTAGGCACAGCAGAGTGCATAAAAATACTACAACATAAATGCATTATCTTCATAGAGTCCAGACAGCAGTTGTGTGAAGTTGGTCGCCGTGTAGGCACGTTGTAATCACGGCTTCAGGCATCGGCTATGGACACCAAACTTTTGAGTGGGAGTTCATAAGTCATACACATTAGAGTATTACAGGTTTTTTTTGCTTAAACACATTTCTTGATATTATGCCTCTTTTTTCTCGAAACTCTAAACACAAATCCACAACTTCTCACCCAATTCCCCAAACGTCCTATTTTCAGGTCAAAATGAAGTTCCTCAGACATAACACACAAGCCCTCAAAAACACACACACTACAACACAGTCTTACACACTGGTGAGATAAATTCAAAACAATACTACAAAAACTGGTTATTAGTAATGTGGCTTGTGATTCCCTCAAAAACTTTTATCTATCTACTGAAGCTTCTGATTGGTGTGTTATCCATCTGGGTAGTTGTGTGCTAATTGAGCTCAACCTGTGCTGACTTGAGTGAACAATATTGAATGTTAGTGCTTTCTAAATTACCATATGTGTAGGCAATTAGAAATGACAGGATTTGTGTGTACAGTTTAGGGAAATGGATGTGCTTTTTGAAAAATGGAGTTATGGTTTTGAAAATTTAGTTCAAAAGCCAGGTTACAGTGTTTAAGCAATTGAGAAAAACTGTAAAAGGCTGTATTAGAATGGAATTGTCATGTATTTTATTTTTCGATTTTTGGTATTGGTCATCATAGTATCACATCTGCAGCTGGTCTGGGTGTAATCATGTTTTTAATACAATTATGGAATATATATGATTTTTAACATTGTACAAAGAATACAGCTAAATACATTTATATATTTACATACATTTTGTGGGATATTTATGAACTACAAGATTGCCTGTCATTGTTTTGTTTTTCACACATTAAGTGTTTCTTAGCCTTTTGGAATTTGTTTTCTGGTTATTCGATGTTTTCTTTATTTTTCTTATAATTGGGCTTTGTGCATTATTGAGCACAAATGAAGTCCATGAATAATTGCTGAGGTTTCATCTGGATTCAAATGCCCATTCTTAATATATTTATTGTTGTGTTTATCTTGATGTGCTGCTGTGTGTAATATTGCCTCATAATGTGTGCGGTGGTTGTTTTGCCTGTAAAAATTTTATGGTTTTCCCCGTGTGCTGTGGGTATTTAATCAGTGGCTACTGAATTCACCATGATCCTTGCTTTTTGAACCTAGTGATTGTATTGATATGTATTTTCTGCAACACAACCTGAAAATTGCTACTGTGTAGCTGTACTTTGCATAACTGCCCTTTCCTTTTTATATTGTGTTGTATGTTTTTATATAGTTGTAAAGACTACTAAGCTTTGTATTTTATTTTGTAACTCTCAGCCTCTTGTCCTGTTCATTCTGGACTTGTACCTGTTTATTCACTGAATTACATTCAAAATTGGACAAAAAAAACACTTTTCAGCGCTACGTATATAAATATGAATACTCTCACTGGCCACTTTATTAGGTACACCTTGCTAGTACTGGGTTGGACCCCATTTGCCTTCAGAACTGCATTAATTCTTCGTGATAGACTTTGGTCCATATTAACATGATAGCATCACACAGTTACTGCAGATTTGTCAACTGCACATCTATGATGCAAATCTCCTTTTCCACCACATCCTAAACGGATTGAGATCTGGTGACTGTGGAAGCCATTGGTGTACAGTGAACTGATTGTCATGTTCAAGAAACCAGTTGAGATGATTTGAGGGTTGTGACATGATGTATTATCCTGCTGGAAGTAGCCATCAGAAGATGGATACACTGTGTCATAAAGGGATGGACATAGTCAACTACAATACTCAGGTAGGCTGTCACGTTTATTTATGCTCAGTTGGTTCAAAGGGGCCCAAAGTGCCAAGAAAATATCCCTCACACCATTACACCACCAGCAGCCTGAATGGCTGATACAAGGCAGGATGGATCCATGCTTACATGGTGTTTACGCCAAATTGTGACCCTACCATCTAAATGTTGCAGCTGAAATCGAGACTCATCAGACCAGTAGTTTTTCCAATATTCTCTTGTCCAATTTTGGTGAACTCGTGCAAATTGTAGCCTCAGTTTCCTGTTCTTAGCTGACAGGAGTGGCACCCAGGTTTCACGGTTCGATGTTGTGCGTTCAGAGATGGTATTCTGCATAGCATGGTTGTAACGAGTGGTTATGGGCTTTATTATAAGCAGAGGGTTTTATTTGCTTTCACTGCATACCCAATTGCTAACCTCTGTGCGCTCAAGTGCTTTGCACATCAAATCACAGAGACTGGCTGAAATAGCTTTCCATAACCTGCATTGCATGGGGTCAATGTAATTTGTTTACAAACTCAAGAGCTTACAGTGGTCGCTAGTGCTCACATAGTGAATGAAATCATTACACTGCCTTTTCTCTTGAGAACATATTTATCGCCTGTGTTATTTGCTCTTGTATTTATTCTAAAGCCTGGTAGGGTAATTTAAGGTGTAGTGTAAAGCGAAGGGGGAAAAGACATTCAGTTTTGTCATACTGTTACTGACATATGGGGAAAAAATGCCTGAAAACAAGGCTCAATGTTTAAATTTTTGTGTCAGTGATACATGGCCATTGTTCCCTTTTTCAAGCAGTCTGAGCATGCCTTTTCATGGAAGTAGGTGCTACCCAGGTTGGATTAAATATTAAAGATACTCCTTTCACCTCACTCATCATTGAAGCTTCAGCACAGGAAATCAAATATTGAAAAGCTGTGTTTAAATAAATAAGTTTGGCATGCTGCACATGCATACAGTTACACGGAGACATTTGTGCAAATGTATATGCATAACTACATATCCACACACAAAAATACACACACACACACACCACTAACACATTATAAAATGCTTTTGAAACCTTCTTTCTCAGGTATAATATCCCATAGCCAATTCTTTGACTGTGGAGTCTTTGTTTCAGAAGAGGTCAGTGTAAAGCAGTGGTTCTCAACCTTTTTTGGGCCAGCGCCCCCCTATCCATTATCTAAGATGTTGGCTATTTGCCCTGAATATTGTTGATTGTTTTTATTTTATTGTTGTTGTTACTATTGTTATTAAAAACATGGGGGAAAAACACATAATTGAATGACAAACAACATATTAATTACTTTCCCAGGTAACAAAAGAGCCATGTGAAAAGTAATTATATTTAACTAATAAGTGAATGTTCCTCTTCCGTTTTCTTGAATGGGGCACTTAATAAATGGGGGGTATGGGGGTCCTCCCCCAGAAGATTTTGAGCATTAAAGACTTAATTTCCTGTATTCTGGTGAAAATCTCTGCTCTAATTTCTGCCTTTTCTGCACCAATTTATGGTGGAAATGTCTTATTACAGTATCTAAAGGGAAACACAAAATTCAGGTGGCAGGTGATTCAAAATATATAAAAATAATAGAATAGAATTGCTTTTAAATATTTTTCTCCAGTAGATCAACTTATTTAATATTATAACTGCTGAGTCAACACACGTGATTTAGTCTTACCTCCTCTTTTGTGTCTTTTGTGGGGAAGTAACCTATTTAAATGTGTTTGTGGCCCCTTTTGATCTCAGTGATAAATTTATCAGTTTTAATTCAGTTATTGACTGGACTTTATTAGCTCATCTGTTAATAGCCTAACTTATCATAACGTATCTTTGTTCTCTGACATCTAAAGAAGAAAAGTCGTAATATTACGAGACTAACATCATTAGCCTATTTAAAGATAATTCATAATATTTTGCCACATGCTCTGTACTGCATTATGTTTCTGATTCACTGGAAGTATCCCCTCGATGGTCTAACAGACACAGAACTTGATGAGACGAGGAGGTATGCTCATTTTCAGGTTCAAAATCTTATTTAGGGGTTGTACCAGAACAGGTTTACATGGTTTAATTTTCAAAAAACACCATATTTTTCTCATATTGCACATTGCTGCTGCTCCTCTTTTCACTCTGTGTGTTGTACGCTCGCTCTTGAGCTAAAGAGTGATGCTTCTTACTTGTACAAAATCTTTGTTGGGAGTTGCACATGCGCAGTTCCCGGTAAGGACTACTAGCCAATGAGAAGCAGAGAAGGGCGGGTCGTAAGAAACAAGGTAGTGTGATCCAAATCACAGCCGCTTCAGACTGCGACCGTAACCTAGCAGATGGTATAAGTTACTCACAAGTCCACAACCACACAACATCACTGTTCCACATCTTACCATTACGACTAAACATTGAACTGTTGCTGGTTTTCTGACGATCTATGCTGCCTTGCCGAAAAATGCAACCATAACGCAAATCGATAGACTCGACTCTACTCGGACCTGCTCCGTTGCAGATAGTACCCAGAGATAGTACGTAGCTTGTCGTCATAGCGACGCCACACACAACTGCTGTGACGTAATGTTCAATGCGACACACACACCAGCGACCCACACAGCTTTCTCTTTTTGAAGTTAAAACATTTCAACATTCCTCAGAATGTAAAGACAGATAAGCGGTATGAAAACCTTCCAGCTGTGTTTTCCTCTGCCGTTGTTGCTGCAGCGGTCTGTGTGACGGCGGGAGCAGAGGGCTCTGTGAGCGGGCGGCTGGCCGGCCTCACACGCTCCTCCCGCGGGTTGGCACAGGCTTCCCCCGCAGCCACTTGCGGAGCTCCTCAACTCCGAAAATATTCAAGCACATTTTTGTTCCACCATCACTTCTCGTAAAACTGTCAGTATTCGAAATCTACACAGCTGATTTCTCACCTCAAAACTTCTTAGAAGTGGATTTAGTGATGAAATTCCATACGAAAACTGTAAAATATAAAACCTTCTTTTGCTGGCCTGTCTGGTGCACGCAATGATGATGCAGTGAATAATGATTATTAATAATGATTCTCTCTGACCAATCAGCAGTCTGTCCTGTTTTCACATTACATTTTAGTATCCCTCAGCTCACTTGGAACCTCGATGGAGGTGAGGTGATATGAAAAAAAGCCAAAGGGCCTCCGCTCAGACTAGCTTGGTTTGAGGGCGTGCCTGACCCTGCTAGCCACTTGGCAAGCTTTATGACGCGTTTTCATTGTGAGGTCACAAGTAAAGGAAGTGAAAGGCTGGACTACACACGAGCTGTTTTCAAGCAGTTCAGAGCAGAGTTTTCTGTGGGAGATGGGAATTCCCTTTGGGCTGGACTTTGCAAACCTATTACATGCACAAAAAAGATATATAACTCAATAAAGGAGAGGGGAAAAGCCAAAAAGCATAATACCACCTCTTTAAATAAAAACATTCATTGTTACTTTTTGTTTCACAGGGGACAAACACCGCTCTCCTGACTGAAAGCCTGGTTTCAGGTGCACCCATCCACCTACCCAATCGCTACAATAACAACAATGGAGGTCAAAAACTCGGTGGCTCATTGCTGCAGCAGGTTGAGAAGGGGAGTGAAGATAAATCCACTTTTTAATCCCAACACTTACAAAAATAAATAAGTATAAGCTTCTCCCGCTGGTAAATGGCTCTGGCTCATAGCAGAGTCCGGTGCGACTCAATTGTTTATTCGTCCAGAAGCCAATGCTCCGGCTTTGTGTCTAGCTCCGCCTGCTCCTTCTCACACAACACCCTCAAAGTCCCCACAATACATGCAAATTATTTTAAGTTAAAATTTTTCTCATCTCATTCCCTTCGCCCTGTGCAAATCACATATTTGTGTTGACTTTGTATCTAATCGAGCCCCACAAAAAATTCAATTTGCTTTTTGTGTGAACAATTAGTGTATATGTGTGTGTGTGCAGGAGAGAGACATTTTGTGAGAATGAAGAACAAAGATGTTTGCAACCACATAATCCCTAGATAAAAGGAAATAGTATATACCTGTGTGTATGTGTGTGTGTGTGTGTGTGTGTGTGTGTGTGTGTGTGTGTGTGTGTGTGTGTACCTGTGGAAAGAAGAAAAAGAGGAGGACAGCAAAGTAATATACAATCTATGTATGGGTGAAGGACGTTTACCCATTACTGGTAAGTAGCTTCCTTTTGAGATGGCCACATGAATAATACAGTAAAAAGCAAATAATAGAAACAATAGAAGATGCACTGCATGTACAAATAAGCATTGTCATGGTTTTGAGTGTTGTCATTTTCTGTTTCCTTTTGGTAATTCTTTCTCCTGTGTTAATATTTATTTACTTCCAGTCATAGTGTTTTCTCATTCTCTGTGTTGTTTTGTCATTAAGGCATTTGTTCTCTGTTTCCTGTTTTTCTTTGGTATTTTCCTCCTGGTCACTTAATTTTCCTGCTCTTGTTTTTCCCATCTGTGTGATTGTTAATCACCTCCCTCTTGTGTAAGTGAAACTGTGTTTTCCCTTTGTTTAGTGTTGCTTTGTCTTTGTGAGTTTGTCGAGTGTCCCTGCATGTCTTCAGTGTTTCCTACCTGCGTTTTTGGATGTCTTTGTGGATTATTGGATTTTGGATTATAGCATGTGCCATTTGGATTTTGTTTGCTTTATGTTTAGACTGCTTCCCTGTTTTGGACAATTGCCTTCCTCTTCACTGTGTAAGCCTGTTAATTTTTGTTGTGTTACCATAAACGTTATAAACTGGATCTGAACCGACTGTGGGTTCTGTGATTGAGCCCAAATCCCTGGTGTTCTCCTATGTCTGTGCTTGGCAAAATATGACAAGCAAGACTATTCAATAATGTAAAGAGTATAATAATATGGAAAGATGTATACATACTCTGGAAACACAAAGATGGTGTGTTTAAGGGTATAACAGATACACTTGAGGGGAAAACAAATCTAAAACAACAAGCATAAATGTCTCACGAAAACATCCCTTTAACAAAAACTGCAAGCAAAGCCATGAGATTTTCAGGGAACTTATTCCCACAGCCTTGAACTGTCAAAATACCAAAGGGCTGAGCGGATGGAAAGCAGAACAGTTTAAATGTGGGAGAATGAGTTCAAATGTATGTAGTAATCGTATCACTGTATATACTTAAATGCAAAACTAAATGTTTGTCCTATGCCTACTGTCCAGTGTCAGAAAGCAGTCAGTAATAGACATATACATTTCCAGTCACACACACACACACACACACTTACAAATATAGTGTACATGCACACATAAACATTTTAGCACATATCAAATGGAGGAAGAAGAGTATGTGTATTCCCTACTGTTCTAATACCTGTGTGGTCCTGTTCGTAAAGCACTTGAGCAAAGGGATAGCTAGGCAACATACAGAGCCTCATGTAATGAGGGCCATGTAAGACTTTACAGACTAGCATTTCTCAACGGGGGCGGTTCCGAGGTCGATGGGGGGCGCTGGAAGCAATGTTTTGGAAAGGGGGCCACTGTGACATATAGGCTAAAGCAGTTACAGTGGCCCCCTTTCCTGGACTATAAAAATGGAACGTTAAAAACTGAAGCCCTGATGTAGAACAACGGCAGAAACACCATAATTCTGGAAGCTGCATAGCTGCACAGACAAAATGTTTCTTGACTCAGTGTGTTTGTCTGACTTGGATCGTCACTGTTTAATCAGCCCACCTACGAGGCTCACGTGCAAAACACCAACGCAGGGTCACTGATGGCGGAATAGCTGTTTTAGATTCACTGAGAGTTTATAATCCAAGCAATATGGTTACATCTCTCATGTGCGATGGGATGTCACAGGGTTTTGACGTCATTTTTGGGCCTACATGGAACCATCCGTGGAGGTGTCTGTTTCAACTGTGGCTTACCCCCTTTGGCTCGACTCGCCTTTGTTTGGTTTTCCATTGTAGAAATGTTGTACCTGTACCTGCTTCCAGGTACTTTTTTTCATATCACCTCACCTCCATCGAGGTTCCAAGTGAGCTGAGGGATACTAAAATGTAACGTGAAAACAGGACAGACTGCTGATTGGTCAGAGAGAATCGTCATTATTCACTGCATCATCATTGCGTGCGCCAGACAGGCCAGCAAAAGAAGGTTTTATATTTTACAGTTTTTGTATGGAATTTCATCACTAAATCCACTTCTGAGAAGTTTTGAGGTGAAAAATCAGCTGTATAGATTTCGAATACTGACAGTTTTACGAGAAGTGATGGTGGAACAAAAATGTGCTTGAATATTTTCGGAGTTGAGGAGCTCCGTAAGTGGCTGCGGGGGAAGCCAGTGCCAACCGCGGGAGGAGCGTGTGAGGCGGCCAGCCGCCCGCTCACAGAGCCCTCTGCTCCCGCCGTCACACAGACCGCTGCAGCAACAACGGCAGAGGAAAACACAGCTGGAAGGTTTTCATACCGCTTATCTGTCTTTACATTCTGAGGAATGTTGAAATGTTTTAACTTCAAAAAGAGAAAGCTGTGTGGATCGCTGGTGTGTGTGTCCCATTGAACATTACATCACAGCAGTTGTGTGTGACGTCGCTATGACTACAAGCTACGTACTATCTCTGGGTACTATCTGCAACGGAAAACGGAGCAGGTCCGAGTAGAGTCGAGTCTATCAATTTGCGTTATGGTTGCATTTTTGGCAAGATGTAGAACAGTGTCGTATGTTGTGTGATGTTGTGTGACTTGTGAGTAACTTTACCATCTGCTAGGTTACGGTCGCAGTCTGAAGCGGCTTTGATTTGGATCACACTACCTTGTTTCCTACGACCCGCCCTTCTCTGCTTCTGATTGGCTAGTAGTCCTTACCTGGAACTGCTCATGTGCAACTCCCAACAAAGATTTTGTACAAGTAAGATGCATCACTCTGTACTTAAGAGCGGAGCGTACAACACACAGAGTGAAAAGAGGAGCTGCAGCAAGGTGCAGTGTGAGAAAAATATGGTGTTTTTTGAAAATGAAACCATGTAAACCGTTCTGGTACAACCCCTAATTAAGATTTTGAACCTGAAAATGAGCATAATACCACCTCTTTAAGTTATGGTTACACATGTAACGTTACTTCATTTATGTAAGTTAAGTCACGTAAGTAACATTGTTATATTAAACAAAACCATGACCTTTTCTGAATCCTAACCAAGGAGTTTTGGCGCCTAAACCTAACCAAATTGCTACAGTTCACAACGTTAACAGCATGCCGTTTCACAATGTTTACAAGTTTTATTTTGAAACTATATATTGCTGACTTGAATGGACATGCATACTTTTTGTTGGTAACATGACCACGGGGCCCTACACGAAAAATAACGACCAAGCGTCCATATGTGACGAGTTATGAGTGAGAATGTGTTGCATGATGCAAGTTGATGCAATGTGTGATGACCCCTGTGTAATCCAGTGAGGCCACTCTGTGTGAGTGATACCTCACTATTGTTAACAATCTTTGTTCTGTTGAGGTGATTTCTGATCGGGTGCACATGGAACTTGTGAGCCAGTGGAGATAAAGCTCCACTTAGTCAAACTACTCTCTCTTCTCCCTTCTCTGCAATCCAGACATCAACCATAGCCTAACCCCCCCGACCGCCACATCTTGCTTTGAATTATTTATGTTACAGAGACACACCTTGCACATTTAAAAAGTTATGTGTAGTTCACTCTTTTGTTAAATAAATCACTTTTGATCATTTATGATGCCTCGTTCCCTCTTTTGTCATGACCCTTGAGCCAGGTTGTGACAAATGTGATGCAACGTGTCTTTGTGACATATCTGTAACATCAATGTATATGTGTTCTGTTGTGTTCTCTGTCAATATTTCCCTGTTGCTTGTGTATCATCAATAAAAAGAAAATAAAAAAAAGTAATGGGTAGTTTTTATATCTATGCTGTGCAGAGAAAGCAATAAAGCCAGCTTTAATTATGAAGGCCAATATCAGAAGTCTCAAATTTACCTTCAGGGTTTTCACAATATGTAGAGCATAAGAGACTCTTTATCCTTAGATCCTTATACCCCCACCCCCGTGTGTGTACTGATTAATAATTCAGGAAGTTAATAACATCACTGTCACTGTTTCTTTCCGATACCCAGACCTCCTGTTTTTTCTTCCCTCCTCTTCCTCACATTTCTCTCCATCTTCATTGATGTCGATCCTGTCATTGTGTCTCTCATCTGCACTCGGTGGAGAATCCAGTGCCACTCTGTCTGCCTCTCTTCTCTCTCCCAGTCATTTCTCCATGCCTGCTGCCCTCCACCCTTTTCCTTTCTGTCTATCCAGTCATCCGTGCCCTTCTCCCTCATTTTTCTCAATCTCTGCTCATCCCCCTATTCACCTCTTTTCCCCTGCTCACCAGCACCGTCTGCCCACTTTCTGTCCTCGTTTTCACCACCTGATAACAAGCAGGGTAGTGCAATACTACGCTTCGCTGGCTCCCCTCCCTGGCTCCCCTCCCTCCAGCAGACGAAGAATGTGAATGGTGTACAGATAAACCAAGGAGGCACACACACACACACACACACACACACACAGACAGTATATATACATATATATATACACTACTGGAAAATGCTTGATTTGACTCATCTGCATGGTGAGAGGCTAGTACCCACTATGAAGTAATGGAATTTAAAGCTGTCTTTCACTAGCTAGCTTCACTTTCATAGGAGTGCTGAAGCAGCAAGACATGGATATGAATAATGCCATAATTCATGGCCAGAACCTAATTTTTTCTGCCTTGCCAGCTTAAGATCCCTGTGAAATGCTTTGCATAGATCAAGTCTGCTTCATTGTCCTTGTGGTACTAATAAAGTTATGCGGAAATATATCCACTATAAAGATATAAGAGGAGTTTGGAGTGATTTGACATGTGGTAGAAGCAAAAGGAAGTTTGTCCAAAGTCTGTGCAATGTTAAGGGGGAATATTCTGTTTTCCCTTATCTTCTGTTAAATATGCAATGTTACAATGTCGGATGTTGATATTAAATGTGGACTGCCATGAATACTAGGTTTACTAATACTTAGATATTTCTTTATATGGTCATCTGCTCCAGGCACAATACACCCACAAAAATCATGCATACAGGTCTGTACAACAAAAGTTTTTCAAGAAATCAATTAAGTTTTGACTATAATTTTTATAATGCCAAAAACAAATTATGCTCATGCAAAGTTTATTCCAAGCCAGAAGTAAATGTATGTGCACACTTTCGCAAAATTGTCTACTTAGTAGTCTACTAGTAGTATTATAGGCATTTAATGCACAGCATACAAATGACAGTACAGGGAGATGCTATACAGTCATTTGGCGAAAGCAGAATTACATTTTACCAGCTACTTTGCTTTTGGTAGTTCCTGACAGCAGATGCTTTCCACTTCAGTTTACCACATTTCCGACATGTAAACCTGTTAACAGGGGAATATAATTTTAACATATAAAGCTAAATCTGCAGTTATGTCTCACAATAAGCAGGTAATGAGTAAAATATTTACCAAACAAGAGAAGGATGGTGTGTTGGTGAGGAGTGTCCGCCCGATTGTTGTGGGCCGCCTGGACCAAAAATTCCAGTGCCGATTTTTTGCCCCAGTCCAGCCCTGCAAGCATCCATATGTGACGAGTCGGGAGTGAGAATGTTTTGGCTTTGTGAGTAAAAGCTGTTTACAATTTGACAACAGACACATCCCATTGGCTTGAGGTTTTGTGTGGCTTGTTAGCTCTCCATTCAGGCCAAATTAGTGTTTACAGTGAGCTAATACAGGAATAAGCTAGTTAACTTTGTATGTTGTGCAAAGATTCAGATCCACCATGCACACATGTTCACTTTGACTTAATTTATTTTTAACCTATAAAATACATTTTACCATGTTCCCTTTACAGACTTTGCAGAAATGAAATGTTGCAATGACTATCTAGCGCAGAACTGGAGGGACTGTTTATGTTTTCCCTGTTGTTTTCCTTGTCCCATATCAGGTGTAAGTACTTCTTCTAAAGTTGTTCAATTAAAAAATGTGCATCTTCATGTAGTATTAATTTTAAGTTTTGAGATGAAGCCTTTATATGGTGCCCCTAAGGGGATATGGGCTTAAAAATATATATATAATTATTAATTAATTGTTAAAATATTTTGGTGTTTTTTGCACATCTCCTTAGAGGTTCGTGCCTTTATCTCAGTGGTGAAGAGCTGATATTCCATTATGCTATAGAGAAATTATATAGGTGTTAAAATAAAAAAGAAGAAACAGATATCTGACTTGCAGAAAAACAATGTCTGCTTTCACTTTACAGGCAAAATCATTAAAACTCTATATGAGTCAATTAAGGCATTTAGCAGATGCTTTTGTCCAAAGCGACTTACAATAAGTACATTTGTCAGAAGGAAGTAAAAAAAAAATAACACTCATAATTGCAATGTTAGCTAAGTAATCAAACTTACAATCAGACACATCACATGTTGCCCGTTCTTGTCAGTAAAATACAGCCTGGGATTAGAATGTGGCATTTAAATGGAAATTTATGACTAGTTTACCATGTGGAATGAATTGTGACAAGAGAATTTAAAAAAAGAAAGCTAACATTAGTCTGATTAGCAACAGGAGTCTTGCAACCTCAGTTCATCACACTACCAACCAAAGATAATTCATTCTGAATGGTCCCAACACACCACTCATCCTGGTACCTTGAAGTTGATAAGCCCTGGAAGAAGAGCGCAAAAGGCACAGCGGATGACTCATTAAAAACATATTAATCATAAGTTTGGCTCAATTTATGACTAATTATTCTGCCACCTTCAAAAGGAATCACAGTGATGAAAACTAGACAAGAAAACATGGTCAGAAGAGGACATTTGACAAATGCGACCACATTAAACAATCAGGTTTAACAGCCCAATATTATTTGTTTATGACCGCATGTAAATGGTTTCACACCTGTGCATTAGGTTACCCATTTTGGGATTGCATCCTAAAAATGTTTTGCTGTATTGCCTACAGTAATAAAGACGACACACATCACAACCACATTTTGAGCTGCTGCGCTTGCTTTTAAAAAAGGATTCTCCCAACCACAGGCCGACCATTCTGACTATATTGTAGGTCCAGTTGATGCCTTTGGCAGGATGGTAGTGTGAAGAAGGCAAGCTTTCAACTGCCTAGCCAGTTCATGCCCACATGACAGCAAACATCCGCTTTGCTGAAGTGTTAGAGGGCTGACTCTGAACTTTGACCTACCAATAAGGGTAGCAATAAAGACTTTTTTATGAACAAAAAATAAAAGACTTGAGACTTAACAACCCTGAGATCTTGTCAGTGCACAAACACGCTTATAAAAAGGAAGTAGGTAAAGTCCTGCATTTTTACATTTATTCCTGACATAAAGGTATTACGGCATACTAAGAGTAATATGATTAATCGTATTACTCTGCTCTCTCAGACTGTTGAGACTGCAAGTAGAGAGTGAAAGTATGAGGAAGAAAGGTACAAATGCAACAATGCATGGTTTAGTGACAGTTCAAGAGAAGGAGACTTAAAGTAAAGCAAGAGCATGCAATAGGAGCAGGCAGAGGAGAGAGACAGTGCAAAGAGAATGAGGGAGCATCAGTGATGAGACGATGAGGAGACTCCCCTGGGGGGTAATTAGGGCTCCGAATCCTTCTTCACCATTGACCACTGGAACTCGAGAGAGATCCAATCTGTAGTTACCATAACATGTTTTTTCTTTCAGTTGATGATTAAAAACATATTTAAGATCCTTAGCCCTTAGATTCTATGTTCGAGGATCTCTTGTGCTGTTGTTCTGCCTTGTAGAGACTGTAGAGACACACTGAATGCTACATGTCATACTGTCTAAGACAATCCTGCTGTGGATGTGACAGTGTCATTGGGCTGTGATGAGGCTCTGTGACAGCTGTAACTCTGATAGTCTTATTATAATAACTATTTGTCCATCCTCTCCCATGCCATTGCAATTAAATCCATGTAATATTAACACAGCTTTATTAAACATTGCCATTAGAAATTGTAAACATTATTTTATTAAGAGGGATTCATATAAAACATTTGAAAAGAAAGAAGCACCAGGGGAAGAGCTGTTGGTAATGTGTTCATTGGTCGAGATTGTTGTATATAAAAAAAATTTGACTACTAAGTCTTTCATGTGGTGGTGATAAAGCAGAAGCTTTGTACTTTGTTTTTACAGTTACTCCCAGCCTTTCTACAATCTTTTTTTCAGCAATGAGTTGCTTTCATCTATCCACAGGGATTAAGGGAAAGATTTTGATCTATTTTTAAACAGCGTGTAACACAGGTTAAGGAAAAAATGTGTGAATCGAATTCTCAAGTACAGTATGCATAACGCTTCATTAATTTGAGTAAACTGCACCAAATTTGAAAATAAAATATGTCAGTGATTCCATACACAGAAGTCTTGGTTATGGGTTGACTCAGCTGTGTCAAGAAAATGCTTTAATATTCAGCTGTGTGGCTTTTCATTTTATCAGCAAACATTCATCACATCAAGCCCAATGTCCACTTACACAAAGGTGTAATTTAATTATTTTGTTTTAAAGGTTTCCCTTATTTTATGATGTTTTAGTTAATGATGCCTATAGATATTTGTTCCACCTACAGTGAGGAAAATAAGTATTTGAACACCCTGCTATTTTGCATGTTCTCCCACTTAGAAATCATGGAGGGGTCTGAAATTGACATCGTAGGTGCATGTCCACTGAAAAAGAATCCAGAAATCACAATGTATGATTTTTTAACTATTTATTTGTATGATACAGCTGCAAATAAGTATTTGAACACCTGAGAAAATCAATATTAATATTTGGTACAGTAGCCTTTGTTTGCAATTTCAGAGGTCAAACGTTTCCTGTAGTTTTTCACCAGGTTTGCACACACTGCAGGAGGGATTTTGGCCCACTCCTCCACACAGATCTTCTCTAGATCAGTCAGGTTTCTGGTTGCTGAGAGTTTGAGCTCCCTCCAAAGATTCTCTATTGGGTTTAGGTCTGGAGACTGGCTAGGCCACGCCAGAACCTTGATATGCTTCTTACAGAGCCACTCCTTGGTTATCCTGGCTGTGTGCTTCGGGTCATTGTCATGTTGGAAGACCCGGCCTCGACCAATCTTCAACCAACAGTAACCTTGGAAACGGTGGTCCCAGCTCTTTTCAGGTCATTGACCAGCTCCTCCCGTGTAGTTCTGGGCTGATTTCTCACCTTTCTTAGGATCACTGAGACCCCACGAGGTGAGATCTTGCATGGAGCCCCAGTCCGAGGGAGATTGACAGTCATGTTTAGCTTCTTCCATTTTCTAATGATTGCTCCAACAGTGGACCTTTTTTCACCAAGCTGCTTGGCAATTTCCCCGTAGCCCTTTCCAGCCTTGTGGAGGTGTACAATTTTGTCTCTAGTGTCTTTGGACAGCTCTTTGGTCTTGGCCATGTTAGTAGTTGGATTCTTACTGATTGTATGGGGTGGACAGGTGTCTTTATGCAGCTAACGACCTCAAACAGGTGCATCTAATTTAGGATAATAACTGGAGTGGAGGTGGACATTTTGAAGGCAGACTAACAGGTCTTTGAGAGTCAGAATTCTAGCTGATAGACAGGTGTTCAAATACTTATTTGCAGCCGTATCATACAAATAAATAGTTAAAAAATCATACATTGTGATTTCTGGATTCTTTTTTTTTAGATTATGTCTCTCACAGTGGACATGCACCTACGGTGACAATTTCAGACCCCTCCATGATTTCTAAGTGGGAGAACTTGCACAATAGCAGGGTGTTCAAATACTTATTTTCCTCACTGTATATCTAGCTTGTGACACAGAAACCCCAAAACTTTCATAGCAACTGGTTTCAAACTTTTTTCTCAAGATGTAAAATTTCAGTGTATGAAGCAGGGAATGATCTGCATAGCATAATTTAACAGAATTACAAGATGCCTTTGAAACTGGCATGCCTTTGAAGGAACCTCTCTTGGGATTCACTGGTTCCCACAGGTTAAGCCTGTAGAACATCTATGCTCTAACATGCAACACTGATCCTATAATGTTTGACACGTGTGACACACACAACTGATAGAATAGGCCCAACAAACACTGTTAATAGTTTAATCTGACATATGTAGAGAGGGACAGACATTAAGATTATTTACATAAACGGCTCTTAACTTAGTATTTCAACTTATATTCGCTGTCATCTAAGAAACACTGAACCTGATATTCTTTCTGATTGTGGAACAATTTCACTCAAACATCTGAGACCATAACTGATGATGACAATTCAGCTCCAGTTCAGCAAGATGAATTGATGCATTAAGATTATTTGAAAAAGTCATCGTAATTGACGCTGACAGTCGTAGGATGCGTTGGGTGCTGTTTCCTTTCCGAAAGGAGGTTTGGTGCTGCGAGCGGTTGGCTGCATAGGCTCGCCGTTGATGCCGAGCTCCCTCGGGTACTGTAGTGAGTCAGGTTCCCTGTCGCAATCCATTCGCTACAACACAGACATGCTCTGGGGAGTCCATGACTGATCCTTCTGCCCTGCAGTGTGCTGTTTGTGTGTATGTGTTTGTGACTGTGTGTTTTGGAGTGGGCGAGAGTGTACACATGGCATGTGTCCTGCGAAACTACAAACTACAAAAATCCTTTACAGCTCTTTGGTGAAGTCAAATACCTTGACCCAGTAGGCACATGGCAAATACTCACCCTAAGTGTACTGTTTGTACAGTATGTGTGTCTTTGGATAAACAGTATGGCTGTGACAGTTTGTTTTGCTTGCAGTTTGCAGAGCTGCAATATGTTAAATGCTCATTATCTGTGTGTGCATATTTACTACTCTATCCAGTGCATATTTACTACGCTATCCAGTGATGTTTGCTGCATGTAATACAGTGTGCTGGTATTGGCATTTTTTTATATGGTGGTTCATGGATTCTGAATCTGAAGCAGGTAACTTGTCAGGTAATAAAAACGATGAATTAACAATTTATCAACAATTAAATGCTCGTAAGAAAATAGCTGCTGTAAATCTTGAAAATATTCAATGCACAAACAGTAGTGGGAGAATAAAAAGAGTGCATTGATATATCATATAAACAGAGAGGCCAGAGAATGCCAGATTACCTGAATATAAAATTGATCAATAGTGGTAGATCAGCGATACCTCAAAATTGTGTGGTGAGCGTGTGACGACCCCTGTGGGGCTGTCCTGTGTAATTCTCTTGTGCTTACATCCATTAGGTAAATCATGAACCCCTGAGGGCCCCAGTATGTGCCGATTACTTAAGTCTGGCAGCAGTGCAAGCTCTCGCTCTTCTTTCCTCCATCATCGCAGAGGCGTCCCCCCTTCAAGGATGTAGCTGAGACCGTTTTGAGTTCTCTGTTGTTTTATTTCTACACACTACACAACTGACTTCACTGATTTTCACATCACATGCTTTGCTTTACGTTCTGTTTAGATTTATTTCTCATTATTTGGTTAAATAAATTACTTTGTTAAACTTTCAACCTGGTGTGTCTCCACATTTGTCACGGTCCAAGAGCCAGCCAGATCATGACTTAAGTTAACTGTTTAGTATTTAATGTATGGGTTAACAGAGACAAATATACCAAAACAAGGATGTGTTTAATTAGGAACACACACGCTCATTTATTGGTATGGCATGACGGTATATCCATATCACATGATGGATGATATCACACGTCGCACACATCAGTCTTCACATGTCTTCTAGCATTTATTTTCCATCTACCGCACTGATTCCCAACCAAGGGCACTGCTGCTTTACCAGGGTGTATGTGGAATAACTGTGAAGCTCTGCTAATAAAGCTATCTCTTATAAGGGGTTCTTAGGCCCATCTGATAGGGCTGTGGGGGTACCTCAGACTGCTCTACATAGAGGTTAAATTAAAACTAACACTCTACATAGATCAGCCTTCTTTCTGCTTCCGCACCTCTTTTTCACTCATGGCTACCTTCATTTACAGCCCTTAGTCTATTCCTATTTCATTTCCTGCTAATTGATTCCCTTTATGTGGTGCTGGCTGACTACCGTCCAAAAATTATGTTATAACTGTATTTTACACAGTAGTCATTTCCCAATGTGTTAAAGAGGTGCAACAATACCAAATATAATATTTGGATTTACACTGATAGAACTCATACTTATACTACATAGTACAAGGATTATTTAGATAACACATACCACACATATACTTTGGGGTAATAAATATGTTTTGCTGTATGAAAAAGTTTATGTACAGTGGAAATATTTACTATCAAGAAAAGGAGACCATTATTCATGCCTATAAGCTGTTTTTATGACTGTAGAAGCTTTATTTGAATGTGTTAATTAAGTACTTGCTACACTGATAGACTGGTTTTGAAATATGTCATCAGTGCACATCTAAGTGCATGCATCACTTTCTGACACGACTTCATTAATTTCATATGACAGAAACACACCAATGTATTGTAGATACAGTTGTGGGATTTATTCTACAGTACTGATGATGCGTGGCTGAGTCTCACTGGATAATTTTTTTAGTTTTAACTCATCAGCATTGTTGGGGACTTGAAAGTAGTATTTTAGAACATCATTGTTTTATATTCTGCATTGTTCAAGTTTCTGAATTAGCTCATTTTTCTCCCACAGTCTTTTCATTCCTGACACTTGGATGAACAGGATGATGTACTCTGCATGAGTTTAGATGGGTCTGTTTTATCCCTGAGTGCTGTTTTCATGATTGCTAACAGGATTGCATACAGCTACTTTTTACAAAGTGTAGCTTCTTACTGTCACTTTAGCTGGGAAAAAAAGGACTCATATGCCAGTCTTACATTCTTATAGTCATTCCATTCTAGCTTGTACCTGTCATACTGGTGACAGTTTGGGTCCCAGGAGCCTGTTGTCAGCTCCTCCTGTCATATGTAATATAACACTAGCAACAAGCATCTGGTCTGGTCCACCAGAAATAGTGCACTATATTAATTTGAGAAGCAATACTTCGCCGGTAACTTATATTTTTAGGATGAAGGCAGTGAAAATGTGTGTTATTCCCATGCCTCTGACTGATTTTTGAGACATATGTAAATAGTGACATGCCTTGTTGGCTGCTTTTCGACCAACTCCATCCAACCCTCAGGCCTTTTAGACTTTCAAATCTGCTAAATTACTTCCATGTGTGAATGTTGCATCAGTGAGTTAGCAATGCAGTGACTGAATTGCTGTTTTAGGCAGTCCATTACGTTTGCCCTAAATTTAATTAAGCATTATGTGCAATCACTTTCCAAACAAGGTACTGAATCTGCAGCTCCTTTCGGCTTTATGGTTTTGAAGTGATAAATTGTTTAGCTGTCTGACCTGCAACTTTGCTCTTTTAGTACACTTTAACTACTCTCATAGCATAGTTTTTGGCTTCCGCAGGCAGCTGTTCTCAGTGGAAAAGCTTTAAAAACCCACTACACAATGCCTGCTTAGCACCAAACAGCAGACAAACAAAGTTAGCAACCAAAGAGCCAGAACCCCTCAAGGGTTGGTAGAGATCAAAAACTGAGCTAAAACAGAGATATTGAACTTACATTTTGTAGGTGAACATTAACACAAGTCTAACAAATAATGATGTAACTGCTCAATGTGTACAACTATTTGCCTACAAATTAGCTATATCAACTTAAAAGCTGATAATATGTAAGTCTTGTGTTCATAATGTGTGTCTGCTGTCCGCAAGTGGCTTAAAATTATTGCAGCTTTATCCTCATACAGTTTCATAATGTTATCAAACAGCTGTAAAACCTGACTGTTTTTTTCCTATCCATCTTCACCAACTAACTTCAACAATTTCTTCATCTAAGCCTTCAATCTGTGTCTTGAAACCAACTCCAACAAGACTGCTTAAGTTAGTGACTAAGTTTTACCCTTAGTTACCACTCTTTATTAAATATGATCAATCTGTCTTTTTAAACACAGTCCTTTGTAGCTGAAATTCATCTTCTTAAAAATCCCACTCTTGTTCTAGGGTTTTAGCAAACTATAGACCTTTACCTTACCTTCCCTTTCTGTCTAAGATCCTTGAAAAAGCAGTCTCCAATCAGTTGTGTGACTTTCTACATAACAATAGTTTATTTGAGGATTTTCAGTCAGTATATAGAGTGCATCATAGCACCGAGACAGCACTGGTGAAAATTGAAAATGACCTTCTAATTGTATAAGACAAAGGACTTTGTCTCTGATCTTAGTACTGCACTGAACACCAATGACCATCACATCCTATTACAAAAACTTGAACATTTAATTGGCATTAAAGGAACTGCACTAAGCTGATTTAAGTCCTATTCATCAGATCGGTCTTTATATCTACAGGTTACAATGAATCCTCCATGCACGCCAAAGCTAGTGAAGTGCCACACGATTCTGTACTTGGACAAATTCTATTCAACTTATATATGCATCCTTTAGGCAAAGTTATCGGGAAACACTCCATGAATTTTAACTGTAATGCAGATGATGCTCAATTATACAGTATTTATCAATCAAGCATGATGAAACAAATCCGTTAGCTAAATTTAAAAATGAATTAAGAATGTAAAAACCTGGATGACTTGCAATATTCTTAAGTTAAACTCAGATGAAAGTGAAGTTATTGCACTTCGCTTCAAGCACAAGACATATTATCTAAAGATATAGTTACTATACATGGCATTGCCCTGGCCTCTAGCTCCAGGAATCTCTGAGTTATCTGTGCTATTGTATGTTGTCTTTTTTCCTGCCCAAGAAATTCTGTTGTGGGATTCTCACCTAAACAGCATGAACTACAGCTCAAATAACCTTGTTTGAAGAGCTTTTCACTAGTATGCAACTGTACATTCATGACCATAAGGGGAGAATAAGACGCCAACATTCTCATATAATCCTTCCATTGATTCCAACCTCTGCCCTCTTCTTATGCCTAGAGAAACCAGAGGTAAATTGTCTCTCAAGAACTACTTATCTTAAGATAAGTGAAGGAGTGTAGGGGTGAAGTAGATAAGAGGGAGGAAGAAATTACACAAAGGAGTTTGCATTCAACAGTTAGGTAACCTCTGTGTCCCTTGAATGTCTTCTCTATTCCCATAAATCCCAGCTTACATTGCTTATTATTTATCTCAATGTTGTACTCCATACTTCGTACACTGAAAAAAATTATAAACACTTTTTTTTTTGCCCCCATTCATCATGAGCTGAACTCAAAGACTTTCTCTATGCACAAAAGGCCCATTTCTCTCAAATATTGCTCACAAATCTGTCAAAATCTTTGTTCACTCCTCTTCCATGTCTGTGTGAAGTTACCGGATATTGGCAGGACATGGAACCTGTTGTAAATGCCGATCCAGAGCATCCCAAAGGTCCGGTGAGTATGCTGGGTATGCAAGAACTGGGATGTTTTCAGCTTCCAGGAATTGTGTACAGATCCTTGCAACATGAGGCCGTGCATCATCATGCTGCAACATGAGGTGATGGTTGTGGATGAATGGCACAACAATGGGTCTCAGGATATCGTCACGGTATCTCAATTCAAAATGTCATCAAAATGCACCTGTGTTCGTTGTCCATAACAAAAGTCTGCCCATACCATAACCCCACCACCACCATGGGCCTCTCAATCCACAACGCTGACATCAGCAAACTGCTCACCCACACGTTGCCATACACGCTGTCTGCCATCTGCCCTGTACAGTGAAAACCGGGATTCATCCGTGAAGAGAACACCTCTCCAGAGTGCCAGACGCCATTTAATGTGAGCATCTGCCCACTCAAGTCGGTTACGACAACAAACTGCAGTCAGGTCGAGACCCCGATGAGGACGACAAGCATGCAGATGAGCTTCTCTGAGACGGTTCCTCGGTCTGCGGTTATGAGGCCGGTTGGATGTACTGCCAAATTCTCTGAAACGCCTTTGGAGACGGCTTAGACACAGATTTGGACAGATTTGTGAACAATAGCTGAGAGAAATAGGCCTTTTGTGTACATAGAGAAAGTCTTAGATCTTTGAGTTCAGCTCATGATGAATGGGTTGCGTTTATAATTTTGTTCAGTATACATACCAGCTTACTGGTCCAAGCATACCCTAGGACCAGTGCTAAGTGGACAAAGGAAAGGACAAACATCAAACATTCTTTTATTGTTCACTTTTTGTAATTGGCCATGGCATTACAGTAGGTGGGCATATAATACAGCAGACTTGCTTTCAAAGTGGGTTTATTTGTCTATTCAGGACACTTGCAACCACATGTAACATACTATAATTATGTACACAATAAGTTGTACTACAAGTACTTTCTTTGGCGAAGACTCCATTTGGGGTCAGTACCTGTTTACATGTATGAACCCCACAGCCCCCCTATCACTTGATACTGTCAGGTAGATCACAATTGGTTGACTTTTCACTATGCGAAACAGTATACGAAAATCAGTTTCTATTTCAAGAAAGAACAGGTTATCATGAAAAAATAAGCATATTCTCAACTTAACGGGATTTAGTCATTTATGAACACCCTTTTTATCACACTATTGCCTTAAGCCACCTTAAGATGATTAATCCTATCAGCTGGGGTATTGGTGTGTGTGTAAATATACTGCAGTAAGTGTTTTTACTCTATGTTGTATTTTGCTAAATAGGCAATGAAAACAAAGTAAAATCAATACTTACAAAATATAATGATTCTCACAGACTTTGATTTGATTTGTGCATCATCTCTGTCAGTCTTTTCAGGCGATGACTATGTGTGTGGGTGAGTTTGCATTTGTGTGTTATTGATCCAATATGAGACATAAACACTGTTGAACGCTTCTAGTGTCCGAGGCCACCTCAAGCATTTACTTGGAGGAAATCACTTGATGTGTAAAGGGACTCAATATCACACATAATATGTGGTTTGAATGTGACAATATTGATGACTGTTTGGATGACTGGCATCACTGTGCCTTTCACTGCTTATAATCTGTGTTGTGCAAAAGTCATCCACAGTTTTTCATCTAAGTTGTGTGAAGCAAGAGAACAAGAGAACCTTATATTTGTGTGTGCGTGTGTGTCTGTGTGGGTGTTTTTGCATGTGTGTGTGTACACCCACTGGTGCACACATGCTTCCATTTAATTACAGTGCAAGGGAGTTGAAACCTTTACAATGCCCCTTCAACAATGTAAATGATCATAATCATGTATTTCTGAGTAGTCTGACTTTTTTCTCCCCCCGACTCTGCCCTCTCTTTTATCCTCTTGCTCACTTCCTTTCCCTCTCTTCCTCTATTGGTGTTTTTGCAGTAATTACAGTCTGCACACACACACACACACACACACACACACACACACACTAGAGCCCTTGCATGGAGAAATAGAGCACATTAAATATTTATGTGGGCACTCTGAGAGGTTATTCCTCCCTGAAACTTTAATGTCTCTTCCCTGGTAGAACTTCGAAAACATATATACATATATATATATATATATACATAAAGCCATAGGCCAGAATTGGGTGAAAGGTGCATTACGAATTTTGGACGATTTATCTTCTAATCTGTCAGTGGGCAAGTATGTGACCAGTTGGCGCATTCTCACAGCCAAATTAGAAGTGCATGTAAAGACATTAAATTTCCAGTGAAGCAATACCCACTAGCTAATCTAAAAACTTGCCATTTTAAGTGTTTGAAGTGAAAATTGTTTCTTTGTTATAAAGAACATGAGGAGTTAATATATTGTATTGTTTCTTATGAAACCCATTTTTCCCATCTATGCTGTTTGTTAATTCTTATTGAGCATCTCAATGAAATAGAAATGACATATCTAATATTAATAAGGACTATATAAATAAAAGAGAAATGAAAAACATTCAATACAAATATTTAATGTATATCTCATCATTTTTAGGAATGAAAAATAGAATTTAATTAGAATGAGCCGACACAAAAAATTAATGAATGTTTGTGTTATGTTATGCCTATGTTTTGGAACAACTTCATGTCCTATTAAGACGACAACAAGGTCTGCAGCCATGACAGCCTGTCAGCTGGGGTCCATAGCGTGATGAGCTCCAAGTGGAGCATGACAGGCCTGGCGGTGGGTTGATGGTGCACAGCCTTCTGGGAAGGTCAGTTCTCTAGGCGGGGGAGAGAGGTAAAGGTTAGTCACGATGCAACAGGAAACCATAGGACAAAGAGGTTTAATAAGCTTATAAAATCATTAATAATAATAATCAAAATGCATTTTATTTATAAGCACCTTTTAATTCACCCAAGGACACTTAGCCAGGCAATACAGTTGATACATAATAAAAATGTAGTGGCAAGAATATGTATTTGTTCTCAGACAATCTCTGAACCCACTGTCTTATGATGATTTAGCCTCTGGGGGAAACGGCCAACATTTCAGGGATTCTGGTGTAGCCAGTGAATGATCGGATAAAGGATAATGGATATCTGGGATAAGACTTCATCTTCGATGCACCGGTCATTGTTTGCAGTCTGATTTGCAATCTCGGAACCCATTGGTTGTTGTCTGACAACGGTTGCAATTCCACTCCACCGCTTTTGCACTCCACACGATTGGTCGGGATTAGTCGATCGTACTTCGTTTGGACTACGAACAGACTATAAATGGATACCAGAATGCTTCGGATACCAAATTTGTGTCTCTTACCTACAGATTCTGCATTGATATGTAGATATTACATTAGTTCTTGGATATTTGTCAATCTTCACAGTGACTATTTCCTTTATTAATCATTCCTGATTGTTTTTAATGTTGACTTCCAATATTGACTTGACTTGATTAATTAGACTACAATGTTTTACCATTTGTGTTTCTTTTCGGGTGCTCTTTTAATGTAAATCCCACATTAAATTATTAATTATTATTGTCTAATATTATAGTACATTATTAATGAATGTACTATTATTAAAAGTCTCATGAATATTAAACAGGTAGCTTATAGTTGTCTGGACTAGAAGATCTCAGGAAACTCAGGATTTCTTACACAGCAGTTTTTAATAAAGGCTGAGGAGATCATAGCATCTGCATTACAGAGTGTGAACACAATGCAGTGCCAAACCAAATTTCCACTTGGTCCGCCATATTTATTCCCGTGCGATTCCATAGAGTCTACAGTGTATCACATACAAGGTTGTTCTTAATTGGCCTAAATATGTGTAACCATTCTGCTGGATGTTAGACTCTGATGCCTTTCATTAGTGTGACATATACATGACCCGTACCGCACCTGCCCACTAAAACAGTTCCCCCACAGTGTCAATGTCTGCAGCGCTTTTCTGAACTTAATCTGGTTCTCCAAAATGTGCCACAACCTTTGTATCTATGTAGATTGATTTAATGGCCTGTTATAGCAGCATGTATCAGCCAAGCAGGTACAATATGTGATTGTGATTGTGACACACACACACACGCGCGCGCACAAACACACAACACCAGCAAAGACAATACATTGGCTGTATGAAATAAAATTATCCATCCATACGCACAATGCCACACTAGCTACAAAGACATTAAAGCTTCATAACATCATAAAATTAATCTTTCAGCACAGCCACTATATACTGTAACTATACAGATCACTGGTCTGTTCCATGCATTTGTATTCCAAAGCAGCATAAAATGACTAAAGTAGCTTAGAGGACCGAAATCAACAGTCTGCTGACAATTTTTCCAAGCGCATCACACATCCATTATCAGACTCAGTGATTCTTGAGGGATTTCTGTCCCAATTTGTGTCCTGTGGTTAAATATAATAAACTGCAGATATCTTCCCACATCAATATATACGAATAAACTTATACATGGAACAATGTCAACACAGACAAAGTGGACCCAAACCATTTTAAAAGTACACATATTTTACATAATCTGCTTGTAGCACATAAGCAAATAAACAAATATTGAATGCACAGGCTCAAACAAGCATAAACAAGCACATGCACACAATTGCACTCACACACCTTCACATGTGAACAATTTTATTGATCAACTGCAGCTCTTCGCTGGAGGATGTTGACAAAATGACTCTTGTGGGAGCAATATTATCAGATAAAGAACACAGCACCAAATGAGCTCAGAGTAAGTGGCAGCATTTGTCTGTTGTAAGTGTAGTTTACTTGAGCATATTAAAAAAATGCATGAAAAGTTCAGTACAGTGTGTAAAAGAGAACGAAACGCTCATGAAAATATTTGGGAACAGATTTTAATGCAAATCACCATTCAAATTTACATGCAAAAATGCTTCAGTGAAGCAAGGCAAGAGGAAATCACCTTTTTGTCTGTTTGAATGGTTTGCCATTACACAGTAGACTAGCTCAGAAAGAGTCTTTAAAGAGAGATTTGAAAGCACAATTACACACATATTACTGTGTAGTACAGTACATATGGTTTGTGAAGTGCTAACTGTTGCATTTGCATGAAGGGGATTTTTGATATTTTGAAACTAGACTTACTTTAAAATAAAAAAAACTGCTTTAGTGATTGGTTTATTTAGACCTAATAATTTGAGATGTTGTGTCAGGAGAATTTTTGTTGTCATTGTTTGGCAGTAGATGTAGCCTCTGGGTCTGAAAAGTGAAGCCAGTGTGGCCCTCACTCTTGTATTACCTCAGTAAACAGTTTCCTAATGAGTTTATGGACTTAATTGCTAGTCATAAGTCTACTTCAATACAGCATGGTGTTCATTTAGAACTTTTAGAGTACAATAGACAACAAAGCAGGTTATGCTTGTGATTGACAAGTCGTGGCTACCTTGTTGCTATCACAGAAACCTGTCAATCAGAATAGTGGCACAACAAGACATATCCCTCCCCAGCTCCACTTTCTCATCCAAATATGTACACTTCTGAGTAAGATGGTGACAGCCAAAATGCCAAACTTGAGGCTTCAAATTGTAGTCAACAAACCAGTGGGTGATGTTATGATGGCTATGTCAGCTTATTTTATACAGTCTATGGCAGTGAATCACTGTAGGGCCAGAGGTGTCTCTCAATGAATGCGCAATTTAACAGTAATTTTGACAGGTTGTAAAGAGGCAAGAAGATAGATAGCAGATTAGAGCCTCTGTTCTATATGTTCTCGTTGTCGACTTATTTAAACAAGATGCAAAAATGATCAAAACTAGTAAAACTGTTTCAGAGATGAACTCAAAAAAGATTCAACACAACCCAACAAACTTAGTTTAAATAAGTAACAAGTAGAAAAATTTGTATGGATGTCTCACAGTACAGTGCGCTCTGCACAAAGACTAACACATACTGTATATTATTGTTGAACAAATTGTCTTTCTAAAAGGACTTGTAGAGACTCACTAATGTATCATCCATTACATATTTTATGTCATTACAGAAATCTACTAAATTGATCCTGATAGTGATCATGATAACATAGTCTCAGCAGGGTGTTAGGTGAAATGGTCAGCTCATTCAAATTGTTGTAAATTGGCACTTGTAGTGTTTATGCAAACAGTTTGGGTTTTATGTAGCCAGGTTTTAAGACACATAATCTGTCTGTGCAGCTTCTGCCTCCATCCCATTACAATTCCTGTTGCTCTAGACAATCAACAGAGTCCTAACCCTTATTTGTTAGAAAGAAGTGTAGATCCAATTAAATGTGTCCACAGTGTTCCAGACATATATCTAAATCACCTCTCCTCTGTCTCATACTGTATGTGTACATAGAATATAGCCCCAGTTTGTGTGTGTTAAGTTGCTTTTATATTATTCAATAATTTTGCTTTGATTATTACGCTTGAGATCAAATTTAAGAAGAAGCATATGGGTTTGTGTAACATACAATACTGTTTTTTTTTCATTTTTTTATGTGACCTGCATTAATCATCACATGGTTAAGGTTTAACAATGACTGTTGCATTGGAGCAACGCTTTGTGTTTGTATTATCTGTGTGCATCATTATATCAAGCATGGCATAGGGAATATCCAGTCATTGCAAAAGATGTTGAAGTAATGCAAAAACCTTTGGAAATGAATTACCTTGAGATATAATGGATTCTAAGCGAAGGATACCACAATGGTTCACACACTATATTATTGATTGTAGCGCCCTGGTGGAAAACAGACTAATGACCAAATCATTACTTCCTGCTCATGCCTGAAATTACTTTTAATGTTAATAACAATGTGACATAGCAATTTGCCCATGGATTTTACATGAAAAGCACTCAAGTTAACAGATGACTGCATAACGCTGGCTGTGATGTGTGTAGTGCATCAAAGAGGTTGTTATATGGAGTGGTGCTAGTGGATACACATGTTAAGCTATGTAGTATTGAACTATTGTTTTCTTAGTCCTGAGAGACAGATGCTGAGATTCCATTGTTTGTTTAGAGTCTCACAGGTACAATTATGTCCTTGCCTTTGCTAATGGCCTTTGTGTGCAAAGCTGTGACAAGAACGCTGCTACTGGCGATTACTTAGAGTCTGGTGTTTATAAGCCTGGGATGTTTAGAGGCTGAGCTGAGGTTTGACATCGCTACACTTGAGTTAACATCTCTGAGTTCCTGATTGGTGCATGTGTTTTTTTATGTCCTGATTTTCTGTGGCTACAATAAACTGTGACTGCAGTTATTTGGCTTCAGATTCTGATAGATCACTGGAGAGCAGGATCCCAGGGGTAAACAGAGGCCTGTACTACAAAGGGAGTTTAACCTACTCGGAACTTGGGGGTGTCAAGGAAATTCAGGGTTGGCAAACTCTGACTAACTGCATTGGTCTTAAGATCTTGGTTAGCTGATTCAGTGTCAACTTAACTGGAGTTTATGCGTAGTAACTTTACAGTATTTTTCATGAAATTTCCTAATTTGTCTTGTGAATTGCATATTAGGGCCATTGTAATTTGAAAAATTGAAAAATATGGAGCCTGGGAAGATGGGAAATAATGCAAAAAAAAACCTCAAACCAAAGTTAAATATTCTCTGGCATTACAGTCATACATTTTATGAGAGAAACTCTCTGAAAAGTGTTTTTTATGTCAAGGAACCACATCGTGTCACTTTGCAAGGCTGCATCATCACACTACAAATGCCACTGCTGTGTGTTATGCCTGCAGTGGAAAATCTAATTATACAATCAAATTTAGTACTCCTGATTTTAGCCCACATCACCATATTGTCATATGCATCGGGACTTTAGAGATATTGCCATGAATTGGGCCAAATCAGAAGAAACATCAGAGTCATTTGGACCTTGGCTCTGTATTTTTTGGACATGTAAAATAGTCAATATAAATATGTGAAAACATTTTGAATAATTCAGTTTTACACATTGTTTACATCTCATAAATTGACTATTAATGAATTAAAATCTACTCCCTAAATCACAGAGGCTGCAGGGCTACCTGCATGAATGTAATGCTATTGTGTTAAGAATAACTTCATTTCAGCTGCAACCCCAGTGGAAAGCGCATGTCGCAACAAGTCAGACAAGTCTGTATTTATAGTTCTCATCATTAACACTGAGTCCAAATGTGTACTCTTATTATAGCCTATGTATATTGGGTAACCTCAAGTTAACCACAAAGATAACCTGCTTGGAGCAGTTTCAAGATGCAATGTAAATTGCCAAGACAGCATACCACTGGTAAATCTTATTCGCCTTTCGTTGTATGAGTTAATTGAAGTTACACCCAAAGTCACAAAGTTACTCCTGAAGTTACCTGCATCAGCCAGTTACCTTGCTTTGATGTGCAGGTCTCAGGTTTCCACACACCACACTCAGCATGCTGAATCAATGTGTAGTCCTCTCTCTTCCATTCATCCCTTTTGTGATTCTCATCCTCTCTCACATACATACCCAGATACACACCACCAAGTATCCACCAGAGAGTTCACCAAATGTACTTATTTTTAAAAAAGGAAGCCTAGGAGTTAAGAGCTGCTGATGCCTTCATTCTCTCAAAATGTAATTGCAAGTGTTATGTGTGCAATAGTGATGGTTGTCATATTAAAGTACTGTTTTGTCGTCTGCCCAAATGGGACTTTTTGTGTTGGTAGACCAGACAATAACATCAATATAGAATAATTCTGCAAAACCCTGGATTATGTTGAATGACATTGCTTTCACTATATTTAACAGTTATATTTAACAGTTAACAAGTTTTTTCACGTGTCAGCTATATGGTATGGTTGAAGTCCAACTGAAATTGCATTTGGAAAATGAAAAGCTAACAATAAAAAAGCATGCAAAGAAATAACTGTTTCTATATAATAATAGTACTGAAAACTGAAAGAGAGGGTAATAGCAAAAGAAAGTCCCCCAAATGAATTGTGACTACTAGTGCTTTATGGAGTGCTAATATCAGTACAGTAGTCCACAAGCAGCCAACTATAGGAAATCTGACACAGAAATACGTGAAGGCACATGAATACATAGTATCTCAACTTCCTTGTGCCTTACTACATTCAATGCCATCTTATCTCTGATCAGTTCTTGCACAGACAGACTGGAACACATGTGCATACACACTGAACTCGTAGCAAATGTATGTAGCAAAGAACACGCATGCATTGCTCTTGCATAATCAGCAGGATGAGCAAATATGTTTAAAAACACATTCAACATTCATCACATGCCATTTATATTTAAGCACAATGAATTAAACATCTGGTAGAATCCTGAATGCTCACTCTCCATTAAAAATGCAGAGGACCCTTCCAACAGGTTTTTAATGAGCGTGATTGGTTGGAGGAGCCATGTGAGTTTATGTCATGTTGTTAGGACAGCTCTATTTCATGACATACTGTGTTTGTATTCAAGCAGAAACCTACTGTGATTATTAGAGGTAATTACAATAAAAATACCTTACAATTATCTTTAAGTTGCTGTACAGCCATATAATTAAATGTTCTATTCTTGCTTATAGTAACTATGAATTAAGTGACACAGCTGTATGGAGCAATGCTTTTTGCTTGGGTAATGGGAAATTCAGTTTCTATTCAATGTTACACTAGATATCTGTGGTTAATATGGTTTATTGCACATGGTCAGTGCACATTACTTAAGGAGAACTATTATACTGCCTTTCCAGTCCTATATTGTTGTTCTGTGACTCATGTATGGCAGCTTTGTATGATTGAAAGTAAAAAAAAAAAATGTCTATCTTACACTGGCCCTTCATACAGGCCCTCATTTCAGACTCTGTATGAAACAAGCTTTAGATGCTCCTTTCTCTTTAAGCCCCCCCTCTCAAAGCCCACTGTCTTCTGATTGGCTAAGACCTGACGCAAGTTACATCTGAGTGGTACAGACTGTGACGGCCCCAGGTTTGGGCCCTGTCTTGTTGTTTGTATCTTGCTGTGTTTTGTCCCTTTAATACAGGTAATTGGTGGGTGGAGTTGATACCTGGTGTGAGATGCAACACAGCTGAGCAGGCAGGGCTCAGGTGGCTTTAAAGGAGCCTGTTTGATGATTTGACCCTCTCTTCTCCTGCAGCCTGCTGACTGCTTCTGTTTTGTTTGGTTCTTTGTGTTCTACACCCATACATTCCACTCACACATACACTGCATACATACTCATCTGACAGACACCTACAATTGTATATTTTGCTTAATTTGCTTATTAAAATCTATTATTATTTTCAGACTGTGGGGTTTCCCACTTTTGTCACCTACTGTTGAGCCAGGTTGTGACAAGACACTTGTTGTGACAAGACTCCTTGTGTCTTCAAACGGAGCCATTAGTAGAAAAAGCTGTTGAAAACAGAGCATTCCAAACAGGAGAAAATCAGAGGTTTTGGCTCAGAGGGATTTCTTTTGAATACTTTTACCTCATTATTTGAAGCTTTGGCCATGTTTAACATAAATATCTGACACTGTGACATTGTAGATAAGTCATAACATATGGAAACGCATAATAGGTCTCCTTTAAGGCAAATCAGACTTGTAGCCACTTAAAATCCAAGCATCTATCTTCAGTATTTTGCATAATCTTAATGCTTTTATATACTGTACTTCTGCTTGTTGAAGCACTGCGCTTACGATGTTGGGCACTCATTAGTTATAACCTGCTCAGGGGCCACGGAGAAAAATAAGCTATTAAACTAACAATGGTACATTTACAGTTAAGTCTAACTGTAGTGTTAATGAATGTGCATTGTCCCTGGTAAATAAATAAGTAAAAAAAAATTTTAAACTATATATACATCAGACGTTTCCTAAAAATAAACATTGTGCACGAGTCCCCGCACCTCGAGTCCGAGCTAAGTTGGAAGTCTTTTGAGGACGAGTCTCAAGTCAAGTCTGAAGTCACTGTGTGACTGCCAGTCATCAGATACCCCGCTGGTATAATAAACTGGCCAAAGGAGGAGATAGAGGCCACTGACATCAAGACAAGAAAGCTCCTCACAATGCATGGAGGGTTTCACCCCAAATCCAGCACCCTGAGACTGTACACTAAGCGTAGCGAGGGAGGCCAAGGGCTAGTGAGTGTCAAGAACACTGTCCAGGACGAAATAACAAAGATCCAGGAATACATTAGGAAGATGGCCCCCAATGATGAATGAATACCTCAGGCAGCAGAAGCATGATGGTGAGGACAAGGAAGAAAAGAACCTTCAGGGAAAGATGAGCCGCTGCACAGCATGTACCACAGACAAATAGAAGAAGCTGGTTGATATCAAGAAATCCTACCAGTGGCTTGAAAAGGCTGGACTAAAGGACAGCACAGAAGCACTAATCATGGCGGCATAAGAACAGGCTCTCAGTACAAGATCAATAGAGGCTGGGGTCTACCACACCAGGCAGGACCCCAGGTGCCAAAGAAGTCCCAAAGTCAAAATGGAAGACACTTCCAAAGGTAGTTGAGAATGACCGAGCTAAGATCCTGTGGGACTTTAAAATCCAGACTGACAAACTGGTGATGGCTAACCAACCAGACATTGTGTTGATCAACAAACAGCAGAAGAAGGCTGCAGGGATTGATGTGGCAATCCCATACGACAGCAACATCAAGAAGAAGGAACACAAGAAGCTTGAAAAATACCAAGGGCTGAAAGAGGAGCTAGAAAAGATGTGGAAGTAAGAGCAACAGTGGTGCCAGTGGTAATCGGAGCACTGGGGGCTGTGACCCCCATACTGGGAGAGTGGCTACAGCAGATTCCAGGTAAAACATCAGAGGTCTCTGTCCAGAAGAGTGCAGTCCTAGGAATAGCTAGGATACTGCGCAGAACCCTCAAACTCCCAGGCCTCTGGTAGAGGACCCAAGCTTGAGGATGACACATACCACCTCGCAAGGGGTGAGAGGGGGATTTTTGAAATTTTTACATATATATATTTCTAAAAATGTGTGCTTGACTTTGTGCATCTTATGTAGTTAATAGATCTGCCATTATTATAAATTAGCAACATCTAGAATTACCTGGAGCGTTTTGACATTCACACATTTACACCTTAGAAGGTAAAACCACTTTGATGGTTTGCTCCTATTGTAATTATTTGCATTGAAAAACTAATATAATGTTCAGTTCTCATCCACCAGGCTCTAATTTGGGAGTTTCCACACCCACCTACAGAGAAATTATAATGTTTGGTCACAAACGGGAGAGGGGCTGCGCAAGGTCAAGTGCAACAACAATTAAAACAAATTCTAGTCAGTCGGTGTCGACACTGGTGTGACTGAAATGTTTTGAGTTGAATGCTAACATCAGCAATTTAATATATTCACAATGACAATGCTAATATTTTAGTAATGTTAGGCAATTTTTGGGTTTGTTCAATTTATGGTACATTTGTGAGGACCTCAAATGGCCTGAGAGCACCATATCCATCACATGTATCAGATTAAAACCACAATATTTGATGATATTTACCATGTTCACTCTCTTAGTTAAGCATGTTAGCATGTAGTTGTGTGTTATCCATTTGGTAATTTCACAGCATAATTCAACACAAATACCTTACACTGCTGTACCACAACACAAAAACTGACATGTGAGATGTGGTTGATGAAAATGCTCTTGTGCTGTTAAAAACAGGATGAAAACAGACAAACTGACTGATGGCATGGATTCTCCATTAGGTGCACTTTGCTCAACAGCCGAAGGTTTGAGAGGAGACCATGCAAGGAGTGATGAACTAAAGCGAGATAAGAAAGGATTATGGGATGGGGGAGGCTTAAAAAAATAAAAGAAGGGGGAAAAGACGGATGAAGAGACATTCAGATGAGCGTTAATAGTTTTATAACTGCACAGGGTGATTCCTGACATGCTTTTAATGCGGGAGCTAGGATGACACAATGTTCAAAGTAATTACATGGTGCCATGGAAGGCTTTTAAATCCTTAACAGCAGTAGCTGAAAGTGCTGTACTTGTTCGTTATGAGACAACATCAAAGCCATATACTGTTCATCAACGCTCACTATAGCACAAGATTTTAACAGGCTGTTGGTGTGTACTTGCATTATTTCAAGAATATTATTTCCAGGTCAGCATAAATTAGAAGATTTTATGTATCATAATATCTATTCTCTTCTATAAGATATGTTTGACAATTAATATCTAAAGATGGTATGCTTTTGTCTACTTCTTTCTTAGGATAAAAAAGTACAAGCAGAGGTCCAGCAGAATGCTCTAACAGCTGATTGCTAGAAATGACCATGTCCATAGGAAAAGGACCAACAATGTATCCCAGAGGTGGTGTTTGTATCCTCTCTTTCTCCCTGAGAGACCCTTTTAACCCCTGGTGTTCACCTCGCTTGTGGTCTGTGATTGGCTTGGCAATTTGGGGTAGAGCAACAGACTATGCCTCCAGACTATGCCTCCAAAGAGTATGGAGCCCCATTGGGTATTTACCATGAAAACAGTGTTAACTAGCAATAGTGTCTCACTGTGTTGAGAAGCATGTTGAAGTATAGACTGCCAGAACAAAGTAAATACAGCTACTGATCCTGGATGAGTTAAGGATTTGATATAGTTTTAGCACCACTTTCCCCACACAATCGTTGTATCTTTCTAACCATAATTGTCAGTCCTGCAGTAATAAGTAGCACTCAGTTTTCACCAAATAAAATCTGATATTTATCAGGGAAATTTGTTGTATACATACCCCTACAAACATGTCATCATGCTCAGAAGATGGTTTATCATTTGATTATCCTGTGATTATGTTGATGATAAAGTCGTCTAATTAGTAAGGCTAATTAGTCTTTCATACAGAATAGGAAATATAGTCAAAATGCTGCAGAAGTTCCTAACATAAACAGCCACATCTAGGTTGCTGCTTTAATAGGGGTTGTCCTTGGCCTCTTTTCTCTCTGAGGGAGCTTGGTTGAAACTTCTTCTTCTTCTATTTGCACAGAGCTCTGACATGCCGGTTTGAAGGATGTGTGAGCAACAGAAAGGTTGATAATCTTACTCTGTTCTGTGAGAGTGCCTCTAATCAGTCCAACCTGGAAGGATGTTGTGTATGTTATTCTCCAACTGACACCTTAGAGCCTTTGCTGTGTTCTGTAAGCAGGAATTTCCACAATTTTCCACACCACAATCATTTTTATCATTGCCAAGTCATCTTGCCCCAAGAAGTCTTCTAAAACAGACAAGGAACATACCTTGAACATAAACCACTAATGCATTTTAATTGCACTCAAGAATTTTTTTCCATGCACAGCCAATTCTGTTATCCAGTTTTAGGCCATGCACTGAAACATCATGCAAACGTTAAAGCACCAGAAAAAAAAAGCAATGTGCTGGTTTCCTATGAGAGAAGAAATTTCTTAGAGAAAGATAACTTTGGAATGTCTATGAAAAAGAAACAAACAACAGGAAATAGCTTTTAGCCCTCTGCACTGAAAGGGCCACCTGAAGTAATTACTTAGAGCTAAATTTCAATGTCACAATTTTTCTTACACTTTCCAAACCTCCCTCCTTCTCCCCAGTATTTGGAAGGAACAATTTAAAGGCATAGGAAGTGATTGGAATCTACTTTTTGTTAAATTCAGCGAATATTTCCTCACGCTTTGCTAGCTCTCCGTTTTCTGTGTGCTCTGAAAAAGAAATCAGGTTTTCCCATGGTTCTTTCCAGCCAATCAGCAGCAGGTGGAGTTAGTGCTCATGCACAGGAGTGATGGGGGGAGGGGGGCCGTGGGAGAGAGAGAGTTCTATACATCAGCACATTTGAACGTGCTGGATTGTGAAGAAGAAGATATGGCAGACACACAGCCAAAGAGGAAAAGGTCTGAAGAGTATAAACGGAGAAGAAAGTTATATGACCCGGCAAGGGAAGAAACCTCAGAGATTTTTTAAATTTGGGGGGCGGAGTTTCCGAGGGAGCATTGAAGAGAGGGGTGTATTTGATTGGCAGTTGAGTTCAAATATTAACAATCCTTCTGAAGAATCACTTACTCTCCCTTTAAGACTCAAAATACACAGGTTATCGTTGAAAGAGCTGGGACAATGAATTATTAACAGGATTTTTTATAGAAGATTTATCTTTATTTTTGGCTTATTTGTGCCTATTTTTGTGCACACACTCATGCCTGGTTTGCATGTGTAATGCATAAAACTTTCAAAGGCAGAGGGATGGAGAGTTTTTAAGCTGGGACAGCAGGTTTTAGCTCTTAGTGTAGCCATGTTTATAGGCAGTCATCTTCCTATGTTGTCTCTTCCATTATAGTGTTCCTTGAATCCAAACATCCTTTACACAGAGATTCATAAATATGACCCAAATAACCACTTTGGATAGCTCTACTTCTGGACTCAAGCAGAGAAATGTGCCTCATCACATCTCAGAACGTCTCATGTCACAAATTAATATTCTGCACAGTCTGTATGGATTTGCTATTTTGATTTCTGATAATAAAAGCCATTCATTAAATAATTCTTATTATGAAAATGAAACGATTATCTGAGAAAGTGCTTTAATTCAAACCATGTCTTATTTCCTTATAAGAAACAAAAGTCAATCTTGGCCTGTCAGACTTATTGACTCCTTGCAGATTTTCAATTTCAGAGCAGATAGTTCTGCTGCAATCAATTTTGGAAAAATAAAGCATGACATAAAACTGACTATTGACCTTCAAACTTCACAAGAGTTCTTCTGATAGCAGCGATGTTGGTCATGTAGTAGTAAATTTTTTACTTAACTTTTTTTGAGTATCCGATAAGGGGTTAAATAGGGAAATATGAGTAGTCCATTGTCTAGTGAGGTTGGAGGTTGGTGGTGCATGGGGTGATTTCCATGGACCACTGTCCACAGTTTTCATAGGGAGGATTTATTCAGTACAAAGTAATACTGTACTAGTAAAACTGCAGACAACTGTAGGTGTGATTTGTCCAGAGTACCAATGGCACTGTTTCTGGAAAGAGATGTTGCTATTAATGTTTCTAAATGTCATTTCTTTCAGTGCTGTTTCACAAAGTTGTGAAGTCCTCACATCCGCCGTTCACAACATTAATTTAAAACCCACACCAGCATCTCACTCCACTATTAGTTCACTAATTGAATGATTGCTATTTATACCCCTCACCTTATATAATGTTCTTGGTTACCCTATTTTCTTTTATAATATATTTTAAACGTTTTGTTTTTTTATTATTAAAATGTTCCAAAAATGAATGTTTTATCAAAATAAATATAATTTCTACCTGCAACTTATTTCATTAGGTAGTTTATTTTATTAAAAGTTATGAAGTAACAATGGCATGCTGGGACTTGGAAAATCTTGTTGGGTGTGAATGCTGTAAGCAAGAATGCACCATTGATGTAGAAACTCCGTTCAAACTCCAAGTTGTCTGGCTCAGTGAGGAATAGGGTGCTTTTGTCATTGATACCTTGAATACTTTCCAAAATATTCAAGGTTTTCCAGGAAAATTTTCCCATTCTAAGTGAATGGAGAGACTGTTGAAATCATCCTCACCACTTCAGCATATTTTCAGCTGCAGACTTGATTTAAACTGTAAATTGGTCACAAGAAGTTAATCTATTAATGATGTATTCAGCGTTTTGAAATATTTTATGGTTTGTTCACAGTCGCTGTTGAAGTTGTATGCTTTTTTGAGTTTATAGTGGGTGTGTATGTTGATGTTTTAATAATTTTACACCAGAAACATAGTAAATTTTGTTGTGGTTCCTCACGTGGGCTTTTTAAATCCCTCGGATTTATAGATTTGGCCCTTCGAAAAGAACAAGAATGACAGCCAAGTCCTCCGTTGGAAGCCATTATAAATTTGTGTCAAAATGGCTGGAGCAGAGCAGAACGTACCAGTTTTTTAACTCGCAGAAGAGCTCACTTTTTTTTACTTTATCCACACAAAAACATATCACATCGTTCACAAATGCCTTCTGCTGCTGCTGGTCAGGTCATTTTGCTGATACAACCTATAGTTTTGTCTCACTGGAGGTTTGTTTGACAGAAAGTCTCAGAAGGATTTTCCTATCTGTCTATATTGTAGAGCAGGGTTACCCTGGTGACGTAAGTCAGCTGATTAAAGTTCAAAAGACTGGGTCCTCTGCTTTGATTGGTGGACTGAAGTTAAGCTATTTTCTGAACGCCTGCTTGTGTCCTCTTCACTGAACACATACACACACACACATTAATACACTGACAGACACAATACACACACACACACACACACACACACAAAAGGAGACTTATTAGGCTTCTTATATTTTCTGTCTTATCTATGATGTTACAATGTCGGATGCTCATTTTAACATGGCCAAAGCTTTACTCTTGACTCTTAATGATGTCATACAGAGCTGTTTTTCCATATGTTTTCTATTGAAGATAGAGGCTGAAATGAGAGCTTGCATAAAAGTTTAGCAATCCAGTTTAGCATCAGCCTTCAACAGCCAGCATTCACACTGCAGTTTCTCCAGACTAGTTGTCCAGTGATCTTTTCCCTGTCATGTGCGAAAATGTGCTTGGATATCCTCACGTCATCTTTCTTGCAACAGTTTGTTGACTTTGTTAGGAAAAGGCCCGTAGAATGAACTTCTGATTACAGATTTCTTTCTGTTTAGAGTATGATCAGGGATGGAAGTTGCGATTGTTACCTCTTGTATGTTGGAAAGGGCTCACTTACTGTGACCTGTTTGTGCAACATCTCTGGCCGCTTTGCTGCTGAGTTGATAGGCTAAAGGATGAATAGGCCTATTTGCAATTGTGTGATCATACCTGTAAACATATGAGTTGCTTTAGTTCTATGCTTATCGTCATAGTGTCTGTATGTGTTTTTATTTGTTAGTATAAGCAAATTCAATCGAGCATCAGTGGGAGGTGTTGGTCAAACACGTCTTATCCATGGAGGACCCACCTCGCAACTTTCAGGACTTGAAGGAACTGCTGCTAACGTCTTGGTGACAGATAGCACAGAACACCTTCACCTTTATCTGTTGCCTTATTTTTTATTTTACTTTAGTGATTAGATCAATCCCAGGCTTGCAGTAATGCCACTACAGCAATTGTCATTACATTTAAGCAGCAAAACTAGCAAAACTAAAAACTCCAGAAAAATATCAACTTGGCATGCCAGAAAAAAGAGGAAACTTTTGCTGAAAATAAATAAATAAATGTGAGGACAGCTTTGATGTTGCTGGACTCATCCTGAGTACGGCCACTGTGTTCCCAATGATTTCACTGTATGAATCTGTGTGCAACAGCTTCCCTGGATGCATTTCAGATAAGCATTTAGATTAATAAAATCACCCAAATGAGAAGATTTAAATAATTAATGAAGTCATCACTGCTGTGCCACAGGCTTATATTACACACTGCCCAACTCTCATTTAACATTCACTTCGTGCTGATTAAAACTTTACAGGTTTACATAGCAAAATTACAACAGTCCAGTAACTAACAGCCTCAAATAACTTAAGTTACTTCAATGGTTTGAGAAAACATTTTATAATCATGTTCTGACACATACTGTCTGATTTATAATATTTTGATGCTCATATTCTTGTGAACAGTTCAGGAGTGACTGGGCCGCAGCTATTCGTTCTGAAATGACAGCTGACAGGAGAGGAGAAAATGGATTTAAAGTTTGATAGTGACTACATGATTGTCATGGCAAAATCTGATTTGACAACTAAAGAGACAGTGTCCATAGTCAGCTGTTAGAATGCATGGAGCGAGAGAAAGTTGTGAATGAATAAAGATAGTCTTCCTGGTGGAACGTACCCAGAGCTTCATTTAGTTTCTGCATGGAGGGGGTTACTGTCATTTTCTCCAATCAGTGTGCATATGTGTGTGTGTATGTGTGAGAAAGAGAGAGAGAGAGATGTGAGGTCAAAAAGAGATTACAGCAAGTCTCACATTCTCTGGTCAATAAAAGCTGTGGAGTTCCCACACAATTTCAGAGGTCAGCGCCTCTGTTTCCTGCATGGTACTTTAATCATCTGCTCTTTTATTTTCTTTGTGTCTGTCTCTTTTTTACATGCACAAAAACAAACACGCACTGAAAGGGCACTTGCAGATAGCAGGCGGGATTAACTGTTAGTTTAAAATGCAGACTGGATAGTCAAGGGTTAATCCAACCCCCTAATCCTCAAGCGATAAAGAGCTTAACAAGGATGGTTCAGAGTTATGGATATTTAGAAATATGGGATATTTTTCTATAGCTGCTAAGTTTGACTTACACAACTCTCAGCAGGGAGGTTGAGGCAACAATGAAAAGAGGAGGAGGTTGGTGGGATAAGAACAGGGTCAGAGAGAGGGAGGGGAAGTGGGTGAATGATGAAAAACAGGAGGAAAAATATGATGAGAGAGAGCAAGATTCACACAGAGAGGGAATTGTTTTGATTTGATAAAAGATGGGCAGAGAAAAACAGTGGAATACAGGCATAGGCACATTTTACAGTATTCAGGTACAGGAGTGTTTTGTACTGTGTGCAGTGAGATTTGTTTTATTGGGCTAATCATGCCAAATTTACATCATAGAGACACCTCCACTTGTATTTAGAGACCAGAGTAGAGAGCATAATCAAGCAGAATGCAAATCAGACAGCAGGAGGGCTCATCTCAATGGGCTACATCCACTTTTGGACTGTCCATATCAACGTCTGTAGGGTCCACCTCTAATCATAGAACTAGAGTAACAGTGTACTGCTGTTATTTTTCACACTGGTTTCACTTTAAATGGGGCAAAGCAAAATAACTACACTGCCCCTGTAATGACACAGAAACATGACTAACAGTTAAACCCTCATGGAACAGGTGCCCTGAGAGTGAACCACCATTCGTTACCTTTCCATGCTCTCCATCCTGCGTTTAGGAGATTTTGTGCCTGTGCACCAGAAAAAATCACTTGGAGCAAAGAGTTAAGAAAGGTTATTTTATTGTCCTTATTACCTTCTGACCTCCTTGTTTCTGCTCATCTAGATGTGGCTAAATGTGTAATTGTGTGGTAGACTGCTAAAAGTAACTAAATGTATTCTTGAACATTACAGGTGTCTGTTTCAATTGTATTTCCAAGCCTAAACATCTCTTCATAGCCCTTTAACATAATGTATAATCAAATGTTCTGTTTAGAATATTTCTGTTTCCACTGTTTTTTTTGTGTGTGTGTTTCTCGCCTTTACATCAAATTTAGCAACATTGCTAAATACAGTGTGTAAATACCAACAATTCTTCTGTTGTTAAAACATGTCCCACCAGCACTTTGAATGCTACCAGCAAAGCCCAGATCCATGGCTCTCTCTGCCTTCAGGTTCAGAAAACTCCCTGGTTGTTCTCTGTCATTCTTCTCATTAAATTTGTGTGTTCAGCAAAGCGTTTGCTCACACTGGACTCAAACATCTGATACTCACTGTGGAACCGTAACTGAGGTGGACGTGTTTGTCATTTTGGTGAGTCATCAAGTTTTGACCCCCCCCTACCTGAGTACCCATCCGTACCATTGTACCAGGACCCTTAAAACACTGAGAGGTTTTAATGGAGAGTACAAGTGGCCAGTGGTGTGTGTATGTGTCGGTAAGGGAAATTCTGCAATGTCTCACAATAGTCAGTCCAGGTGCTTTGCAGCCCTCAATGCATGAATAATTCAATTACAGAGCCCATCCAAAGGATAGAGTAGCATATATCGTATATAGTGTATATAGTAGTCCACAAGGCAGACTAGCACACACACACATTTTCATTTGACAGTGTAGGGCTACATGTCAGGACATGTCTCGATAAACTAGTCAGTCATAAGCAACAACTATTTATCCCCCAAAATATTAATAAAAATAAATAAATCTAGTTAATCAAAGAGACTGTGTACATATGGTTCATTTTTAATTACAAATTTATTGCAAATATAGAAATAGATCTTTTGTACAGAAATCGCAAAGGGAAAAAATGTCAGTATCAGCAACAAATAATTAAAGAAAGAAAAAAGCCAAGAATTGTTCCTATCATCCAAACCTTTGTTTTGTCTTTCCCTTTTGGTCTCTAAACATTAATAAGTGTAGAGCTGAAACCAGAGGGGAGAGTCACATAAGATTTGAATAGAACTTGACCATGGGACTTTTAATTTGATGCAGAGAAGGCCCTTTTTCTAGCTCTTGCCTTTTGAGACCAAGTAGCCTCCTGATACTGTTAACCTGGCAAGAGCCATATTTGACACAAGTGTTACATACATGTCCGAATAGTCACTAAAATCATTTGATATTGTTGTGAGAATTTGCTTGACCCTTATGCTTAGGGATCACACAGATGGTGGTTACGCTTCAGTAACTGTATATTAGATGGTTGTGTTGTACCGGGCAGGATCATGGAAATACTGTTATTAGAAACGGGCTATTTATACAATTTATACATATTTTCAACTGGTACAACCTGTAAGATAGTGAAACGCCTCTACTCTCAGTTCCTTGTAAGTGATGGAAAAAAGAATGACAAAAAAATTACTAATTAACTAAAATGAAAATAAAATGTGTGACTAAAGCAAATGAAATGCAATGGTTCAACCACTTAAACACATTATTATACATCTGCACTGTGCTTTTCTCAAATGCGTCCTGTAGCTTTGTGACATTGTGCAGTGACTTGTGGAAAGTTGTATCCCTAACCTTAAAGGAATTACAGCTCAAATCGCTGACGATTGACTGGGCAGGTTTCGATATCCATAGCCTTACTGAATAATAGTCATCATCATGTCTATTTAATGGCAGCTGTCTCTGCATCATCTTACACAAATGCTGAATAACTTTGTTGCTGCAAGGCCAAGACACTATTAGCTTTTGAACAGATCAATCCATGGACATTTAATTTCCTCAATGAGTCAAGGGTGCCCCCTTTTCCCTGCCTTCTCTCTGTGGACTGACAGTCGAGTTGAGTATTCAATCTCTGGCATGGACAAATTCAATCATTCGGAGAACCACAACAGCACAGGATTGTGTGTTCAGAATTGCAAACAGAAAACATTAACATAGATAAGTATGATGTGCTTCTGACACAGAACGGCATCTGCTCTCACTGCAATGGGACCTTTAAGCGAGTTTCGCCACTCCGGGTCTGGATTTAGAGAACTGGGAGTTACAGATTCAGCTCCAGTACCAATAAACAACAGCTGCCATATCAGACTACAGTGCCATTTTATCCAAGTAAAACAGAACTCTACAAACTTATGATATGGCATTGCCATGTTGAGGACCTGGCTTAGCCTGGAGGTTGCATTTAATGCATTTAATGTTCTCTTTGTACTCGACATGGGGAGGCCTTTTCAGGTTTTGGCAAAGGCTGTGCCACAAAACAATCAATATATGGTTATAAAGTCTTGTATTATCGCTGTAGAATGTAAACATGACTATGACTCATGGCTGCTGTCATTGTATGGACCCTAATGCAATAACTAATGTATCAGCAGAACTGCAGTAGGTGTTACTTACACATTTTTGGATGGGTGCCAAATGAAATGTGCTCAAGACTCCTTGTTGTCTCATATAGGCTCTACTCTACCCGATGAAACCACTTTATCTGTGGTCAAACTCATTCATTTGAATTTAACTGATCTAAAAATGATCAATGTTAGATGTTTTTGAGTGCTATGGAATATAAATACATTTTTCATAGATATAATTTTAGGTAATACAGTGGTGGTAATCTATTGTTACTGTCTCAAGTCCATTTGCAGTATTTTCTGTGTACACAAAAAGCATGTACAAGAGTGTATAATAAACTAGTGTACAATAAAAGAGTGATGATAAAAGACATGGCTTTAAAGTGAATTCAGTTAAGTAGTTGGATAGAAAACCAGCAGGATCTGAGAGCAGAGGATGATGAATGAAAATCACTGATTTAGCTAACAGCGAGTGGGCTAAAGCTGAGGGAGAAGCCGCTGAGGCTGCATTGATTTTCCAGTGACTTCTAACTGATGGATTGGGATTAGGTTAAGACCATTAGACAGTCCACAGTGTGTGTGATTGCATCACTTGAGCACACTCTTTAAAGATGTATTCTTATACATATATTACGTCCCTTAACTGAAAAAAAAACAAACAACTTCCATAAAGGAGACAGCTGAGTTCAGAGAAAATACAACCACAAACTGTGACAGGGCCCGGCCTCAAGCCAAAGAAGATAGCTTTGCATGTCTGCCATGGAGAATAATCTTTGTAATGGAGAAGAATGGAGTGCTGTTTCTCGTAATTTAATGGATGTAAACACCCACCAGCCTCAGACATTTTTACCCGCTCTTTGCACTGCGCACCCCACCAGCATGTGGCTAAAACAGTAGCAAGGGTAACTGCAGTGTCAGTAATCAGTATAACCACCCAAATGAAAACCAATAAGAATGTAATATAAAACGTCACAGAGAATATAAAACGGCTGAAGCCTAAATGTTCAAATCAAAGGTACTTGACTGTATATCAGCCCCTACAGTTTTTGTTTTCAATGTACGTTCACTCATTGTACACAACAATATATTTTTGTCTCTCAAAAAATACAGGGAATCATGCAAATATAACAACTTTTCTTTTATGTAGTACACTATGTGAAGCTTTCTCTGTTCTTAAACCATTATAACATATTTCATTGATATCATTGCAAGTACAAAAAGTCAATCCCTCAGTTACCAATAACGCCCCCCCCCCCCCAAACAAAAATAGCTCCCCCAAAAACAAACAAAGACAAACAGCCAACTGAAAATAGAGAAACACACAGACATATCAAGATATCAGGCTGAGTATAAAACATCCATAGAAGCTTTTTTTAACCATAGCATTTTTTTTTTCTTTTATGTAGTGTACAAAATTCACAGATATTTCACAGATTCTTTAAGTCCTTTGTCCATCTTTGGAAATAAACCTTGCAGAGTTAATGCATATTGTGTCAGTGTAAATAAACATGTGTAAAAAGTGTCCACGGTCCAATCAGGTGGCATACCTTAGGAGTTTCAAATGCTCTTCTGCCCAGAAAGCCTATTATTTAGAATTATCAGAGGTTTCTCTATCTTAAATGTGTTTGCAGCTCAAAAAACAACTGCCAATGAAATTCAAAATCCATCCATGTGCAGACTACTTGCTTGTTTTGGAGCATAGAATAGCTCACAGACAAAGCTTTGTGTGTCAACCTGCATGGTTGTCCAATTAGAGATGCAAAACATATTAGATATTCTGATGAGGACTTTTTGTTGTCAGTGCATGCTTTCAACATAAATTAAATTTTTATTTAATTTGGGGATTTTGTATTTTTCAAACTCCTTTTTAGAGTGCTTGGCAGTTGAGAAGGCAGCGTTGGCAGTGCTCAGACTGTCAGAGCTGCCTCCTAAAGTGTGAAGAATGACCAAGAAATCAGTCACGCTAAGACATATTTCTTTTGTCTCAACTGACTTCCTTTTTCGTTCTTTTGATAAATATAATTTCACATTAAAAAGAGAAATATTAAAATTGGCATGCATTTGACTTTTTTTTTTATCACATGAGCCCTTCTGTGGCTATCATGAGGAGACACACAGTATAGTTTCCCATTTATCAAATTTGGCACATAATTCACACAGGCTAATCTCCCACACAGTAAGCTAATAGACTTAATAGACTATTAGACAAAAGGTCTAAAGATACCAAATAAAAGGATTTGTAACCCACTGTCACTGCTAATACGTGCCTGTCACCTGCCTTAAACATAAGTGGAAATGAAGCTGTCCTTCTTAAGGCTTTAAAGGAGGGCGGCATTCAGTCATGAGAAATGCATATGTATCTGAATGTTTTGCAAGAGCTGTTCCCACAGTACACTTCTGTTATGCATGCACATGTGTGTTTTAGTGTAGCCACGCGTCCACATCTTTTATCCCAGATGTCTGCCTGCATTTCCCTAAATTCAGCCATTCCTCTCTTATTGCTCACTTCTCTTTGAAGACCTTGCCCATTACCTGCCTTACATGAAAGAGTCATTTCAGTTTAGTCAGACTGTGACTCATTGTGACTCACTTTTATAGGTTCCATTTTTGTAGTCTGCTGTGTGTGTGTGTGTGTGTGTGTGTGTGTGTGTGTGTGTGTGTCTGCTTGTGTGCTGTGTGTGTGTGTTTTCATGGGTATTGGGGAGGAGAAGGTAGTAGAGAGAGAAAATCACTCTAATGCCACGTAATAGCCTGAAAAAAAAAAGAAACTAGTTTGCTGTTGGTGTGAAAAAGTCGACATGGATTATTCAACTTACATCCTTTTTTTCCTGGTTGTGACTAATTGCGTTTAATTACTCAGCTTTGCAAATCTCTCTTTCAGTATAAATCATCATCTCTTGTTGCATCTAGGCATTGGTCTACCAGTCTACATTGATTTCAGTTAGCAGGTTTATATATTATTATCAACCACATCTTTCTGTAATGCGGAAATAAGAATAATGTGCATTGTAATATGTTGAATAATCAGTCAATACCTATTATAGTTCATACTATACATTGGCCTGTATGTATGTTAAAACACTGGCTGCTTTGACACAGACTTTCAGTTTTAATCTACAGATTTGTGTAAATTTTTGTTCTTCATTGTAGAAGAATATGATCTAGTAAATGGTCAAGCAAAAGAGTTAGTCAGATTTCTCTGTATTAGTAATTAGTATTAAATTTGCATCCTCGGATTACCCTCAAATGACGATGACCACACACTGAAGCAGTGTCACACTTTGACAGACAGTGCTTCGAGCATTAATCACATTTGTAAAAATGTGGTCTTTACTAATGGAAGCATTTAACTCCTTTAGTAATTTAGAATCTGATTAGACATAAACCCACACCCCATTTTGAGCTCTGATTTATTATTAAAGAAACTGTGTTTAGTTTAATTGGATCAGACTTTAAATCAAGGCATCAAAGGATTAACATGTTAGAACTGAAAGCGTCTGTGATTTTCTTATGGTATACCAAGATAGGGGAAGCAACCCGAGCTAGCCTCCCACAAAAGGACTGAACATTAACAGCACATTAGGTGGTTTTCTCACGTCTGGCTTTTCTGTGGCTCTGAGACAAACAACAAGGACAGTTCTACAAAAAGGACCATTGATCTCCCAGTGAGCTACCCTCCAGGGTTCCACGAGTATATGAGCTGGGAAGGAAGACTAGTTTTTTCTTTTGTTTGATGCTAGCTTTGTGGGACAAAAAAATCCAAACAGGTATGATACTGCTTGAGTTATTAGTTGTTAGTAATCAGCTGGTAAATTATTTGAGCTGGTGATAACCCTAGAATGTGCTCTGTTTTATTGAAAGCTTCAATCCTGTAGAGTGACAACTGTAGATGATTCTCCAATAACCCCCCCAAAAAACTAAAACTTTATGAATTACCCCGAAAGCTCCAAGGCCAATTAACACAAATGTTTGGTCTAAGCCACCAATTCTAGCTTTGCTTGAGGGGAGCAACAACAACAGTTTATTTGGGAGTGCAGCGCTGCTGAAAAACAAGTTCCTTAGCCTCTTTTGTTAATATTTGTACCTGTTTTTACTGCTGTTTGAAAATTGACTGAGTTATAGAAAATACTTGCTAGTCAAGTTTGAATTTTGTGTAAACTAGTCTTCATTTCCATTTTGCATGACACTCTTGTGGCTATTTTGGCAGCAGGATTTCAAGTAATTATTAATGATGAGAAACACAATATCCCCTCCAACTACGGCAACAGCACTCATGTGGGCTATGGTGAAAACACTGTTAATAAATTGTTAGCAAGATTGGCACTTCTCACACAGACACTGAAAATGTTCTCTGTTGAGCCAGCAATGCCATATCATCATAGAGCTTCATCCAAATATGAGCAGAAGAGCACTTGAATGTACATGTGTCCCCTGAAAATCTATTTCCTGAAAAATACATTAGTGTGTTAAATATGTTAATTCAAATAGAAAATGTATGAAATGAAAAGTCGTCCATGGAAACAGTAATAATCAGGATTTTCTGTCACATTCCATTTTGTCAGGTGAATGAAAATGAATGGCAGCTGGAATGATCCTGCTATTACTGATCATTTTGAATTTGCTGTTATACTTATCCTTAGTGTCCATGTCTGTAAACTTGTTATGGCAGTTGAGGATCTGGGAAGTTTAACACACCATGTTCTCTCTGTGGGGTTAGGTACTCCTTTAATGTAATAGCAAAGAAAATCCTTTTTTCTGATTAAGTGAAAGTCTGTCAATTACAGTAACACGTTCCTTTGGAAACTTTGTTATCTCAGATAATAGGAGATCAGCAGGAGACTAAACATTTCCAAGACTGATCTTCTTCACATGGTGCTTTATCATAAAAAGAAGGCGGATGAGGTGGTGCATCCCAGACATGTTACTAAAAGATGACAGTGAGGCTCTTGATCTCATGTGGTCAATTCAACTGTAAACACTCACAGCACAACACTGACTCCAAGGTTTATGACCTCTGAACCTGACTGTGTGGAAACATCTTAATAAAACAAGGAAAAAGTGACAGGGATAGATGTTTTATGGAACCAAAGAGGGATGAAGAAATACATAGATCAATATGGATTTACCATTATATACCACCGTTTCACATTTGCATTCTTATTCCAGTTCGACCTGCATTTATTCAAAGGAGTCAAGCGCATGCTAAAGATCAAATATTCAACAAAAGAAGAAAAGCAGTGTTGATATGTGCTGTGCAGACCCAGGTCCTGCCTGCAAGAAAGGCAATTTCTGACTTTTCTCATTTAATAAAACGGAACAGGACAGATTCAGTGTCCTGCTAGTGCCAAACCCATATCCCATTGGACCCGTGGGAGCGGGAAGGTGGTGGGAGGCGGGCCAAATAACATCATCCACAATAAACAAGTGAGGATCAACAGATAAAAATGTTCCTGAAATTAAACTTGTCACTATAACTTATTTTCTCTTGAATATAGCCCTGAATAAAAATGTGGAGCAAGGGCCACTGATTAAGTTTTCACATTTTTAGGGTAGGGTGTCTCCGATTGTGTATGTTAGCTGATGATGCAAAAATTTAACAGCTACACAGCACTTTGGGTAAAAAGGATGCCTTTTGTCAGAATGCCAGGCAATGACACTCTCATTTAGGAAAATCATAATTAGATTATTTCAATAGAAAAGGCCCAGTGGATGTATAACACTTTTAATGAATGGAGACTAGATTATGGCTGTGTTAGCAAGAGGCACTGCGCTACAGTGGTATATCTAAGCATCACAGTCATGTGATGTATGTCTGGAAAAATACAGTTACCATTGTATATCTGCCCATGCCATTAATAATCTATAAGTGTTTAGACATCCAGTCACTGGGAAAGATATTGACAACTATTCATTTAGGTAAATTTGGGCAAATACAATATAATCTTACAAGGCATGCCAACACCCACTGACCACTGTAAACCACACAGCCACACACACAATCATGAAGAGTAAAGTGCAAGCGAACATGCCTGTCACAAGTTGGCTAATTAAGTTATCAATAGACAACAATAGTAATTTCCATAACAGAACAGACACGTTGGCAGTAATTAGAAGTGTCCTTTCCCTCTGTGCCTCATTCAGTTTTCATGTTAGAGAAAGGATTTGGAATGTACTGTGGTGCTCAATGATGCAAATAGATTTCCCCATACCCTGCTTATAATCTGCTTACATTCACAGTGGCAGTGGTATCCTTACTTGTCTTCCATTTTTTCTTTTATGCCCAATTTCAATTTTCAATTTCTCTTGATCTCTGTCACATATGGGTCACATCTCTCATGCCATTTTTTAACAGGATTGTAAGAGCTCATTCGGCTATTAGTTAAATTTCCCAATTGTACAGGTAAGTAGCATCTAATTACCTTCATTAAGGAAACATTATTTTGCCATCTGTACTCCTTCAAATTATGCTCACAGTTCTGATCAATACTTGGACAAATACTGTTTAGGGCGGTTTTGGATAGCTATGGGACAACGTTCCTCACACTATTCATTGACCCATGCGAGAGTGTTAGTTGGAAAGATGTGTTGAACACCCCAGGGTGCAATCATAGCACTATTTTAAACTAAGGTTCTACTGTAATCTCTCTCACGATTTTCTTATGCTACAGGCCCCTCAAGCCCACCTCTCTTTGTTTGTTAATGTCCTTTGAATTTCTTCTTTCTTTTTGGGTGACAGATGTTATTGAAATGCAAATTCCTCAGCTGCATGAATGATCTCATAGAAGAGAGAGAGGTCCTGCATTTGACAACTCTGTTCGCTAATCGGCATCCCTTCACTTATAAGTCTAAACATATCCAAGTTTACACTGCAAATTGATACAGCACCCAATACAAAACAGGAAACAACATCTTTGATCACACAAGCTTAAAATGAAGGGTATCAACGTTTACCTTCTGTGATTACCCATAGATTAAAACATGGCACTGATAAAGATGGTCCATAAGATCACAAAATGTGATCACTCAAAGAGTACTAAATTACACAGTTGGCATTTGCTCTCTGTGCTATAATAAAACCCATAAACACTAAAAGAGAATGATCCAGAAATGGTGCTACAATGAAGTGTAAAAGAAAACACCTTAATGACTCGCGTATCCCAGGCACAGTTTCACAGTCCTTGCTCTTAGGACAATATTCTATACACCTAGCATGCCAAAAATAATCCAAAGGCAAAATTTTGTCCTACGATTTTCTCTTAATTTTTCTCTGGCTTACAGGCCTATCAGAGAAGTTTGCAAATTATTTTTCCCACATTGCTTATTTGTGGTCCCTCAGTCACAGCTTCTGCTGTGCTGACACACCCTTCCAATAATCAAGGATGTCATGCAGGTCCTCGCCTTTAGCGAACTGCACCTTTTTTCGAAGGGCATTCCCGGCCGTCACATAACAGGCCTCATCCCGCTGGCCTTTCCGGTAGGGACGAAAACGCTCCCAGATCCGCAGTGAGCTCTCTGAGGAGTACTCTGGACTGGAGGAGTAGCCAGAGTAACTGGAATGGTGGCGGGCAGGCGAAAGCTGGGAGTAAGATGCTGCATCCCTGCGGGAGCGCGTCAAGGGCTTTAGGAAGGAAACCCTCTGGGCTGGGGAGCCCTGGTGGGAGCCTTCATAGTAGAGAGCTGGGACAGAGTGGCGGTGCTCCGAGCAGTGGTAGTCCTGCTGCACCTCCAGCTGCTGCTGCTGCTGCTGCTGCTGCTGTTGTATTTGTTGCTGTTGATGGTAATGGTGCGGCTTCTGGCTGTCCTGATGTTGGGCACCAACACCACCACTGTCGCAACCACCACCACCCCCTCCAATGCAGCTCCCACTCCCTACTAAAGGTAGCCTCTCCAGGGGCTCCCCACAGCCCACGGGACTGGCCCGGTCTGGGTACTGCTGCTGTTGTTGATTACAGGCATCTGGGCTTCTTGGCTCAGGAACATCCAGACTATATACCCTTGCTCCTCCCCGTTCCCTGTCCCGACTCATGGAGCCACAAGAGGTCGTACTGCACTGTTTCTTGACAGCATTAACAATAACCACAGCTGCATCTGCACTCATTTGCCGCTGAATGGGACGTACAGCAGTGGCTGGTGGAGGGGGCCTGTAGGGAGGAGTGACGACAAAACCACCACCACTGATTCCTGGGCGCTCAGAGAGCGGGGCATTCAAGGCAGGGAGAGGAGGTGGGGGGGGTATTTTGTTGGGACCAAGGGCCTGGCACGTCTCGGTCACCCCTTGGGAGAGTGGGATTAGGCCACGAGTAAGGGATGATGTGCTGGTGGGGGGAGGTGAGGTGGGATTGGAGGAGGCTGTGGGGTTAGTAGAGGCCCCTGAAGCAGCCACTGCTGCATCCAATTTCAGTGCATCAATGCAGTTGTTAATGATCTGGTTAACCTTGTCCACTTCCATGGCAATGGTGGAAATCTCTGATGCAGAGCCATGTCCATCATCATCTGAGTCATCCCCAACATCAGTTCCATCATCATCTCTCAAGTCTCCCCCCCTCATCCCTCCATGCCCACCATCTCCCATCCTTTCCATCCCTGCCCCTCCAGTTCTTATATCCATATAGTTTCCTTTACTTGTTGCCATTGCCTCTGAAAACGCAGTAGCCATCTTTTCTACTTGCGGGATAGAGGAAAGTCTAGAGGAACTGGTGTTGGCTGAGTGGAGCATTCCCGAGCTAGAGGATGTGGACATGGGGATATTACCTCCATGGTGGTGCTGATACTGGCGATGTTCTCTGGACTGCTCCTGAAGCTTGTGGACTGATGATAGATCATTTGCCACTGCTGCTGCCACCTCTGGTCCGTAGCGCATTTCCAGAATAGTTTTCTTGACACAGATAGACTTCTTCTTCTCGTCATGCATCCGTTTCTTACGTAGACAATAGTAGACAAGGCCTAAAACAATGAGCATGCCAAAAAGACAGCCCACAATGGTCATTATGTAGTGAGTAGTAGTGGAAGGCGTGGGGAGCATGTCATCTTGATTTTGTGCCCGTGTGGAAAACTGGAGGCAGGTGTGGTTGTAACGTTGAGAGTTGCGGATGGATGCTACACAGAAGGTGTAATTGGTGTGTGGTTTGAGTTTGTTGAGGGTGATCATCTCCTTCTTGTTCTTCAAATTCATGACGTCAGACACGTATGTGTGGTTGTATTGCGTTAGAATATACATTTTGCTGTAGGGCCTTGGAATCTGCACAAGGAGAGAGGCTGATGACAATGAGACATGATGGAGCTTGATGCTGGGAATGAAGCTGTGTTCAGTAGATGAGGAAGATGTGGTCGGCTGGTTATACGGCCCCACACCCCCGAACATTTCTGGTCCGAGCCCAGAAGGACCATCCAGATCTGGTGGGAGAGAGGTCATTCCTGGAATCATCACTCCATCTCGGCAGTGATGGTACAAAATATTTTTGGCATTCCGACCAGCATGGCCAGCAGCGATGAGTAAGGGGAAGCCAAACATCTCCCGGGGCGTCTCACACTGGAGGCGGTCATAGGTGTGTGTTACATTGTTGAAGGACTCTAACCAGGTTAGGAAGCTGTAAAGATCACAGCCGCAATGGAATGGATTTGCTGCCAGTTCACACACCATCAGCCGACTAAGAACTGTGAATGTGGATGGGTCAATGCGGGCAAGTTTGTTTGATGACAGGTCAATGCTGCTGAGGCTGGGGCACTCCCAGAATGCATTGCTGGCAATAACCTCAATGAGGTTGTGCTGGAGGAAGAGGCATTGCATGCGGCCAAGCCCTCTCATCATACCCTCTGTTAAGTTCGTCAGCTTGTTGTAGCCCAGCTGAAGAACCTGAAAAAGACCCACAAAAGTTTAAACTTTTTACATTGTGGGCTTAGTTTTGTCATCATGTGTACTGCTGGTATTAAAATCTTCATTCAGCTCAACTAATGGATTCGGTTATGCTGCAGCATTGTCTACAACAGACACCAGAAGGGCAAGCAACACAGCGCACAGTACAATTATTTGTCTTTAATAAGTTGTACACGTGCACTCTTTCAATGCAAACTATAACAAACTGTCCTCTCATTTTTCAGGTTTCATGTTCTTGTACTGTTGATGGTTTAAACAATATGGTAAAATTGGGGTTTTGTTGACAACCTGTGTGATTATCACAGTGTGTCACTTGCCCAGTTGATGCTGTTTAAGCAATGCCTCAGACTTCATTCATCAAGTTGTTGAGGAATATATTATCATGCCCAATCAAGGTTGTAAAAACAATCATGTATACTTAGACTTGGAGAACGTCTGTAACCAAGCCTTTTTTTTATTCTAATGATTGCCAATTCACTCACCCTCATGTCTGTGTTGTTAGGGATATTATGCCTGCAACTGAGTTTACTGAGGAAAATTATAATGAAACACAGTTACCATCATTCTTAATACTATTTAACTAATTATGGTCTCCTTCAAATGCATGTTTAATGCATTCAGCAAACGAAACCTCTACAATGAAATGTCCCACTCTATTTCAAATTAAAATAAAGAACATAGTTCAGTGACATGTTATAAGGTGCTAGTTTCAAGTTCTAATGCATTCTGAACAATATTCTTGTGTTAATCTTTTATTATCCATATTCCCATCACCTGTAGGTTGGCTTGTCCTGCAAAGGCTCCATCCTCAATATAGCTGATTTCATTCTTGGTGAGGTTGAGGTCAGTCAGGTTGGTGAAACGGTACATGGAGCTGAAGAGCACAGCTTTCAGCTTGTTCTCATTCAATCTCAAGTCATGGACCGTGTTGTTGATGTGCTGGGGGATTGTCTCATACGGTGGCTGGTTCTGACTGCAGATGGCCAGCCACACATAGCCTTTGTCTCCCTCAATGAGCCAGCAGTCCCCATTTACCACGTTGGGAAAGTGGGAGAAGAATAGGAGAGAGGGAAGAATAAGAAGAAGGAGAGTGGAGGTGGAAGAAGCACCCTGCATAATGTTGATGAAAAGAAATGAGGAAGAGGATAAGCTATAATTATTAAGTAGAGGAATGTCGGGTCAGGCAGGTAGGAAGGTTGTGTTTGCAGGAGAAAGGGAAGCAACACTGTTGTTAGGATAGATTTCCAAAGAGGGTCGGGGTTGGGTGCTGAAAAAGGGGCGAAACCTTCACAATGCCAGTCACAGCTTTATGACCATCATGGCAATTAGCAGGGGACCCATGTTATGTCATATCTTGGGCTGCAGTGCGGGGTGGCACAGCTTGTCTTCATAGTCTCTCCTTTTTCTTCCGCTGTGGCTGACTCAAATGGATGGGCCCTTGGAATAATGGAGAATCTATAGGGGAGAATATAACAAAATAAAGATAAGAAATAAAGCAAATTCAATATAATGTGATAAATGATACATGATGGCAAAGACTATTGTTTATTACTTGTTCTGCATAAATATTATACTGTCCACACTGCATATATTGCCTGCACTCTTTGCACAAATGACAACAGTATTGAAACCAAAATCTAAATAAATTATATTTGAATTCAGACTCCACCAACTTCCTGTAACATTTTATTGCCTCTGCATTATTATTTTTGCTGCACCTGCAGGCATCCAAAAATCCATCTCACTTCACCTCCGGGGCTTGTTTCTTCAGCCGATGCTGTTTCTTGTCATGTAAATATATGCATGCAGTAATGCCCCAACAGGCCCCCTTTTAGCCCCCCCCCCCCTCCCCCACACACACACCCACCCCACTTGATCCACCACCTCGTAAGGCTATGAGGTCATCAAGTTTTGGCTGATACCTATGTGCACCTGTGAATCTGTCCTCAGTCCTCAGAGAGGAGGATTCCTTTTTTAAACACGAAGAGCAGCATTAATCACCCAAATGCTGACACCACACTGTCTCCACAGACATTCCTTGTTATGACACTATCCTGCCAAAACCTAAGCTCTCTATCCCATCTGCATGTCATTTGAATAGCAGTCAAACGTTTACATAAGGAGAGGATTAGCTGCCTGTTGCATCACGGTAGACATTGTCCTCTTGCCGACTCAGCAGCTTGGGAAAACATACAATTACACACACATTACACAAACATGCGCAATGAAATGGACACGTCCTCAGACAAGCATATGCCTGTGTAGACATACATACTCAAACTTGTACAGACATGCATAGTCAAAGCTATAAAGATTTATTCTGAACACATTATTGGTGTGCTGTTAATGACATTATGTACTACTGTTTATCTTTCTACATGTAGTACTCTCTCAACTTTTGTCATCTCACATCTCAATTTTACATTGTCTTGATCATCATTCCATGAATATAACAATGCAAATCTCTGTATCTTTTTCTGACGAACAGGCCAGATTTCTTCTTTGTACTCCGAATTCAGACTTCCTTCTAATTCCGACTTTTCCACGCTCCCTCGAGGTGTCAGCACAGAATCAGGTCCATCCCCCATTTTTTAATCTACTACTTCTACTGCAGAAAACTGTAATACTACGTGTGTGAAATGTTACATTGTCATGTAGATCAAATGACCATAGACACCTGCTAGGTTAACTGCCTCCTCTTATTAAGAAGACACAGGGTAAAGGAAATAGAACACATGTGGTTGTCAAGGTGGTCTTAATGTTTATGTTTGACAGGTTGATATAACATATGGATATAAAGACAAAGCTGCATCAAAATGTGTATAATCTAGTCACAAACAGACAGCTAGAAAAACAGGTGCAAATGCACCCACAAATCACTGTGGATGCATTAAGTTTCAATCACTCAAGCCACTCAATGACCTATTTGATTTTATGTGCCCCTGACTGTACTAAAAACGACCACTTTATGGTAAGCTACAGCACAACAAACATCCTACTCATGGTTGATGGGAATAATAATAGCTTAAACATAATGCTAAGTATGTTGAGGGGTGCTCATTGAAGACCTGTGTGAGCTCCAGTCAAAACTGGATCCTGACACAATCTGACTGGATCTAAAGTATTTCAGTGCCAGATTAGTGTGAAGGTCATCAGGACTCACTGTACAAATAGTTGTTGGCTCAGTCATGAGACAGAAACAAACTGGACACAGGACAGGAGCTGGTTAGATTCGATTTGTAAAACATGTCCCTCCATCTGCATGTTTTATATTAATACCAAAGACACACAATAATGAAGCCAAAAATTTGACAGACTTTCAGGTGTTCATTTCCTGAACACCTGTGAAGACAGTGTTTTGTTGGAAGGGCTCTATGATACAGTAAGACATGAGTAAGCTGTCTTTGCAAGTCTTGTTAGTAGTCCAGGAGAGGTTTACAGACAAATGGAAATGCATTTAGCAAAAACAACTTAACATTCATATATTTTATTTGTATATGACCCCAATCTCCATATCACTTTTTGTTTTGATGACATAATATATTTCCATAAACGATTCTCGCCTGGCAAATGAGCTGAACCAGTTCTACTGCCTCTTTGAGAGTCAATTGGACACCATCCCCTGTGACTCCTCCTCTCAGCTTCAGCCTCAGTCCACCACTTCTTCCCCCCCCTCCTCAGAGCTGGCCAGCTCCACCCCCTCCCCTCCTCTCTCCATCACAGAGAGGGAAGTCAACGGTCTTTTCAGGAGGCAGAAACCCTGCAAAGCAGCTGGGCCGGACTCTGTCTCCCCATCCACCCTGAAGCACTGTGCTGATCAGCTGTCTCCGGTGTTCACAGACATTTTTAACACCTCACTGGAGACATGCCATGTCCCAGCCTGCTTCAAAGCCTCCACTATCATCCCTGTCCCCAACAAACCAAGGACCACTGGACTAAACGACTACAGACCCGTCGCCCTGACCTCTGTGGTTATGAAGTCCTTTGAACGCCTTGTGTTGTTCAACCTAAAAATCCATTACAGACCCACTCCTGGAACCCCTGCAGTTCGCCTACAGAGCCAACAGGTCTGTAGATGATGCAGTAAACATGGCCCTTCACTTCTTCCTCCAGCACCTGGACTCCCCAGGAACCTACGCCAGGATCCTGTTTGTGGACTTCAGCTCTGCTTTTAACACCATCATCCCGGCCCTGCTGCAGGACAAGCTCTCCCAGCTGAGTATGCCTGACTCCACCTGCAGGTGGATCACTGACTTCCTGATGGACAGAAAGCAGCACGTGAAGCTGGGAAAACATGTCTCTGACTCCAGGACCATCAGCACTGGTTCACCTCAAGGCTGCGTTCTTTCCCCTCTCCTCTTCTCCCAGTATACCAACAGCTGCACCTCCAGTCACCAGTCTGTCAAGCTCCTGAAGTTTGTGGACGACACCACCCTCATTGGGCTCATCTCAAGTGGGATGACGACCATCTGGTGACCTGGTGCAGCCAGAACAGTCTGGAGCTCAACGCTCTGAAGACCGTGTAGATGGTCGTGGACTTCAGAAAGAGCACAGCCCCACCCTCCCCCATTATCCTGTGTGACTCCCCCGTCACCACTGTGGACTCCTTCCACTTCCTGGGCACCATCATCTCCCAGGACCTCAAGTGGGAGCTGAACATCACCTCCTTCACCAAGAAGGCCCTGCAGAGGATGTACTTCCTGCGGCAACTGAAGAAGTTCAGCCTGCCAAAGACAATGATGGTGCACTTCTACACCGCCATCATTGAGTCCATCCTCACCTCCTCCATCACTATCTGGTACGCTGCTGCCACTGCCAGGGACAAGGGCTGGCTGCAGCGCATCATTCGCTCTGCAGAGAAGGTGATTGGCTGCAATCTTCCTTCTCTTCTGGACCTGTACTCCTCGAGGACTCTGAGGCGAACAGGAAAGATTGCAGCTGACTCCTCCCACCCCGGGACACAAACTGTTTCAGACTCTCCCCTCTGGCAGGAGGCTGCGGTCCATCAGGACCAAAACCTCTTGCCACAAAAACAGTTTCTTGTTGTTGATTGTTGATCTTTGTTGTTGTATATTTTTATGTTGTCAGTTTATATATTTATATGTACACAATATTCTCTTCCGTTGCGTTACTTCTGCACGGCACAGACCCAGAATAATGCACATGTATATATCTGCAACGTTGTTCTTCCATTCTATATTTATATATTTCTACATTTATTTATGTTGACTGTATGTTTGTCTACGTGTAGCACCTTATCACCACAGCAAACTCCTCGTATGTGTAAAAAACAACTTGGCAATAAAGCTCCTTCTGAATCTGATTCTGATTTAATCTTTAATATAATCAAGTCATAATCTTTGTTATAAACACATCAATAAATCAATTTTGATTGTATTTTGTCAATCTGTAATAAATTCAGTTATTAACATCACAAAAAAAAACTTTGTTTGCTCAGTTGGGGACTGGCATCTTTTGAAATCTTTACCCCGCCACCTTCACATACTATCTGCATAAATAATAGATATTACATTTTTGATTTGTTCCACTGTTCATGTCCCAGGCTCTATGCAGGCCTGCACACACCTCACTCTATCGTCTGAGGTTTATCCCCTCCACATGAGACATGATCTCATTTGGTGCTCCACATAGTGAAACCCAGAGGGTTCACATGAGGGAGGCAGGAAGCACAGTAGTTCTGTATGTGTGCGTGTTCAGGGATATGATTGCATAATTTGGAATATGGGACATGCAGAACACCTGTCTCAAAGGGAAAGAGCATGACTCATAACACTGATTCTTTTGTAACTATGAAAATGAGATCAAACTTTTTACTTCATTGCTGCAGACTGCTGATGTGCATTGTAAGATTTGATTCCATGAAAACTATGAGATATATTTATCTTATTGTGTACATACTACTTTAAAATTTGATAGTTTTATAATACTATATACAAGCAAGCAATTGTTTTTGTAATTTTTAACAATACCTTTATATATAACATTTCATGGGAGTTCTTTTTGACCTGTACTTGTGGAGCATATACAGTCATGTAATCTGAGCGGGTCACAGCAGCAGAAATGGTTAAAATCTTGGAAGGTAGCAGGTGAACAGGTGGTGCAAGGGTAGCTGCAGGTATCTGACTGTCCTACATCCACCTTTTCCAGAAATACATCCAGTAACACTTTTCAAAAGCCTCATCTTGTAATTGAATTACTGCCATGCCTCACAAAGAGGAACTGAAGTTACTAATTGAACCCTTAAACACAAATCAATCAAATTCAAGTGCTATCTGCTCTGGAATGTAAAGGTAAAATTACAAGACATCAGAACACATCATTTGGTAAATTAAAAGAGATTTTGATTTAGCACATCTATTTTACCAAATATGTTCAAGATCAATTTTCTTCCATCTTTGGAAGAACAATTTTAAAGCAAAACACATTGTGAAGGACAAGATTTTTTGACACCTACTTTGTAAAATCCTTGCATCACACACACACACATATATATCACATCCATCCCCTCATATGATACAAATCTGGGTTACCTGATTACACATGCTCATATTGATCATCACTGTTGCTATGGAAACACACTTATGATTGACAGTGCCAATTAAACCTAATGCTAACAGAATTGGATGCTGTTGGCATTCGCATCAAATCAGCGTGTCTCTTCCGCTTCATTAGCCACAATGATGAAACTGAATTCTAATAGCATCCAAATGAACATTGACTGTGACAGGTGTAGGAATTGGAGAGGGTTCATATCGCTTCTATTACCAACATGACTCTTGGAGCTGAGCCACTGTGAGTCCAAATGTGAATGTATTTACTGGAACCTGTTGTGCTGCTGGCTGCATATGATGCTGTCATTTTGAATTGTGTCATCTGTAAATTATATGTACCCATTGAGCTGACATGAAGAGAGGCAGTTTTATGCACATAAAAGTGCAGGGCACATTTGCACTGAATCTTTCATTCAATTTGTGCTCACGATCTGTGTGTAATTAGGGACAGATTTACTCAGGCAGCAGCACATTATATAATCAGACAAGGACCTTCTGCCTCCTAGGTATATTGTGAGAGTTAAGAAAAGCCCTGTAGATGTATCTGAGACAACCAAGGTCAAAAAGAGTTGCTGAGGTAGAAATACTCATCAATAAATTAAGGATATTCAAAAATGGAACTTTTACACTTATTTTAAAATATATATAACGTAATGCAAAACATTTTATAAAACATGTTGCACAAACAAACTCCAAATATTTCTGTATGTTCTATGCAGAATGTGGATTCATGTTTTGTTTGTGTTCACACTGCACACAGCACAATGACATTTCCCCAGGTCAGTGGCGGACTCGACATCCCAGTGTTTTGAAGGTGTTTAATTTAGAAATAACAAATTAAAAAACAAAAAAAACAAAACAGGAATAGAATATCCTCAGTCAAAAAAGAACAAATAAGATACAATAGCTCAACACTTGTTGCTAAACTGGGATAAGCAAGTAAGGGAAATCGCTTAGTAGCTCTCATCTCCAGCAGCTAACACTGAGAACTCCTGCTAGGCAATCTTAAGGGCATCAAATTAGGTTTGACAGTCTCAGGACAAAATGATAATATCAATAAATAGCTGTTGGGGGTGAGGATTCTGGATCTGACTTAATTGCCAAAAAAACAAGTAGTTAAGAATGCAAAATACAAAATGCTATAAAACGGAGACAGAATCACAGAATAGTGTCTGACACACAATAAAAAGAGATTTTCTATTAAACTGGTTACATAAATTGATCGTGTTTTTCTGAGTTGACACTGATTGACCTTTCACAATTTCATTCTCTTTATGGTGCTAAATGGAATTGATTTGATTCATTCTACCATGAGTCAGAAGACCTTAGACAGACTTGAAAGACTGATTTCAAGTGGGTGCCCCAAACAATTCAAGTGCTCATTTCGTGGAAAGGTAACAAAGAGGGAAGATAGGAATGTTTCGATGGGCGGACACTTATTTGAACAAATCTGGTCTCAGTGTTTTGTTTTAATTGTTAGGCCAAACCTGTTGCTTCTCAACTTGAACAAGGGGGGATTTAAACCGACAACCCCTCTTAGTGTCCACAGGCTGATGTTATGACCTTGAATGAATCCTATTTTTATTCACTTCAGTAATTTGGGAAAAGACTCAGGTCACTATGGTAACCGCTATGACAATGTAGCATGATGAGGTGCTTAGTTGATGGTTCAATGATTTTATGACAAAAGAAGAATACAGTACTCTGTATCTGTGACACATACACAAACATACAAACCCTGCATTCACACACTCACACATTGATCTAATCCCTGCTATCCACTATATGTAACCCCAACATCATCAAGTAGCACAATACTTTCTGCATGTACAGGTTAGAGTAACATTATAAATAGTTGTACACACACAGAAACACACGTGGAAACAAAGACACACACAGGGATTCCCACCCATAGTGGATGTCTTCCTGAACCTGGGTAGGAGGGGAAACAAGAGGAGAGCTGTTGCAAGGGCAGAGCAAATGACTTGGATTGCCCTTCCAAATATTTTGGATCATGCTGCAGAAAGCTTTTTAGCATGTAGCTGAAAGTGTGTTTGTGTGTGTTCGCTGTGACTACAGTGACGAGTTTGCCTTTCTGGCATTCGACTGACAAACTGTTCATCACAAACAAACCCCACAGACAAGAATCTCCTAAAAGTGCTTGTTCAGTCTCTGCCTGCTTTTTGCTCTTTACCTTCCTCCTCCAAGGTCTCTCTCCCTCTACCTCTTCTTGTCTTTAAACTCCTCTAATCCCTCCCCAAGCCTTGATATGTGTTCCTGTCTCTTCATTTCCTTCACTTTGTCTCTTTTTCACCTCTTCCTGCATTGCTCTCTTTCCATCAGCGTGCACTGTTGTTATACTTTCTTCTCGTCCAGGCCAGTTCCCTGGAGTACAGTCAGTGTAGTGCGGAGAGATCGGGGCTGTGAGCAAAACACTCCTTCCTCTCCACTTCACACAGGCCTTAGAGATGAGACAAACACAACTACAGACAGATGAGGCTCCTCTGAGAGCTTCACCGTGTGTATGTGTGAGTGGAACAGATCATTTCTCACTGGCCATAAGACGAACCTGACAAAAGCAGAGGCACTACTTTGTTAAGCCGTGCTGAACAAAATGTTGCTTGTTCACTCTTGGCAGCATAAATACATAAAGATATGTATTTGTTTTTCTAAGTGTGCACCTTCCTATATATTATGTATATCTATATATACAATGTTTGTCTATAAACATAAAAAGTTACATAAACTGCATTAATGTTTGGACCATCTTGCCTTTATACCCCATGCCTTGAGCAGTTATTTGTTGCTCAAGTAGGATAGAAACATATAGGGAGACATAAATGACTGAGGAAGATGAGAAGGGGGAAGCAGAAAGTGAGGAGAGAAGGAGAAAGAAGAGGGAAAGGGCAGTGGAAGCAGCAGCTGAGACAGAACAGACGAGATGCTGCATTTGATCTTTGTTTCCTATCTTATTTTTCACAGCCACAAAGAACAGAGTCAAAGTAACAGACACTGAAACACAAATCACCTTGGATGCAACCTGCTATTATGAGAGTGATCCGGGCTGAAAAAAAAAGATCAACTTTGGAGAGTGAGGTAGGAAAACAAGCAGACAGAGAGAAAAAGGGCGGAATGGAATGAAAGGGATAGTAGGGGAAAGAGTGTTTCAACTACCTCTCTCAGGTTTGATCTATAATTCATATTTCATCGTCATGTACGCCTTTAGAAGATCTTTCCAACTTATCTCTTGTTTTTTTTTACACCTTCACTTTCTCTCTGTCCTCCCTGACCTTCTCTGTGTGTTTGTGTATATTTGTTTGCCAATGGTTGACTTTTAGACCACTGTCATCTGTGGCTGCTCATGCATGACATCATACCCATTCCCTGCATGCCTCGCAGGGGGAAGAAGAAGTGATGCAATGGAGCGTGACAGAAAAGGGCCCGAAGGTCTAGGGCTAAATGGAGCAGAGCACCTAAGCCCCCCGACTGACCACTATATCACCACTACTACCAAGGTTTCTTTTCCACTACAAATGACTGGGTGCAAGGCCAGGTAACGTGGTTCCACGGTGAGATGACAGGTAACGTGGTTCCACGGTGAGATGACAGGGCGCTTGACACATTTCTAGTGTAGATACAACCAAGAGCTGGGGTTAAAGCAAGACAGAGTTGGGGTTAGAAACTTAAGAGCAATCATGGCAACCGTGTGGAAAGAAGCAGATTGTTTCTGTTACTGTGGGAGCTAGGGCAGGATTTGGGGAATAGCAGCGGAGAGAAGCTGGACATGTGGCTTGGACCTGGGCCACACAGGGGCCGAGGGAAAACAGAAATTGGATGATGTGAACTACAAAGGGTAGTGGGGATTCAGTGATTGAGGTCAGTGAAATGTCAGAGATTTCAGCCTGGGTAAATAATGCCATTGAGGGCAGAAGGGAATCACCACCTCGCTGTAGAAAATGATAAAAATGCTCTCTACACTTCAAACATGCGCATTTACATGCCTTAGCAAGGGTAGATATGGTGAGGAAAGGTCTTTCAAATGCTTTCCTGCTGGCCTTCAAGAACATAAGAGGTTAATGCAGCCTAAATGTTTGGGTAGCAAAATTTTAACTTGTCTGTTACGGATTCAAGCCAGCAGGTTCAAATCCACAATATTATGTTCTGAAACGTAAATAACTAACTTAAACGTACATAAAAGATTGGCTCAACAAGTGTGATGTTTTCAGACAAGATGTTTCTGAACAGAAATTGTCAAGGGATCAAAGTAAGACCTCCAAAATGGATCGACAATAGAAGACAAACCCCCCAAAAAAACTGTCCAACTAGCCTTTAGCCTATTTCAGTGCGACTGGAATTCATATATAGTCAAGCCCGAAATTATTCATACCCCTGGTAAATTCTGACTTAAAGTTACTTTTATTCAACCAGCAAGTTGTTTCTTGATTAGAAATGACACAGGCGTCTACCAGAAGATAATAAGACAATTTACAAGAGGCATCATTGTGGAAAAAATTATTACTCATCTTTTATTTACATTTGAACAAAAAGTGGCATGTCCAAAATTATTCATACCCTTTGCAAAGTGTCACAGTCTATGGGAAAATCCAAAGATCTATACCAATCTAAATAGTCCAAGCTGTTCTAAAGCATCCTAATTACCCTGAGTCATTGGGAACAGCTGTCTTAATCAACTCAACAGGTGAAAATTAGAAGCTCTCTGCTGTTAGTTTGTGGACAGTCATGGCTAAGACAAAGGAGCTCACTGAGGACCTGTGGCTGCGCATTGTGGCTGGCCATAAGTCAGGGAAGGGCTATAAGAACATATCTAAATGTTTTGAAGTTCCAGTGGCTACAGTGCAAAGTATTATTAAAAAATACAAGACGTTCCACACTGTAAAAAATCTCAGAGGACGTGGTCGGAAGCCAAAAGTGACACCTGTGCTGGCTAGGAGGATAGTGAGAGAGGTAAAAAAGAATCCAAGAATCACCACCAAGGCCATCCTGATGAATCTAGGCTCTGCTGATGGCAACATCTCAAGGCAGACAGTCCAACGGACACTGCACACCGCTGGGTTCAACGGATGCAGACCAAGGAGGAAACCACTTCTCCAGATAAGGCACACAAAAGCCCGCTTGGCCTTTGCAAATGCTCATCTGGACAAAGAAGAAGACTTCTGGTCTTCTGTTTTATGGTCAGATGAAACTAAAATTTAATTGTTTGGCCACAATGAAGTAGCCTTCATTTGGCGTAAAAAAGGAGAAACCTTCAATCCTAAGAACACCATCCCCACTGTCAAACATAGTGGTGGGAACCTAATGTTTTGGGGTTGTTTTTCAGCCAGTGGACCAGGGAACCTAATCACAGTAAACGGCACCATGAAAAAGGAGCAATACATCAAAATTCTCAACAACAACATAAGGCAGTCTGCAGAGAAACTTGGCCTTGGGGACCAGTGGACATTTCAGCACGACAACGACCCAAAACACACAGCAAACGCTGTGAAGAAATGGTTAGCAGACAAAAACATTAAGGTTTTGCAGAGGCCCAGTCAGAGTCCTGACTTAAATCCCATTGAGCATCTGTGGAGGGAGCTAAAGATCAGGGTGATGGCAAGGACACCCGCCAACCTGAAAGAGTTGGAGCTCATCGCTAAAGATGAATGGGCAAAAATACCAGTGGAGACATGCAGAAAGCTGGTCAGCAATTATAGCAAGCGTTTGATTGCTGTAATAGCCAATAAAGGGTTTTCGATTTATTATTGAGACGGGTATGAATAATTTTGGACATGCCACTTTTTGTTCAAATGTAAATAAAAGATGAGTAATAATTTTTTCCACAATGATGCCTCTTGTACATCGTTTTATTATCATCTGGTAGACGCCTGTGTCATTTCTAATCAAGAAACAACTTGCTGGTTGAATAAAAGTAACTTTAAGTCAGAATTTGCCAAGGGTATGAGTAATTTCGGGCTTGACTGTAGATAATCAAAAAATGTCAATCAGGTAATTGGATGCCAACATTAATTGACAGAAAAGTCAAATAAAACACCCTCAGGGTGGTTTCAAGGAATAGATATGTGCAGAGATGATCAAACAGCCGTTAAGGTAAGCCTCATGGTTAGAATTTCCTAACCAATTTGCCTCAATATGGCTACAGGATCAAAAGAAATAGACAATGAAAATGAATGCATTTTGTTCAGCCATCTGTGATTTGTAGAAGATACAGCTTAAAATAAATTAAACAATACAAAACTCTGGTATCTCTGGATCAAACAACAGCTGAATGGGAAAGTGGGTGGGGCTTAAATGACAGCTAAACAGACCTGGTTGCAGCTAATGAAGAGGAATAGATAAGAAAATAAAATATAGACCGCACTCTGGGCGTGAGCTCTACTAATCAGAACACATCTTTTATTGATCACAACTCAATCAGTTCTCTCCAGTTTCTTTCCACAGAATTCCCAATCACAAAATATAAGCTTTCTAGGCTATAAAGTCTATTGATCTTTCTCTGGCTATTATGTCCTGGAGGTGTTCATTTGCAGAAACTTAATAGATTCATGTTTGCCAACATCAGCTCTGACAAATACACTTAGATTCTATTACGAGAATGGCTCTCTTACTCCACATACACGTGCATATATTGTGTGGGCAGCTGTGGATGTAACTTTTACTGTTTCTAACATACAAGACCAGAAGTTCAGCTGCATTCTATCAAAGCACAACACATTTGCCACTACAGATGCATCTGTTATCCTACCCACTTGCACTAGTGCTGCCATAGCAACAATGCTACAATGCTGGAGGCACGCAAGTACAATCACTTCTTGGGGAGCATGGAACCAATGATGCATTAAATATGGAAGAGCGGGGAGGGGGATTGAAATATAGAGATAGAAGTCAATTTCAAGTTTGAAAGGTTTTGGAAGAAGAAATTGAGTGATGAAAAGAATGACAATGGTATGGAGAGCAAAAGCACCACAGGAGAGATGGATGTCTGGAAAGAGCAAATGGGGAATGGATAATGAACGCAGAACATGGGGTGTCAAGAGAACGGATGAAGAATGATGGTGCGGGCAATGATGAATCAGCAGTAACCTGCATACAGTGAACTGCTGTTCTCTCAAAAAAGCAGCTCCACAATTATATTCATATCTCTTTTTGTGGTGATTCTCACAACTCAGAGATGAAGGCAGTAATCATTTGGCCAACACTCCTCCATGGCAGACTTAATATGGATAGAGTGGGGCGGCACTGCCATTGAGATGTGTGAATGCACCGCTAGGCGTAATGTGTTCAATAACTTTTGATGTTAGATTTTGATTAGTTTTGCCTTCCCTGTGATAAACGCCTCTTGTCTAGTGTGAGCTGGGATAGACTCCAGCTCCCTACAACCCAGGGCAGGATTAGTAGTTTAGAAAATGCATGGATGGATGGATTGTGATGAGTTTTGCATCCACAAATCAAAGAAGGGCTGGAACTACTCTGCCTAAAGAGAAACAAAAAGGTCACCCAGAGTTTTAGTAATCAAAAAAATCATACTGTATCTTGATGTGGTGGCTGACACATGGCTGAAACGACATGGCAGCTCATTGGAATGAACATGCTGAGGTCATTTCAACACCCCATCACGATGCACATCTCGAATTACGACAAACTGCAAAACAAACTACAAAAGGCTTTGCATTTCTGTGTGTGTGTGTGTGCACATTTCCATGAAGGCGGACCTAAAAACCCACTTGGGAGAGCAATGTGCATTGCTGAGTAGTTATGTGTGAGTCATAAATATTCTAGATGCCTAATTGCATCTCAAAATTTTGAGGAATTCCATCGGCAAGCCTGAAGGTAAACCACCATGCTAAAAGAAAGTCAGAGAAGGAAAAAGACAGAGAAAGAGCAGGCGAAACAGTTTGTACAATTGTAACAAATAAAACAAAGATTTTCTTTTGTTTCTTGAAGCTCAACAACATTCCCTTTCCTTTCCCCCCGCCAGATATAAATCATTGGGTTGACTTGTTTAGTTCTTTGGCACCAGCATCACCAAGGTTGGAGTTTGGGAAAATTAGATGCTCTCGATGAGCTCTAACATTGCATGAATATATTCACCAAATGGCACGCTGTGGCACTGGTTCATATCATATTCAAATTAAGAGGCATAAACAAATCAAAGAGCTGATGTCTCTTTTCTCGTCCTACAACCTTTCTCTGATCACTCATTTATTCTTCAGTAAGAAACACTTGAAGAATTGAACATTTATTGCAAATGGTAATATGGTTATATCTGGTGCAAAATGCTCTGCTCTGAATGAATCCAAGCAGCAATGAGGATTCTGCCGGGAGCACTAATCCCCCAGAATCATAAGCACATTAACTTTACTATACAGAATTCCGAGAGAGCTGTAAACAGATATCAGATCTTTGCCAAGACAACCGTATTTAAAAAGCTTTAACACAAAGAAAGAAGGAGGAGGTTAGGGTGGTGGAGGGTGCTGCAGAAGCAAAGTTGATACATGAGGAAAAAGGGAACAGTGGCCAAAATCTGGACCAAAATGATCCCAGCTAAACTGGCATGACAACTCTCAACAGCTATACATTTTATTATTTTAGACTGCGCTTGGACAATTATAATTTTATACATTGCACTGCCATGTTTACTTGCTGCTACGGCTGCCTCTCTTCTTGTTTATATGCATGAATGTGGGCATGTATATGCAACAGTCTGATACAGTGTATTCATTAAAGGGGGAGACACAGAGGAGAAGGAAGTATCAGTAGGTTAAAGCAGCACTCCTTTACAGCCAGGTTGAGACTTGGGTTTCATTGGATTAAGAAAAAAAATATATATGAGTCAGGACAACTTAGTTAAGCTCATCAGTGTTATTGGCAAAATTCCACTCTACAGTGCAGTTGGATTACAAAGATTGATAATTTTAGTATTGATCAAACTTTTTCCAGTCATATAGCCACGTTTAACCGCACAACTCAACTTTCCAGGTATTTGCACTGTTCCTTTGCTGTGTTTGGGGAGCAATGACAACGTAATGTAATGCTATGAAGCCCCTCCGGTGGAACATAGTCTACCTTATTTCTTGTAGCTTTCTTTTTCAGTACCATAACAAGTGAGTTCCTGCTGAATGCATGAATGTGTGAGGTGAAATTGCTGTACTGTAAGTCATTGAATGGGACAATACTACTACTAGACCCCGAGGTTGCTCAAGGGTTCACTGAGAACACAAGACATTTCCTTGTATCAAATATTCAGTTTGACATAGTCAGGAACAGCAGTTTGCCCATTTTTCTCCACTTATCATCATCATCTTTTGGTTTTACGGATAAAATAAAAACAAATCACCTGTTCTTTCACTCCTCTTCTTAGACTCAGATACTGAAAAGCATGTCTCAGTGTCTTTAAAATATACATTATTAAATGTATCTATATTTGATTAATTTCCCTTTTGAGTGTTGAATTGTTTGCAGAGAAACATGGTTTCTTGCTAAATTACCCCCTTCTCACAGTAAAGTAAGTCATAATAATCTGGTTGATGATGTTGGGATATTGGCAGCACTGAGCTTATCGGAGGGATCTCCTTGATGTGACATGATTTTACAGTAAAGGGCTGTTTTTTCAGTGTTGCTCTACAATTGACAATACACAATTAATAACAACAATAAATAGCAATGCAATATGAAATAAAATATCAACAATAGATTATAGGGTCATTAGGATTTTAACCCAGGACAATGTTTAATTTTCAGTGCATCTGCAATGGTATTAGGGTTACCCTAGGACTATTTTTTCCTACATTTTACATCATATTTCTCCTCTGTGATTGTTCATTAGAAAAGAGTACAAGATAATATGTCTTTGGGTAAATGTGTGCCCTTGCAGACAAACAATACAGGGTTTTCCACATGATGGCTGGGTCCTTCTAACAAAACATTCTGCTTTAAAAGAAAAAAAAATTGCAAGCCACAGAGGTCCACGACTGGCCCTGCGTAATGATAGGTACTGTAGATTGCTCTGGGTGTAGCAGTGAAAGAAACAGTCCACCATTTTGGGGAGTTGAATCCAGTGCGCTGAAAATCCATGACATGGTGACTGGAGCACAGCTACAAGGCTGAACCAGGGTGGATGGCTCCTAATGTTTACCATACAGACATGGTGTATATTTTCTCATTTAAATCTTGGTAAGATTTAAGAATTCCTTTAAGGAATAGCTCTTGGTGGCAGAGTAGATCTTATATTATAAAATTTGAAAGTGTGACACAGTCAGAAGGCATCCACCTTGGTTCAGCCCTGTGGTCCATTCACCATGTCATACTTTGTCAGCACACTGGATGCAAGTGTGTGCAGAAAAAAACCCTTTCATCTTATTGTTTCCAATATCAGTGGGCAAAATAATCATGTCCCGGATGAATAAGAATCATTACTGGTGAATTTCCCTATGAATCAGAGGTGACTGCAAGTAAAATGACTCAGTTTTACTGCAAAACAAAACATCTTTTTAGACTTTATATTACTGTTTTAACTTACTAACCAGTACTCTTCTGAATAGTTTTGGGACATACTTATTCCCAGTGTATATTGATTCTTTTTTATTATCTATGAGTCAACAGTGGATCCAGGCAATGAGTCATGGTTAATAATAATGGAGATGGCAGTGACTGTCTGGGGCCCCAGATGGATGGTTTCTCATACAGTAGCCTGCAGGCCAGCATCCTATACTGACTGCAACAGATTATAACATGGGTCAACTGAAACCCAACACTGGTTCAGACAATGGAGTGACACGTGCTGGCCTGTGCTGACACATGGGACGTGTACTTCCTTATTTGTATGTGCAAATGTGGATAGAAAGTCATGCGCAAACATACACTTCATACATTTGTAGGTCTGTTTCTCTCTACCTTTTAATCTTTCTCCTTTTCCTTTGATTCACTCGCTCACTTTATTGCATCACATCGTCCCTTTGTTTGTTACAGTAAGGGATTAGTGTGATTATTGATTTTATTTAAAATTCTCGTTCTAACTTGGAGAGGGTGATCTGGAGGAAAGAGATGGACTGTGTGAAGAGATGATCAGTCAAAGACACTTTCTTATATCTTCTTTGCTCATCAGTTTTCAGGCTTGATTCAAAAGACATGAAACTGAATGTGTTTTTTACACACTGTCACAACAGCAACATACCAAACACGCTTCCCCCTAATTTAGTTTATTACACAAAATATGATCTACTGTTTTTTTTTTTCACCACTAAAAACTTATATAATGAGGCTATTTCTTATGGAAAACAATATGTGTCAAACTAGAGGTAGTGAATGTATGTCAATGATTTACTCTCATAAATGTACTTACTGTTACAGTATATAGTAAGTATGAACAATAGGAAGTAGAATCTTTGTGTCAGGGAGCAGGTGTGCTTTCCTCATAGCAAAATGTTACATACTCCAAAGAGATTAAATTGGCAGTAATGCAACAATGCGGATGTATATGTGCTTGTGGTTGGGGGTGTATGCTTGTTTTTGTGCATGTACTTGTGCTTCTATAATACACTTCTGAGCATCTGCACCCACACCGCACTTATACGGAAGCATGTATACAGTATAGGTGTCCATCTGTTTGCAGTTGTACATGGGTAGATTTGAACCTTCCCGTGTTCTCCCTTGAGTCCACATTATTATTGTTTGGTTTGGGGGTGATGCTAACAAACCTTCTGCACTGCTAAACTAGGCCACTGCCTGGCTGCCGGCAAAAAAAAGGGGGGGGGGGGGATGATGAGACAGAGAAGGGGAAAGATGTGGAGAGAGTGAGAGGGAGAGAAAAGGAGGTAATGATGAAATTACATAAAAGCGTAAATTATCGTGGAGCAAGTCGTTCCCTGTCCTTTTCGAATGGCGCTCCTTACATGTCACAGTGACCCAGATTGCTAGCATTATCATGTTGCATCAGACAGGGATAGCAGGTATAGCCAACAAAATACAAAAATAAATAGATAGATCTTGTCTCAGTTTAACAATAATCTTTGCTGAGAAGAAAAGGATGATATACGGGTGGTACTTTTTTGTTAGTATTGTTGTAATCTGCTCAGATTTAAGAACATCAGCTCAGCGTCTAGGAATCTGAAACGCAATGATCTTAATGCTGAGAGGCCTAAGAGGCTTTCATGCTCATCTAGAATCTATTGTTTCATGCTAGTAGTGAAGATCCAACTTAAAGCCTTCTTTACTTTGAACCCTGACATTGATCCACTGAATCTCTTATGACACAATCCCATATCAAAATTAAGATTTTGTCCCTGCTGTGATGTTTTGCTGGGTGCAGCTGCAGGTGGAACCTGCCTGGGGTCGTCCATGAATGGCCTTGTTGGTAGTTCAGTCCCAGTCTCTTCCTGTCACCTCTGTTGGTGGTGAGGACAATAGAGGGAGAACCCAATACTTATCCTTATGCTTCCTTTGGTTACACTCATGGAGGGCCAAATCTGCAAATATGAGTATCACTCGGTATCACTGCGTGATACCCAGCGTGGTGTTAATGACTCAGACATCATTCTTGGATGTTGCCAGGTTTTTTTCCATAAGCTTGGGATTTTAATTAATATGAAAAATGGTAGTAGATTAATGGGCATCTGTATTATATCAATGAAATCAGACCACTGTAAGTATAGCTTTGGGCCAAAGTTCAGTAAGGAAGATCTTTCTCTCATGTTTCACCTCAGTCCATAATTACTTTGCAGACAATTATATCATTTTTCTAGACTTGGCCTACATTTACACTATTTTCTCTCTTATTAATTAGCTTCCCTTGCCTATTTGTAATTATTCCATAATGGTGCCTAAAAAAGCCCCACAAGTAAACCTTCTTTTGTATCCACATCCAAAATCATTTTTAGCACATCAGTACATCAACAGTAAATCAGTAATCAAGAAAAGTGCTTCCACTTCTTAAATCAAGTATTGTTTTATGGGCACATAATAAAGTAAATACAATACAAAGCTAGCCATCGTGACATAAAGAGGGAGAACATGGAGGCAGAGAAAAGGGGAGAAACAGGGACATTGTGGAATGGGTCTGATAAAGAGAACAAAAGATGTGACACCAGATATAACACAAGCTGTGACAGATCACATTATGAAACTTTCCCTTGCCTGTTAAATCTCAGAGACAGACATGTTTGTGAGACACAGAAAGTGAGTGAGAGAGGAAGAGAGACAGAGACAGAGAGACAGAATGACAGTATGTGTGAGAATCAAAAATAATGAGAAAGGACTTTCTGGTCTGCTGTGAAGAACATGCATCCTGAAAAAAGTCAGATAAGGATAACAGGTTACACATTAAACAAATAGCCAAGGTCCACAAGCAAAACACAGCAGAGTAAAATGAGAGAAAAGAGTGGGAGCAGAGGAGAGGTGAGATTTGAATATGTCGAGAGGGAGAGATGAGCTTAATTTTCTCACTCGTGGCAAAGACAAAATTCATTGTTTGATTCTCTTAGAAGAAAACACAGCAGAGAGCAAAAGTGAGGAAGAGAGACAGGAAATGGAGGATGGGGGGACTGGGGTCGAGAAGACAGACGGCTCAACCAAAGAGGAAGAAGAGAGCTTAGATGAAGTGGTGTAATTAGGGAGGGAAATAGAGAAAATGAGGCTCTGATAAACAAAACAGAAAACAAATCAGAAAGGAGAAATAGGCAGAGAGCTAAACTAAAAACAGATGCAAGGAATGAAAAATAGAGATGCCAACAGGCCCAGAGTGCAACAGATCTGTAAAGAGACGCAGACGTGAGTGTGCCACATCAATAGTCGAGCTTGGAAAATTGCAAGGAAGACTAATTGCGGGAGGTGTGTTGACACTTTTAGATGTAGAAGTAGATTACCAATGGAACGACTTTCGTGGGAGCTGATGTCAAAGGCACACAAACAGCTCGATTCAGAACCAAACATTTTGAAGAGAAGAAGGAAAAAAGCAAAATTTTCAGTGGTTTGTGTTCATGTGAAAGGTGTGATGAGAGAAACAAGAAACACGCAACACCTTCCCGTTTCCTTCCATGTAACTCCAAATAAAGCTGGGGTGTGTGCTTCAACACACATACACATGCATTGACCGACACACACGGACAGACTCAAACACGTTGTGCGGTGTGCTGGAGGCTTGTAATGGGCTTTTTACCAGCATATATTAATTCAATTCAATTTTATTTATATAGCGCCAAATCATAACAGAAGTTATCTCAGGGCACTTTTCATTTAGAGCCACCTCTAACAGCATTCTCACCTGCACCCATAAATCATCCTGAGTAGCACAGATAATGCAGCTATAGGACACTGAACTGTGTGTCATTTCAGCATGTTTTAATCATAGGCGGTAAAAAGAGCAAGAAGATAAAAAGGATGAAAACGTTCCATTAGGATGCAGTGCTGACCGCTGTCTCCTGCCCGCACAGGCCAGCTTGTCTTGCCTTATCCTGTCAATCGGTTGTGATCCTGTTGAGGCTGTAATGTATAATCATCACTTATCTGATGTTTAGCAATTTGTGTAGTCATAATACGCACCTGCTATCTCTCTCTCCTAAACCCAAATTCCATGCTCGCTCTTTCCCCTGCTGTCTCCCCTGCTGTCCCTGAAGCACAACCCCCCGATGGTGAAGTGTATTATCTCACACTAGGAGTTTTAAGTAACTGCCACTTAGCTTTTTTTTAAATGGCAAGAATTATCAGCCACAATTGCAGTCCTTGTAAGATTGCAGTCATGGACTATCATGAGACAAAGACTAGATGCTTCTACGTGACTGAAGAGACTACGCGGATCAGTGTTCTTTCAGCACCTGTCCCCTGACCCAGTCACAATTGAAACTGGGATTTATCAGACCAGACAATGTTTTCACTACTACAAGCCCACTGGAGCCTCTTCTTGTATCTCAACGCTAGCACTGAAACCTGACTGCTGACATTGTCACTCATTCACTAAAAACACCTGATGGGTTTTGTGCTCCACCACGGACATGTGATGTGCTCATGACACCCACTGAGTCCTTCTCGTTTCCCTTCTTATTGCATCCCATTGCTACCTGCTGCTGCCACAGTCTACTTTCACCACGAGGCTCGTTAAAGTTTCATCTAACCATATCTTGCGCTGTTTATGAGTTTTAAAAATGTTTTATTCTGTTGTTGAATTTGATGTTGAAATACATGATTACACAAGTTAATGATTTATTTTATCCCTCCCTTGATGCATGTGTCATGTTCTGGTCAGACAACTGATGTGACAGAAGAACTGAGCACAGGTGAAGTTGGCACATCCCTGAGTTAAATAAATATTTATGAAAACAAAAGTAGACCAAGGGAATACTGGCTTGTCATAACATAGATGTCATACCCAGCTATGTTTCTTGTAATGTCTGTGTTATATTTGTACATTCACGTCCCTTACATTATATCCCTGAGTGTCACAGCTCACAGATATCAATGATACTTAACTATTGTATTTAAAATGCTGCATGCTGTAATGTTTCCAGTTAATATACTGGAGATTTGAAAATTTATAAAACATGTGCTGAAAGATTCCTTTCATAGTGTTACATACCCATTGAAATCATATGCGACGGTTGGGAATGGTTAAAATCTATACATTTGTTCTTGAATATTTAAAATCCTGATAGTCCTGTGTGCACAAATGAAGACACATTTAGATGAAAACGCATATAGGCAGACACAGTCCATGTGCTTACTAAAAATCTGCAGCAAAATCTGTACTGTAAAATCTACTGTAAAATCTGCAGCAGGCACAGACACAGAGAGCTGAGGTTTCCCAACCGTGTCTCTTGACACTTTGTCTGGCTGGTGCAGCACCTGTTGCCACGTTGAAAGGGCATGTTACCTGGTGTCGCGTGGATGGGATATGGCTGTCTACCAGAACACCCCAATGATCCAGGCCTAAGTACAGTGCAAACAATAGATATGCATGTGAAGCTGTTTGTGCGTCTCATTGAGCACCTCCTCTTTTTCCACATGCATATTTCTTTTCTATTTTAATATTTAGACTGAATAGTTATAGCTTCTAAGACCCACAGCTTATTTGGTGGCTTTGGTTTTATTACTTTGCATATGTCAAGAAAGGTTTCAGATACTAAAAAAAATTAAAGCTGCAAGCAGCGTTGGGCGGGCCCTCGCACTTGTAGCGCGTCCGGGTGTGAGCTGGCCGAGTTGCACATTCTGGAGCTCTGCCGGTGCCGCTGTGAATTTGCTACGCGGTTCCGACGCCGCATGAAGTCACTTCCTGTGTCCCCTATGTGGAGCTACATAGCACTTGCCGCTATGAATATAAATCAGTATTGGTGTGTAGATGTCTGCGGGGTGGGAGAGTTATCAATCGCATCGTGTACTATTGAGACTTCATTGCCCTCTTCAGAGAAGACTCTGACTGCAACATGCGTCTTTGTAAAGAGAGAAACGGACCAGCAAACGGAAAAAGTCTCTAAATCTGCCTGTCAGCTCGCTCTGCTCCATTACATCTGAATTTACCATACAGAATTGAATACGAGTGCACTCCAGATTTAGCTGCAGCCAGCTGACCGTGTGCTTCTCCCTATACCGCAGTTCTGTGTCCATGCATGCAGCAAACTGAAAGCACTGTCTGTCGGAGCGTCTACGTGAAAAGAGAAGGAAGACATGGCTGGTAGTGTCTTCAGAGTTGTTAAACACCTCAGCGCACTGAAGGAAGCCATCTGACTGTGTGAGGGGCAAGATCGTTGATGTCTGCAGGCAGAGTAGGCCTAGAGCTCTCCTGTCTGACTGGTCCACCAATAGCAGAGAAGATGACCCCTTGAGACACAGCACCTCCTCATTTGCATAATGAGGCAGAAATGCATACAGAAATTTAAAAAGGACAGGAAGAAATAAAAGAGAAAGAAAATAAATAAGGTAAATAAACACAAAGGAAGAATAAAACAGACAAAAATATTAAAACACACACATAAATAAATACATTTAAAAAATAGTAATAAATAAAGTTGAAGATTATAACGGAGAATAAATAAATAAGGTAATTATAACAAAGGTGAATAAATAAAGGCACTAATTAAAATATATACATTTATGTCTCCTTGTATAATTTAATTACTACCTACATTTATTTATTTACTTTATTTTTTTGTGTATTTAATTGGATGCTTATTTGTTTATTTAGCACTTATTTATTTTTGTATTTATTTCTGACTGTGTCAGGATCGGTCCTCCATAGCGGGGTGGGAGAGTTATCAAGCACGTAAAGTTTGGTTCAGATGTGCGCATGTACACTGAAGTTACAACAACTTCCTGTGTCATGGCGAAGACTTGATCTTTGACGCCACGCCACGGACACGCCCATTGACGAAAACTCACAGATAGCACAACTTTTCATCTTCAATGCCTTTAGAAGGCACAGCAGAAATTTGAGGTCGGTCGGACTAAATCCCTAGGAGGAGTTCGTTAAAGTACGAAGTGTGCAAATCATCCAAAATTTGACGTAAAATTCAAAATGGCCGACTTCCTGTTGGTTTTAGGGCATCGCTCCAAGAGGCTTTTTTGTGCGTCTGGACAAGATACACGTACCACAGAAAATTCGTGCACGTAGGTGAAACGTGCGGCGGGGGCTGCTTCGTTAAAAGTCACTTCCTGTTGCCAGCAGGTGGCGCTATGACTGTGGGTAAATGTCAGCATGTACATGTCAGCATGTACATGTGTTCAGGGCGGGACTCTCATCCTAAAATGTGTCTATTTTCTATACATAAATTAATTAGGTGCTAACTTCTTGTGAAAATAAACAACAGATTTTTCTACACAGAAGTTGTAGGTCTTCACATATATCCTCCATACAGAGTCTGATATGAAACCACAGTCTAGCAGCTGTTTGAGGACCTGCACTGGCCTTAACATTTAGCTGCAGTGGATGCTCCTTACAAAGTGCATTGTTTCTGCAAATGTTTTCATTTCTTAAATAGAGACAAATGTTCCATGAAGTCAATTAGTTACAACCACTACGCTCCTAAGCTTGTGCTCCTGCACGTGCTCAAACTCATGAGGGACATAACAAGAGACGGCATCACACAACATGCTAGAAACTCAGTTAAACTCCCAGTACAGTAATATTTTTAACTAATCCATGCTCCTTACATGAATGTTACATTGACTGCATTTAGCCGACATGTGCATCTTTCACTCAGTAAAGTGAACATAACTGTGATTTATTGGCTGATAATGAAGACAGTTAGTGAGCAAGACTGAATATTATCTATGAGATTGTTACTGTGAAAGTAATGTTACTGTAGTGAATGGGTCTTCCACTGTTTTGTTGTCCAGTGCCATTATGTATCATTATTGTATGATTTTTTTATTGTATCATTATTGCAAATAATCTGTGTACCTGAGTGTTGCTAAAACAACAATAAATGTAATTGAACGTTGTGAAGCAAAAAATGCGTGATCCATGCTAAAGTAGCTGGCTGCCCCTGCCTTGCATCACTATAGGCTAGTATAAATAAATTGCTCCACATTTGTTTTGTACCGTTACATCATTTTTTGCACAATAAAATCACTTTGACTGTGGTACATAGGACAGTAATATCGATTGTGTTAGCTAGTGAAATAATGTGGAAAGCCATACCGTTACAACTCTTAACATGACCCAACTGAAGCACAAAATCACAATATATTTCACATTCTTTGTAGCAATATTAGTTTACCTGTCCAATACAAGCGGGAACCTCTGAATTCTTAATCCATGCAGAAGTAACAAACCTGCATTCTATCTAATGGCCAGCAGAGGACCACTCCACTAGTTGCAAAAAGAAGTTTGGTTTTAAGCATGTTTTGTGCTAGCTAAAATTAGCATCCCAGTTAATATCACAGTTATTGTGAATTCTTGTTTGGCCTGACGGGATTCAGCACATGAAACTTTTTTGTTGTGCTGGGAGCCAGTTGCTTTTTTGGTGTTAGCAGACTTCAAATGTGGTGTTGCTGTGTGTACCATTCAGAATCAGTAGGCAAGAGGCTTGGGAGCGCAAAATGCATTGCATCCAGTACATTCCTTCACATAGGATGCAGAATAGTGGCTATTCCAAGGGACCAAGAAAGCAGGAGTGTGGTTCATTTTTATGTGAGGTAACAACATGTTCACAAATAGGCAGTAAAAAAGTAATTAATTGATAAGTGGTTTAATTAAAAAACTACATATAGCCCCTTTAATGCCCTATTGCCCCTTGAGTAATCTGTGTTTGAGTCTAAAATATCCCTTCCTGCTGGAAAGACTGACCCAGAGGGAGTAAATTGCAGAGTACACAAGGTTAGCAGAGGGTGTCAAACATCTAAAGGATGGTCTGCTTTGTTTGTGGTAATTATTGTAATGTCTCCAATTCAATATTGTAAAATGCCACAAGCATAACATTTTCTAACCACATTGTGTAAATAGGCATTTCTCTGCCTGCTATTATCACATCACATGTAAATAAACACTGTGTGCACAGCAAGTTATGCTTATAAAAACATATCCTGTACACATACTATATACTATACATGCACATTCATACACACACACACAGATACAATGGGAGTTAAACTAGAAGGGTACATTTTGTTTCTGGGATTAAACAGTAGCTCCAGATGTGAGTAGATGTTTTAATGAACTCACTGCTCCTCAGCTGGACACACGCACACATTACTCAGTACACGGGATTAGTCAACATTACAAGCTGCTCAGTGGCCTGTACTACGAAGGGAGTTCAACCTAATCAGAGTTAACTCGGGGTTATCAGGCTAACTCAGGATTGACAAAATCTGGCCGCCTACACGGAGTTAAACGGTACTACGACGGTGGATAAGATGTTGGTCAGTCCGTGTTAACTCTGTGTTTTTTCACAACGGTGCATGCTCCGTATTTCTCCAGAGGAATGCACGTTGGTAGTGTCAAGATATTATGAATGTAAAGACAAGTTTAACAGCAAATCTATCGTGGCGGCTGGCCACAAATAGCAGTAAATTTGTAGCCTAATTATCTTCAGTGTTCTTATTGTAGTTCAAATCTCTATTATGTAGGTTTATGGACTATTAATGTAAATGTAAATGTTAAGATGTAAAGATATAACTGCACATAGGGTCCATTGTAATAGGAAAAAAATGGTGCCAGCGGAGAGGGTTAGTCCTAATAATCAGAATTTAATTTCCAAGATTAATCTATTTGTAGATAAAAAAACTTGAATATTCTCTGACATTATAGTCACAAATTTATGAGAGAAACTTCACTTTGCAAGGCTGCAACATCACACACACATGTCTGCAGTGTATTATGCATGCACTGGAAAGTTATATTAGACTTCACAATTGTAAAAATTTAGCAGTGAGGAAATACTCATGAGTTTAGCCCACAATCACTATCATGTACCGTAGGGACTTTGCCGTGGATTGGGCGCATTCAGGAGAAAACACCAGAGTGATTTTTGATTTTCTTTTGTGACATTAATTTCAGGGAATTTCCAATTTTTCTTCTTGTAAATTTCCCTCTTTCATCTAGGATTTTTTTTTCTTGGTTTATTAACCCCGACCCTGGCTCCATATTTTTTGAACACTTAAAATAGTCAATCTAAATATGTGAAAACACTTAGGATAATTAAATTATAGGCTACAGATGGGCTACATCTAAGAAACTGTCCCGTTATTTAATTAAGATCTCCTCCCTAAAATCACTGAGGCTGCAGTGCTCGCTGTATAACGCTGATGCTGATGTGTTTCCTAACTTAATTTCAGCTGCAATCGCAGTGGAACTAGTCAGGATGAAACATAAATATATTTTATCAAGTCATGTGTATTAAAAGTCTACTTCTCATCATTAACACTGGGTACAGATGTGGTGTGTAGTCCGCATACAGGGTAACCTTGAGTTAACAAAATCTGCTCAGAGCAGTTTAGAGATGCAGCGTAAATTGCCATGGCAATAGTCCTCGGTTAACACCTACCCACCTTTCGTAGTACGGGTTAATCAGGAAGTTACACCTGACCTCACGAAGTTACTCCACAGATACACTGAGCTAAATATCAAACCTGTGTGTAAGAAAAGCATATACATAGCATTTGGATCTATGTGTGCTATAGAAGTGTTGATTTTGTTTGAGATATACTAGACTTGGTTATATATACTGGACTTGGTTGAAGATACTGGAAAAGTATTCCAGTATCTTCATCCAAGTCCAGTTGCCCTTGACTTTAACCTTCGTTGGATATCTTGTTTATAGCCTTGTCAAAAACATGACGTGGGCACACATTGGATTTCTTTTGACATGTCACTGTCCTCAGATATTCCTGTGCTTAAGAGTTGTGAGTTTATGAAGAAAAAAAAAGCCACACATACATGAATGTGACAACCAATTATAAGAAAAAGTTAACTTTTAGCATTCAGTGCCAGGCTAGTATGCACCCTACTGGCACCAAGTGCTGAGTAAAGAACTGCAAATACTTGAGCCTGTGACTACATTCACAAGATTTATCACCATTTCACCCTCCCTCTCTCTCTCTCTCTCTCACCCCAATTGCATGATCACTCACTCCTCTGTTCTCGCAGTAAAACAGTTCTCCAGTATTTTACATTCGCACTCCATTCCCTCTCTCCTCTACTCCGACCACACACTCCATCTTCCTTGATTTCCACTCTTAACCCTGCTCCCCCTTAATTGATCATCTCACCTGTCTTTCATTCTCTCTCTTTATCTCCCGGTCTTCATTCTTTTCTTTGGGTGCTCCCCTTTGAACTGGGACCCATTAGTCTCCCACTTGCGACCAGATTCTTCAGTACAATGCAAGCAGCCCAACATGAGTCTTCAAGAAAGGTGCGTAAATCAAATGTAGTCATTTCAATCAAATTTAATTCTACCAACATTCTCATACAGAAATATATGGCAAACTATGAACTAGGGTTCTTTGGTGCAGCACTGTTGTTTTTGTCATCAGAATCACCCCTGCACCTTTACCCATTCGTACAGATAGAATTAGAAAAGTAATAAAAGTATAAATCCCTGATAAAAAGAGTAGAGAGTAGAGTGAGATTATTATTATTTATGTGAAAAGGCTCTGACATTTTACTCATCTTTGGTCTCATTTATGTGGAATATAGTGTGTATGAAGCAATTACAATTTAGAAATGTTACCATTTTTTACCACAGACAGAAGTTTGTTTTATTTTTATTTTTGGAGTAAAAGTAAGGTAATTTGAAGATTTTTATTTAAAAGTATGAACAACTTCTAACATTTATTTTGTCACTCAAAAGTTACATCTAGGGAAGAATGCCTTTTTCTAGTATTTTAATTTTTTTTTCACAAGTCTGCCAGACCCCACGACCCTGTACGCAGGATAAGCGGTTGACGATGGATGTATGGATGGAAGTCTGCTAGTCTTTACAGTCAAGCAGGCACAGAAAGGGGGGGATGGAAAGGGAACATGTGAGGGAGAGAAGTAGCTATACTGTATCCAAATGTGTGCATCTACAGAAGGTGTGATGAGATGAATTAAAGATTGAAAGTGGATGGAAGGTAGTAAGACATGGATCTGCCTTGCTTCAGTAAGGTGATGAGGTCAGATGGTGAGAAGAGGGCTGTGGGAGGGGGGTGGAGGTAGAAAAGAAGCCGAGAGAACTGGCACCAAGCAAGAAGGAGAAAAAGATAACAGACAGAGCGAGAAAAGAAAGTGTGGGAGTGAGGGAAAGCATTTGTGATTAGTGGAAAAAAGTGAGAAAAAGAGGGAGAAACGGGGAGGGAGGAGGAGAGACAGGGAGAGCATGTGATGACAAAGAACAATGTTGGAGAAAGTAAACAGCTGTTCTTGAGTTGACACTGGGAAACAGATAACAAAAACAAGCCTCATTATAACTCCTATTGTCCCCTGGGCTGCTTTGGAAATTTTGGAAGCCGTCATTATCACTTCAACTGTTATTCTCAATCTCTCTCGACCTCACTCTCTTACACCTTACTGACAGCTTGGCGGGGGTAAGACTATGCTCCCATAATTATGTCTGTTTTATTTTCTGTCTCTTTCTTTTCTACCTGACACCCTCCAGCAAGCCACCGCAGGAGATCCAATTTTAAAAAGGGGGGAATCAATAGATGTACCTTTGCTCAGAGCAGTAACAATGTCCAGCACCCACTCTCGGTGGGATGATGCACACGGTGGTGTTTTCAAATAAACAAGGTGGAGTGCTAGCAGTTGTTTGTCTGTCTGTGTGTCTGTCTGTGTGTCTGTCTGTCTGTCTGTCTGTCTGTCTGTCTGTCTGTCTGTCTGTCTGTCTATCTATCTATCTATCTACTGTTTTTCCTGTCCTCTCTTTCTCTCTGTCCGTGGGCGACAGTATTTTTTCCCTGTGATGATACGTGCATGTAGGCATATCAGCATATGGCCTGTGATAATACAGAAACAGACGCTGGATGGGAAGAACAATGGCTTTGGTTGTGATAACAATGGCTTCATACACTGCTGACTGCAACGCTAATGATCGCTGCCACATTCTCACTGTTTTGTAAGCCAAGTGGGCCTTGATTGCACACATATAAATCACAATTTTAGCAAAAGCACACAGTAATAACAAGCAGCGTGATTGGTGTAATTAATGTATTTCTGCATTTCACTACTTTCACATGAGAAAGGTGTATGTAGTCATATTTTTAAACCTGTGCTAGAACTATTCAGAGCAGGATATGAAATGGAGGAAACGACGAAAACTCTAATGACCCCTGCAGAGGATGTAATTTTTGCCAGGTGTCACAAAGACAACTCTCCGCCAACGCCCATTTATTACATCAGAATTAAAAACAACATATCAGTCTGTGTAGTTATGCAGAGAAATGACACTGAACTGAAACTGAATAATTACACGGAAATAAAAACTTACTTCACTAACAAAGTTCACGCCAATGTGAGGTATTAAAAGGTAGTTTATTTGGATAATGAGTTGTATTTATGATGGAGGGATCAAGGGGAGAGGGATGTAGGGGTCAAGAATGGAGGGATGAACGGGGTTGTTTAAGATGGGTGGCTGGCGCGGCTAAGATCGAGACTCAGTGTGGGGGCTTGTCTCAATAAGTGGCTTGCTTATCAACCCCCTGTGGTTCCTGTTATAGCAGAATTATGGATTTTAACATGCATGTCTTTGATGGTAGGAGGAAACCAGAGCACCCGGGGGAAACCCACGCAAGCATGGGGAGAACATGCAAACTCCACACAGACAGGCCTGGGCTGACTGAGGTCTGAACCCGGGACCTTCTTGTTATGAGGCCACAATGTTGTCACTGGGCCACTGTGCTGCCCATTAAAAGAGTTGAGAAACAGGGTTTGGGGGGGAGAGATGTGAGAACTGAGAAACAGGAGAGAAAGGGGTTAGACGGGCTTATATACGCAGTGCAGGTGATTGGATAAGAGAGGCACAAGTGGATGGAATGAGTGAAGTACAGGTGGTTGGATTGGAGGAATTGAATAAGGCGTAAGTGGCTGAATTAGTGGGAGAGAGAGGCGTGGTCCTGATCCTGAACTTCATATATATTTCTATACTAGGAGGAGAGGCATTTTTCCTGAGGCACAAGGCAAGTTCAGAAGCAACATTCAGGTTAGTCAGTCTATTAGTCAGTGAGCCAATGCTCTCTCTCTCCTCATAATAATGGAAGCTTACTCAAACATCAAAATCAACCCCACCATGCATTTTATGAAACGGAGTAGTTGTGCGATGTCGATGATCCATTAAGCAAATTGGCTTCTATGAATGGCAATGATATTACTAGAGCATGGGAATACAGCAGAATGGCTCCGAGTTTTTCAGCATTACATCAGAGAATGATGTGATTTTGCAAGTACTCCAAATGAAACTACAAAATACATGCCCTCTAGAACGACACCTTTTGTGATCTGACACCCCTTTTGGCAGGATGACAAAATTAGTATGTGCCTTCCACAACCATTACAATTCCCTGTTGAAAAAATGAATGCTTCAAGATGTGACAACACTATGCTTACACAAGACTGTATACTATCTGATCTGAAAAGTAAAGTGGAACAACAACTGCTACAATATACTAGGCATGAGAGTTACTTTTAAGTTTCTCCTTCAGAACTAGCCATGCAGAAGTAAAATACAGAAGAAAACCTTACATTTTGTAATATGTCACACTCTTGAATGATCTGCAAAACTTCTCTGTCTCTATATTGTTTACTGTGGCAAAGTTTGTGAGTTGGATTGTCTTTTAAACAACTTTTAGGGCTTTACACCTATTTACCAACCCGTGCAGTGTGCACTAAGTAACTAACAGGTCGCTCTCGTTCTAGGCTACCTAGATAATATAACCCTGACATGCTTCCCAGGTTTAAAATAACACAGGGCTAGGTCTCAGACGACATACTGTTCCTCATTTAGTGCTCCAGTTTCATCTTCTTGGCTATGTATGTGTGTGGTGGTGATAGGTGTGTGTGTGTGTGCGCGTGTGTGTGTGTGTGTGTGTGTGTGTGTGTGTGGTGTGTGTGTGTGTGCATCTTAATTGAGACCCCACTGCACACACATTCACACAAATTATGGCCCAGTAATAACTTCCCGCAACTATTCTAAAAATACTGTATATCCAAACTTTTTAATGGCACATTTGAGTAGAAGGCTGCAGCAGAGAGTGACATGAAAAACAGCACAGAGCAAAAGGTTGGATAAAATGCAGCATCGCTTGGGAGCTGAACTCAAAATCAGTGACACCTCAGTTCAGTTCTTCACAGCAGCCGTGAATCTGGCATGTGTACACCAAGTTGAGACGCTTGCTTGTTTACTGAGCACATCATCACATCAGTCCTGTGTCTTGCATGATTTTAGATTCTGCAAGTGTCTGTCAGTTGTTTTACAAAAGTAATGTGAACAGACATTCATTAGGCTATTACAATATTTGGTGTTAAAATAGGCCACATATTGCTTCATAAAGTAATTTTATTGTAAGTTCATATGTACAGATAGATCGTCTCAAAATGGAATAAGATAAATAAAAATAAAATACAGTATATCTGAAAGTGAAGTCTGACTCGGTGCTACTCATGTCATAAACACGGTGAAAAACTCTGCAGAGCTGTGAGACTACAATCAGTGGTTTCTGTTCAAACAGATGTGTAATCTAAGCAACTGGGCCAAACATAAACACCACTTCACTGCAGTTCCACACATATGCACACAACATAGCACAACCATTGTCATCACACTGATAAATAAGATTGAGCGCAGACAGCCGAGTAATTGCATGATATCAAAGATGCTTCTTAACGGTGAGACTGTAAGAAGTGAGATATCTAATATCATTCATCGTTACACCAGTGGGTGTCGCATGTCAGTCCAGAAGTAAAAGTAGTGTCAAATTTCTGCACTTGGTTAAGAGACTGAGGAAGAACCTCCATCAACGAATTTAAAGCAACCATCAAAGGCAGTCTGTGATCGTTCTATTTAACTTGCCAGGTACAACATGTGGATTCCCTCACAGCTATCGGCGTTGGACCTCTCTCTCCAAACTGGTTTTTTTTATTACAGTAATAGCTTCAAGTAGACTAAAAGCAGCCTCTCAGTCGATATCTTACTAATACCCACGTATTTGATTAATTTCAGTCGGGTTTCACATCTCTCCACAGGGCAGGTAATGAGTGTCCTCATTCTTGCTGATGCTGCTGATGCTCTCTTCACTTCAACATATCACATTCCCTTATTAGAAGACAGAGAATCTAGACTACAGGAAGCTCCAGAGAGTCGTGCATGGGGAATCAAAGAACAAAATAAGTTATATTCCTCATAGGTTTTTTTCACCCCTGCTGTAACTGGCGTAGTTGATACTAGTGATACTGTACAATGACAGCTACACTTGCTGATGTTGGTTATGACAATTAAGATGCCAAAGAGTGTCTGGAGGATGTGAAACCTCACTGAAACAGAAGACACTTGAACAGCCTGTTTAACGGCGTAGGCTATTAAGGCCTTAGTAGACATATACGGCCATACTCTGATCTCCGTAAACCCCCATCCCCCACCTACTTCCCCCTTTTTCCTGAGAACAGTGAACGTTACAGATTACATGCTCCTAGAAATGTCACATCACTCATAAAATATACATGGTAGATATCCAATCAAAATACACTCACACATATGCACTACTCCCTGCTGTGAGGAGTATCTGCCCATGAAACAAATGCACTCAAAGAAAAACCCCAAGCTGGGTGTAGATGCACAAAATCACCATGGGAGGATTGTCTGAATGATGCTTCATTCTTTCTTTGATCTTATTTCTCTTTTTCCCCTGCTTCAACCTCTGACTGTCAGTCACAATATATATTTTTTTAGCTGAACTGCTATTGTTTAGCAGTTGCTTCTGGATTAGGTTGTTGCAAGCATATTGCTCTGATTACAGCACTAGATAGGTCAGCTTATGCAACATGTATGGCTCGCTGCATATGGGGTGTCTCTCTTTCTCTCTAATACTCTCCTGCTGTTTCTTCTCTTGTGTTCTCCCACTCTCTTGGTTTGCTGGTAACACTCCTGGTGAATTATATGACCAAACTGTGTTTAGTTATTTTATAAGGTCCAGCGGAATGAAGACCATGTCCATTCGTAAATTCCTGTCCAATAACGGAAATTTGAACATGTGATTAAAATATATAATAAACAAACTGATTGGCTGCCTGCTCTAGTCTGTCAGGCAGTAAATTGATGCTTAAAAACCATCAATTTGCACCGAAGTTTTGCCCAGCATAAGTATAAAATACTAAATGGATCATAGAACGCATCATTACTGGTGAGTTCACCATCAGGCATCAGCAAACAGTAAGATTATAAATTAATACACAACCAAAAACCAACCAACCAGCTATTTTTCTATTAATCATTTTAACAGTTTCCCCTTTCGCCTGTACTAGAAAATGACGCTAGAAAATGTTCTGTTTTCATCTGGTGGAGAGCAGGGCCGTAATGTGAATGTCAGCGTCGATTAGCAAGGATAAAATGATGCTCGGGCAACCTCCTACTCTCCTCCTACAAAAACACATTGCTCTTTCTCAGACTTAAATGTTCTTCATTTGCACGTTATGTACATGCCCCTGCTATCAAAGCAATGATGTCTCTTCATGTCTTGCGTTCTCCTCTGTTCTCTTTATCTCCTCTCAGATCATCCCCATTTCACCCTTCCCCCCACTCCCATTATGTCTCTTCTCTTCCCTTCTCTTTTTCTCTTCTCTTCTCTAATTAAGGGTAGTCAAACAGGCTACAGGCTGTGTGTGTGAGTTTCATGTTCTTATATCTCGGTGGGGACTTTAACCTGAATGCACACTAACCCATGGGGGACAAGTGTCACCATGGAGACCCCAATGGTAGAGACTGCTTTTTGAGGGTTAAGATGTGGCTAAAATTCAAGTTAATGTAAGACTAAGGAACAAGGGAATGAATTACTTCAATGAGATGTCCCCACGGGGGTAGTGGAACATTGTACTGTATCTATGTGTGATTTTAGTGATAGTTTGGTGTGATAGTTGGTGTCTGCTACAGCAACCACTGTAGCACTGAGAGTAAAGCTTGATACATTACATTGTCAGTGTACTGAGGATACACTATACCTTGAGAACCATATTGGACTGTCTCTCTCTTTTGCAGTTACATTTATAATTGCTATTTCTCTTTAGTTCTTTTTCTGTCACTGGCACTCTTACACAGACAAGGCACCAATAATTACTTCAAGGTTGCAGCTTCATTAGCCAACAGACCTGGCAAGCGGATTAACATTTCAAAGAGTGGAAGGAAAGAATGAGGGACAATGTTGGGAGCCAGGAAAAATGTGAAGTAAAAAAGTTGATTTTAAGCAGGAGAAAGATAATTGGATTGAGACAAAACACAACATAACATGACTTTTGATGCATATTTATATAAATATTTAATTTGCGCGCGTGTGTGTGTGTTATGTGTGTAACATACTGTTTTACCATCTCTCATCTCAGGAGTGGTGCAAATACTGTATCAAAAAGGAAAGGGCCAGTGATGTAACCTAATGTGAGCAGGATTAGTAAATGCTAGACACAGTATACTGGCACACCGGCAGCCACAGTAACACCACAAAAAAAAGGAGTAGGAGAGGCAGTAAACCAGCAAGAGATAAAGAGAGTAAGTGCGAGAGAGGCAAGGTGGAATATGAAATAGAGCACCAGCCACTGTTTTTCACAAAGAGATGTAGGGGAGTAAAAATGTATGTAGCTTAACAGCAAGAAAGCAAAAGAAAAAAGTAATGGAAAGAAAATGCCCCACTGATATCGGTGACAGACAGAGGTATAGACGACAGTGGTGTGAGTGCAGATCGATAGATCTGTGCATATAAACAGTGTAAGTCCTCTTACCATTCTCCCTCACTGTTGAATTTTAATCAACAGCCTGCATATGTGAACTCAATGATAGTGACTGTATGAAAGAGGAGACTGGAAAAGAGGACATAAGATGAGGAATTGAAGTTTGTTTTCAATTTGCATGCATCATTGCAATACACAATCTTAAACAAACACACAGTGGGAAAAGACATGACTTAAGTGCAGATCTCCACTAACGTCTAATAATATCAGTAGGTTGCAGCTCTGTTTTCTTGTACTCTGTTGCTGTTGTTATACAAGGGCAGCCAAAGCGCGGGTGTTGAGCAAATATTGTGTGCTTATAACTAATGAGTCAGAACATGATTTAAAATCCAAATGTTTGGACTCGTACATAAACGCACATGCATGCATCAATGTAGGACATTAAGCCAGATTCTTTTTTTTATTTTCTCAGAAAAGTTAATGCAGTGCAATTATATACAAAGTGGCAAAAGATATAAACAGCAAATTTGGCATATATAATTGCGAGGTATCCACAGTTGGGTAAGTGGGTGTAATTTTCAGCAAATTGTAGTGCCAGTAAGTGATGGCCTAGATGCTCATACAACAATCAGTTGACTAATGTTTTACAAACAAGAATGTAAATTTAAGTACAGTTACACTAAGCTAAGATCTGTCGGATATGAACATGTTTGAGCAATGTATGGGTGATAAACATTTTAAAAAGACAAAAAAACATGGTTTTGGTATGGTCCAATTCAGACACAAGTTAATGGTTTTGAGTGGGTTTTTTTCTTTTTTTTTTTTTAAAATAGGCCTGTGTTGAAACTTGGTTGGCAGCAGTGAAAAAGCAGCTAAAGAGAATTTAAATGTGCATGTGCATAAGTGATAGGGCGAGCAAAAAACTTGAGAAATAGGAATCACCACGGAGTCAAAATAAAAAAAAGGTCTCAAAAAGGTCATTTACAGGTGCCATTTTGGTTCTCAGCTACCTGAGATGCAAATTTACTAGTGGCAATTAAATCTAAAGTTAGCTGCAGTAACTTTTTCAAGACGAAAAGTACCCACATAGGACAATTTACAGCCACTTTGACATCTGAGATAATGAGAAAAGCAAAGTAATGAAAGTCTTAGTGGGTATCCATCAAAATAGGCTCAGAACTCATCAGTAAAACATGACACACCCTTGATGAGACTCAAACTGTGAGGTAATTTAATGCTTCAGCCCTCTCTCTCTCTCTCTCCCTCTCTCTCCCTCCCCCTCTCTCGCTCTTTCTCTCTCTCTCTCACACACACACAGACTTGCACAAAAAATGTCCATCTGAACTGCACACACAACAATACATGGACACATTGCCTAGTTGTTGCATACACACATAGCCAGAATGAAACATACACAAAGTCTCAGTTCTAGGCTGCCACCCAATCAATAATCCCATTATAGCTGAAAAGGCTCTTTTATTTGTTGTGATTGAGTTTTGGGGGAGGAGGAGGCATGGCTCATAATTAAAGCAGGATTTGCTAGATTGATGGTTAAATGGGGTAGATCGGAATGTAAGCAGACACTTGGGCTGTTGCATATGCAAAAACATCCATCCCTCATCAACAGTGAGCCTTTCCCTCTCTCTGAATGTAGTGGAGGTGTTTGTGTGCACTATTGCATCAGTATGAGTGGATACAGGGCCCATTTTAGTGAAAATGAGTGCTTGAACAGGAGTGCACATCCTTGGCCTCAGCTGAAATGTACTGTATAGTCTCGAAGCACAGTCTAAATAACTGGCCTTGAGTAGTTCCACATGTACTTTTACAGCCATGTTGAAGACACACACACACACACACACACACACACACACACACTCATTCACATTCACAAAAATACATCTTATTTTCATAGCCCTTAATAGATTTGATTATTTGTTTTCTTTCAGGTTCCTGTGAGGAGGTCCACTTTGCAATTTTAAGCCTTGCTTAAAGTGCCTTTAAGCAAGGCTCTTAACCTAAAATTCTGCTTTACTTACTAAATGGTCATTTGCGGTTATACTGGTCAGCTCTTATAAGAATAAATACACAGTGTGAGTCCTGTGTGCTCCCAGTGCAACAGCTCCCTCTGTAACAATCTCATCTTCATTGGCATTCACACTGCTGCAGTCACAAAAGCCTAATTTTCACTATTTCAGGTATTTGTTTGCTAAGTGTGGCACCATGGGATTGGTGATACAGTACATGGAACATACAACAACAAAAGCAAGCATTTCCTTAGCAAGTTCAACTAATTCTGTCAGTTTTGAGTGCACGCACATTAACAAGTGAGGCAGTCATCACAAGGATGAACTTCTTCAAGCTGCTTACAGCATCAGGGCATGGTTTGTTACCTGCTTGACAAAGGGTTACAGAATAGATTATTACTTTCCTTCATGTTTAATTAGGCCAGGGGTGCTTCCCTCCAAGAAACAATAGTGCATGAGCACAGTCAACATATGACTGGAAGGAGCCGTATGCAAACAGCTGAAGTGTTAACAGAACAATATTGGTAATGACTTTGAAATCTTAAGAGTGGCAGGCTAAATGTCTTTCTGAATCCCATCAAGTAAGTCAATAATTGCCTCCCTTAATAGCCTATAACGGTTAATAGTTTCTCTGTCTAAATATCCTCTCTTTAGCACGCCTGGAATGATGTGCCTTTGGCTCACTGCAATCATCCCTGTAATAGTAGTTTTACACTATTCCATCATGTGTCTTTGGTACTGCATCTGTCACCTAGACGGTCAGATTTTTTAATGGAATTGCACTGGGAACTTATCCTCAATCTATGTGAACAGCACTCAAAGTTAGCCTGTATTCACAGGGGATTGATTTAGTCTTGAAATGCAAACTTATTAGTTCATTAAATATACAGTAGAAGAAAGACAACAATGCGCTCACTATGTCCTGGGCAGCGCTATTAAGTGCATTTCCTCTCACTAGTTGTCAATCAGACGCATCAAAAAGTTTTGGTGCTCCTGTCAGACTCAAAAAGCCCTATAAGGGGCCCCTAGAGGCCATTCTGCTCCTATACCTGACGGGGCCAAGTGATTTGAAATGACTGACTAACTGAGAGTGCCATCCTCAGAGCCCACTGAGAGTTGGACACGTGGACTAAACAAAAATCTTCCAATCTAAAAAAAAAAGGGGATTTACTTATGTATGTGACTGTATCACTATCAGATGTAACTGTGTGCACCAATAAATACATTTCCATATGGTAACAGCTACTGAGAGTAACATCTGATATCGGTAGGTAGTCTTATGTGTACACATGCAACCATACATACACAAACACACACCAAAATGACTTACAAATTAAAGACAAAGCAACACACTAAAGTTGGAGTATTAGCGCTTCCAATATAACTGCTTGTTTCTGTCTTCTTGGGTGTGGCTTTCTCTGTAATGTTTTTATTAAACTTTAGGGGTTGGCTTTGGGTTGTTTTGTCCCTTTTAATGACTGTGTGGTTTTGTTACGTTAGATTACAGATTAACATATTTAACATCAGATGTATAACATCTGAAGTCTCTATCCAGAAGAGTGCAGTCCTAGGAACAGCTAAGATGCTGTGCAGAACCCTGAAACTCCCAGGCCTCTTGTAGAGGACCCATTTCAGCCATGGTGGGTGGATTTCAGCTATGGCGGATCACACTAGCCACTTTGGCATCTGAAATTACAAACAAATTGCAATTTGACACTCTGACACTACAACTCCCATGAGTACTAACTGCACATGTTTGCTCATTGGTCCATTCATGAAGCCTATTGTCTTGACCGACAACACTGTAAACAAGTTGACTGTGGAGATCAAACTGGCCGTCGGACTGAGGGCTGCTGTCAGCCTCCTGTCTTGTTTTAACCTGATGGTATAATCTCACAAACAGTCGTGTGAGATTATACCACACATACATCAACACGCACTGAGTGAGTGTGCATAGAAAAAATGCAAAGGAGAGAAAGAGAAAAGGCAGAGGTGAAACAGAGAAAAGCCAGGAGGAAAGAGCTGTTAAATGCTATAAAATATCTTCAGGACCATAGATATCTTCAGGATTAAGGGACATGGTGGTGTTTAAAAAAGAAAAAAAAAACAACTACTAGCAGGGCTGCCCTTATGTCACATTGCATCGTCATATCACAGCTACCTTTCCAGAGTTGATTCTATGTTTAAATAAAAATACTCATGCCATGTAGGAAAACAGGAGATGCGTTTGTATGGGAATAATCTGGAAAATAAAGACCTGTATTGTTTCAGGTGGACATATCTACAGTTACCCAGAGTTACCAGAGCTTCATGATGATCAACATAAATCCAGTAAGTGCTCTGAGGAAAGTCAGATGCAAAACAAACAATCCAAAAGTGCACAAAAAATTATATAGGCCTACATAAAATGTTGATCCCATTGCCTTAATTGTGGATTTTTTCTTAGACAAAAATAATTTGTTATTCTTTACTCTTATTTCTAATGCAGATCATTTTATTGTATTACAGTATTTAAAGCTGTTTCTGATGACAATTTTTTTTCAGTTTAGTTTTTATCTTTTTTTTTACACCCACACAGCCCTTTCATTATATACAATAAGAAGCTACTCTTTTTATGTGTTTAAGTATTATGTTTCAAACATGTTTTCAAAAAAGGAGCTTTACACAAAACCTTATCAGAGCTAATGATAAAATTAGTACATTTTTGCACACCAATTTTAGCACAACATAGTCATCTTTAATCATATAAAACGTATTTTCCCAATAACAAAAATGTGGCTAGTGAAAATGCTGTGTGACTTTGGAAAACCACGAGCCACATTGGCTTGTGAGCAAAAAAGTTGATGTCAAGCCCTAGATACAACACAATGCAAAATAATAAGCATAAGCTATGCAATTCAATATAGTACAGAGAATGATGTGATTATATGATAAATTAACTGAATCATAAATTACTTCACATGGTTTCTCTAGTACTTCAACTACGTAAGCATCTCATTTATGCAGTTTGTTTTTAACCTCTAAAATATTTATCTGGGGCAATAGCTAGCGCTGAATCTGAGAGGGAGGGGGAGGCAGACTTCTCCACACTCACATCATGTCGCCACTTCAGGTGAGTTAGTTTTTAGGTTAGTCGCACTGCCTGTATAGGGTTAGGGTTATTTTGGAAACTGCATGTACCGTGTCTCTTTTCAAAAGTCCAAAGTGTCTCCAAACATTTAATTTTTAGAAATTCTGAAGGACTTGTAGCCTTTCCTGCTCTTAATTTAATCTTAATCTAATTTGACACACCTTGGCATTGGTAGTAGCTGACAGACAGTGGAGATAAGGGAAAGACTTTAGGAAGAATCAATCTCAATGTAATGTAACCAAATTTATACCAACTGATTAGTCACATTTCTAAACAATAAAGGCATAGGGACCAATAATTGTATATAAATAAATACATTTTTACCAATGCAAAGATATTAGAAATGATACATCCTAAATTGTAACTGGTGCACACTTTTTTAATCAGGCCAATTGCTGCAGTCTCTATTCATTAGTCACTGTAACTTACACTGTGCATTTACAGCTTAACTGAGGCGTATTATTACTTATTATTTTTACAACTTTGGATTTATTCACACACTTTAAAAAGATTTATAATAATATCAGACACTGGGCCCCCCCAAATAGCCAAAATGTCATGATCCTCATTTCACAACACCTCTGTGAAGATACGAGATTGGCAGTCGAATCAGGCTTTTTCTATCGAAGCATTGAATTTTCGACTATTCGGGGTGATTATAAGTCTGTTCCTGACAGCAGCAATTCATATAATGACATATGATCACCACAATATGGTGCTAAAGGTAGATAAACTGAGTTGAGGTTACATTTGTCTTAGAGTAGTCAGTTTTTCTCCAACACAAGCACAGTAGGCGGGAAAGAGAACGGAGATGAAATAATTACAACAATTACTTCTTTTGCTTGACACACACAGCGCACTCACATATGCGTACACAGACAGAATATAATAGCTGTGGTAAGTGAAGTACTGTCAGCACTAATAACAGTGTTGCCTGTAAAATCAGAGCAATAAAGGCAGTGAAGATGGCTTAATACATGCCTGTGAAGACACTAACTAATGCTTTCACCCCATTGCCAAACTGTATGCCAAAAGCCTCACACACTGTAACGTTCATGACGCACATATGCAAATATACATACAGACAAAAAGCTCCAGGCTACTGTAAAGCAGAGCACATGTGTAACAGTGAGGTCATGTCAATTTGTATTGTTGCATACACGTAAGATTATATCTTCACTGGTATGGGCTTTGTGTATCTACAAGTACATACGGGTCAGACATGGTATATCCTTGGGGAAACACACATGTGAATGACAATATAGAAACACATGTCTGAAGCTATTGGTCATGCAAAGGAGTCCATGGTAAAACCAGTTTTTATATAAAAGAATCTACCTGTATCCTCTCTCTGTCCCCTTCTCTCACTCCTCGGCTATCTTTGTCAGGACACAAAAGTGCTCCTTTCTCTCGTCTGCAGCGTATCCTTTATGAATAACTTCTGGTGTGGGAAGGTTGGCAGGAGGCAGGTTGGCAGGTGTTTGAGGTTGTACACCAAATTTAGTTGGTTATTTTGCTCTTCCTAGGTCCTCAGTGGTTCTGCCAGGGTTACAGGTGAACTGAAAAAAAAAGAATAATACCAATAACAAGAGACGTTAGAGTTATAAACAGCCCAGAAGAATTTAACATCACACTGCAATCAAAAGAAACACTGCTCATTTCAAAACATGCTTTAATGTTTAATTTTGTTTCTAATTTCCTGTAGATTAACAAGCTATTTCAAACTATTATGCACAGTCACTTACTTTATTTAATTGTTCATTAACCAGTAAATCTGAGTATTAGTGAATGGAATTCAAGTTAGACATAAATGGCAAACATGCAAATAAACAAAATTCAACATGTTTCTAAAAGAAATACCTCCTGGTTGAAATGTATCTATATTTAATAGAGACAAATAGATAAATAACAGTAAATAATTAATCAGTCGGCTCTAAAGGATTTCAAAAGAAATTGGAAAGGCAGAGGAGTGGCATTGTGGATGAATAGATGAGTTGAGACTACAGTCAGACAGAGAAAAAATGTGAGAAACGATGAGAGAAGGGGAGAGGGTTTTCAGAGGCATACTGATTTTTCATCTGCATCAAGACCATGAAGAAATGCGCAATGGACCCATGACAAGCATGAGAAATACTGCTGAGAGCATCTACCTATCTATCTATCTATGTATCTATCTATCATATCCCTGCCACTAGTATATTAATTCTCTCTCTCCATATACCATTCTCAGTCTGTTCAGTTATCTTTTTTCCCCTACTCATTTGCTCTCACTTCATTTCGGCTGCTGTGGTTCTCTTAAATAACATTACCAGGGCAGACAAGCAGTGTGTCAATAATTGTCGATGATGCATCAGAAGGGTACAAGGTGACAGATGGCTCGGTCTGTAAGTGGAACTATATATAATGAGATGCTACCTATCTTCCTGTTCCAGTCACAGTGCAGGATACCTGTCACAACCCACCTCAGGCCGTCAGAACACAACACACTGCCTATCTATGAATAATTTGTGCAAATAAATGTCAGAGAAACTGACACAGCTCCTTTCTCTCTCTCTGTCTCTCTCTATTGGTCTCTCCTGTTCCTCTCTTCCTTTTTTATCCACCGCTTTCCCTCTTTCTCTCTGTCTCTCTCTCCCCCTCCACTAGTGTCACCCTCTCCCTGACACACACACAAGCACAGACATTCCCACACAAACAGTCTAAATCAGTTAGGGAGAGCCTGGCCGGCTGCTCCAAAGTGAGCCGAGCGTGACATCTCATTTTCAGCAGTAATATTGGGCTGATCCTGCTCCTCCCTCACAAGTTAAATTGAGGAAGAGCGCTGCATTACACTTGATCATGACTAGGCACAGTAAGTAGGCATATGCACGTAAGAGGATACTCCCCTCGCAAAAACACATACACTGAAGAAAACTCACATCCTATGAGCTCTCACTCACAGTAAAATATACTTGTGAGTGACACGAGTGCACACACAGTGCATGTTTTGCATGCACCCCGCAGACACTAAAACAAACACATATGCTTATTTTGTAGAAAAAACAAATACATAGGGCTTCAAGCTGACTACTGAAACAGATTAGAAGTGTCTCCCCAGTGTGCTCTTTCATCTAATTAAAGAATTTTTAAAAAAGCCCATCGTGAAAAAAATACCTCATAGAATACACGCTTGTCCTAGTATTGTTTCTTTGCTCAAACAAAAAAAAAGGGTCAAAATGGATATATATATGAAGGCTGTCAGTTGAGCTCTGAAGAAACATCGCCCAAATGTACTGTCCACTCGTGCTTCAACCATTTCCATTTCCCAAGGTATCCCCAGAGTTTTCCTCTGGGGATACCTTCAGGTCAAATTGTCAACTTTCTACCCAAGATGTCAAAAGCTAATGGCCAGATTTCCATTAAATCTGCTGGGGATATTTAAGGTTCCTGGAGGATGAATTCTAATATTTTGGGTGAACACTCTGACCTCAGCAATTTCCAGCTGTGCACAAGAAATCTGTTCTGAACCTGAGCAAATGTATGCACTCTAGGGAATAAAAACCCTTTCACTTTGGGCACTCCATGTACTTTCAGCTCACACAACTTTTATCTCTTGACCACAAAGGGTCAAACCTTTTTGATTTTATGACCACGTGGCCTTGCCTGACACTGTCAGGACACGCTAGAGTTTTTAACCCCACTGATACAGCTCTGAGAACAGCAAATACATCGTTATGTTGTTCATTCTGTTCAACAGTCACACTGGAGACTGCAACGTTGGGGCTTTATATTTTAAGTCTTTTATTTGAGGGCCCTAGATTATATCACCAATGTTGCTACTATTTTTGATGTTAAAAGGCAAGATAATCGTTGTGTATAGTCACATCAGATAACACTAGGGTATGGGTGAGAGTTGAAACAAGAGCCGAATACAAAAAAAACAACTAATCCAGCATGTATTTGAATATCACCATCTCTGAATGACAAAGGACAACATGTGTTCCTCCCTCACCAGGCAACAAAGTACTAAGTTTTCTGTCTAGTCTCAATGGCATTCTCAATAATGGATGGACACCGTGTTTGACTACAGTCTCGGCTTCCAGTGTGAATTTATAATAGTGGAATTCTGTAGACACAAGATACATCAATACGAAAAGTAACTCAAACATGTTACCATCACTTACAACAACTTGAGTCGAACACCCGGTTTGAGTAACGTGGCACCCAAAGGACTTGGAACTATTTGGCTATTACAACATTACACCTGTGCAGCAATTCACATTGAGTGTTAATATCCTTTCTTCTAATTTATCTCTCACATACATATGTTCAGTGTCCTTCTCTCCCTCTCAATCTTTCTCTACCTCTCCCACTCATAATCACATCAAAGAGAAACAGCTGCTGATACAATGAGAGGGTTGGAAGTGAATCAGTCGTTTCTTTCCTCTGTTCAGCTGTGTACACACACACACACACACACACACACACATTTATACAAGTATACAAAGAGAAGCATTATTCATAGATAGGTGCAGTCAGCGTTTTTATAGCCTCCACACCCTCTCATCGGTCCATGGGTGGGTTACACAAATGAGTTACAAAATCTCATGTGTTGGTGGCTGTGTCTCTGTGTTTGCACATGTGTTATTGCATACTTGCATGGGCATGTACATTTACACCTCTTTAGTCTAACAGCTTTTTGTGTCAAGACCAACTGGAATTAAGCGCTTTCTGTGAGTGTGTGGTTGTCTGTCAAAGAAGGGTGGACAAAGTCACAGTACTCTGAGCTTCATCCCTAACTGTAGCTCAGAGCAGCAATTAGGCAGACATGTCAGAGCCAACCAATCAAAGCACCATTTACAGTAAAGTGATCTTTCGAATATTACTTTGCATGACTGGCATAACTACTGGATTAAATGGCCCTTAGAGTGGTTGGTTGAACATTCAACTTGTCAAAATCAAAAAGACAAGCAACTGTGAAACTGTTTTAACAGTTGCTTGTCTACACATCCAGTATTTTAATGGGCCGTGACGTCAAGGCGTGAGTTGGAGATATAATATTAATTCTAAACACAAAGAACAGTGCTCAGTGCTCAACTGGAGTTCAACTACTTTGTAAAAAGTTCACTCACCTCCAACTCGACTCTGCTGAGTTTCTATTTCATGTATGTTTCCACAATAGATTATTATTATTATGATTATTACATAAATAAATAAAAATCTAATCTGTGTTTACTACTAGATTATTGCTCACCTCTGCAGTCTCACACAGAGCAACACAAAGAAGTGTTCTGCATACATACGCGTTTACCTCACAGCACTGAATCGAATGCGAGTGTGTGAGGAAAAGAAGAAAGTAATTAGAGGGGAGGAAACAGCACCGTGTCTAAATCTAAAATGGACACCAGTGTGCTCCAGGCACTGCTATTACCTCTGAAACCAGCTGGCCTGCTGCTACATAACTAATAGTGCTAGCATTTGTCCCTGTAGACAGTAACAGTGGTCACTGGGCTTAATTCTTATAAGCAGTATTTTGTTATATTTATGTGCAAATGTGCCTCTACTAGTACATGAATGTGAAGAACTTATAAAATTTTGAGCATCGAAAGGCCTTTGAAGTTTTAAATTTGAAGTTTAACCCATGAAATGAGTAAATGTTTTCTTGCATCGGTGTCTTCAAAATCTTGTGATAAATCTTACAAGTCTACTTAAGTTTTGTGTTTTGAGCCTCCTGTGTCTGCTAAGCTTTGATTCACTTGAGTTTCCCATTTCAGAAAAATAATTTCTTGAGCGTGAGAAAGTCATGACCTCTCCATCTGTATCTTAGCAATCACACATCTCTTAATTGGCTTGATACAGGATGGGAGATATTTAAGCTTGTGATCTGACTCTATATGATTTCTTTGTGCATTGAAAGAGCATCGAAAGATACCTAATTATGCTTGAAATACTTTCTGGCACTTCATTGCAGAAAATGTATAATATCATCCATTCTCAACGGGCAAATAATGCAGGAGGAAATCTCCTTTACACATGAATAAATTACAAAATCAGTCAGTTGCGGTCATCCAGACATTTCCATTTGTAATTTGATTATGTAAACATCCAATTATAATACCTCATGCCACATGATCTTTGTGAGATCACCCGGACGAGAAGCCAATTCAGAATTAATCATATATTTAAAACATTATATGCTTCTTCTTACTGTATACTCTGAAGCAGGTTGTATGCCCACTTAGTGTTTACTGTGTGCCCTGTTCAAAATAAACCGTCATATGTGACGATGCTTTTACCAAATGTATGATATCAAATTAGTTCCCTACAATTACATTAAAAAGAAAGAAATGGATTGGATGTGTAACAATGACAGTGAAGAAAGTCTACCTTTACTTCAACATGCCACTTAACCTTATACAACATCAGTCGTTTGTGTGTGTGCATCCATGCTCATAACAAGGCCCTATGAAGCGAAAACACCAAACACTCATTAAATGTATTAATAAACACCCTGCAAGGCAAAAACTGAGGCTGCCAACAAAGACAAAGGCTTAACAATCTGAGGACAGCAGGTGTGTGAGTCAAGAACCAAGGTGATGTCACAAAGTCGGGGGAGGCAGGTGGGCCAACTGAGCTAACGGTTGAGCAGGAGCCCGCATCTGGTAAATGTGTCTCTGTTGGTTAGATAACGATGCCAAAGGCTCAATCAAGCATGAACCAGACATTTTGGAGAACTTTCTGTCCTGTTCCTGAACATTTCACACATTTCACACACTTCGTGCCAAGTAGAGTTGAAATGAGACCAATTTCATCAAAGAAAGCATGAAAAAAACAAAGTCTGCTTGACTGTCGTAAAGTGTCACCAGAAGAGCAGCACACAAGAAAACCTTAACGTTCCTGTAAGCAATCAGCAGCACCACTAAATGAGCTAACCCTCTAAAGAAATTTCTCCATTTCATTAGAATTTGGGAGCAGGTGCTGGTGAATTGAAACTTAGCCCCTACGTCCTATTTGACTACACCACGGACAGAGTGGAGGGAGTGGAAATGAGGAAAGATTGAAATTGAGCCTCCAACAAATACCGTCTATCTCCATTGCCCATCCATCTGTCTCTCTGTCTTTCCTTCAAGGCACATGTGTCCTTAGCACTGCCAGGCAAAATCTGCCACTGAGGCTCCTAACTGCACAGCTTCAGGCGGGTGAGATGGAGAGAGTGAGAGAGAAAGAGAGACAGAGAGAGAGAGAGAGAGAGAGCGTGGTGTCCGAACAATAATGCTGCAATGATGTGTTGAGAGGAAACCCGCTTGACACTGTTCTTGATCATAAAAGTTTATTAAATCAAAGAGTTCAGCATCAATTACAAGCTCTGCAGCAGCTTGGAGAGTGACCCAGCCCAGCTCTGTCTCTCTGTACATCAAATAAAGCTTATATAGGATATATTTAGGTATCTGTTAGGTACCATAGAGGGGTTTGAGTCTGCAAAATTAAAGGTCGAACCCATAGAAGGGTACAGTACTATTCTGTGGTAACAAAACAAGGGGTTAGTGGTCAAATTCTATAGAAGGGTTCAGTCCCTACATAACCACCAATCACTGCTCTCCCCTTAGGAGGTCACTGACCCTCTGTCCTGCTGCTACAGTGCTATTTTGAACTGTTATGAGTCAAATGCACAAATATTCCAAGTATTGGATACTACAAGAGAGAATAGGAAGACAAGGGGAGTACTGGTGATAAAAAAATAAAGTGCAGAACTGCTGTAGACTCCATGTCTTTTGCATGGACCTGTCCTGCCGAATTATGAGTCTGACTCATGATGAAACCTTTCAAGATGTGTGCAGTGTCCGATTGTATGTACATAAAGCATAAATGTGATTTTATGTGGATGTTAATGTATCTGTATCCATATGTGTTTAATGTGGGTGGACTACTGTGCTGCTGGAGTGTAATGCATGATGGGATATGTCTGAGATATACAGTATATTGAAGGACCGGATTTACTAACACCCCAAATAAAGAGTACTAAATTGCGTGTATATTCTAAAATATTGCACGTGTAATTGCAGTACCAAGAAACAGAATCAGAACTAGAATCAGAAGGAGCTTTATTGCCAAGTAGTGTTTTAGACATACAAGGAATTTTCTTTGGTGATAAGGTGCTACACGTAGACAAACATACAGTTCACATAAATAAATGTATAAATATATAAATACGGAACAGATAATGCAAGTTATATAAGAATAATAAAACGAATAGAGAAAAATAATACAAATGGGTAATTAACTAAGAATTGTTGCGTAGATGACAGGTACAAACACAATGGAGGTGGCAGTATTAGGGTTTTAGGTGTTTTAATGGTTTCCACCATGGAGAATCGGGAGGGAAAGCAACCACTGTGTAAAAGCCTTGGTTTGTTTTATTTAGTGCGTCCAGAGTATGTGGAAATTGTATGTACCTGCCCATCCTGCCTAAGATTGCACTTAGGCAGTACTTGGGACAGCACACCTGAAAAACTGCATTGGGAAACCCCAGCAGGAGCAGCTACAGTAAGCTGGAATGACCCAGATGCAAGGACAGAGTGCAAACTATGGTGGAGTCAGGGGGTATAAGACATGAGCTCCCCTAAAAACATGATTTGTGAAATTTTTGGGGGTCTCTAAAATATTGTCAGTATGCTGTTTGTCATTAATTTCTATATTCCTGTATCATTGTGGATCATGCTTAAAATCAGGAGCGTTGTGCTTCATCCAGCCAGAGGGAAACCTCACCTATCGTCTGCAGCATGCCCGGCCGGCCGCTCTGCGATCTCTTGTCCCTGGCCCTGTACGCCCCAATGCCCCCCTTCCGTCTCCGATCCATGCACTACTGCAGCTGAGGGCTCTCCGCAGCGCCACGCACCTTTCTAAATTCTTTCATCTAACGGAGAAGTGTTTTACACATATGAGGAATTTGCTACACAATAGTTGATAAATAAATGAAATACAGTATCTCACAAAAGTGAGTGCACCCGTCACATTTTTGTAAATATTTGGTCATATCTTTTCAACACTGAAGAAATGACTCTTTGCTACAATATAAAGTAGTGAGTGTACAGCCTGTATAATTTGCTGCCCCCTCAAAATAACACATGACACAGCCATTAATGTCTAAACTGTTAGCAAACAAAGTGAGTATACCCCTGGTCCTGGTGCAAAATCTTCCACCTGTAGGCGGACTCATCCCCACCAGAGATGAGCCCAATGAGGGTGGTGTCATCTGCAATTTCAGGAGCTTGACGGACTGGTGACTGGAGGTGCAGGTGTTGGTGTTAAGGGAGAAGAGCAGAGGGAAAAGAACACTTGCCACAAAACACACAGCCTTGAGGGGATCCGGTGCTGATGGTCCTGGAATTTTCCAATCTTCACGTGCTGCTTGCTGTTCATCAGGAAGTCTGTGATCCACCTGCAAGTGGAGTCAGGCATTCAAAGGACTTTCATCAAAGGACTTCATAACCACAGAGGTCAGGGCGACGGGTCTGAAGTCGTTTAGGCCAGTGGTCCTTGGTTTCTTGGAGACAGGGATGATGGTGGAGGCTTTGAAGCAGGCTGGCATATGGCATGTCTCCAGTGAGGTGTTAAAAATGTCTGTGAACACTGAAGACAGCTGATCAGCACAGTGCTTCAGGGTGGATAGGGAGACAAAGTCCGGCCCAGCTGCTTTGCAGGGTTTCTGCCTCCTGAATAGTCTGTTGGTGGACTGGGGCTGAAGCAGGGCAGAATAGTCACGGGGGAGGTAGTCCGATTGACTCTCAAAGCGGCAGTAGAACTGGTTCAGCTCATTTGCCAGGCGACAGTCGTTGATGGAGTAGGGGGGGCTTTGGGTTTGTAGTTTGTGATCTGTCTGAACCCCCTACAGAAAGAAGTGGCGTCGTTTGCAGAGAACTGGTCCTTTAGCCTCTCTGAGTACAGTCGTTAAGCTTTTCGCACCTCCTTGCCAAACCTGTACTTTAACGAGGAGGATAGGCACTAAATTTTCCAAAGCTTTAAGAAAAAACCAAAAACAATTCAATTCATATAGTTCATTGAATAAATAAAATGAAATAATTTTCTAATATTTTTAATTTCTCTACGTCTTCTATCATTACGGCTGCGTCTACTTCTTGTGATGACTTACTTTCAAACCTATTAAATACAGATGCTGTTGCACTCACATGAAATTGCTTTTAGGCTTGTTAGATCAAATTGCATGTTGTAAATAAATGTATTTGCATGTTACCCTCCCATTACTTTACACAATAAAACTGAAATGCCCCAAATTGCATGGTCATTAAGGCAAAAGTAGTAAATGAACAACAAGGCTTTTGAAAGACGTCATGTTAAAGACATGTTAATTTGCTGGTGATATCAAGTTTGCACACGTTTTTACTCATGCAAACCTTTAGTATATTTTGCCCTAACATTAGTCCCTCTGGCATAAATGAAGTATTTTACCTCCGGGGTCAGCTCTTTCTGTTTGTCTCACTTTGACACTTAAGCATCTCTTTTGCATTGATGTTATGTTATGCACTAAATTGGTCCTTTCAGCACTCAGCACAATTTTAGCAGGTAAACCAAGCTCAGTCTGCCACTTTCATCACAGGCCCTCCTCAGTTTGCTGAGCTGCATATATGAGTAGTAACCATTCATCTTGACAGCTATGCCTGTGGACATAAACCAAGGGTTTTATATCCTGCCAACAGCCACAATACAAGCCTATGTTTTAGCCAAACCTTTGGCAGACAGGTTTAGGTTTTGGACTGGAGTGCTGGTGTTGCCACACTCTCTGGTAGAACACTGTGGATTAGAGGGAGAATGGGGACTTTGATAATCCTCTCCCCTCTCTCTCTCCCTGTTTCTCTCTCCATCCCTGCCTCTACCTCTCTCGGGTGGTGAATGACAAATCACTGTGGGGTGGAGATGCTGTCAGTATAATATAAGCATAGTATGAAAAGGTTTCATTGTTTATTTTTCTGATTGTATTTTCACCCCATAAACAGAAGAAAAAAACAATAAACAAAGGGAAGCATAAGGATGTGACAGTTATATACTGTATGATTATCAATGTTGGACAAGAGTTGGATAAATAGTAATCAACTCTAGTGTTGTAGTAAAAACCGCCCAAACCGAGTGCAATTCAAGACCAAGACCACAGTTTATCGAGACCGAGACAAGACCAAGACTTTTAGGGGCTGAGACCAAGTCAAGACTGTTGTGGATTTTGGGTTTTAGTGGCATTATGTTCCTGTTTAGTCTTTTTACTCTTCCTAGTGTGTGTTAGTGTTTATCACTCCCTGCCCGTGTGTTGTCTTTTAGGTTCTGTTGTTATGCTTCTGTTTCATGTTCTCTGTTGTATTTTGGAATACTCGTCCTTGTGTATTGATACTAGCTTTACCTGTTTAATTTTGTAATCACTGGTGTTTGGTGTTTTTGTCTAGCTTTGTTTCCTGTTTGCCTTGATTGCTCATGTGTCTCACCTGTGACTAATTACCCTGTCTGCTTGTGTGTATGTGGTGTGTCCCAGTATTGCCCTTAGTTGTGTTGCAACTAATCTAATGTTCTGCCTTGTGTTCTGTTTTCACCTGGATTTCTGGATTGTTCCTTTGTGTTATGATTGCCTTGCCTTTGTTGGTCTTACTTCTGTGTTTGGACTACCCTGCCTTTAATTTGAACTTCCCTGTAAGTTCCATGTTTACCATACAGTAGAGCTTGGCGATATGTCCAAAAATGTTATCATGATAAAAAATACTATTCAATATCAATAATTAATGATAAATGTCAAATCATTATTTGTTTCAAATTTAAAGGCACATTGTCACCGCATGCCTTGTCCTTAGTCTGAAACAAACTAACCGCATTAGCTACTTCCCTCAATATGTTAACTAAATTAGGTAGCTTGTTCACCTAGGTAAGTGGCAAGCAACTATAGCAAGCAACTAAAATTAGTGCCTTGAAACATACAGTATATACATAGATAAACATGCAAGCTTTTTTAACGTCACTTACACAACGCTTACCTTTCTTTATGCTTTCTTTCTAAGTGGCAGTAAAAGTTAATAACGTGGTCCCAGCCGTCTCCTTAAGGTTGCACTGCAGAATTTACAGAATGCAGTGTGTTTTCTTGTAAGCAGATTAATTCTTTATAGTTTAGATAGCTAAATGTTAATACAACGATTTTGCTGACATATCCTCCTGCTCCCAGACAGCCACAGCTTCTCCTGTCTCCCCCATTCACTTTCTTGGTGTGCATGTGAAGGGGGACGGGGAGGGGGGACAGCCATTAACAGCAACAACACATTTTTAATTAGTTATTGGTTGCATTTTGAAGCAATGAGTTTAACATCCAATCAAAGTAAGGATGTTAACAAATAAATCAGACAATGCAAAAGCAATTTATTGATATTCCCAAAGTTGTGGTCTTGACTGATCTTAAAAATAAAATCCCGAGTCTTCAAGACCAAGAACAAATGCGGTCAAGTCCAAGATGAGACAGAGACCATCAAAAAGTGGTCTTGAAAGCAAGACCCATCTCGAGTACCACAACACCAATCAACACACCCCATACAGTTTTACTCAATGAAAATGTAATTACACTACTTTACTAATTCATCAAAAGCAAAAGTAATTAGCTACTTGTTTGAGATTGTTTTTTTTTTTTTACTAAGAACAGCAATATTGTCTTTAGACTACTCTGAATCTTGACACTGTGGAGTCCTTCCGCTTCCTGGGCACCATCATCACCCTGGATATCAAGTGGGAGGTGAACATGAACTTACTCACCAAGAAAACCCAGCAGAGGATGTACTTCCTGAGGCAGCGGAGGAAGTTCAACCTGCTAAAGTCAATGATGGCCCACTTCTACACCGCCATTATCGAGTCCGTCCTCACCTCCTCCACCACCATCTGGCACGCTGCTGCCACTGCCATGGACTAGGGCAGACTGTAGCGTTTCACACAATCATCAGAGAAGGTGATTGGCTGCACTCTACCATCCCTGCAGGACCTGCATGCCTCTAGGACTCTGGATAAGCAGGACAGACTGTGGCTGACCCCACCCCGGACACAAACTGTTTCAGACACTCCCCTCCAGCAGCAAGCTGAGGTCCATCAGGACTAAAACCTCACGCCACATGAGCTGTTTCTTTCTGACTGCAGCTGGCCTCATCAACAACGCCCGCGACCCCCACTGACACTGACGCTCACACCCCCCAAACCTCCCTCTACAGTACATGCTGCACATATTCTTCATTATTCTTATTAATTATTATTATATTACGTTTCGTGATGCACCAAGTCAAAGCTAATTCCTTGCATGTATAAACCTACTTGGCAATAAAGATGATTCTGATTCACACATTTCTGAGTGGGTTACAATCTAGCTAAGAAGACACCAAACATGTGATTAAAACAATTTTGGAGTTTTCAGGATTGACATTACTCCTCTTTTGGTGGCAGGTATCTGCCTCCCCACACCTTCAGCCCTTGCACCAAGCTAACAAGTCACGGGCCAGTCTGTCCACTGAAAGCAGAGAGAGTTTATTTATGTCAGTCCTCCATCAAACTGCCATTAAGATAGCAAACAAGCAGACTTTGTAACTATTAAATTAACTGGGGGTTCTGGGGATCAGCAACTTTAATGTAATCACTGAATTTCAAACCATAATCAAATTGTAATCACCTTCTTAAGTTATGTGTCACTGCCTAACACTGATGATAATGCAGCCAAACAATCTTGTTGTTGTTTTGTTGCAGTTCTTTATGCTACTTACTAATTTAATTTATAAAATTTAGATTAAAGATAGTACCATGAGAAAAGAGAGTCCTAATTGCAACCCCTCTGTTATAGAGAGGACGTGTTAACTGACTTTAAACTAAATTCAGGCAAAGACAAATACATGTTGTGGTTAAATCAGTTATTATCTAGTTTATTCTGCCGACTGTGTAGCTTCATGGATTGACATCTGGAAAATGGGGGATATTTTTGGGAATCTTGCATGCACATATTGCACTATTGCTGTAGCCTTCAAAAAGTAATGTACAAAGTATATGTAATCTCTGCAATAAAATATGCTTGACTTATAATACAGCCCTCTGTGTCCACACCATTATAGAACAATACTTAAGAGGTAAGTCTACATTTTTAATGTAGATGGGGCTTATTGTGTAGAAAAAATGTAGAAAAAAAAATCCAACATTATGATAATCTCAACCTCTCTAAATAAGAGGTTAGTGTAGATCAGAAACATAATCTGTGTTTGTCGCAGCAGAATCAATTACGTAACAAACAAAGCTGTGGTTCAAGTGACAGTCTTAAAATATGTGTCGTTTATGCAAGCTGTGCAATTTCGTTGTGCCTGAAAAGATATAATGCGTATTTTTAAATCTTTGGTAATTATTTTTCCTGCAGCATCATTAGTTTAATTTGCCACCTAGATGCTTTCGGCTGTACATGTGCTACCTGTTGTAGCAGATACACTGACTAGCCCATCACCCTCAGGCCAATCTGACAGAATACAAAAACCTTACAGGACTGTGTATGAGAACAAAAACAAGAACACTCAGAATTGATAAAAATCACTCAATCTGTGAAAAAAAACACATGTTCATGCTTCAGAACATTGTCTTTTCTAGCTCTGAAAGTTCCTCAGTTACAACGCATCCACCTTTCAATTACTATGTTGCCATGTTTTATGTGAGCTAAAACTTTACAGCACACTAAGAAAATAAACGCCACCTTTTATTTATGAATAACAAAGTCTGCTCATTTCTGCGTTTAACCACAGCGCAGCACAGTGCCACATACACACACTCACATTCTCACACACACTCCTCTAAGCTTATGTCGCCTGGCTGGTGGATTAAGTGTGAGCATTTGTGAAATCATTTGAACCCCTAGGGGTAAGAGTGAAGACCGTGTGTGCGCGCGTACGTATGCGTGTGTCACTGTGTTTATGGGTGCAACATGTGCAATGTGTACAATGTTGTGTGCATTTGGCTTAGGTTTGTGCACATTTTACAGCGTATATGTCTGCTTGTGTTTGGGGCCTGTACAGTGTCTGTGTGGTTCAACACTGCTGTCACTACACACCAGTAAAACTGCAGTAAGAGAAGTTTAAAAAGCAGTACTGGAAGATGAAAAAGAAGAACAAATGAACTCCCCTTGCCTTGTTTTAACTCGGGATATACAGCAATCAATATTATTATTGATCGAGGAGAGAGGTAGCTTTTGTCTATCTTAACTATCGATTACTTCAAACCAACAGCTTATTTCTACATTTTAGCCTCCATGACTCCAGACTCTCAGCCTGAGAAGCTGACTAAGCATCAAAGAGCATCTGAAGGAATGTGAATGGGCAAAATGTAACCTTTTTTCTTTCTTGTTTTATACTTTGAATGAAGGCACACACACACACTCACATACACACACACACACACACACACACACACACACACACTGTCAATATTCAGTCAAATTGTATTATTAAGAAATCAGTGGGCAAACTAAAAGCAGCTTCCAGATACACATGTGTGTCTGCAGGCAGCAGGCTAGAATGAGAGAAGTGTTTCTAATCTCTAATCCCCTCAAATAAACTAGAATTATTCTGCCCTCCAAACACCTGTCTGTCTACCCCAGTGGCAGAAAATTCCTAACTACATTTACTCAGGTACAATGAGCAGAAGTAGAGTATTTCAATTCTGTGCTATTTCATGCTTTTACTTCTGCTTCTTCTTCTACTGCATTTCAGAGTTACATTTGTACTTTTGCTCCACTACATTTATTTGACAGCCACAATTGCTAGCTATCATCCCATCAATGCTTCTGGCCTCCAAAGGTGTGTGTAAGCATGGGTTTTCCTCCTGTGTCACCCATTCTACTCACTCTGAATCCACCCCAACACCCCTCTCTCTTTTCCTATGGATGGGAGAACCAATGGATCAATAACTGATGGATAAGAAAGAGAGACATACAAATACTATTTACTCTGAGATACGTTGTCTCAGAACTTTCTTTTATGTGTTCAAAGTTATAAATTTTGATTTTAGAGGATAAACAACATCAGAGTAAAACAAAATGTGTGAAACTGTAACAAACGGTTGGTGAGATGACATTTCCAGTGTCACACACAGGTACTCTATCCCATTCTGTTTTGCTAAATAAAAAACATTAAAATAAGTTTTAGGAAGAATATATTAATTTAAAATCTGATGCAATGTCATGGCAGTTAAGTAATTAAAAACGACCAACAATGATGCTGGCCTTTCCGACTTTTAAGCTAATAGCAAATAATTGCACGTTTAGTGAGTAGAAAGGTTCATGATGTAAAAAGAATTTCAAATAAAAAGCACATAAAGCCGTTTTTTATTATTAGACGTAAGTGGCATGCTCCAGTGTGTGTAAGACTGTGTGTTACTCTTTATGGATCTGTGGGTGTTTGCATTGTAGGAGTATAGTACACAGGGTGGAATGATAGCCATGTTATGAAATAATGAAATGACTGTCCAATTTCTCTTATTGTTGTCTTCACATTTTTTAACCACATATACAGTAAATTGTAAATTTGGAGCTCCTAAAAATAGTGGTTGCTCTTAAAAAACAGCGAGTGCCCTAAGCAGGCTTAAACATTGATGGGTTATCGTTGAGCATCTGTTGAAGCCAAAATTCAATGGGGCAAAACAGCCATGACTTTGCAACTGACTTTAGTCCTGCGTGAAAAAAAAATGCAGCCCACTCATTCGTTTGAATAGGCCCCATCTGTTGGGTCAGCAGTTGTGCCAACACAGACCGCTCCAGTGAAAAAACTACAGTCATTCATGAAATAAGTTAAACAAGCGGCAACAAACTGCAATGCTGTATTTCTACTGCAGTCATTGTGACAAAAATTAAATATTTGCAGTTGTGATGACTTTCAAGAGTTGTAAAATCCTTTCATATTATAAACCGCTGTTTAGTGTTCTAGCATCTAATAAGCCGTCACGCACATGGACCTATTAAGCGAGCAACCCTTTCTGGATTGTAATTTGTTATACTTTTTGTTTGGGGGGAATTACTTTGGCTATGCTAAGGCAAATGTAAGGTTAGGATAGTGTGGGCATTGTTATGCTTATCAAAAAAACCCTGTTTCTGTGTACAGTAAGATAAAAAAAAAACCAATAAATTATTAGTTTCTGTAGGCCATGGCACAAATTACAATACGAACAGATGCTTCAGTTGAAAATACCGCCATATACTCATCCAAATAAACTGAGCCTAGACGTACAGACACGCACACTCACAGACACACTAGGACACACACACACGGGGACCAGAGACACGGTCTGTCTGCAAAACTGCAGATGCAGAGAGGGTGACAAAGCTAAAATATTTATACTCAGATCTTAGCAGTCTGTACTAAGAGAGGGAAAGATGGATAAAGAGAGGGAGAGAGAGAGAGAATCAAGAAAAGAGGCTTGATACAAGAAACAGGGCAATGGCAAGTGTCAGTGTGTGTATGTGTGTGTGTATGTGTCTGTGTGAGTAAGAGGAAAAGCAGAGTGATAACTGAGAGAGAAAGAGAGAGAGAGAGAGAGAGAGAGAGGGTTGAGTGTGCAGCACAGATGCCAAATGAATCTAGGGCAGTTCAGAAAAAAAAACAAGGCATTATTTCAAAATCCACTTTGTACGTGTGTGCAAGTATGTGTGCGTAATTGTATTTCTATATTTGTGTGTGTGTGTGATATACAGGGAAACATGTAAGCACTCGTCTAATGTGAATGTAGCATGCCAGAGGCTGAAATTTAAGTAGAAATACCATAACTTGCTCAATGTTTGCTTTTTATTCATCACCCTTTAACAATTACGCCCACTTTCCTTCCATCATTTTCTGTCTCTCTCTCTCTGTATCGTTCTCTCTCCCTCCCTCACATATCCATATTTTCTTTCTTCATCTAACTCAAAAACTGAAGGAATTTGTGTATGTGAGCATGGGTGTGGGTTAATAAGGGTGGGGGGTTGGCACAAAGCAAAGATGATGGCAGATGGTGTCCTTACTTAACACACATACAGTCAACACACACACACACACACACACACACACAACACTGACTAAACACACCCTCATACACAGAAAAAGTAGTATGTGCGTATGGCTCATAATGTACACACATCCACACATGCAGGTTTCAGTAAAAGCTTCGTCAACTCCACTGAGCCACCAGTGGGACAATCCTTAAAAACCCAATTTTATTTTTTTTTGTCAAGTTAAGTTTCTGTCAAGATGGTGTTCAGATGGTTTAAAGATGCCATTAATGTTTTTATTAATTATTGTGTTTACGATTCATTTCTAAATTAAATAATCATAGTCACTTTTACCTGATTTCATTTTTGCATGCCAAAATTGTACGATTCAGGAATGGATTGTGTAAATGATTGCAGTTACTTTAACCTGTTCAACAACAAAAAAAATGCATACCCCACACATTTATCTCACATTTATTTGTATTTTTTCCAGTCAAATGGTGATTTTGATTAACACGTATTGGTTAAACAATTGCATATTACAGTGCACTGAAGACACAAGTAAATCAATTCTGTATTAGTGTATAAGGCACTGCAGTAAAAGCCTGAAAATAGCACCCCTAACAGTAACAGCTGCATATTGTATGAGTCATGTCAAGCTCTTTCTTCCTCTGCAGATTATTAAATCTGAAATGTGTCCAAACGCTTGGCTTCATTCAAAATCAGACTAGTTGAATAATTTTTTCGGCCTTTGTAGTGTCATAGAACCACTTGACAGTGCTATACGATCACAGCCAAATGTCCAGTCTATATTGTAGGGCGTATTTAGCATTAGCTTGTTTAGAAGAAAAACTATGACATTATTAACTTACAAGGAATTGTAATTTTTCCCACCTGGACTTTACATATCTGGGACATCATTGCCATTTGATTTAATGATGATGAAAAACATAGCGTCAAAGGTTTTAATAATGAATCCAGTATAAGGAATGTGAAGGTACTTCACGCCGTGTTGCATGCTGGGACGGGGTTGTCATTTTATGAGTTAAGTGCTCTGTTTACCTGTGAGCCTCCCTGTTGTTGTGGTAGTTACATTTTGTTTAGTTTGGCCACATACTAAACTTGGGGCAGATGTAATGTATTTATAAAGTATGGTATTTGGCACTTCGCGTGTTCTTCTTCTTCAACAATTCTCTTATATTGATTGCACTATTTTGTTAACTCCTACTTCTTACCCTAGGTATTTACCCCATTGATGTCATACGTGCTGTTAGCTCTTCCTAGTGTTTATTAGTCACTTGTAGATCTCTTGCTGTATTGATGCTTGTATGTTGTTCCTCAAATGTACATTGCTTTGGATAAAAGTGTCTGCCAAATGAGTAAATGTAAATGTGCCCGATTTTATAGGTCAGTCCTTTTACCCATACATTCCCTAAAAGCATCATGTTCGATGACGATGAAAAATAAAAATAACATATGTGATAACGAATGACAAAAATAACGCATCAAGTATGTGATTCTATCATATAGTGTTACTGTGTTTTCTGCATTTTAAAAGATACAGTTTGTAAGAAATGGCCAGAATATTAGTTTAAAACTTAAACTTAAAATGAACTAACATTATCAACAGATATGAAGAAGTACTAGCCTTGACGTTGTGTTGAGATATCTACTGAAGGTGGCCCCAGCCCATGCTGTGTTGTAATACTACTCGTGCCTCAAGAGGTGATAGACTAATAGTATAGCTCAGCCCCCCACTCCTAGTGTTAGCGAGTTCACTACGTGACACAAGCTCTCTTAGCTTTTTGAGTCTAATAAATTAACAAAATAAACTCTCAAAATGTCAAGAAAGGAAATATTCGTAAACCTATTTTCCTGATTAAACAGAAACATACAACCATACACCTTCTGAATTCAAGTTTCTCTCTTTCACCGAACAATGTGGTTAGTCTTTCCTCTGTTCCAACAATCACTAACTCTGGTTTGGTCGAAATAGCTAAACCCTTAATTCACAGAGTTAGATGTGGCTCTACTCGCTGTCGCTGCCTCTCTGATGTCTAACCTTCCACTTGATTTTCTCACACTCTACCTGATTTTCCCTCCTGAACCCTCCCTGTCAGAGTCCTGGTTGGAGCTGCTGTACATTACCTCGGAACTGCATTCCCTGGAGGCTGGTCCCAGTTTGGTTGTGTTCAGTGGGAGGCTGCTAAGCCCCGTTGTTTAGTCAAACAGTGTCTCAGTTTAAAGGGCCAATAAGTTAGCTGCACAACTAACTAGCTAGCGGCAGTTAGCAGCAGTCATGACCTGATATGTGACATGCTGCCCTCTTATTTTTGGAGAATGAATTCGACAGGTGGAAAGTAGTCTAAATATTTACACATTGTACCTTTAATGAAACACTGGAGTATTTTACAGGGGAAAGTGGTAGTGATGGGAAAAGTCACTCTTTTGACAGACTTAAGTCATCAAATCTTGTTCATTAAAATGAACTAATCTTTTTTTGTGTCATTTCATTCATTTTGTTCATTTGAAGTAGGGTGGTTGTTGCTTGACTTGCTTTAATTGAGTATTATGCACAAGTTCACCTCTGTTGGTAAATAAAAAGGAAAAGTTACATTGCGTTCTCTGGCGGACCCGGATCAGGGCTAACGTTAACAATGTTAACGTTAGCCCTATTAACTATGTGGCTGTGTTTTAATGTTTCAATGTCTGGGTCAGTTTATTTTGGAGAGTAGACGACCTCGGAGGTAATTTGGCTCCCAGTAAAACCCTGTCAGGGCTCTGGACCCAGAATAACTCTCATCAGCTGTTAGCTGTAAACACTAGCAGGACTAAAGTTACGGTACGGCTGTATTAAAACTATAGCACAACATCACTGCGCAGTAAAAACGTTATGCTTTATTAAATGTAACATAATTAACAAAATAGATATATAATGTCAGTCCAGTGACTATTACCTGACAACTGATTTGCCTCTCATTCTCCGGCGCTGGCAGTAACTCAGCCTGCTGAATGAACGGAAGACTGAGGAGGACCCATGTGAGTGGTGAACAAATAGTTCATGTCTGCTCCACATTAGCCGAGATGTCACGTGACAAATTAACGACTCAAACCAAGAGACCCGCAGTTGAGAGTCGTGAACTAATTAATTCTGTTTCCTGTGCTGCCTGCTTACCACAGCTTGTAGCTGAGCTGTCACGTAACAAATGAACAACTCAAACCCAGAGACCCACAGTTGAGAGTCGTGAACTAATCAATACTGTTTCCTGTGCTGACAGAGCCCATGCAGCTGCCGTGTGACGAGTGAACGCAAGAGTCCAAGATCCTTCACACATGCGTGAAAATGAACGAATTACTCACTGAGACAACCCGTTCCTCCTGAGTCATATACACGATTAGGTCAAATGAACTAAACGTTCTTTGAACGATGCAACACTAGGTAGTGGGCTTTAAACATCTAATGGCAATATAGCACATGCAGCATGTAGTTGTGTGCAGTATGTACAGTACATAGGCTTCATGTGTTTGTGCCAGTCAAGAGTGTGTGTGTGTGTGTGTGTGTGTGTGTGTGTGTGTGTGTGTGTGTGAAAATGTGTGGGTTTGTTTCTTGTAACTGAGATACACGTACTGTACACTGCAGATATTTTGCAGATGTCAGTCAGCACCATGTTTCTGTACTGAAGGGAGACGTGGATGTCCATACACACATCTGACCAATTACATACTTGCCGCTTCCGTATGTAGCCACAAGAAGGAATACCTTCCCTCAAACAGACACACAGTGTTGCATGCTCCTCTTTCTGCTAAACAGATTTTCCCTGTCAAAAACATTTTGTCAATGTCAGGTCACATTGCACCATTTTGTTACTCCTATCATAGTCATAAAGCGCTGTGAATCTATTAACGTGAGAGAAGGAAGACAATATCATCGGATGATTGGCCTCTACATAAACACTGCTGTGCGTTCACTGAACATTGGTATTTGCATTCCAATCATTTCCTAAAGGTCGTTATCAACCCACACGTTGATTACTGCCTACAATACTTTCCATGGATCTACATGTGGCAATGAAGGTAATGAAAAAGAATATGCGTATGAAACCAGCTGATTCAACTGAAATTAATGAACTGTTGTTTGTAAAGTTAAATTCAAGCTGAATTGCCGTAGCACATGTTGAATCTGTGCCACTCTGTAGCATTGCATTACACTCAACATCGGCTGAAAACACTGGGTTACACTGGTTTCTTCAGATTTTTACCTTTCTCTCTATTTATATTACAGTTGAGTTGACAGGCATAAGACATGACCCTGCCTACCTACCAGACTACCTGCCATCTAGAGGGGTTAAGGTGGTGTTGGAGATTTGTGGTTCAACATACTCACTGTCTATTCTTTGCCTTTCCTCTCTCCTGTATACTATACCATTGTTGTTTCCTGTCTTTATCTGTTTCATGCTTCTGCCTCTTTATTCCTTCCCTGATTTCTCCCGTTTCCCAGCCTCTCTGTCCACACCATCTGCACTCCTTTCACATCCCACAAAAGTACAGCTAATGAAACTGCATCCAAATTACTCAAACCTGCTGTTCCTGTTGCATTTCTGAAACCTCATCAGCGAATCACTGTCTACCATGTCTCTCAGTCGCTTGCACGAAGGGACCTCCCACAGGTTCCTGGCAGTGAAGGAGTGACAGTTGTTGTGAAACATGACTGTGGTATTGATTGCACAGAGCACTGTAACAGCTGGTAGGCTCAAAGAGAGCATAGTGTGCGATGGCCAAGAATGTGATGTGGAGGAGTGTGCAAGTGTGAATGTCTCACAAGGGTTATCCCTCTCGGGATCTTTGCATAATCCTTCCTGATGGATACGAAAATCGATTTGTAGGGTGTGGCTGGGAAAGGGCGGCCAGGGGAGGTGGAGCTGGTAGGGAAAGCTAAAGATCTGAGATTACAAAGTGTGGGCCAGAGAGCAGAAAGTTATGATTCCCTGAAATACAGACTTAGGATCAGAAATGTGCACCTTTTTTTTTTGTATACAAAATTAATACAGCTTGTGTTTTTCTGATCACAGTATAGTAGACTTTGGGAAACCTCCATTAAAAAGAGAAGACGATGATTAATACATAAGGTTAGTTAAATGCCCAATTATGAAGTTAAGGACCAATCGGCATTATTATAAACATTGTGAATTGCATATGAATTTTCATAATTAATAAAAAAAAAGGTTGAATAGAAAAAAAAGGATTGAAATTGTAGTCCCATTTTCCCAAATTTTTTCTAACATCACTGGTGTAAACACACCTTTTAGTGGTACTGATAACTTGTTGTCTATGTATTAAGATAACTGTAGATAACTTTGAATTTTGGTTGTGGGGCTGCACTTCTGTTCAAATTTGGCTCACAGATTGTTTCTTTAAGATTGCATTGTATATCTACAGCATGGAGTTGCTAATGGCAACAGCTCAACAAAGCCCGTTGTTGATAGTGAGATAGCATATGGTTTAGTGACATAGTAAGACTGATAATCAATGACAGAATCAGTCAACTAGTCAACTACATAATATATATATATATATACAGTATATACAATATATACATATATATGTGGGTTTAACATCCCTGTTTTTTCTGCAGTTTACTCAAATACAAAACATTGGTGGGTCACAGTGGGGAGATGAACCCACACCAAAGCCATGCGCCTTATCCACTGCTCCATCACCACCCTGTTGTTGTTGTTGTTGTTGTTGTTGTTGTTGTTGTTGTTGTTTTTACTGAGATAGAGCGGGTTGCCGTTGCCGCTCCCGTTAATCGGAATGTTGGCGGTTCAATCCCCGTCTCCTCCAGGCTGCATGTCAAAGTATCCTTGGGCAAGATACTGTACCCTGAATTGCCTCTGGTGGCTGTTACGCCAGTGTATGAATGTGTGTGAATGTTAGTTTCTGTTTGAGCACTTAGGCTCGTGTGTGTGAATGGTGAATGCAGATGTAGTGTAAAAGCGCTTCGAAAATACTAGAAAGGCGCTATACAAATACAGAGCATTTACATTTTTTTTACTGTATTCACCAAGTGAACTCCTCGCTATCAGTTTGCATGTCTTGGATTTCACACAAGAGAAGTAAACAGGAAGAAAATTGCACTTCAGGTTTCTTTCAGTATAACATCCATTCTCTCTTGAGAGCAATCCCAACAGACAGCGGCATGGATTCCCTGAATTATGGGTATCGTAGTTCAATAGTATTCTGATGAAGTAAAGATTACATAGCAACAAGGCAGTGGGTTAGTTAGGTGGATGGTCATTATTCAGGTATCCCAGATCTGCCTCCCCTACTGATCTCCTTTCCCCGTTTTCCTGGTACACCATTGATCTGTGATTGCAATTGATTGGAGACTGCTCATCATTTCTCCAAGAGCATCAGGAATCATTGACATCAGGAGGAAATGGATTCAGGGACATAAACAGAATGGGACAAATGAATGCAGCGGTGTGTGCAATGTGTGGAAACCGAAGGGGTGTAGTAAAAATAGGAAATAGTGAGAGGCATAGTAGCTTGACATGTACTCTTTATGGATATCTCCTTAATTCAAGTGGGTGTGGCCAGTGATTGATGGGGTTAGGCTTAGGCATGGATTGTAAAGGCACTAGGAGAGGTTTTCCTTATTGACTGTAATGAAAGCAAATTTACTACACTGTAAAGGAATCCACCTACTGGTACTTAACAAACCGATATACCCTTCTATCATTTAGAGCAGAAACCAGGATGGAGCAATTAAACTATTGATCAGCCACTGACTTAAAAACAGTGCTGTATTATTGCAATTCACGTCTTAAGTTTATGATCGTAGCAGGTTTCCTGACATCTGTATTGGATTCACATGAATCTGTTCAGAAGCTATAAAAACAAATGTAATGGCACTTCAGGGCCGTCCCGTGGCATAGGCGACATAGGCAGTCGCCTAGGGCGCTAAATATCAGGCGGAGCCCGTTTTCGACTCAGGAAATTTTAGTCATGTGCACCTTGTGTTGTGAGTCCAGACAGTAATTGGTGGAGTATTGCATAATTATAAACATCTTAAAACTGAAGCGCTGCCTTGCTCTGTTTTGGGCTGTGAACTGCACTTTATCGGAGCTGCTGAAGTTAACGTGTCTGTGGATTTGTGGGGAGATTTCTGCCTGATCAGTAGTGTTTTCGGTTGGTTTCGGGTTTCACGTGCAGCATACAGTCCCAAACTGTGTCTGTCAAACGGTCCAAAGGGGATCAGGCTAAATCGCCTACCAGCGGATCAATAATGTAATGCAGAGCAGAGTACAGGCCAGGTAGAATTAAAAATATTATGAATTCTCATTAAATAATGACATTAGTCTCGTAATATTGCTGTTTTTTCTGGACATGTCAGAGAACACAGATAGCCTATGTGGGAGAGATTCTGAATGTGCAGAAAGTTTTGAACATGAGCAGAAAACCTGCTGAAACACAAGAGCTATTAAAATACAGGAGTTTCTCACTGAATAAAAAGGAATTAATTTCTCATTGAGATGAAAAGGTCCCAGTATTTAAAGAGGTTATTTTCCCAAACAAAGACTCAAAACAGGAGGGAAGACTATGCCTACTGACTCAGCAAGGCTTTCATTAAATTAGAAAAGTTGATCTACAGGTGAAAACGTAGGCCTATTTAAAGCAATAGCTACAGAATGCCTGAGAGCCTAACTGTGTTACATTCTGTTATTTTTTTATAATTTGAATTGTCACCTACCGCCTAAATATTGTGTTTCCCTTAATATAGATAAAGATAAAACATAAATTGTTGCAGAAATTTTCACCAGAATGCAGGAAATTAAGTCTTTAATGCTTAACATTTTCTGGGGGAGGACCCCCTGATCCTCCTCTTTATTTGTCCACTCCACCATTTAATATAAAAAAACGTTCTTGCATTTCAGGAAAATTTCAAGTCTTGCCTAATGGCCTCGACACTGTCAGGGCCGCCCTGTGGCACTTATTTCAACTTTCTCATGTACTTTATTCATATTGATTTGGACTGAATTGTAGACATATTTAATCTCATGTATATTTTAGCCATAAGTAGCAGTTTTTTTGTGCTGGTTTGCAAACACTCCACAGTGAATTTTAACTTTTAAGAGTGAAATGAGTGACAGACACAAGAAAAATGCCATTTACCAACTTTCTTAAATCCAGTCAAACACTCCCATTCAGAACTCAATTCCTGATTCCTCTATCTCTAATCACATAAGTGAACAAGATAACCGTGCCTATATTTAGATTAGGCATGCAGATCATGTTCAAGCACACCCTTATTATATCTTAGAACCATTCAATATCCCCAACATGTGGCTCTTACAGCCCAGCAAAGCCCGTTTCGCGCTTGGTCAGCACAATGCGTTGTCCATGGCGCTGAAGATCTGCATCCTGTCCACCGCGCTCTGCCGCTTTGGACTCCAATACAGTTGGAAGACACATGCGCCTTTAACTGTGTACAGACACTAGCGGTTAATTTATCCAACGTAGTGGTATTTTGATGATGATTTTAAAATGTTTCTCACAGTTGCTCGTGCCTGGCAGTCTAAAATGTGTGGGCGAACGAATATGTGTGGTCCATCGGTCACTAGTCGGACACTGTTGCTGCTGCTGGCAGGAAATCTCTCTCTCTCTCTCTCTCTCTCTCTCTCTCTCTCTCTCTCTCTCTCTCTCTCTCTCTTTCTCTCACTCACCGACTCACACGCACGCACGAGCACAGAAGAGCTAAAGGCAGCGGACACCGAAACCCTCATTGCAGGTAAAGTGTAGTCAAGACTGCTGGGGCATTCACCCTTAAAAACACAAGCTATAACACACACACATTCACACGCACGCACATACGCACGCACGCATCGCCAGTTTTATCCCCTGCGTGATTCCTCCCGCGATACTAAATCCTTTCTCGCACATCTGTCCATGGCGCGTATACTGTGCCCGTCCACCCTATCCCCGCAGAACTCGGTATAAATACCAACCTGCCTTCGTGTGACACTTTAAATCTATGGCCACATAGAACCCAAACAGAAACAGTGCGTTGTGCCTATACAGCAACAACTGTAGCAAAACGGAAGAAATATTTTTCCATACACGCACATATTATTATTCAATATCACAAGTCTGCTCAAATCCCAAACAGAAAAACATGGTCTCATGCCCTCGTAAATTAAACCACATGAGCTTCTGTTGCACCAAGAGGACTCAACCCAGCACAGCGTTGAGAGTCTGTAGAGCAGGTGCATGCTCGCTCTGCCGTCGCTTGCATCCATCGCATATAATTTATCAAACCAAGGCAACATACACTTTTTTAAAAATGATATTGAAATCGTAAGACAGAAACGTGCATTTTTTTTGTACAGTACCTTCACTTATTTTCCTTCCAAAGTAGGCGTCCGTTGGCTGAAGCAAAGAGAGAGATTTTATTTTTCATCCACTGCTAACGTCGCAAGCTCAGCAACACGGCGGGAGAGGCAGGCTGAGAGAGAGAGAGAGAGAGAGAAAGAGGGAGAGAGAGAGAGAGAGAAAGAGAGAGAGAGAGAGAGAGAGAGGTGGAGGATGCACAGACCTCTGCGTAGAGTAGTTGAACTGCAGTGGGAATCTGCCTCTACAGCTGGCATGTTTTTCACTGAAGTGAATACCTGCAGACACACTTTGTGAGCTAAAAGAGCGAATGGTACTGAAATAATGAAATATTATGTGAATGAATTATTAGGGAGCATACACGGGCATGCAGTACATTGGAGAACGACAAAGACAGACATTTATGGTGTGAGGTAGACTCACATATATACTGCACCATCCCATATTCCTTTCACCATTAAAAGACCAACATTCAACAGACATTTCAGACAGTCAAACTTGTGAAACCACAAACAACCCGATTAGTCTTTCTAATTCTTCATTGGTAATTACAGTAAGAAATTTAGAGAAGCTGCTGTAAAAAGTGAAAAGAGGTGGATGGGAGAAGAGGACAAGAGGAAGGAAGCAGGATTTTGCTTCATGATATGAATAATTCTATTTAGACAGATTCAGTCACATTCGCAAACAGCGCGGTGAATTATTAACTAAAAAACACCCTTGCTAAAAGCATCACATGTTGTAAGCATATTGCAGTGATTTGGAGCAATGAAAGATGCACAAAGAAACAGGTATTACCCCAAGCTCCCAGTACATTTAAACTGGCCTCTGGGTCTGTCTGCATTAAGGTGATCACAGGCCCATTCTTTTTTCAGCTCATTACTTTATTGAGTAATATATTCATAAACATGTGAAGCCTTAGGAAGAATGAAAGGTGGAGTGGTGGATGGGATGAGGTGAATAAGTCCACAGCAGTTTGTGAATCAATCTGTTGAAAAAAAAAAAAAAAAGGTGCAAATTCGGAGCAATGGGATCAGAAGGCCCTGATGGTGTTCTGCACAAGAGTGTGGGCGGCAGGGAAGTTGATTTTGCCTGTTTCACATGAAGGAATATGTTGGAGGTGTGATCATACTCAATTAACACTCTTCCCCTCCTCACTTCTCACTTGCCGTTTTTCTTTTTTTTGTTCTCCTTGTCTTTCCCACTCACAAAAGCAAGCGCACACAGACACATGCAAACACACGTGTATACTTCAGTTCATTAACTCGCTCACTCTCCATCTCTGTCTTTTTTGGAGGACCATTAGCTGCAGAGACTGATGCGGTGTTGAGATTCTCAATAATATTTTCTCATTATCAATGCCTCTAGTGTTAAGCAATAGCATAATGATTTGTCTTGGCATGATGCTTAACAAATATGTTATGCTGCTACTAGGAGGATATGTAGTAATGTGTGATGAGCTATTTCATGTGTATGCTTCCACACAGTACAACTCCAACTGCCACTATACAAATAATGGACAATAACTTCTTGCCTCAAAAGTGATTTCTTACGGTTGAACCACATCATTATTTCATGGCATCTGGAAGGGTACCAATTCAACCATGCATTTTCTTCAACATCTACTCAGCTCATAGTCATAGCCTGCCTTCAAAAGAAGGGAAAGTCCTGCTCTAATATCCCATCTAGACTGCATTTGGTCAGTTCTGATAAGCTATTTCCCTGAGATTGCATTTATTGGCTGAATGCAATTGAGGAAAATAAGTAGATTGGAAGAGAAAAAAAGAACAGAAGGCAAAATCCAGAGCAAGGGACAGTGTTTCCGGACTCACCCTCCATTAAGCCTGGCTAAGAAGTTTTTGTTTGTTCTTTACTTTTGCACATCTGATACAACGGCCTCAAGTTAGCTGAGCTGTGTACAAGAGTTGAGCTGGGAGAAAACAGACACTTTTAGGACTGAATTGGATAAGACACAGAAACAGATGATGAATGTGGACAATAACTATCAACAGCAAACTGTATGTAAATCAAGTTATTAATTTTTGAGATACTTCATACACTACTACTAAGTGATGAAGTAAAATGTTTACCCTGGCAGTGGTTCTCGGTGAGACATCAGTTGCGTCATTAAAATCAGTAGGAATCTATCTGTACCAAACTTCATAGCTCTCTAACCAGTATTTGTGATAGACAGATACACTGTCTCTTGTTGGACACACAGAAGGGCAGACTGATGGGCCATTGACAGGCCCTGTCATTAGTGGGTCAATATGATGGTAAAGAGATGGCTCATTTTCAAAGCATCAATATGTCTGACCACAAAATGTCAGGTTTCAAGCTAGTGCTGATTGTCTGACGGGACCCAAAGATTCTGGCCTGTCCCTTGCACTGCTTAATAGCCTCATCCAGCTGTCTATCCATAAATAATTCTTTCCTAACTTCTCTCTCATGTACAAAGCCACTTTGATGCATGGGACTCTTTCCCTGACAGCCACACAATTAATAGCTGCTCTTATAGTCTCAAGTTACTGCCAGGGACTAATTTTGGATCCTTTCTTGTGAGGCTAACTACTAGCGTGAAGGCAAGTAGGGTTGTCATCGTGCCACTACTTAAGGTTTGGGGGCTATGACATTGGCTGCTCCATTAATGAATCTCATTTAAGATGCTTTCCCGTTCCAGAAATCTTTCCAGCTGGGTGCATTCCTCTCTACACTTTGCAGATTTTTTTCTACTTTTCTTGGGAAACGTCTTTGGTTCATGTGTTTCTTCCACTTAGTCCAGCTGTCCAAGTACACAAGTCCAACTCAAACCACTTTTTTGTAGTCAAAAATATATAAATGTGTTGTTAATAGCTTTTTACTTTTTAAAAGGAAGGCCTTTAGGGAAATATCAGAAATGCCATTTATCTTCAGGCCGGAGGGGCTTTCTGAGTTTTTTCCCCCTAAGGTGAACACAGGACAAGTGACTTACAGAGCAGACATGTACACTGTAGCAGAAAAAAAAGTTAGTCTTGTTCAATGACATTACCTTGATCCATAGAGGCTTGCTTCTAGGTGGGTCAAGGATTACATGACTTTGTTCCACTTACCAATTTTCCCGGTGTTTAAGTGCTAAAATTGCTGAATGGCTTTATTTTTGAGGCCAGTTACAGGACACTCTGCCTTTTAAGTGTCTTTAAAATCTGTTTGCTTTAGCCCCATTCTCACTTTTCAGCATCTTTATTTTGATAAACCAAACACTAAAATGTAGGTATGCGTGTTTTGCCTACAGTTTGCTGGATGACAGATGGCTTATGCACTCACCTGCTCTTGGGAAAGTTTCATTGGCATTAAGGACTGTCCTGGTCTGCATGTAACAGTTTTTTGTGCAGATGATGTAGCTCAGTGTGCATACACAGCAGTGTTTTACACATTACTTCAGGTTATCTTCAAAGACAATAAAGATCATTAGACCCATCTTATAAATAGAATCTTGGTTAAGTTCCAGCGATGATAATGATAATTATAGGCCTGAAATGACTTCTCTAAAAATGTAGACAAGAAGGTGTAGGAGGCACGGTATACCATGAAAATCGTCCAACTTTTCTAATATAAATGGAGAGTGAAGTATAACACTGCCTACTGATTCTCTGCTTATCTTTTCTCACTTTATGACTGAAAGTGCTTGAAAAAAAACATTAGGCTATGACTACAGTTGGTCACATTTGTCAGCTTACTTATGTTATCAGTCTAGTCGATTAAACAGGCTCTTACCGTATCTGTTGCTTAAATGTCAGTGAAGTAAAACATCACAGCTTGCACAGCTCAGTTCCACCCTCGGCCCTGCCACCTTTCTGGCACCCATTACCTTTGGCTGACATCTACATAATGTGACAAACTCAAACACGCACACCCAACATATTCAGTTGAGATTGCAGGACTGTTTACCAGACGAGGTATCTCAGCTGTCTGGCCTCACGACTCAAGCGCTGCAAGTGTGTTTCCATGGTAACCAAGTATAGTATTGAGAAGAGGAGCAAAGAGTGAGCGAGGGAGAGACTCTGAAGCTAACCCTGAGCACTGTATTCTCTTGTTTTTCACTCCTCACGCTGTCCATTATTTCTTTCGCAGGCAGCTGTGGCTTGAATATCATGTCAGAGACACGGTGGCACGATTGCCTGAAACATTTGTCTTGGCAATATTTGTGCATATGCAACTCTGTTTAAAATCCATTAACATTATTGCCTTTTACAGCCCCAGTTCAGTAAAGATGCACACATTATTGATTCAGATAACAAATTTACTGGTCTGTTGGTTGTTAGAAATGCTAAGTAATTTGATCCCTCTACACTGGGTTTTAGATAAACGGCCTAAATGAACTACAGGAAATATGAAGGGAAAATGTATAGTTCACAGAGATACAAAATTGGAGACTACTTTAATTTCTTGTCTAGAATGTAGACATTTGAAGCAGGGAAGTGAATTTGCAAATTATAGAATTTAATGACCTGATACTTCCGCAATGATAGATTGTGTTGTTCAATAACTGAATCAAGTTGTTTTCCAGGGACATAAGAGAAAGCTGATAGATTCAGTGTTAAGACACTCCGAATAAATGGTTGTGAATAGGGTTTTTAAGAGTGTGACTCATTCAAACACAACAGACAAACATCCACTATTAATTAACTTACTCACATTGATGTGCATTGATGTGCACACCCATACCACATAGACAGTTAGGTGTTTATTCTACATACTAATATAACAAAATTGGTTTGTCAGCATAAAAAATCCAAAGCAATATGCAGCTAGTATCACGACAGAAAGTGTGTCAAAATTTGACATTGTTTGATTCAATCTTATTGCATCATAAATATGTATGCATTAAACATTTGTTCAAGCACTGGCTCCTGGGAAGAGTGCTGCTGTGTTAATAACATACAACTCATGGCATAAACTTAAATTATTTGCATAAAAAGGGAAGCTAAAGGTGGTGAAATGCAAAGCGTATATCAACTTATATTGCCCTGTTTTAATGTTTAGCCTCTGAAAAAAATTAAGCTTGCACTGCTTAAACTTTCTGTTCCAACAGAATGTATACATTTTCCTGGATTTCAGTAGTGCTATTATATGTGGGATTGCTTACATCAATGCCAATGCAAGTTAATGCATAAAACCATAATAGATATTAGGTGAGATACATAGTCAGCAGGTCTTGTTCAGATTTCACACCAGGAGCAGTTTTAGGAATATTAGAACCCAAAGCTGTCATAAAACCCACTTAGTTAAAAGGTACAATCAGTAAAATATGGCTCTTTGGTAACATCTAGTGGTAGTCATTGAAAACTACATCAGAGACTGTGTTTAAGGGCTGGTTCACAAGTCCGGTTCCTGAATCGAACCAATACGAGGATGTCACATTGTTTCAATTTACCAACTGTTCCGGTTTGAGTTCACAAAGGCAAATGGTCAAACTGTCCACAAATTGTAAACAAAAGCCTAGGGGTGGAAATGTCGTTGGGTTAACCTACAGGTCATAAAGTCGACGGTTAAAATGATAACTCCTGCAAATTTCTACCTGGATATCATACATCATGCAGCACCGTTCATGTTGGTGCTGGTGTGGAGCGCACATGAGCAGACTTTAGAGCACCGCTTAAATTAAAGTCTCGTAAGACAGCGGGTAATAAATAATGAATAATGATGTAAGCATCTCAATGAAGAATCTCTGCATCAGACGGGCACACATCATACCACGACTTGCTTGCATTTGCCATAGCCTACACAGTGGGCCAGTTACGTACCAAACATGCAAAAAATATTAAAGTTGGCCCATGCAAATAGGCTATCAAAGGATTAAACGCAGCTTATGTTTACAGAATCCATTATGTATCTCCTTGAATTAATTAATTAATGCTACATACATAAAATGTTCAATAGCCTGAAAGTTGCTAACCTTTTAAGAATAAATATTACATATAATAATTAGCCTGTTATTATTATTATATATTGTACATACTTGTTTTTATAGTATTTTATATAGTATCTCTCATATATTTATTGTACTTTTTTATTTATTTATTATATATTACTTATTTATTGTATATAGGCCTATTCCTACAGAAAATCAAGATTAAGCTGGTGTTTGCCTTTCTGCTCCATGGGAGGTTTCTGTCCTCTCTGCGCTCCTCCTCCATTTGACAGGTGTACCGCCCCAGTCAAACTCCCCTCCTTCTGTTCTTGGCTGTTGCATTTCCTCTTTTGGCAAATTGGCAAACAGTGAAAACCTACTTGTTAATAAAGCAATAAATGATAAATATGAAATATGAAATATTCTAAATGACAACAATAATGCATTGAATAGTACAGTAATTCCTTTGAATGGTGTTCACACCAGAAAGGAACACATCCAGAGTTCACTTGACAGCAGAGAGCAGTTATTTGGTCCACACCAGAGTTCGAGTCTGGGGTTCACACCAACCCGCTCTTGGGTTCGTTTTAACCGAATTAAACAAGGTCGGTGTGAATCCTCCCATGTGTTGGATTTGAATCATAAAACTCAAGCTCAGCCATATTAGGTGACTGATGTAGTTCTTTAGAGAGAAGACATGAGGCTGAATCACTGTATTAACTATGTTATGTCAAAGACACTGGTGAAGTAATGCCAGTCAATCACAGACCTCTAAGCCAGCTTATGTGCCAAATTTGACCTTTTACTGCTGACTTACTAACAAATAAAATGCTAGCTCTGCATCATTGATGTAGATTTCCAGGTAGTACATTATGGAGCGTTCCTAGTAATTGCAATAAGCTGAGTGGGTTTCCTGTGTAGAGAGCTTAAAATGTCAGCAGCCATTGAGGTAGCAAAGGAGGGACTGGCACTGTTCAAAAACACTTCAGAACCCCCTCTGATACTTTTCTTCACTGTTAGCTATTCAAAAGTGGACTTGTAAGTGTCGTTAAGTGTAGTTAAGTGCCTGTCGCCTAAGAGCACCGAGGTTTCAGTTAAAGGAAAAGAGGACGTTATTTATTTCCATTCTTAGCCCAGATTTCCACTGGGGATTTCAACAGTTTCTGTAATCTGCGACCCCAGTCACTCTACTGTGGCTCTATTGGGTAATTGGTCAGTCCTCATTATCCTCGAAAAATGGATAAGACTAAGAAGTGTCATCTAGGGTTTAGAGCCACTAGCTATTTTCCATGATCACCCCTCTGCTTTGTCAGCAGTCTGACCCGGAATTGATGGTAAAAATAATTAGAACAGATACAGAGCGTGCAGGGAATGTTCCCTTGATCTTTTCTAATATTGGCATGAATGTCCTGATGAAATGACTTTCTCCCGCTTCAAAGCTTTTCCCCTCTTTATCATCATTGTTCATCAACCCCATTATTTAATACTTTCTGGGAAAAACAAAACAAAATATGATTGTGTGCTAAAAAAGGCATGACCTCAAATTATAAGCAAAATTGCCTACACAGACTGCATTTCAATGGAACATACAGGTAGAGTTCAAAAGGACATGCTGGGGTTCACTCTTTAGCAAATATTATCTATACTGGGTGATGTCTTAAAAATGACCACCTTATATATGATTAAATGCTGCACCCTTGAGGTAGACATAGGCATATGCATTGCACTACTGAAGACAAAACAAGCTAAGGCCAGTGATGTCTGTGTACAGTATTTCTTATATGTATACATTTAAAGGCAAATAACACGTTGCATTATGCGGTCCCTAATTTCTGATGTGAAGTTTGTGTGCTATATATTATCCACTGAAAGAGAGTATAGCCATTACATTAAAGCATTTGCTGGTCTAAACCTCTAGTGCAAACAGTAGCCTATCATGAGCGGTCTTTAATTTAAAGAGAACAGGCAAAAAGCAGCACATATAGAAATTCATATGTCAACAAGATAAATTCCAAAGACAAACCTGCCAAATGGAGTACTGCCACAGTAATTCTGAACAATTTGCTGTATCCCTGTAGAAAAAAAACCCACAAAACACTTTTAAAGTAAAGTGATTAATGTTTGCAATCAAAAGATGGGAAAGTGACTCTCTGCCAAAAGTGGAGTGCACATCAGTGGTGCCTTCCAAGGATGATAAAGAGCACTAAGAAGATTTTATCATCCCCGCCAGTCCAGAGCCTGGAGGGGATCATGTAGCCTATTTGGTCATATTTGTACCTGTATGAGTGTGTGTGTGTATTTGTGTATCTTTCCATTACTACTGGACCAACTCTAATATTTTTGTAGACATTCATGACTGTATGCTCAAGGACCTCAGGTTGTTGCTGTGATTAAAATTTTTAAAACCTATTTTGTTGACTGATCGTCTTTCGTCTTTTCAGCAGTATTCACCATTTTACAATATTTGTTGCGACCAGTGTTAGGCAGTAACGTGTTACTCAGTTATGTACTATTATTAGTTTTACGTAACGCATATTATTATTACTTTTCCCAGTAACTAGTAGTGTAAGGGATTACTATTTCCAAAACAGTTATAATATTAGAGTTACTAATCCAAGTAACGCTGCGTTACTATGTTACCAGAAAGCACCATCTTTGACGTGAATGCTTGACTGTGCGGCAGGTCAGTGGCATCAACTTTAAGTTTTCACAAATCAGAACACATTTAACAAAACATTCAAGAAATCGCAACAATGCACTCTCACATTTGAATTAAACTGAAAATTAAACGGCAACAAAGTTACGCACAAGCCTTCAATTTTCAAGAGCAAAGAGGATGGGTGAGCAGGGTTGGAGTTATGTGGGAGCCCATCATGGCCCATCATGAGAAAAAAGAGACAAAGAGAGGGTGAGAGGTGGTGTGTGAGTAGCTATTCCCTGTGAGCTGGTATTTATAATAATGTTTGTAATTTTAAATTAAATATACAAAGGAAAGTTTTCAATTTCAGGTTTTTATTTCATGAAAGATTCCACAAAAAAGTATTTGTGTAGTTATATCATTACATTTCTCTCATGTATTGAAAAAGAACTGACCAATAAGAAGTATCAATACAAGTGTGTTAATAAAATCCTAATCATACCCATTCCAACTCGTGAGAAATTGTCTGGCCCATCTCTTTTTCCTGGTTTTAAAATCTGGCCCAACTGAATTTGTAATTGAACAGTCCTGCTGTACAGTATCTGGTTTGAAAGGATGCAGTGTTTTGAGTTTGGCTGGCTGTTTTTTTAAGTAATTTCTGAGTATCTTGCCCAATCCAGGTTACGACATATCAAAAGCAGTGTGTTACAGCAAAATGTTCTAAATAGTAAATAACAATGTTGACATTCAGAAGTTTGGACTTATCTTGCCATTTATTGTTTCCTTAGTAAGTTTACACAGTTTGGTGAACCTCGTACACTTAGTTACAATACCATTCAATGCATCTTAAAGAAAGCTGAGACTGTACTAAACAAAAGCACTTTATTACATACATTGTACACATACTATACAAAAAAATCTTTCTCTCCTTCTTTCCACTACTCTCATGCTTACACGCAGGACACACAGCTTGCCCTGCACTCCCTGTTCCCCACCATCATGCCCTCAGACACACCTGGCGTGAGGAGAGTGGGAGTGCACTCTTCTAGCAACCTCTTTGATATACAAAGAAGTAAACTTTATCATTGCACTCCTTGGTGATTTTTTCATGCTACCAGTCTGATAAATATAAATTGAATATGCTTTTGTGATACCGCAAGTAATACTAAATCACTGTGTGATACAATTTAAATGCATACAATGTAAATGAGAGGGAATATGCCTGGCTTTGCTCATCCCTTGAATTTGTCTTGTAAAGTTTGACACACCTCAAAACGTCTCAGCTCTCATGTAAATACAATACAAATGTAAATATAAAGAAACAACTGAGACATGAATGTTTTTACTTTGTAGAAAGTTTGTTTTTTTAGACAGTGACTGACTGAGAGTGTGGGCAGTAGCATGTTTGAGAAAGCTGCCACACCCAGGCAAATTAATTGGGTGGAGAGATGGTGACAATTTCAGTGTTTCATAACACTGTGATGACTTGTAATATTATATAAGATATTCTGGAGTTAAAAATATTTTACACTATTATTGTCTTTTGTGTTAGCCCTAATGTGTACAACATTAAAGTAATACGGTAATTTAATGGTTATAGGTTAATATAATAAGTTATAATAATGATAATGAAATGACCAAAGAAAGTAGGTTTCTAAAAGCTTGACTGTGCTTGAAGTGTGATTATCAAACTATATGAGCTACATCTCAAATCTATTCAGCATAATGAAATTAGGCAATGGTGTTAATACAACATTAATTATTGTATTGTGCAACTATACACATCTAAATAAACCTGACTACAGTTAGAGTAGCGCTCACTGTTTGAAGCTTAATTTAAAACATTTCGTTTCAGTCGTTGGACAATGAAAATAACCAGCTAGAACCATATGAGATGTACAATAACATATAACAACATAGACATTTACACACACACACACACACACACACACACATCTGATTATCACACAGACTTGTCCAAATCCTCAGAGACCGAAGGTGCCTCTTTCTGTTGAAAAACATTATTAGAATCAGTATCATACTGATTATACTATACAGTACTATTACTAGTAGTAGTGCTGAAATTGATATGCAGTCTTAGTACAGTAATTACCTATCTCTTGTCAGAGGGGTATCTCATTATTTTCACATACAAAACAGGGAATATGGCATGGCAAAATTAGTTGTGGATATGCCTCATTTAAACAGATTCATGAGGGATGTATCATGTATAGTAAGGGATGTAAAGCGGCACATGTACGTTTTTTTGAACTTTTCAGTAATACAACTTTTTAAATAAAATTAACATCAATAAAATGAGTGTAGTGTTTTCCAGGGACGGGCCTTACCAAAGAGCTGTTTTTTCCACAAGAGCATGTCATCCATCTTATATACGCTTCTCGCACCTGGAACAAACAAATCAGAAAACCAATACCTAAAAATGTACATAAATGCTATCATCAACGTAACATCATTAATATCCACAGTGTCAAAACTTATAGGATAAACATCAGTATAGCTCATCTGTTTAACAAATGCAACTTAATATTATATTCATGTTGTCTGTATAGTATTTAGGGATGTGACGACACCGGAAATTTAGTAGTCGAAACCAACATCAATGAAATTCCATGATTCTTGATACCCAATTCAATACCACGGTAAAACACAAAAATAAAGCAATAATTCCCATGTACTTCAAAATACACTCCTTTAAATAAATCATCATTTAATATTAAAAAAAAAAAAAACAATAGCGACGTGTAGCCTTAAAGATAAAAGATAAAATGGATTAGGTGAAAGAAAAATTATGAGATTTCAGTCATCAGATAATAGCTCAATGACTAGCAGTACTGACATGATGACAGACCATCAGTCTGGCAATACTTATTTAAAATGCTAACATTATGTTTTGTTGACAGAGGACACTCTACATACATACTACATACTAAACGGTACTGACGGTAGCTACTACTACAAGCTATGGTACCATTACATTAGCCTTCAAACATTGTTTGGAACACATTTGCCCAGGCGACTCAAACTAAAATAATGGTAACGTGTATATCAGGATAAGGATATAAAAAAGAATAATGATAAAACTTTGGAAACGTTGTTAATGTAATGTGAACTGAATCTCAATCTGGATGTCTGTCTGAGGTGCTGAATTCCAAGTGTTTCTACCTTTAGTCTGAAAAGTTCAATGGCACAGTTTGCATACTATTTTTCGCTGCAGCTGCACTTCTCGCCCTATTGAACGTGTTGGATCGGTACCTAAAAAAGTGAGTAGGCTACTGTCATGTTTTTGAATTTTGGTATTGACTTGCTACGTATAAGCTAAGTATAGTTTCTCTTGACATCCCTTGTGGTATTAGTATTACCCTAGGATCAGTACTTAAATCACATTCCTGTGACTGATCTAGCTTAAGAATACCTCCTTATTGAGCAGGCAGTGGACGATGAAAAGGAAGGTGCCCTGCTGGGAGTTGAGGAAAATGAAGAGGACCTGGAAGAAAAGGTTTGTCTGGTACAGGCCTAGAATCCAGGTACAGCCCAGTATGACAAACTGGGCAAGGATCTTGAACACAATCAACCTGTAAACAATGAGAAAGTCATAAGAATGTGTAACTCTTTCAACATAGCTGGCTACTGAGTACAGTGTTTCTATGATTCCTTTTTTATGTAATGCCATCCCTCACTTTAGTGGAATTCAAAGCCAGAATATACTTATATATATATATATATATATATATACTTCAGAATATATACTTTTTCACTATGTGTACATTACAGTTAATATCATATCTGCATTATATATAATTTACTTTATATGTAATGTACATTCAAATGAACATTGTGTAGAGCCTGTGGTTTAGTAGTACTGTAAGTACGTTATTTATAAATTTGAACTTTCCTGGAAAAAGGAATTCTTTTGAACAAGTCAAACAACAAATTCCAATCTCACACAAATGTCAAACATATTTATCATTTAGATGCAAAGGCACTCATGTTCAGCAATTATACCTGGTGTCTTTGGATTGAGAAACATCGCTTTTCATGTTTGCCAAGGTGGGTCTCAGACTCCATAGAGTAGCACAGAACAATATCCAGTTGGCCTGAAAGAAAAAAGACACAGAGGCTGAGCTGAGATAGAGCAGTGTATCTCTCTAATAAAGGAAGGAATCTATGTGCGTGTTTGTAATTCCATTATGTCAGGAACCATTCATAAAATCAACTTCAAACGTGCTAGGTGTGTTGCTGCAGACCCAAGGGAGTGCAGTGTTGCGTTTATATATAAAATAAAATTATATACATATATACACACACACACACACACACATATATATATATATACATAGCAGTATCTCTGCCAGTTTCAGTGTTATTACTGCTTTACGTCAGGGGTCGGCAAAGTAGTTGGATAATTTAAAAATAGCTTAGTGAGTAGTGTACAGGCCTTTCAGTCGGAGGGTTGTGTGTTCGGTCCCCACTTGCGCGAATGTATATTATTTTATATATAATATATATATTATCACATGCTCACGATAAAGCATCTGCTGGACTGTGTGCGTCCCGACGATTGATCTACATCCATTAACCTATGGACAGTGATTTTCATTCTCCAGCATATCCAGGCAGAGGAAATTCCTGCGCTTTTCATTGGGGAATCACGTTTCCTGAAGCTTTTTTTAAGAAGTGTATGAAGAAAGCTACAGACTCTTTTGAATGTCATTTAGAACTTTTCAAAGTAAAAGCTCTCAATTCAACTTGAAATAAAGCATTGCTGCAAAAAACATTCTCACACTTTTTTTGTAGGCACAATCACTTAAGGGGAAGTGTTTATGTGAGTAACTTTTGCTGTCATGACCTATCTATCGATCTATTTCAGCACAAGCCGCTATCAAAGTATTTATTTATTTGGCCCACAGCCACCTCTTGCCAACCACTGCTGTAGGTGAAACTAATGTTAGAAGCACATTTTGAACAAAAAGTGCAGGGAGGCGTCACATCGGCCCCTGTGAATGGGCACTGCACTAGCTTAGAAGAATAAATAAATAAATACATTAGAGAGGGTAAAGACCCACTAATAGGGTACAATTGTAGACCCATTCACTACAGTAATGTTCTTTCCTGCGGTCTAACTGTTATAAAGTGTGGCAACAATCTCATTTATAATATTCAGTCTAGCTCACTAACTGTCTTCATTAGCATCCAATACATTTTCCTGTGCTCACGTTGCTAAGCCGGCAGTGAAAGAATAACAAATAGTTATCGAAAAGCGGCAGGTGAGAGCACCCCGATGTGTACAACATCTAAATACAGACAATGCAACGTTATCTTGTAATGTGCATGTATTACTTCAACCTCAAGCTGATAAAAAATATTACTCTAACGTTGCTCGCTCGTGAGTTCGAGCACGCATACAAGAACATACCTGGTTGCAATCTCAAAACCGCAATGATAGTGGCTGCTGAAAACTACGTAATACCCCTCTGAAGTTGTAGAAATAGAAGGGACGCAATTGCTAATATGCAATATACGTACTCCCCCACTGTGACACATCCACCAGTGTGTCCCTGAGCAAGCAACTAGTTGCTCCAGAGGCGTGCGACCTCTGATAAATATAGCAATTGTAAGTCGCTTTGGATAAAAGCGTCAGCTAAAAGAATAAATGAAAATGTAAATGTACTCACTCCAAGGATAAAAATCACGGGGCCTGTTAAAGCCCAGTTGAAATTGCGCTGTGTAGAGAGCCAGCACCTGCAACAGAATCACACAAACCACAAAAAACGATCTTTTCAACTTACAGTAGATTCACATTAGTTATACAGGAAAATATAAATGAGTGCATATAATATTGTTTGTCCTACTCACACCCCTGCCTCAGTAGCACCATATCCATGAGAATATACCAGTGATGAAACACCCACAATCACAAATGGAACACCGTAGCCAATCAGGTAAAGGACTGGCCTGGGGAGGCCATCTCTCTGGATGACCTGCACCTTAGAGAGCCTCCGGACCAACAGGTAGAGCTGTAGCGCCTCCAGCTGCATCCATACAAAGCTTGCAACAACTAAGAAATGGAGAAGGCCCGCCATGACGGTGCAGGACCGCTGTAGAGACACAAAGAGTATCTTGAGAAAAATAAAATATCTCTTAATTTCACTCAACCCCAAACCTTCATCCATACAGTATCTCACATTTTTGTAAACATTTCATTATATCTTTTCATGTGACAACACTGAAGAAATGACACTTTGCTACAATGTGTAGTAGTGAGTGTACAGCATGTTTAACAGTGTAAATTTGCTGTCCCCTCAAAATAACACATCACACAGCTATTAATGTCTAAACCGCTGGCAACAGTACACCCCTATGTGAAAATGTCCAAATTTGGACCAATTAGCCATTTTCCCTCCCCACTGTCATGTGGCTCGTTAGTGTTACAAGGTCTCAGGTGAGAATGGGGAGCAGGTGTGTTACAATTTGGTGTTATCACTCTCACAATCCCTCATACTGGCCACTGGAAGTTCAACTCTCTGAGGATCCGAAAAAAAGAATTGTTCTCTTCATAAAGATGGCCTAGGCTTTAAGAAGATTGCCGAGACCCTGAAAATGAGCTGCAGCACGGTGGCCAAGACCATGCAGCAGTTCAACCAGACAGTTCCACACAGAACAGGCCTCGCCATGGTTGACCAAAGAAGTTGAGTACATGTGCTAAGCGTCATATCCAGAGGTTGTCTTTGGGAAATAGACATGTAAGTGCTGCCAGCATTGCTGCAGAGGTTGAAGGGGTGGGGGGTCAGCTTGTCCGGACCATACGCCGCACACTGCATCAAATCGGTCTGCATGACTGTTGTCCCAGAAGGACGATGCACATGAAAGCCCACAAACAGTTTGCTGAATACAAGCAGACTAAGGACATGGATTAGTGGAACCATGTCCCGTGGTATGATGAAACCAAGATTAACTTATTTGGTTCAGATGGTGTCAAGTGTGTCTTGCCTACAGTCAAGCATGGTGGAGGGAGTGTCATGTTCTGTCGCTGCATGAGTGCTGCCGAGCTACAGTTTATTGAGGGAACCATGAATGCCAACATGTACTGTGACACATTGAAGCAGAGCATGATCCCCTCCCTTTGGAGACTGGGCCGCAGGGCAGCAGTGTTTCCCCTTTATGTATTCAGGAGCGGCAGTGCACCGCTACTAAAATTTCCCACAATCATTAAACTATGCGCTACAAATGTTTTCACTCGCACACTGTGTGAGCACAGCAAAACTCAATCGTTCTATACAAAACATCTACGTGACAGATGCTGTTATAAGAGCAGTGTAACTCCTGTAAGGAATCTGGAGGTGCGTAGCGAGTTTGATTGTCCGAGCGGCAGAAGGTGACGGTGAACGCGAGCAGAGGAAAATATTCTGGCAGTAAATGTACGGTGTCGGTTACAGTGTGTTGGCTTCGCAAGACCAAGAAAAGTCTGTTGTTTCCCACCTGCTGGAAAAGTGAAGCCTGTGTGCGCTAGCTAACATCTCCCCTCCCCTTCAGGAAAACTACAGTAGGTTACGTCTTTTGGCTCTATGTAACTCAACATTAGCTCAATTTCTAGAAAGTAACTGGTAGCTGTATTTTATTACTAAAGTTACCTACTTATTCAATGTTGAGAACATCAGTTACAATCTGAGAGTACACTGGCGTAGCCTTCAGCTCTGTCCTGTACAGACTGATTCAATTATTTTTCAGTTTTCAGATGAGTCTGGAAAGTGGTTGTTAGGAAAAGAAAGGATGGTGGTGACCGGAGGAGCTGAGGTTAGTAAAGCTAATTAGTGATGCAAACTAGTCCTTTTAAAAGAATGAGGAGACGTTTCTTTATGGATTTTAATGTGCAAATAAAATGCACCTCAGAAGGGAGGAGGTTTCTCATGTTGCCTATTTTTTTATATTATGTCAAAAGCTGTAAAATCACTATCTTGTGTACAGTTACACTTGTGTGACAGTACTTCTCAAAGCAAAAACATCTGCATCTTACTGTACCTCATTTTCAACATATCTGTCATTCCACAGCAGCAGCAGTTGGGACAATGATAGGTTGAGGCAGAGGTGAAGACGGGCTGTGTTGTTGATTTTGGGGTTCCAGCTACACAGGAGGAAGGTTAAGATAGCTAAAGCAAAAAAGAATAGTCCCACAATCACACACATTCGGTTCAGCCAGTCAAGGAAAGAATTATCCGGTGGAGGCTGAAAAGACAGAAGACACACACAAACTCCGAGATAAACAACAAAGATTCTGATCAATGTAATCTTGACTTTGTCTTCACCTTGGTACACACAAGAAGATTTTAAAGCTGACAAAGAGGTCTAAGTAATCAATTATTTTAATATTTATCCCAATTTCAATGTCCTAATTTTTTGTTACATTAACAAGGAGCAATTTATATTGATTTAAACAAAGCTTTTGATTTGATTGACCATTGTGTTCATGCTATTTGTGTTTCTTAATATGCATTATTGCATTATTTTGGTTTATTCAGTGTGTTTCGTTTCATCACAATCAATCAGATTATTTACCACAATGATCTATTTAAGGACCTTTGTGTTACTCTATTTTTATTAATGATGTTTAAAAAAAAATTCTAATGTTCAGTTATCTGCAGATGACAGATGAAAAATAACCGCTTTTAAGAGAAATACATTTTTCCAAGGTAATACCAAGAACAAAAGGGTCCATTTTCCAGAGTTTACACAGTAAACTCCATGTGGGTGAAATTTTACAGATGATACTCAAATTTCTCCCTCAACAAACGCAACAAAGTTTTAAATAAATGACTAAATTCCTTGCAGCCCCCACCCTACTTTAGCTCTATGCATCAAATGGTGTGGCATGAGCATAGTGAAATCCATGTATCTATTATGTGCATCATGTAACTAATTTTCAAAATCGTTAGGGTTTACAAAATCTTCTATTGGCTCCCTGACCTTAGCAACACACTTTTACAATGTACATAGAAATCTTTAATACCTCCCCAATCTGCATGATGAGGGCAAAGGTAGAGAGGTGAGAGCAGCTGCACACTGTGTAGTTTTCATCAGAGTATGCAACCCAACAGCCGTCTATTGACCAGCGCATCGTCTCTCCCTCTCTTCCTCCTGCATCTCCTTGTCCCTCTTTGTTGTTCTTGCTTTTGTTTTCCCAGTACACACAAGTAACTATTCCAGATTGAGGTACTTTCTGCGAAATCAAGATAAACAGAGATTTGATACTTTAAAAACTGGATGCTGGGGGTATAATCATTAGACTTTGTTTGACATTGCACCTTCTTATGTTGGATGGTAAAGTTGACAGGCTCAGTGAGGTTGATGTTGTTTATTGTTGGTAAGATTGCAGTAAAAACATCCGAGTACATCTCGGTCTGGTTATCTGTTTTAAAGTATTGATGACTAAGAAGACTCTCCATCCCATCCAGTGTCATAAAGGCAGCTGCTGCAGAACCTGAAATTGTAAAAATAACACAATACAATAATTTGTGTTGATGATCAAAGTCATCATGTTCTTAATAATCAACTTTCTCTCACCATTGTTGGTGCTGGCTAGAGCCTCCAAGTTGATTTCCATGGTCTGTCCTTTGGCAGAAAGGCTGACAATCTTGTCGTCATGACTCTCTGGACCAATGGCACGTAGGCTCAAATCTTGCACATGAATTAAAATTATAGAAGGTATAGTTGATATTTATTGAGAAGTCTGATGTATTCCATCTAAATTAAGGGGACCTTCTCTTACCTACTGTTGAAGTATGCACTGCTTTGTTGATTTGGTTATAAGTTGTTGGTACCAATGCAGAAACTAGAAGGTCTGAGATGCCCAGGATCACACTACCGGTTTCCCCATCTCCTCCACTACTCACCGTGATCGACTTGACCTGCGGTCCAACACCTGACACTTGCTGCAAGAATTTAAGTCATTCAAGTCACAATATATATAGGCAAGCTCAAATCCAAACATAAAATACGACATAAAACTCAAATTTTGTTGGATGTTAAGTACCATTGATGCAGAAAAGCTGTTTGTCACTGTCTGCAAAGAAATCAAGAACGCCAGAAGGAAAAGCATTAGATAATTGTACATAATTGCAGTGTCCTAAGCACATCATGTCTTTAGACTAACAGTTCGAAATTTAAAACACACTTATCATTATTAAATCATTTAAAAAGGAAGTAAAGGATTTTTTTTTATCTCTACATACCGCTTCTGGTAGGAAAACACCTGGGTTGTTCTTAAGCTGTTGATCCAAATTGTCAAGAAAAGCTCTTTCTTTTGTTTGACCCTGCAATGAAAGTGTGTGTGTTGAGTGTTTGTGTACTATATTACAATGTAAGCTGATGATTTGACATCTATGTTTTAAGAGAAAGGTATGATCTATCTTCGCATAATCTCAAAATTACAATAAACGGGCTTGGTAACTTCTAAATTCAACATAACAACAAGCCAGGGTCAGCACTGGCATCAAGATTTGCTCCTATCAAGATCCTAAAACTCATGCTTTATTTGTGTAGAGTTGGGATATTGTTTGAAGATTATTATGCATAAGATAGTTAAAGAAATGCCATCTGACTTACCTTGGGAGGTACAATTGCATCTAGAACATCTTGAACATCTGTCAGTGATTTAGAAGAGATTGTACATGAACATTTTTACATTTTAGTAAAGCTTATGTATCTTTAAATTTGGCTTTTCTCACTTTGACAGAATGAGACCCCGATCTTCCACAAGATTCCAGTTGAGGGAAAGGATCCATCAGGACAAGAACAGTAAAAGGTCCCCGGTAAATTGGTGCACACAGTTTGGTTACCACATATACTAGGTGTTTCACTGCACTCATCTATATCTGTAGAGGAGAAGAGCACACAGGGTTATCTGTTCTTACCAAGCACCAACCTCCAACGTGAAAAGTGAAGCCAATGCAAAAGTGCCTTAAACCTACATTCTTTCTAATGGTCAGCAGGGGGCAACTCCATTGGTTGCAAATACAGGTCCGAATGCACTGGAGTCTATGACAAAATTACCCTAATTCTCACTTAATTTATTACCTCAGTAAACACTTTCCTAATGAGTTTATGGTCCCAATCGCTAGTTTCAAGGAATGTAAACAGAGCAAAATAGATAATAAAGCAGAGTATGCTTTATGGCCGTGGCTACCTTGTGATTGAAAAGTCGCTACCATGGCGACCTGTCAATCAGAATAATAACAGTAATAATAATATCGTTATTTGTACAGCACTTTTCAATACATGTAACAAAGTACTTTCCAGCAATCAATGTAAAATGTAGACACACACAGTATCACCCACAGAGGTGTGCAACAAACAAAACATAAAACAAATCCATGTACAAGTAAAGCAGAAATAAATTACGCATCACATAGTAGTTTGAATTGAGAAAAAAAAAGTAAAATAAGTCAATATAAAAATCCAATTGAGTCCAATCGTATTCTGTCGTATTTTGTGTTAGTGTATCATTAAAGGTCCAGTGTGGAATATATTTAGAGGATCTATTGACAGGAATGCAATATAATATACATTACTATGTTTTCAGTGCTGTACAAAGACCTTACATAATGAACTGTTAAGGAAGGTTGAGGAACAGTTTTTGTCACACAGATATTAAACAAGCTGACGCACCTGTGCATAGGACAGCAACGCTGGCCATCACATCTGGCTTGTTCAGCTGATGATACCCAGGGAAGCAGCTGCAAATGTAAGATCCAACTGAATTTGTGCAGTTGGCATGAGGTCCACACACAGTAGCATCTTGGACACACTCATCAACATCTGTACAAATACAGAAATAAATAAGAATGCGTTATCGATGCACGTATGTTTGAACTTTCAAGTGCTACTCTGGTGTCTACAAGTACCAATACAGATGTTGGTCTTGCTGGGTTCCTTGGTTGGTATAGTTGGTGAATATCCCACTTGACATGCACAGGTATAAGTTCCAGGCGTGTTGGTGCAAACAGAATCAGGACCACAAACAGTTGAGTTGAAACACTCATCGATATCTGAGAAAGGAACAAAGACTGTTAGCGACAATGTTCTCAATAAACCTGACCCTGTAGTGTATCATTGTGTGTTTTGACTATGCTAAAAGGATGAAATGCAAACTTTTGCCAACACCCATTGACATTTATCCAAAATCCAACCTCTTTTCCTAGCTAGCCCCTGTGTTACTCAAACAGCTGAAACGTGTTCCTGAGGCTTTTTGTTCATTATCTAAGCTTAATGTATATCTCTTCTATCAAGGTGTGAAGGGATATTCACTTATATCAAATCTTTATTAGCACCTAACACCAATTTCCAGTGTCCCATGAGTCTGTTTGCAATTCAGCTAACTAATCTACAGATTGTGAGTATAGTCTACTGTAACTCCCTTTTGCTACCATTGTCATGTGACTGGCCCCACAATTGGGGGGCTGCTGTGCGTGGTATGTTGCATGTTGATGTTCTAACAGTTTGTAATATAGTTTAATATTATTTATGGGGTGTAACCTTCAATTGATTGCCTATGCCTGTAGAGATCAACATGTGACAACTGTTCACATTGTGGATTATCCCTTGCTCACGTCACTTAACATACTTAAAATTAAGAATATGACTAATCTCTTTTGTATATCTCTTTTCAGTACAGTTAAAAAACTTAACAACAAAAAAATCTCAAACATAAAGTCAAAATAAAAAAAAAAAAACATATGGCATAATATAGTAGTGTGTAGTACAGACCTTGGCAAACAGGGATTGATTCAGATACAATGTGGTAGCCTTTATAACATTCACACGCATAACTTCCTGGGTTGTTGAGGCAGGTCCCATGATCACCACAGATATTGTCAAGGCATTCATCAGTATCTAAAGAAAGCAATTGACAACAGACTAATATTAAACTCTGGTTTAAAGAAATTATGCAACCTCCAAAAATGTGATATAAGAGAGAGACAGAGATAGATTTTTTTAATGGTACCTTTGCATGGGTTGGATGTTCCAAGTGGTAATGCTGGATCTGTTGCCTGAAATCCAGTCAAACAGGTACAGAGGTAGGATCCCATGGTGTTGGTACAATTGGAGTAAGGGCCACAAATTCCTGCAGTCTGGCACTCATCAATGTCTGACAAGATATATTATGGATACGATATCAAAGAACAAGGTACGCTATAAACAAACTCTATACTTTAAGAATCCATTTGGAATCTTGATGTACTTTCTGCTTGGGAGTTACAGTAACCACACATAATTTCAGCAACTTATGAAGCTATGGGTGGTTATACAAGTTCTTATTTCATAAAAAATAATGTTTATATGTGCTTTCTCTATAAAATGGTAAAGGGGCATTATGTAGTTTACAGCGGTGCGGTTCTAAGATTGCAACCAGGTGTGTGCTCATACGCGTGCTCGCTTGAACTTGAGCGATCGTAATCCAAAACACAACCACTTTCATACAGAAATACCACAATAAACGCAGGGACACCAACATGCAGGCTGTGGCTTTTCTCCAGATATGTTCAGGCTCTGTTACTTCAACATTCCGGCGGCGTACCTTTCATTCAGCGCAGCGAGACACATATTGGCACAATACTCACGAAGAAAGACAGGGAGAACAGACAGAGCTGGAAACTCAGGTAAACTCCCACTGCAACGGTACAGTAATGGTTTTATCAACTGTGGGTTGAACTAATCCATGTTTGTTACATGATAACGGTACATTTACTGCATTTAGCAGACGTGCTACATCGTTAGCTCGCCTGCTGCTTTTCAGTATCTTTACTATCTGTGAATCTGTCACCGGAGGCTCAGCAATGTTAGCACAGCTATTGGATGATAATGAAACGGTTAGTGAGCTAGAATGGATATCATAATGAGATTGTGTCACACTTTATAAAAGTTAGACCACAGTAAGTAACTTTACTGTAACTAGTGTTAGTGCATGGCTCTTCCTCTGTGGTGTTGTGACCGTTTTGTTGCAGTGTTTTATGTTATGTGGGTCACATTAGTTACAGCAACTGAGAGGTGGAGAAGCTGTGTACCTGAATATTGGTAAAACCACAATAAACCTAAATTGAACGTTACGAAGCAAACAGCGGCAGGTCCAAGCTACTGTAGCGTTAGCTGGCTGCTCCTGGCTGCATCACTATAGGCTAACGTTAGTAAACAAATCACTCCACATTTACTTTTTGCCGTTACATCCTTTCAGGCTAAATCAACAGTGGTACACAGGATAGTAACATGGGTCGTGTTAGTTGGTGAAGTAATATGGAAAGCGATATAACTTCGCACCGGATAACATTAGCAACTGCTCGGCGTTAGCCAGCAAGCTAACGTGACTTTCTCTGTGTTTCTCCAGCTTTACTAATGCTCACTTTGTTCTTACTCGACATCATCTGAACCTGTTTGGTCTGATTTATTGGTCCTTTATTGTTGTTTTGTATCCTGTGTTTTGCTCTGAGACGGTTGTTTTATGGTGTTAGTGGACTGCATGTCATTAGCTGCCGTGTTGTCGCTGTGGTCAGAGAGTCTCGGGAGTGCACACAGGGCTGAATCCTACCCAGAGACCTCACATTAAAAGCGGAATAGTGGCTGATGCAAGCAACGGAGAAAACAGGCGTGTTCTTCATTTCTAAGTGAGTTTTGAGCCCACTGACAATAAGGCAATGAAAATTTGATTAATTTCATTGAAAAACTTACATATAGTCTAAAGGTAAGCAGCTGTCACAAATAGCCATGTTCCCGCTAGGGCTGAACAATTAATTGTAATCTTACCATCTCACAACATGGTACTACTACAACTTTCAAATCGCAGAAGGTACAATATTTTTTTAAGGGCAAAATGTGTCTCAAAATACCATTTAAATTAATATTGTGGTGCTGCAGAGATGTCCTGGCCTACACATCATATTCTACAGACCTAAGAAAACATCTTTGTTTGGCACAGATCCTTGCAAAAACCACACCATAATCAGTTATAGATGTTTCAATGAATATGAGAATAATGACCTCATTACCTCCTGTATAGCAAATTATATCGCAATTGCAATATCAGTTAAAATAATCGCAATTAGATATTTTTTCAAAATCGTTCCACCATTGTTCCTGGACTACAAAAAGCCTTGTTGTAACGGTAAATTCTTGTAATTAACTTGGAAATAGGGCTGTAAAGGTCCTAAAATCGCAACAGGAGACATTTTATGTCACGACACATCCGCTCATCTGTTGAATTCATCTGTTGAACTGGGGAGTAACGGATTACATATAACAGCTTTACATAATCAGGATACAAAAAAAGTAGCTATATTCGGTTACAGTCATAGACTGTATATAAAGGTTACAGTACAGAAAAAAAGACATAATCACATTACTGGTACATTTTTCCGAAAATGGTGATTACTCATAGGGATTACAACACAAACACTCCCCCGGTGTTCCGAGCTCCCAGTACGGGCGGAGTAAAATAATTTTACCAGTATTAGCCTGGTAGTTGCAGGCTAACTGAGCTGATTAGCTAATGGCTGCTAATTATCAGCTAGCTGTTAACTTAAGCAATAATAATCCATAAATCACAGAGTTGAGGCAGGGCAGTCGGGGGACATCAGAGAGAAAACTAGAAAATCTTTTCTCCATCAAACATGAGTTTCAGCAAAATCAGGGAATGAAGTTTTTTTTTTGTACAGTTATTAGTGGGTCCTGGTAATTATTATTATTATTATTAATAATAATAATAATAATATACCCACCCCACCCCCCAAAAAAACAAAAAAAACAGGAAAGCAAAGTATCAGCTGATCCTTGACTTAGGTGAAATAAAATGTACTTACCAACACAACCAAATGAATCTGGAGTTGGCAAGCGCCTAGGGATGATTTCATACCCAGGAACACAAATACAGCCCCCATCAGGATTACACTGAGCAAGTGGTCCACAAGAGTCTGTGTTACACACATTGTGATCTAAACAGAGATACAATTGTTATGATATTGTCGTATAACAAACAATTATTTAAAAAACTAAATATGAATTGTGAATTCCTCCACCTTATGTTTAACAACTGTTTATCATAAGTATAGACAACAAATGGCCCTTTTCCAAGGTTGGTTTCAATTGGTGAAAAGTTGTACCTGTACCAAGCGGGAAGCTTCCGGTCTACAATATGAAGCTGATGCGGAAGTCCCTGAAACCTGCATTCTATTCAAAGTCCAGCAGGGGGGCGACTCTTCTGGTTGCAAAAAGAAGTCCGGCTCCATTAGAAATAATGGGAAAATTACCCTACTTCTCAGCTGAATAATTACCCCAGTAAACACTTTCCTGATGAGTTTATGGTCTCAGTCGCTAGTTTCAAGTCTTCTTCAATAAAAAATGATGTTCATTTAGTAAATTATGGTCCCATTTATTTTAAAATAGACCACAAAGCAGAGTATGTTGTAACAAGTCGTTACCATGGCGACCTGTCAATCAGGCTATATCCGACTTGTACCCTCGGCACTGTGTAAATTTAACCAGCTCCATTGAAAAAGCTTATTAGGAGTTGGCTGTTCACTTTCTCTGGTGAGTACATTTAGTTTTAAGACTGATGTTCGCTAGACAAAGTTATCAGCCCTGTTAAACTGACAGTTAACGGGAGTTACAGTTGCACCTAGCTAAGCAAGCTAACTAGCTCCGCACACGGCCGTTAGCTCCGCCGTATCATCACTTCTGGGCACTTCCTGGTTGCAAAAACTCAACATCTATGCTATCTGGTACTTTTTTTTCATATCACTTCTGTCAAGGTTCCAAGCGAGCTGAGTTCAGCTGAGGCTATACTAAAAGGTGACGTGAGAAAACTGCAGACCAGTCATGCTCACAGACCCCTCTGGTCTCACAGTCACACACAGCCAATGCAGCAGGCAACTTCAGCAACAGTCTTTTGAGTAATGCTGAAGCGGCGGGCCAAAAGCAGGTCGAGTAGAGTCGAGTTGAGCTGGTACCAGCCAGAGATGTTCACAAGTCTTCGAGCTAGAGTCCAAGTCAAGTCTCAAGTCACTCGTGGTTAGGAGTGTTATATCACCTGCTGCGTTCAATCCAGGCTGCTTATAAAACTGCATAAGGAATTCTGTAACCGTTTTTTCACTTATAGACCACAACCATGTAATGTACAATGCAATTAATGACAACTTATTAACTACTGAAGTCAGCACACCCCGCAGACTCTTAAACCAGTGTATCGCTGACTAAATAAAACTGTAATGTTGCATGATCAACAATAAACCTGTAAAGTGTTTTTCACTAACAGGGCACCACCATGTAGCCTAATGCGTCTACAACTAATCACAGTTTATAAACTACTGCAAGTCAGCAGTTTTCTGCGACGATCACTTTCGGCAAGACACCTGTGTTTGTTGTCCTCTCTCGCATGTGGCCGCGCGCAGCAGATATGTGTTTGTGTTACGTGTACGTTACGTTACGTGTGTTACGTGTATGTTATAGGTAACGCAGAGAGGGGAATAACAGCAAGCTCATTAGACATTTCCTAAAAATAATACATTGTTCACGAGTCCCGCACCTTGAGTCCAAGTCTAGGCTGAAGTCTTTTGAGGACGAGTCTGAAGTCGAGTCTGAAGTCACTGTGTGTGCAAATTAATTGCGACTCAAGTTCACGTTTTTGGTTCAACCTAAGCTTTGTCAAAGTTGCACTTTTTTACCAATGATTACAGACATTGGTGCTTGTGTCATTCAGTCCGTCCAAGGTGTTCTTTCAAACTAAATAGTTTAGGCAATGAACATCTGGCCTCCATTTATAGCCAGTCATCTGTTATGCATTCAATATAGGCTACTGTATGAGTTAAAATGTTTTTGTTTTGTTTTTTTCATTTGATGTTAAGGTTTGAAGTAGCCTTCAAGATCTTACCTCCCATCATCTGGGCATCAGAGAAGTAAAATCCTTAACCATAGTAACAATAAAATAGGTCAAATAGTAAGGAAGGTCACAGCCACCAATGCCCAAAGTGGCAGCTTTTACACTTACATATCACAACTTTGACTTCCAGTGTTCTCTAAGAATTAAGTGATCAAGTCACAAATTCACTTTTGTTCTTGTATTAATGTAAACAGTTTTCTTTGATAAAAAAAAAGAAGACTGCTGCCAAATCAGACACCTGTTGTCTGAAAGGAACAATGGCTTGACTATTCTCAGTAATAACCACATGGCCATTATTATAAGTTGGGTATTAGATTTAGGTTCTCAGAATTGTACTGACACATCCATCACACCAAGCTTTTGCTTTACGCCACTTTATTTTACATAAGCTTGTTTTAGTCATATTTTAATAAGCAATACCTGCCTATAATGTCACTGTCTAAATACAGAGACATTTGCATATAAAGACATTGTGCTTATTTCATACATTTTCAATAAAGCTTGATATGTTGACAGATAAAAAAAGGATTTCAACAATTAGTCACTACTTACAAGTCACGTAACCCATTAAACCTGATGGGTGATTTAATGGCTTGTACACGTAGAATCCTCCAGGACACAGAGCCACACTCACTGATAAACGTATGACATTACACCCGGCATAATAACCATATGCTGGCCCTGTTGTTGGGGTCACCGATTCAGTAGATGGATATGCAAAGGGAATATTAATCACATGTTGAGTGCCACCACGAAAGTTTCCAATACAGCCTGTAATAACTCTGTCTCCACCAATGCCAGTGAAGCGCCACCACTTGTTAAGAAGGTTCGCATCATCATTAGGAAAGCCAGGTAAAGAAGTAGAAGTAAATTCTCTGTTGCGCCATGGTTCAGTTATGTTGGTGTATCCATCGCAAGAACCTGCACCAAACAAGGAAACATTGGAAATAATGATGATTTAATTGTTATTTCATCCTTTGTTAGAAGCTTTGTTTGTGTTGTCTGTAGTATAGTATATAGTATATAAATTATAAAGTATATAAATTTATATCATCCATACCAGGAGGAAAATCACAAGTGACAGGGATGACAAGAAAGCCTACGAAAAAGAAACACAATGCCTCTAATTTCGCAAAACTTTCTTAACAACAAACTGTAAATGATGATCATCTCAAAATATCAATGAAAAATTACATAAATTAAAAAATATATAAAAAATAGGGATTTACTTACCCAGGAGAAGTGACGAGGCACAGTAGCTCATCATGACACATAAAATCTTCTGATCACTCCTGACTGTCTGAGGTCTACATTGAAACATTTGCAACACCCAATAATTGTTTTTATAAGGTTTGATACGAATGCAAAAAACAATGCAAATTTATCAACACTGGTGCTGAAGGCCTTTTCAATTGAAGAGCAAAATGAGAGTAAGTAGAAGAAAGGGGAAGGATGGCGTCACCACGCACCTCTATTACAGTCTTTACTAAACCAATATTTTAATGCTACCCATATGCTTTGTTTTGTTGTGGGTTTGTTGATTGTGTCACATCTGTATTGCGCACTGATAGTGGTAGGTGTCAATTTCTCCTTAAAATGTTGCATATTTGGTCTGTTATCTACTTTTCCCTGTGATATCCTCCGGCTGTTCTGCCTCTACTTTTTGCGATTTAGTTTGTAGGTGACTAGTTACTTTTGCAGCTGTCTAACTCCTGCTAGCAGCAGCTGCTAATCAGACAGAAATCTCATATTCTTTAGCTGACGCTTTATCCAAAGCGCCTATACATGTCAGAGGTCGCACGCTAGGGGTTAAGTGTTTTGCTTCGGACACATTGGCTGCTCACAGTGGGGAATTGAACCCGGGTCTGTCACACCAAAGGCACATGTCTTATCCACCCTTGAAATCTTAACACAAATCCACACAAATGAGAAATTCAGCTCCTCCAATAAAGTTCAGCTCACAGCCGCTTCAGACGGAAACATCCTGTAGCAGAGAGACAGTCAAACAGAGCAAAGTGTCTGTGAGCGAGGGAGACAGAGACAGCAAAAAGGAGCGACAGGTGTCTGTGTCGCGGTCAGGTGTGTCATGTTATTCTCTCGCTACTTTGCGGCGGACTGTTAACAGTTTGTGTTGCAAATACATAGACTGGACACTGACCGACAACATTTACATCTAAATGATTTGACTCCAACTTTGCTAGGGACAATTCAGTAGTCGCTGACAAGCCCTGAAGCTGCAACCAATGCTCTGTAAATGTAGGCAGGCTGAGTAACGGTGGGGGGTCACCTCACATGAACAAAATGTAGCAATATTTTTTGAGTAGTCTTCTTTGAAGACCTGTGAGACAGGCTGTGTCATGAGGATTATTGCATATTGATAAAGAAAATATTTTTGATGTTGTTGTTGAGGTACATTCAGGGCTACAGTCAAAAGATTCAGAACTGAAATGGTTCAGAGCCAGCTGATAACAGGAGCTACTGTTAGCAGCTAAAGGTTAGCAAGCTGTAGTATTAGCAACAATTGCTAATACCAAGTAATGTGTCCATCAGGAAACTTCATAAATCGCAGAGTTGAGGCTGGGCAGCCAGAGGACATTAGATGGAAAACGAGAAAATTTCCTTCATAACCGTAAAAGCATTTTCTGTGAGACACACTTCACTGCGCAATCTCCAGCTCTGGCTCTATGAGACCATATCACTGCTTCTCTGGAATGTGGGCTGGTCTATGTAACTTTTGGGGGGGTGTAAACTCCATGTTATGTTCCAGATGTTATGTAACACTTGCTGGCATTCGGCCGTTTTCCCCGGGTAATTTGCATGTGCAAGATTTACATATGAAGAAGGAAATTGAGGCTCACAGCTTGTCAGTTACATGCACTAAACTCTTTTTATTCAACTATTCCAAGGTAAATACAATTTTCCATTCTACAGCACCTTTAAGTAATTCAGTATTCCCACAAAAATCTGCCTAGTTGAGGGACAAAGTTCGGGCAGTGTAGTTCCACGCAGAGCCCCACATTTAGTAACCACAAAGTACTAATCTAAAATTGTTTCCGCACATCTCTATACAGTGTACAACATATACATAACTGAAGCAAGTATGATACTGGGTGTATTTAAATAAACAACTGGGAAAAATCAGAGGCAACAGAAGTTTATTATAGACAAAAATAATGTGCATATGCCGTGTTAGAACCAACTTAACAGCAAAGTAAGAATTGATTCATAGCACAGATCTAGAGCTAACATGTGTGAGTATAATCTCTTGCACTTTCTGTTGTGAAAGATTGTTTTTTTTTATGTTGTTTGTTTTAACCTTTATTTATTCAGGGGAGCTTCACTGAGAGGAAGCCTCTCTTTTGCAGGAAGGCCCTGATCACATTCACATTACAACCGCAGCCTGGTCTGCTGGCCACTAAGCAGCTCCACTGGAGCAGTTGGGGTTATGGGCCTTGCTCAAGGGCACCTCAGTGGTGGTAAATGAGGGAGGGCTCAATGAGGGAGGGTCACAAGCTCGCTTCTCTAACCTTTGGGCTACCACTGCCACATTCATGGTCATGGTATGGTCACATAAACACAGGGCTACCCACTTGTATTAGGCAAAGTTAACAACAAGCAATTTTCCTCTACACTGATGTTACCAATTCCATGGGTAACAAATTAAACAGATAGTCAGAAAGGATGGATATGATTGTCAATATTAGAGATACTACAAAAGAAGATTAGCCATTTTACTTGCTCTTGTATTAGAAAGTCCCGAAAGCTATGTACTTATCTGTGTAATTACACTGTTCAAAAGCCTGAATTGAATGTGTTGAACTACAAATATAACTATAGATATGTCAAATGTTGTACAACAGTACAGAGCTATATTAAAGGTTCAGTGTGTAATATTTAGGAGGATCTATTGACATAAGTACAGTATAATATACAGTAGATAACTATGTTTTCAGACCTCAGATGGGGAGTTTTAGATTCAATTGATGGATAATAGTCATGTTAAATAGATGGCATATTAGCTACCGCCAATAGTCTGCTAAATGTCTCCACCAAAACCTGTGAAGCTTCACCACATCCCAACAAGATTTGCATCATCCTTTGGGAAGAAGGGGAATGATGATGATTGAAATAAATAGTTGCGCCATGGTTCAGTTATGTTTGTATAACCACCACAAGAACCTCCATAGAACAACAAAACATAGTGGATGTCAATAATGATGAACAAACAATTTCACCAATAACCTGAATCTGTATCAAATGTTAGGAAGTAAACATCATCCATACTAGGAGGAAAATTACAGTGAAGAGTGAACCTATAAAGCACAAAGACAAAGAAGAGTTATTGTTCCTTAGAACTGCTGTCAATTGTTTGTGTTTGTTGTGTACTTCTCAGGATAATGCATACGTGTAGCTGGTTTTCGGACTCGAATGCAGTACTCAGACTCAGAGGTGGTGAATGTAACCGGGTTTATTAACAGTTTGCTGGATGTGAGAGGCTGGGTTCAGAGAGTGGAGGGTCCAGAGACAACACTAGACTGGGGATCCGGGAAAGGGGGAATTCTTCAGGGCGTACGAGAGCAGGAGAGGAGTCGTAGCATGAGAAGGGCCAGGCGGGGATATCTGCGGCACAGAAGAACAGGGTTAGCAGGGAACAGGCACAAGAACTAGTCTTAGATTAGAATGGCTCGAATGTGACTGATTGGTAAGGTGAGTCTACGATCTGGCGCTGAGTGGAGGCAGGAACCCGGTAAGTTAAGTACATTATAGAAATTTGCACTGCATCCACATACTTTTTTTAAAAGGTTTGGAATCAATGCAAAAAACGATGCAAATTCACTTACTTGCGATGGAAAGCTTTACATAGAGGAGGGGCCAGAGCTTTGAGTGGCCTTTGCAATACATTTACATAATACTGACAGAAAACTGTCCTTTGGAAGTAATAGGATTACCCCAAACAATGTTCCACACATAATAAAAAGTATTAACTACAGTATGTTGTAGTTTGATTCAAGGCACACAATCAGCAGTTAGTTGTAGTTTCAACAAAAAGGTAAGCAATGAGCTTGACAAAGAGAAGTGTATACAGCCTACTTTATATGTGTAAGTGTGATGATACATTTAGGGCCAGAATATGCATTATATTTTTGTACATCAGGATGTATTATCAAAAGTGTACATGAAATATTTTTTCATGCCAACAGATGTCCTGTGTAACCATTATAAAGATGCTGTAGCTTTATAATTCTTTACTTTTTTATTGTCTTACTTAAATATATATATATATATTGTATTGGATCCCAATTAGTATTTGTTGCTGTGATGGAAAAAAATACTTATGTTAGCTTAGTTTTGTGTGCATTATTAAGAGGTTTGCCTGATATTCATAGATAAGAGAGAGAACAGAAAGCAAAACTTTTGAAACATTTTAAATGAAGACTTTTTTATGATATTAACGATGAAAAACTAAAGTTTAAAATTTTATTTTAGCACATAGAGATTGTCAAACCAAATCACAAACGATCATGGCTTGGAAATTCTTCTTGGATAGTTTGATTTAAGCCATGTTAGACATAAAAATTGGATCAAAATGTCCTTATGCTGCTCCTTTGCTATCAAAGTCACTCACTCTCAGTGAGTGTTATGCATTTGGCATGGACTGAACAGTTATAAATGTTTCATAGTTGAGGTTGAAAAATGTAATCTAATATGTAATTTGAAGAATCACATGCATTTGTTATAGTTGGTATGTACATGAAGAGTAACACCTGAGGAGAGAGAGTGCGTGAAGGGAGGTGGTGGTAGTGAAAGTAATATAGTAAAGTAAAGAGTAACTTAATAGTTACTTTTTTAAGGAGAACTAACTAGTAACAATTTCTGAGTAACTTGCCCAACACTGATCACTGGTCAGGACAATTTGTCTTGTAAAACTGTAACATGGTATTGTGTCTAAGGCTATATGTAAATAACTTACAAATCCTTGCAAATACAAAGGGAGAAAAAAGATATTTTATGGCAGAACAATTACAACCTATGTCATTATTACTTAAATTTTAACATCCACTGTAAATACTGTAGTAAGATCATACACAAAGAAGGAATGCGATAAAGACATAATTTCTTGAAAACATATTATATTAGGAAAATCAGTGGTGGCTATTACCATAAAATTGTATGATTTATATACAGAATGGACTAATTAATTAAATAAGGAGCAGAATTATATGACATGCCATAAGATATTACCAAAAAAAATAGAGGGGTATCCGACAACATTTTGAAAAGTAAGCATGTGAATAAATACTTCTGTTTATTTCAATGAAAAAGTTATTGACAGGTATTTCTTGACCTCTAGCAAATCACACATACCGTAAAACTTTGATTAACAGCCCGGGCTTTTATTTGCTAAAATCACTTGACCCTGCCTATATTTGGGACAGGCGTCCATATAGGACAGGCCTTTAATTCTTTTTGCACAAACCTGAAAATACTATGAAACACTTTATTTATTTCAAACAGTATGAATATTACTTGTATAAAAAATATTATATCAGATAATATCAAATACACGTCATTTACTTGATGTAGCTCGGACAGACGGCTTATGCACTTTTGTAGTCAGCAAAATAACTGTAGTACTACAATTTGGCTTTGGTTTGTAGTCAGTAGGTCACATTTCATGGTAGCTCATAATAGCAAATGCTCCTATTTGTACTTAAATACTGATAAAAAATTAACCTGAAATTATTTTCTGTTCAAATATTTATTTAAAATAACAACACATTAGCAATCAAAATAGTGTGCAAAATAAGTGTGCTGTTTTGGTGCAGCTCGACTGGCGTTCACAAGAGAACCCCAGAATTGACCAGTCCGCCATTGGAGCCTCGTTCTCTTCACAGATGAGAACAGGTTCACACTGAACTCGTGACAGAGGTGAAAGAGTTTGGAGACGCCGTGGTGAACATTATGCTGCCTGAAGCATCATCCAGCGTGACCGTTGGTGGTGGGTCAGTGATGGTCAAGGCAGGCATGTCCTGGGAGGGTTGCACCACAGCAGCAGGGAGGGTTACCCACAGCAGTGGTTGAAGTGGGCTGGTATGCACCGGTACGCAGTACCGGCACCTCAACATTCTACTCTCTGGCATACTGGGACTCACAAGCTGCTGGTACGCTGCCCTCTCCATATCAGGTTCTCTGGGCGCTACATGACGCTCACTGTTCCTGTTCCCACCTGTCGGCTAATCTCTGTCACCAGAGAGTTTAATGCTCAAAGTCTTCTGGGGTAGGACCTCCAGACCCCCCACTGAAATATTTCAGCATCAAATATTTATTCAAAATACTGTTAAAATATTTTCTCATCTTGTTCTCGTGACCCAAGTGTGTCGTCACACACCTAATCTGATGTCCCCACCTCTTTACAAAATAAAGTAACGCCCCAGCAAACCTTTGAAATGTTGAACTCGTTGTTCGGATGATTATGAAAAGTTAGTACTTAGCATTAAAGAGGTGGTATTATGCTTTTTGGCTTTTCCCCTCTCCTTTATTGAGTTATGTCTTTTTTGTGCATGTAATAGGTTTGCAAAGTGAAAAAGCAAAGGGAGTTCCCATCTCCCACAGAAAGCACTATTGACAGTTTTACGAGAAGTGATGGTGGAACAAAAATGTGCTTCAATATTTTCGGAGTTGAGGAGCTCCGCAAGTGGCTGCTGGGGAAGCCAGTGCCAACCTGCGGGAGGAGCGTGTGAGGCCGGCCAGCCGCCCGCTCACAGAGCCCTCTGCTCCCGCCGTCACACAGACCGCTGCAGCAACAACGGCAGAGGAAAACACAGCTGGAAGGTTTTCATACCGCTTATCTGTCTTTACATTCTGAGGAATGTTGAAACGTTTTACCTTTAAAAAAGAGAAAGCTGTGTGGGTCGCTGGTGTGTGTGTCGCATTGAACATTACGTCGCAGCAGTTGTGTGTGGTGTTGCTATGACGACAAGCTACGTACTATCTCTGGGTACTATCTGCAATGGAAAACGGAGCAGGGCCGAGTAGAGTCGAGTCTATCGATTTGCGCTATGGTAGCATTTTTCGGCAAGGTAGCATAGATCATCAGAACACCGGCAACAGTTCAACGCTTAGTCCTAAAAGACGATGCAACTCCCACCACAAAATAAAATATTATTTATATGACTTATATTATATTATATGACCATGAATTATATTTAAAATAAACACGGAAATGTAACTTCACAGACTGTTCAAGTGCGGAGTTGTTGTAAATGTTGGCTAACACAGCTAAAGTTATAGCTATAATACTAATGTTACACCTTATGTGAAAAGCTACTGAGCAAACGTTCAAATTGTTTGGCCAATTTTTATGTAAAAGTTAGTTGAAAAATGGTGTTTTTGTAGTGGTTTATGGTAAGATGTGGAACAATGATGTTGTGTGGTTGTGGACTTAGTGCTACCCAGGTGGAAACATAAAGAGTCATAATTGATAACACACCAATCAGAACCTTTAATAGATAGATAAAAGGACCAGAGTCAGTTCATTCAGTTTTGGAACAATGGATCCATAGAAATCTGAAGGAAGACATAGAGGACACTAGAGAGGAGGAAAAGGAAGAAGAGGAGGAGGAGGAGGAAACGCAGTATGGAGAGGAGTAAGAGGGGAAGGAAGAGTGAGTGAGTGAGTGAGTGGAGAGCTTTATTTTGACCTGAAAATAGGATGTTTGGGGAATTGGGTGAGGAGTTATAAATTTGTTTTTAGAGTTTTGGGGAAAAGAGCCATCATTTCAAGAGATGTGTTTAATTAATCGAGAAAAACTGTAATATGTTTGTAAGAGATCATCTCACAAATCTATACAAAATCAGGAATTCCCTTACTCTGGAGAGGTAACAAGGCACTGGTACTTCATCATGACACGTCAAAACTGCAGATCACTTCAGACTGTCTGAAGTCTACATTAAAACATTTGCAACACCCAGTAATTGCTTTTATACGGTTTGATACAAATTCTAAAAAAACAATCCAAATTCCCTCAACTTGGTGATGAAGGCACTTTCAAATATAGAGCAAAATTAAAGTTAAGAGGAGAAAAGGGAAGGATGTAGTTACCAAGCAAATCTAATCTAATCTGTGTGCCAGGACAGCAATTTTGGTTCCAAGGTTTAATAAACCAATAATTTTATGCTACCCATACGCTGTGTCGTGCTGTTTGTGTTTATTGTGTCTCATTGGTGTTGTGCATATACTGTAGATACTGGAAGGTGTCAATTCCCCATGAAGATGTTGCATCTTCTGTGTGTCTGTTCAACTTAATTTTTGTCAATGTTGCCTGGATAGAGGCAAACTATCTGAAGCCAATTCAAAGACTTTCCACACCAAATAGGTCAAAATAAGACCCAGATTTTAAGTACCAAAACCATTCTTTATGGTTTAAAGCAACCTTTAAAGGGATAGTTCTGATTTTTTAAAGTTGATTTGTATAAGGTATTTATCTTAGTCTATGGTCACCGTATTATCTACAGTTGAGTTGAGTTGTCTGTTAAAAGTAGTTTTTTAGTTTGGTTCTCAAATGTTCACGATTTGTTATTATAGAGATATGCTTCAGAAACACACCTCCATCTTTACGTCATTCAAAATGTGCCTAGTTCAGGGACAAAGTTCAGCAATGTACATGCACAGCACACCACATACAGAGTTACAGAAATGGTTCACACAAAGCTGTTTTTCTGCAATGTGAGGTGTATCTTTGTCTGGTCATAAACATCTGAAATTGTTTCCACACAGCTATATACATTATATAATAAACAACTCTGAAAACTCAGATGAAACAAGCACTAAGATCTCAATTCTTTTTGAGGTCACTTCAATCTGAATTTTTTGCTCCCTTTGGAGAAAACATTAGATATGGAGAGATTTTTGAGACTTAGGTGAGAGAAATAGATATTGAATTGGGATTACAATAGGAGAAATGGAAGTAACAGATGAGATGTCATCAGAGCAGAATTAGAACCCCTGTCCTGTTGTTCAAAGGGCGATGACACTGCTACAGCACCATCTAGCTACAACTGACAGTGAAGAAACGATTGTCTGTAAATATAGTAAAATTTTACAAGAAATACCATATCCACAATTACATCCCTCCAAATTTTACTCAAGTAAAGGTATAAAAGTATTCCATAGTGAATGTACTTAATTATGAAAAGTAAAAGTGCTCATTCTGTATGACATTGTTGTATCTCAGTTCTTGCGTGCATTCAGTCCTTAATGAATTAATCTCTAAACATCATGTCAAAATGGTGGGTATTCGAGTTATGCTGGCTGAGACTAACTTAACAAATTGGAAAAAATGAAATTGCATTGCAAGGGAAATATTTTCAATTATAAAATATATTTTATTCTTCTTCTCTGTAACTACAGGGTTCAAATAAACAGCAATAAATACAATAAGTACAATACAGGATTTGAAATTCAGGAGAGTAAAAGGAAATACGCAAGTACCTTACCGTTAACTTAAGTAACATAAAAGTAAAAGTACTTTATTTTCCACCCCTAAGTGGGGTCACTAAGACAAAACTGAGACATATCTCGAAGTTTTTTTCTAATCCACATTCTGGAGAAATTGATCTTTTGATCAGAGAAAGACACGAGTTATTTGCTCACGAGGACACTGTAAGAAAACTGAGACATATTTGAGAAGAATCATGAGATCCCAGGAGTCATAGCTGTTTTATGTTTAAATAAAAGAAAATAAAAAAAATCAAGCCAGTTGTTTTGACAGACAAACAAACAAACAGTAACGATTGACTTCTGGTTCTAGTGGATATTGTTTGCATTTCTTCTCTCTGTCTTCTGTCTTTCTTTTGTCGTTCTCATTTCAACTTCATTAGCCTTGTCGATGTCTTCGGAGACTGATGGCACATCTCTCTGATGAAATACGTATTTTAAACATCATTAAAAGAAGTGGTGAAATTCATGCAACATAACACAAATCATAATTCAATCAGTGAAGCACAAGACTTCTTGAGTAGTCCCTTAATAATATAGATTTACATGCAGGCACATTTGTTTTAATGCAAGGTTGTTTTGTCTTCTATTTTAATGCCAAGTTGTTCAGCATACTATTATGTGTCTTTGTAGTCTTGATAGCCATACAACAGTTACAAAGACACCTCAAAAACAAAAAGAGCTACACTAAATTATTAAATTATTAATGTGGCTCCTTGGATTGTGTATTGTTTTTTTCTTGTTAAAACTCACCACAGATTCTCCTTCTCTGTGCTTTTTGAAAGAACAGGTCAGCCATTTCACATATTCCTCTCTAACCTAGAAAATACCATGAAATACAGTCATGTGTGTTAGTGCTACCTTAAATATAGACAGCTTTTCTACTGCTGTCATCGTTTGAAGTTCTGCTCTATAAATTGAAAATGTATTAGAGAGCAGATTAACGAGAGCACAATCATCTGCATAAAGAGTTTACCTCCTTGTTGAGCACACAGTGGACAATGAAGAGAAGCGTCCCCTGTTGGGAGTTAAGAATTATAAAGAGGACCTGAAAGAAAAGGTTTGTCTGGTACAGGCCTAGAATCCAGGTGCAGCCCAGTATGACAAACTGGGCCAGGATCTTGAACACAATCAACCTGTAAACAATGAGAATTAAAAATAAAATTTTTAAAGAATTTTAACCATGTATTCTTCTTTCAACACAGATGGGTCCAGCATTTGTAACACTTTGAATATGTTGGCACTTGATCTATCAGTTGACAAAATGTATATAACAAAGTGTAATAAAGAGGAGAATCTGTGTGTGTATTTATATTTCGATTATGTCAAGAACCATTCATCCCATCGACTTCAAACGTGGCAGGTGTGTTGCTGGGAGTGCAGTGTTGCGTTTGGTGCAATTTGGGGCTTAAGGGCTCCGATGTGGCAGTGAATTGTTGAAACTGAGTTCTCGTCATCACGCAGGTTTGATATAGGCCTATGTTAAAAACGATTTTGTTGGAACGGAGTTGTAAGAGTTTTATGTTTTATGTTAAGTTCTAAGGAATCACTGAATATCAATAATTCAATTCAATTCAAAACAGCTTTATTGGCATGAATGTATAATATCAGTATTTCCGCCATTGTCATGTTGTTTCAGTGTTATTAATGCTGGTCAGGGGTCAGTAAATAAGTTTGATAATTTAAAAACAAATGTTGGGTTCCCAGTTGGCATAGTGAATAGTGCACAGGCCATTCAATCAGAGCGTTGTGAGATTGATCCCCCTTGTGCTCACAATAAAGCATGTGCTGGAGTGTGCGCGTACTGCCGATTGATCCACATCCATCAACCTATGGACGCTTATTTTCATCACCCCAGCATATCCAGGCAGGTGAAATTCCTGCGCTTCTCATTCAAGGGGATCACAAGGCTTTTTTAAGAGGTGAGTCAAGCATGCCACAGTGTCTTTTGAATGTCTTTTTAGAACTTTTCAAAGTAAAAGCTCTAAATTCAACTCGAAATAAAGCACTGCGACAACAAACTGTCTCACTCTTAACAGGAAGTGATTATGTGAGTAACAGTTGCTCTCATGACTCAGATTTGTATCAAAGTATTATTTATTTATGTATTAATTTATTTGGCCCACCATCCGCCTATTGCCAACCACTGCGTGAAATCAATGTGAGATGCACATTTTAACAAAAAGCACAGAGGCGTCACATCGGGCCCCTGTGAACAGGCACTGCACTAGTATATTTAAGTTGAACATCTAATTTTGTATTTGCATAAGACCATGAAAGACATTAAATTGACTTTATGTAGAGTCTGTGATATATTGTTTCTGTATGTCCATTATGTATCCATTTGAACTTTTCTGGGAACAAGCTGTTATATTGAGGAAGTCAATCCAGACACACATTTCTCAGTTTTTCATTTATATGCAAAGACAATCTTCAAAACTCATACCTGGTGTCTTTGGATTGAGAAACATCACTTTTCATGTTGGCCAAGGTGGGTCTCAGATTCCATAGAGTAGCACAGAACAATATCCAATTAAGCTTTAAGAAGAAAAGACACAGGCTGAGCTGAGATAGAGCAGGATATACAAAATACATTTACAACCTTCATTCAACCCTTCAATACTACACTACTAAGCCTACTGCTCTAGTGGCAGTGGTAGGAGGTAGTGTTGTAGTCAAGACCAGCCAAACCAAGACCATGTCAAGACCAAGACTTTTAGGGTCTGAGACCAAGACCAGTTCCCCACATTACATGACACAATAAAATGTGGAAGAAGATCATAGGTACTTCTCAAATTTATCTGAAAGGTCCATATTCCCATTAAAGGACCCACATACAAACACTAAGAGCTGAAATCAACGTAAGCATCTTTATTTAACACTGTGTTGTCCACTGTTAGCTGTGACAGTCGTTAACAGCAACAACATATTTTTAATTAGGGTTATTGGTTGCATTTGAAGCAAAATGTTTTACATCCAATCAAAGTTAGGATGTTAACAAATAAATCAGACAAAAGCAATTAATTGATATTCCCAAAGTTATGGTCTCGACTGGTCTTGAAATAAAATCCTGAGTCCTCACTGTCCGAGAACGAGACTAGACCGAGTACAAATGTGGTCGAGACCAAGAACATCAAAAAGTGGTCTCAAGACTGGTCTTGAGTACTACAACACTTGTAGGAGGTCCTTGTGACTTTATAGAGAGTAATCCACTGAAAAGGAACTAATCGTGCATTATTGCTTGTGGCGTGTCAACACGTAAAATACATGGTCTCGTTTTTGATAATGTTTGACTGACCTATAGGTATAACTGTTATATGTATTCCAGCTCTTGGTGATGTTATATTATAAGTTTAGAAATATTTCTCTTATTCAGTCTTTGCGGGCTTGTTATTTTGGGTGCAATACCCAGCAACGTCAGTAGGCAGCAGCAGGATGTTAGGCAGCTAACCGGAACTCTGATTTGCGCTCTTTTCGGTCCTCAGGGTATTCTGCTATGAGGAGTTAATGAAACAACAGCCTAAAGGCCCTTTAAAATAGGAAGTGATTTGCGCTGCGATGGCCGCTGGGTTCAGTGCAAATCTATCTTTGACCGGGTTGGTCAACACAACAATGCAAATCATGGGTTTACCTTACAGTTGTCCTGTCTGCTTATTTCAACTTTTTATCAGGTTAGTGTAATGTAAAAGCACAAAGAAAACACATTACAAGTGCTCTTCTTGCATCTTGCATGTACTTTAATTTGTTGTTGTGCCTCTGATCTGTATGCTAGCACCATCACCTAAATATACAACGTTATGGTTGTTAACCTGTTAAAAGCTGATCTTATATACAGTAGCATGAGGAACATAAAGATATTTTCATATTGTTATTGTTAGCTATGTGTCTGGCTCAAGAGTGTAAATGAAAAAAATATTCTGCTACAAGGAGTCAGTGCAGCACCAGTATGATGTTGTTCTGCCTGCTCATGTCAAGTTTTTATCAAAATAACTGTTTTTTGGTCGCATGCCTGGGACCTGCATCACTTACTTGGTAGCAAACACTGTAAATGAGTAACCTACACCTTTCTCCAACAATTCACGTGACTCTGTGCAAAACAGCACTCACTTTTTTTGTCTGTAATCTTGAAGGCAAATGGCATACAAGAGAGTAATTTATTCACAACTTGTAAAGACTTCATTTCCTGGCTTACAACTACATTACTTTTTCATTGTCAGTATTTTGGCAAATCACTAGGCAGCATCCAGGCACATTGATGCCTCATTTGCATTAAGTTGATGTTTTTTAATTCCTTTTTTTAGGTCTCTGGTTATTACACACATTCACAGTCTTAACTGCCAATCCAGCAGGACATTGGAAGAGCTTCAAGAGAAAAATACTGTATCAGCTTTAACATGCCCAAAAAATGTATTTTGTCAAAGATAAGTCTTTAAGTGCACAATGGCTGGTTTTGAGATTAGTTAAAAATTGGTCAAAAGAGAAGTTAAAGTTGGAGAAATAGAAGGGATTCAATTGCTAATATGCAATGTACTCACTCCAAGGATAAAAATCACAGGGCCTGTTAAAGCCCAGTTGAAATTGCGCTGTGTAGAGAGCCAGCACCTGCAACAGAATCAAACAAATAAACAATCTTTTCAACCTAGATGCACATCAGTTATACAGGAGAATGTGAATGAGTGCATGTATTACTGATTGTCTTACTCACACCCCTGTCTTAGTAGCACCATATCCATCAGAATACACCAGTGCAGAAACACCCACAATCACAAATGGAACACCGTAGCCAATCAGGCAGAGAACTGGCCTGGGGAGGCCATCTCTCTGGATGACCTGCACCTTGGAGAGCCTCCGGACCAACAGGTAGAGCTGAAGCGCCTCCAGCTGCATCCATACAAAGCTTGCAACAACTAGGAAGTGGAGAAGCCCCGCCATGACGGTGCAGGACCGCTGTAGACACAGAGAAGTATCTTGAAAACAATGAAATGCTTCTGGAAACACTTTCAGCAAAGAATGGTTAGCTTCAGTTAGGTCACATTTAATACTAAATCTGCTTCTTAGTTTGACTGTACCTTTTGATCAACATATCTGTCGTTCCACAGCAGCAGCAGTTGGGACAAGGAGAGGTTGAGGCAGAGGTGAAGACGAGCTGTGTTGTTGATCTTGGGGTTCCAGCTACACAGGAGGAAGGTGAAGATGGCCAAAGCAAAGAAGAATAGTCCAACAATCACACACATTCGGTTTAGCCAGTTTAAGAAAGAATTATCCGGTGGAGGCTGAGAAGACACAACGCACAAGCAAATGCATACTGTGATCAACCTGACTTTGACTGTAGGATCCTGTATTGGCAAATGCACATTCACAAACAGATCTATAATACCTCCCCTATCTGCAAGATGAGGGCAAATGTGGAGAGGTGAGAGCAGCTGCACACCGTATAGTTTTCATTGGTGTATGCAACCCAACAGCCCTCTACTGACCAACGCATGTTCTTGGTATTTTCTGCTCCATTGTCCCAGTACACACAGGTCACGAAACCAGATTCAGGTAATGTCTGATGAAACCAGAAAAACAAAGATTTTTAGATATGTTGAAAGTTAGCTAGCCATATAATAAGTATCCAAATATATGGATAGATGAACTTGGCAGCACCTTCTTGTGTTGGATGGTAAAGTTGACAGGCTCTGTGAGGTTGGTGATGTTCATTGAGGGTAAGATTGCAGTGATGACATCTGAGTACATCTCTGTACTGTTTTCTGATTCAAAGTATTGCTGACTAAGAAGACTCTCCATCCCATTCAGTGTCATAAAGGCAGCTGTTGCAGAACCTCGGAGTATATTGTGGAGGTGATTAACGCTTTGAAAAACCATACTGTTTACCATACTTAACATTATCATTTACCACAAAACTATGTTCTGTTTTTCCAATTTGTGTATAAATTTGATTAAAAAAAGGTTGGGTGCAGGGTGATTTACTATAGTCAAATTCAAAAGGTGGCAAAATAAAATCTTATTTTCGGTATGTGAGGATGCAAAATAAATGCTTTGTTTTTTTTTTAAATATATTTAGTAACTGTCATCATCTTTTTCATTATTTTTCTCACCATTGTTATTTTTGGCCAGACCTTCCAGGTTGATCTCCATAATGTTTCCATTTGCTGAGAGACTAGAGATCGCTGCATTGTTGCTTCCAGGTCCGATAGTTTGAAGACTTAAATCTAACACACAGATTAACATTACAACAGCATGACTTTATATCGCCCCAGTACACTCACAGTAAAGGTCTACAATAAACTGAAATGAAGATATCTCACCCACTGTTGAAGTTGTCGCAGTTGTCTTGGTTTGGTTCTGGCCTGGCTGCACTAATGTAGACACTAAACGGTGTGAGATGCCCAGGATCACACTGCCGGTCTCCCCGTCTCCATTACTACTCACCATGACGGTTCTGGCACGTGGTCCAACACCTGACACTTCCTGCAAGAATAAATATTTGAATAACTTATCTGCCTGATGTTGCAAACCCAAAGTAGGATTAAAGTGACACAGGTTATTTACGGAACAAGTACCATAGATGCTGAGAAGCTGTTTGTCACAGTCTGTAGAGAAAGAAAAAGAGAGAGGGGGAGAATTTTGTAAATGCAGTTGCTGTGTCTACATATAATTTGCATCAAACTTAAATTGCTGTCGACTTAATTTCCAGTTTATCTAAAACTAGCTCTGCACACTTTGAGAAATTACTGTTGCTGAGTGCTCAAGTGTAGAGCTTATTGAAGCCAGCTAAAACTGAAAGACTTCAGCTGTGAAAAGAAATATATCTTTTATCTTTAAGAGGGACACCAGTGTTTTCTCCTCACCGCTACTGGTAAGGTGAGGCCTGCATTGTCTTTCAGCTGTTGGTCCACGTTGCCAAGAAAAGTTCTCTCTTTTGTCTGTCCCTGCAGTAAATAAAATAAAGAAATAAATAAAATAAGATGTAGTTTGTAGTGAATAATATTCAAACTTTGAAATATTTTGGCAAAAGATATTACATTTGTGCAACATAAAGTATAACATTTTCACCTCTATCTGCTCACATTACAAGTGTTGTGGTTTAGTGCATCTGTGTGGTAAATGGCACCTCCTAAATGTGTACCCAACTAAAATCACTGTTGCATACTAAATGCTGATGACAACAGTACTACTATTAACAATTAAGATAAGATATAAGATTTAACTGAGTTTTAACTTATTTGTCAGGCCAGCTAACTTCTCTTATAGGTTATTTTGATCCATCCACAAGATGAAGCTATGAACCCTAAATGTGACTTGAACAAAAGCCTACAATACACACGATGTTGTTGTTGCTTTTTGTAATATATTGTGGATATTTACACTAAGTGCAACATTTTTCCTTCTATAACCGTGTCACTTTTCTTGCTATATTTACCTCTGGGGGTTTTATCTCAGCTAGAATTATCTGAACACCTGTTGAGTCAATGTAGAAGAAAATGACAAGAAAAAGAAATTACCAGTCATTCAGCATATCAAGATATTGCGGTATACTGTATATACTGTAGCCAAGTGCATGCTAAGCTCACTTTTACAATATGAGACCCCTAACGTCCACAAGATTCCAGTTGTAGGGAAGAACCCATCAGGGCAAGAACAATAGAAAGTCCCCGGAACATTAGTACACACAGTTTGTTTACCACATATACCAGGTGTCTCAGTGCACTCGTCAATATCTGTACAGACAGAATATATACAGTTAAACATATAATAGTGAAATATATGATAGTAAAATCAAAAGTCACACTAATAGTGAACATGTCTATGAAGATTCTCAGTCATCCAGGTCATAGTTATCCAACGAAGGTTAAAATCAAGGGCAACTGTTGCCCTTGATTTTAACCTTCGTTGGATAATAGTGAACATGTTCACACACCTGTGCATGGGTTATTAACACTGGCTATCATGCCAGCATTTGGCCGATAACCAGGGAAGCATGTGCAAAGGTAAGATCCAATTGTGTTTGTACAGTTGGCATTAGGTCCACAGACAGCAGCATCTTTGACACACTCATCAACATCTGTAAAATACATGATAGACAAATCAAACAATAAACCAGGCAACTATGTGTGTGACCCTAGAACTGAAAAGTTGCAAGTGAATTGTATTTATCCATTTGCTTCTTGATGCTGAAAGACATCTTGCATCTTTAAAACCTCAATTCAAATACCAATACAGGTGTTGGTCGGACTGGGTTCATTGGTTGGTTGAGTTGGTGCGTAACCCACGTGACATGCACAAGTATAAGATCCAGGTGTGTTGGTGCAAACAGAGTCGGGGCCGCAGATGGTGGAGTTGAAACAATCATCGATATCTAAGGAACAGTAAACACAGATGGCATGGAATTGTGAATAAACAAAAGTTAATGGGAAAGTGTAATTTTACTCCAAAAAAGTGATAATTACTGCATCGGAGCGTGGGGTGAAGACAACACTGAATCAGTGGTCAATTATTTTACAGTAAGCGGGTGTGTCAGTCGCCCGTTGTCCAGCAGACAAAGCCAAATCTGACAGAAGTCATTATTTCTGAAAGGATAAATCTAAAGGAATTATTTGCAGAGCAATAATGACTAGGTGATAATGCAATCCATTAATTTATATTTCTTCAAAAGAAAACATTCAACATCATAATTTTTTTGATGTTATCATTGTTTTGACAAACTTTCTGGAGAAGAACTCCAACATAACATATGGAACTATGTTGGTAATAGCTTAGAGAAGATGAAATAAAAGCTAGTATTGATTAATTGGTGATGTGTAATATTACTGCAAACAGACCTTGGCAAACAGGAGTTCCACCGGGTACAACATGATAGCCTTTATCGCATTCACACACGTAACTTCCTGGGTTGTTGATGCAGGTCCCATCATCACCACAGATATTTTCAAGACATTCATCAATATCTATAAAGGGAAATAATCAACTGGAGTCTCAACTTGTAAATCAGCCTTAACACAATAATGTCATTGCAGCTCAAGATCGGCAGTGAAACGGGCAAGAATTTTTATGGTACCTTTGCATGGGCTGGACTTTCCAGGCGGTAATGCTGGATATGTTGCATTGAATCCAGTTAAACAGGTGCAGAAGTACGATCCAATCGTGTTGGTACAATTGGAGTATGGACCACAAATCCCCGCAGTCTGGCATTCATCAATGTCTGAAAAGAAATGTCACAGGGTTTAAGGTGGTAAATACAGTACATGTGCAGAAAGTGCAAATCATAAGTGTGTATGAAGAATCTTAATGTGATCACAGTGATAAAAGAGAATCATACAGATCAGATGAAATGAATGTGCTTACCAGTACAATAAAATGAATCTGGTGTGGGTAGTTGTTTTCGGGGCATTTCATACCCAGGAACACAGATACAGCCTCCAGTACCTGAACACTGAGCAAGTGGTCCACAAGATTCTGGTTTACAGTTATAATGATCTAAACAGAGATAACACACACACACACACAAACGATATTCATGGTAAAACTACAGCTTTTCAATTGCAGTTAGGAACACATCATTGGTATCATATGTCTACACTAAAATATAAAGAAAAGGATGACAATGAGTAATCATTCCTTACAGGTTACATAACCCATACTGCTGTGTGGGTGACTTGATGGTTGGTATATGTAGAATCCTCCAGGACAGAGGACTATGCTTATTGTAATAGTATAAGCATTGCAAGTTCCAACATCACCATATGCATATCCTGTTGTTGGAGTTACAGATTCAGTTCTTGGATGATATCCGTCTGCTAAATGGATGGAATATTGTGTACCACCAATAGGTCCTCCATAGCAGCCTGTTGCAATTCTGTCTCCACCAAACCCTACAAAGCGCCACCACATCCCAACAAGATCTGCATCATCCTTTGGGAACTCTGGAAATGATGATGATGTAAATAAATAGTTGCGCCATGGTTCAGTTATGTTTGTGTATCCATCACACGAACCTGTATAGATCAACAAAACACACTGTATGTCAATAATAATGAACAAAGATCACTGCTATTTCACCATTAGCCAGAATCAGTATCAGATGTTTACAAGTAAACATCATCCATACCAGGAGGAAAATCACAGTGGCCAAGGATGATGAGTGAACCTATAAAGCACAAAGACAAAGAAGAGTTGATGTTTCTAAACTCTAAATAGCTGTCAATTGTTAAAAGGTCATCATCAATCTTAATTATTACAATTACATGTAAATGTAAGCTAAATGGATCCAAGACTATTATAGAAATTAGGTCACAGCTGAATTGGTGCTGATGATACTGATGACAAGAAATATCCATTTGTATTCTTAAAAGGTAACAACAACATACCGTACATTATAGCTATATCAAAATACTTGCTTAATTTGGTGTCATAATTTCTTCTCACACATCGTCAACAATATGAAACATGAATTAACTCACCCAAGAGAAGTGAAATGGCACAGCAGCTCATCGTGACAGGTCCCAGTCCACAAAAAAATCAAACATCACTGTTTAAACTGCGTTTAAGTACATTTTGGAAATTTGCACAGCATCCACAAACAAGATTTGGCAATAATGCAAAACCAATGCAAATTCACTTACTTGTGAAGGAAAAGCTTAAGTTTAATTTAGCTCACACCAAGACATGAGCCGGGGCCAGAGCTCTGTGTGGCTACTGCAATAACACTGCAATGTGTTTTTTTTTTTATGTTATGTTATGTTGTGTTAACTTAGCTTATCTTAGCTTTGTGTTCATTATTAAGAGGTTTACCCGGTATTCATAGATTAGAGATTAATTTATTTTTGTAAACAAAAAGCAAAAATGTCAACATTTTTAAGTGTTTTTTATGATATTAATGACAGACAGCCTAAAGTTAAAAGTTTATTTTTAGTTTAAATATATTTTTGTCAAACCAAATCATAAACATACAATTTCAAATATGTGTTGGGGAATTCTTGTGTTTTGATCCGAATCAGAATCGGAATCAGAATCAGCTTTATTGCCAGGTATGTGAACACATTCGAGGAATTTAACTCAGGACTCAGGATACATTGCTCACGATATACTTACTTATTCAATAATACAATAATAACATCAGACAGGCTACAGTATAGAGAACACATATATTCACACACATAAACAAAAACAATATAGACAGATTGAGACAATAGTGCAATGAGCACAGTGCAAAGGATGCAGGAGTAAATGTTTATTACCATTATTATTGCTATTAATTATGTACGTTTCGGAGGTGGATGAGATGTACAGGTGCACATTTATTTTATTTATTTATTTATTTATAGAGTTTAAGTTTACAGAGACAGTGCACATTGATAAATATTTCTGTAGTAGTCCTTGGGCAGGTGTTATCGCAACTACATAAAATACATTAAAACAGGAACAACAGTACTTATTCATATAACAAGATACCTTTCACGAGGACACGTAAAATACTAAAACAAGGACAACAATTTAAAAAACATAAAACATAAAACAAAGCCATGCAGAATCTTATAGATAAGACAAGCATCTGTAAATGTAATAATATTGTCCCAGCTCAGTAAATTATGATTGTATAGACTGTGACAGTGGTGATGAGTATTTGGCTTTCTATCAAGCACCTTGGAAGCCTGGTGGTATACGAACTGCACAGGTTTGAGTGTTGTACAGGACGCTTGTGCCCAACTAGTCAAACAGTATGACAAATATGGCATAATCATAGCATTAAAATATGCTGTTGCTGCCTTAGTAGTTAGACAGTTTCTGATATGGCAAAAGTTTGACAGATTAAATTTAACTGCATTTATTACCTTCTTAATTTGTTTTTTAAATGTAAGATTAGAATCAATTATTACACCAAGATATTTAAAATCAGAAACCACCTTGCAATGTAAATATTGGGTGTGAGATCATCGACAGACCTCTTTCTGAAGAACATACATCCATTTTCATGTTTAAATGAAGACAGGAGTTATTAAGCCACTGTGTGACATTGTGACACTGGCCATCACTGCCGTGAGCTTACATGCAGCTTGCTGTATGTTTGTCAAGTGTACATAAATGACAGTATCATCTGTGTACATTTGAATTTCAGACTCATTGCATACAGTGGGTAGGTCATTTATGTAAAGGCTAAACAACAGGGGCCCCAGAATTGATCCCTGAGGTACACCAAAACCACACTTGAGGGCTGATGATACCTCATCATTTACCTTGACACGCTGTGCTCTGCCTTCAAGATATGATTGCATCCATTTAATACTATTAGGGGAGAAGTTAAACAATGAGAGTTTTGCAGGTAGGACATCATGATCCACAGTGTCAAAGGCTTTCTTTAGGTCTGGGAATATGGCCCCAACGACTCCCCCTTTATCTAGTTTAGATCTCACATTCTCAAGGAAAAAGCAGTTTGCAGTTTCCGTTGAATGGTTCGATCTAAAGCCAAACTGCATAGGATGTGATCTGAAAGGGCTGCTGTTAAGGTGGCTAGTAAGTTGTTCTGCTACATACCTTTCAATTACCTTTGACACAGTAGGTACTATACTAATTGGTCTATAATTGCAAACTTCTGATGGATCACCTGTTTTGTGAATTGGTGTTATTATAGCTGTCTTCCATGCTTTTGGAAAGACCCCTTCATTAATTAATCTATTGATTACAATTGTTAGTGGGCCAGAAAAGTGCTCATTAAACATTTTCAGGAACATGTATACATGTATGCTGGAATAAATAAGTGTTATGCGCAGGTGTTATGTACCTGAGGTAGGTGGATTTGGTATAAAGAATATATACAATATGAAAATATAACAATATGAACAGTATGAACAGCACTACAATAGAGAATGAGAGAACAAAAATTATGCCCATATAAGACATAACAATGGGATCAACGTGTCTTGATACTGCTCCTTTCCTATCAAAGTCTTCATTTCTCAGTGGATGTAAATGAGTTTTGGCCTGAGGAGAGAGAGCGTGTGACTCACTGGTCAGGACAATTTGTCTTGTAAAACTGTAAAATGGTAGTGCACCTAGGGCTGTATGTAAATAACTTACAAAGCAAATGGAACACTCCAAATATTCTGCCTGGTCTTTAATTCAGTTTTAACAACCAGTGTAAATACTGGAACCTATATATACTGCAGTAAAGACGCACAGAGGGGATGAGATTAAAGAGAGTCTGGGGATCTGACAACATGTTGAAAAATAAACATGGAAACAAATATTTCAAACTGTTTATTTCACTGAAAGGTTCTTGACAGGTATTTCTTGACTTCTAGCAAATCACATATAAATTTAAATTACTGACTAACAATTGAAAAGAGATGAATATTTTGAGATATACACCTTGTTTTCAAACAATCTCTGCATCATCATTACATGGTACTGTGGTATTTTCTGTAATCACGATAAAGCTGTCTTGAAAGCAGGGCCAATGGCGATACTATACCGGTGGGAGGCAGCAATGCACTAAAACAGTGCCGAGACTGTCGGGAAAAAAGAAGAAGTAGAAAGCAGGGCCAACCCGAAAGAAGCGAGGGTGTAGCGGGCTACTAGGAACCATTATTTTCAGGCTGATGTTCCTGTCGACTATATAAACTAACGGGACAAATACGGTGGGAATGCGCGCACCAGTAAATCAGCGGGGATGTTTTGTATAACGTTACGTTAAGACATAGTTTCTGTTTAATGTCATAATACTCTGGATGTCTGTATGAGTACATAAGTTGAATTTCACATAAACGCCAGTAGAGTGTGAAGCTGGATTATCCTTGCAGATAGACCGCAGCTAGAACGGCTTGCTAAGTAAGTTGCTGTTTGTTTTAGCATCAGGTGCTAACATAAAGCACTCGGTGGAAGACGTTATCAGGTTTTATGTTGCGTTTACTGATTTTTGTCTTATTAATTTAACGCGAGTTAACCCGCATCGAAACAATAAATCAGTGTTCTCTGTTCACATAATGTGGTATTACAATTGTTTCAATTTATTTCTGTAGTTGTCGGCTCGCTCAGTGCAACTCAATGGTGTCCCAACAAACAGTTTTAGCTAACGTCAACACCGCTGCTGGCTTTGATCAATTTCAAATATAGTAATAAATTAGCACTTGTTCCCCTTTTGCTTTTGATTCACACTTAACTTAGTCGAGTCTATTTCTAATGCAAGTCTTCTTTTTAATTAGTATACACAACAAGCCTGAAGCAATCGTTGCATGTGTGGTGAGAAAAACCAGAGACGACCAACCATGACTTCACTGGTAGGTTTGCTCTTGTGTATGTGCACTGCTCCAAACGTATGATAAGCTTACCGTACTGTAGACGAATAGCCTCAAATGTCATGCAGTCAGTATTATTTTATTATTTCTGAAACCCCATCACGCTATCTACGTTATCTGTTCTGTACTTCATATCCTTACATACATTACATTACAGACGGGAATGTGTTTCTCTTACAGGGGGGCAGCAGTTCCTCAACCACAGAATACACTGTGCGGGTCCCCAAGTGAGTAACATGGCCTGACATGCAAATATAATAATATACAAAAATGTATTTATCTCCAAGCTTAACTTAACGCGGCAGGTATGTGTTTAGCTGGATATGAAATGATTGTAATGCAGTCGAATTAGGCAGTTTGACTGCAGACTTGTTTTTAATGTGACTCACCTTGTATGTAAACATGAGTTTAATCAGATCTGCAGGTTTTGATTCTGTGTATATGTACCAAACTTTGTTGAAGCCCTTTGCGTTTTGCCTTTACAAATAAAAAATGAATTAATTTGACTGCATGATGAGTTGTTTATACTGTAGGTGTTAATGTTGTGTTCTGGCAACTATTCCTGTGACCTCCAATAGTAATGGGCAGGTAAAGTTAATGACTTTTTGTTTGCATACTTGTTTCTGTCCCATAGAAACACCAGCAAGAAGTACAACATCATGGCTTTCAATTCAGGAGACAGAGTCAACTGTTCAACCTGGACACAGGTCTGTTCATTTCTATTTATGACTGCTGTAGGGTGTAGAGTCAGTACTGAGAGAGAAATGACAAGCAGTGTGATTACTGTACATCTGAAGTCTAAGATCAATAACATAATGCCATAGCATCTTTAAGTTTTACATCTAACATCTCCTTCTCTCTCCTTTCCTAGGCTCGCATGGAAAGAGACATGAGTGCCCGGCGGATATATGGGGAGGAAGAGACGCAGGAAGGCGCGGCTGGCAGTGAGTTTGGCAAAAAACAGCGTGAGGAAGCGAGGCGGAAGAAGTTTGGTATTGTGACACGTGAGTTCAAAGTGGAGGACCAACCCTGGATTCTTAAGGTCAATGGCAAGGCCGGCAAGAGGTGGGGAGAAAGAACCTTCTTTACTCACACTCATTTTCAACAACCATATATATTTTTGAACCTTTAAGTCTGATGTAAGGCTGGGCAATAAAACAATAATGATAATTATTGCGATATAATATTCTTCAATAACAATATAACAAATGTTCACAAATGAATTGGCAATTAATCTTTCTATTTAGATATTCATTTTGTTGAGTAAAAGGGGCTGAAGAAGATTTTGCTTAATTTTATTCATGCATATTTGTCATGCATATAAGATTTTATAATTGTGAGTGGTACCTCAGATTTGGCCTGGGCGGTATATCGGTATAATGTGGTATACCAATATAATTTCAAAAGAGATATAAAATTAGACCATACCAATTGTATCGATATAGTTTGTTGAGTTAATTAATGTTTCCGTGAAGTCCTGCCAGCGTTCGCTCCTCTCTCTCCCTCACCGCGCAGCCCACCTCACAAACTCTATAGCAACACAGTGCCGGTCAACACTGCGGTTCATGTTATTACGTTACAAGTCACGACACAGTGGATATTTTACAAGAGCAGACAGTGAACACACCAGTCAGATGTCAATCGTTAGCTACCACGTTCATTTTGTTTTGAAAGGCTAGGTTGTCAACGTGCCTCCTCAACATGCGACTCAACTGCTGCTGTGACTGGAATCACGGGAGGAAAAGTCCAGAAGACAAGCTTTGTATGTTTGGGTTTTTTTTGTAGGGCTGGGGCGATTCGTCGACATAATCGATGTAATCGATTAACTAAATATGTAGACGCGCATTATGTGCGTCGAAGCGTCTCTGCATCCGCTGTGGGATTCTCCCGGACCAGGGCCTGTCACGGACAAGCTCCAGCTACAAGACACCGCCTTCGACCGTCTAAAGTTTGGAGTATTTCAGACAGACACTCAACAACGTGCTGCTCCGTGAGCTCTCTGAACTGGAAACAGCTTCACTGCAGCACAACTGCTGTCCACGCATACGTGAAGCAGCATGAACACGTGAAACTAAAGTATCCCGGAGCACTTTGTCTAGACAGCAGCACCGCAAATCGTGTTTACTTTCTGTCGCCACACATTATCAGCACGAGGACACGTAGTCCGTTAAAATGTTTATTGCCTTCATGTTAAAAGTTTTAAGTAAAGTAGCCTAATTAATGTCTGTTATTGTTATTATCACATTATCAGTGAAGTGGAAATTTGATTCATTTCAAGATTTGCTGCTATTGTCATTATTCTCATGTGCTTCATCCAGATGATTGAATAAAATATAGATTTATTGATTAGACATGTTTTTGATATTTATTTTGGATAAATTGGTATGTTAATAGAGTAATAGGCAACTTTTATTTCTTTAGAATAAACAAAATGAGTCGTTAGATTAATCGACTAATCGAAAAAATAATCGTTACATTTATTGACTTGAAAAATAATCAATATGTACAGCCCTAGTTTTTTGGCGACTTTATATAACATACTGATGGAGAAAGTCACCGGAGCAGATTTACAGGGAGAAAGAGATGGAAAGAAGTGGGCTACACCCCCCCAACCATCTGGTTACTTCAATTTTCACTCAGGAGCAAAAAAAACACTTTAAACTTGAAAGACAAAATGATTTGACATTTATCGTGATAATTATCGATATCAAATGATATGAAATTTTTTATCGTGATAACATTTATGGCCATATCACTCAGCCGCAGTGTGAAGGGAACACACATGCACATATTTAAGATATACCTGTATGTCTCAGGCAGTAACGTGGAATCTGTAGAGGATTGTAACCTACATGTGTAGCTTGTGTCCACATGCTATACACCATGTGTTATCCATTATTAATCAATTTATCACTCATTAACTCTTTTCCTCAACTTTCTTGAGCTGCTGTATCCCCGGTGTGGGATCAATAAATCTTTAGAAGAAAAAAGAAATTCCTTGTCAAATGATCCCTGTGTGACTGCATTTGCAGGCCTGATGAGGATCCCCACTGTTTTCAACTCAGCAACTCTCTCCCTCCGTTCATTGTGTGCCAGGTTCAAAGGTCAAAAGAAGGGGGGTGTTACAGAAAACGCATCCTACTACATCTTTACACAGTGTCCTGATGGAGCTTTTGAGGCCTTCCCCGTCAATGGCTGGTACAACTTCACACCGCTAGCCAAGCACCGAACTCTCACTGCCGAGGAAGCCGAGGAGGAGTGGGGCAGGTGAGATAGGGGAGGAACAGGGAGTGATGGTTGTTCGTAGTGAGGAAAACAAATACTTCCAAATACTTCCCCAACTGGTGCAGGTGTGTCACTTAACATCAGATATCCTCCCCCTTTTACAGAAGGAACAAGGTGGTGAATCACTTCAGCATCATGCTTCAGAGACGTTTCCGGGAGCAAGAGCGTGGCGAGGATGAGGATGATGAGGGCGAGAAGTCGGGGAAGAAGAAAAAGAAGAAGGGTGGCAGAGGCGGTGACCTGCGCATTCACGACCTGGAAGACGACCTGGAGATGAGCAGCGATGACAGTGACAGCAGTATGGGGGAAGGTAAGGAGAGAGAGAAACCGGATGGGACTGAAGACGGAGAGGAAGATCTTTTCCTCTGTAATGTGCCCCAAATTTAGATGAAAGTATTGTTAAACAGAACTTGAATAGTCTCCCAAGCCGTTTGCTATGTTTCCCTCTGATGTTGTGTCCTTGTCTTTTTTCCCCCCACCACTTGGACACCACTCTCTGTATTGGACAGATGGAGAGAGCAAGACAAAGGCGAAGAAGGACACTGGGAAAGGAAAAGGAAAGAAGAAGAAGAAAAAGAGCAATGAGCATGAGGCCCTGGAGGACAGTGATGATGGTGACTACGAGGGCCTAGAAGTGGATTACATGTCGGATGAAAGCAGGTCAGATCCATTTGCATTGTTGTGCACAAAGCTTCTCAGTTTATGGACACTACAATGTATGTTTTGTTTGTTTTTTGTTGCTTCTGTTAGTAGTATGTAATTTTTTGTTTTTCAAAAGCAGTTCGGATGAAGAGCCAGAAAAGGGAAAGTCCACCAAAGGAGGAGAGGAACACCCTAAAGGTCAGATCACCTTCAGTTGAACATTACTGATCTATTAATTATGAAATATAGACAAAAAGCGGATTTTATGCATGAAATAAAAAGTAGAGCATGAACCACTTGGGCTAGTGATTATTACCATGAATTCTCTCATATGATGAGTTGAAAGAAAATCAGCAGATATGTACAGTCCCTGACAAAAGTCTTGTCGCTTGTGTACAAATTGACCTGAAGTGAAAATTTGACCTTTCTGTCTTGTCTAAATGATAAATCTTTTTTCAGTGAAACTAATTTATTTCAGTGCATTAAACCTCATTTGGGAGGGTTTTAGCTTTTCATATGAGCAATTTCTAACACCAATTGATTAATTAAAAGTCAGGTTAATAGCAGGTGTTTCTACAAAATAGATAAGCGACAAGACTTTTGTCAGGGACTGTATTTCAGTGTTTTTAACTTATTATCGTTACTGAATGGATATGGATATGTAGCTTTGTTTTCCATCCAAATGTTTGTCCTTTTCTAGGGATTGATGAAGCTTCAGAAAGTGAGGAAGAGAGTGAGGAGGAGAAACAGAACGAGGAGGAAGCCAAAGAGGAGGAAGAGGAAGAGGAAGGCAAGAAAACCCCTGTCCAAGTGGAAAAGAAGAAGAAAAAAGGTACGGACCACATGGGCACAGATGGGCGGGTTTGACAAAATCCAAACTTAAATGAGGCCTTAATAAACACTGTCCAATGATATTCCTTTCTGCTTGATTTGAGCTTTATGAATTTGTGTCACAGACAGCAGCGGAGAGTCGGAGAGCTCAGACGACAGTGACATCGAGGGAGAGACGGCCTCCGCTCTCTTCATGGTGATTAGTGTGTGTGGCAGAATAAATGGACATTTGTGCAATTAAAAGCTATTTTTGCGCCAAAATGTAGATTTTCAGTTATAACCTTCCACTTGAGCAGTATTGTGGCTCTATCAAAACTCTAGCTCTTACTGCTGAGTTTGTTATAGCAGCTATTTCATATCTGGGAGTGAATATGTGTGGCTGGCTTTATATTTACATTTCTGTTGTGTTTCTTGTTTTGAGCTCATCAGACATCGCTCTTTTTGTCCTTCTCTCAGAAAAAGCGCACGCCTCCTAAACGTGGAGGTGGGCGTGGCTCTGCAGGTAGCTCCAGGACTGGCAGTCGCCCCGGGACACCATCCATAGACTCTGCCTCCACCTCCAATACGCTCCGTGCTGCTGCCAGCAAGCTAGAGCAAGGTGTTTGCTCATGCACCACAACACAAATGCACATAATTAAACATGACACATGACAAATGTTGTATTTATGTGAAACTTTCAAATGTCTGCCATCTACTCTGAAACTTGAGGTGCCTCTTTTGTTGTTTCAGCTAAATCTCTCTTTCCCACAGGTAAGAGGCAGACTCAGGGTCCTAGCACTGACTCACCAGCTGCCAAAAGGCTGAAGATGGAGCCCAGCAGTCAGAGCCCTGTTCCCTCTGGCAAGACTACGCCTCAGCCCCCATCAGGCAAATCCACTCCTAGCTCAAGGTACTCTAAAAAATATTTATTTATTTATTCTGAGATTACTGTGAAACACAATATATCCCAATTACCATAAAAATACAAAAAAAAGTAAGCCTAAAAAAATAATGGTTTGACCAGGTGTTTTGTGAGCAGCGTAAAAACTGTGTTTGTTTCGATTCATCTGCTCCCCAGTGATGTGCAGCTAACGGAGGAAGCGGTGCGGCGCTACCTGATCCGTAAACCGATGACCACCAAAGACCTGCTGAAGAAGTTCCAGACCAAGCGCACAGGTTTGAGCAGTGAGCAGACTGTCAATGTGCTGGCACAGATCCTGAAGCGCCTCAATCCGGAGCGCAAAAATGTGAACGACAAAATGCATTTCTACCTCACTGAATAACTGATGGAAGCGAGGGATGGAGCTGCAGTGGTGAAGGGGATGGAGAATAGTGGGAAGAGCTGAAAATGAAACTAAGGGGAAAAATGTTGGTGGATTTTTTGTAAAACTCTGATCGCTGGAAGAGGTTTTGTGTTAAAATAGTGACATGCCACAGGAGGTTCAAACTGTCACATGGCATTTATCAAAAAATATCTTGTTGAACATATATTTTTTTTCATAGTCAAAAACAGTAAATAAGTGAAAAACCGCTCAATTTCTGTATGGTTTGTGTGTAAACCATTTAACTTGGAGCTTGTTGAATGGGGGGGGAAAGTATTTAACTTGTTTTTCTTCAGTATAAACTTTTGTAATAAAATTTGCTGTTGTGTAAGGCTTTTCTCTTTGTAACCCATCTGTCACATACAGTTTGTTTTTCATGGTTTGAAAAAAAACCTGGGGTCTTTTGTCCTTATTGGGACATACTAAAACTGGCTGTTTTGGTTTTGTTCAAGTATTATACAAACACTGTATGGTGATATTTTAATACATAAAGCATTTATTAAAAATACAGAATTGAAATAGAAAATCAAATGAAAGCAGCAAAAAGCACTGCACAGGCCCTCGCCTCCATGTGAATCCATGCAGATGCATCCATGCAGTACAGTGTAGGTTACAGTGACTAATGAATAGAGGCTGCAGTTCTACAGCTTCTACTGTGCCCCGAATATCAGTCGAATATGGGCAAGACTTGGCAAGACTTGACAATTCTGATTCGACTATATAAATCTTTAGTCCGGGACGGCCCTAATTTTAATCATATGTCACCTTCCTGTGTGGAACATGAAAATTCCATGCAAATCAAATGGCAACACAAGGCTTACTTCCTGTTGCCAGGAGGGAGAGCAATGACTAACTCCTAATAGATGTGTACATATCCTCTGGCTGGTACTTTTAAAAAACAACAGTAACAGTATTTTTTTTTTTAAATATTACCGACAAGTTACCATAGTTACTCATATCTATTACTAATTTTGAAACATTGAAGTTCACTGCATTGCCGCGGCAACAGCCTTTGACGAAATCTCAAAAGCTTTGAAATGTAGCATCACAAAGGTCTTTAGATTGCATTGCCCAAATTTGAAGTCGATCCAATTAATGTTCAAGTTAGAGTAAGTTGAAGTAAGTAGTCCGTCATTGGCAAAAAATTCCCTAAAGTTACAAATTCAATTTCAATTGGTGACTTCCTTTGTATGGCTCCAAGAGGTTTTTTGTAGTCCACAGATGATACATTTGCTTCCCATATTCCATACAGCTAGGTGAAATGTAACGCGAGGGCTGCTTCATTGAAATTTTGTAGGGGGTGCTATCAAGCCCCAGCTACATATCACACAAAAAACCCACACCCGTTCTGACGTGTGCCAAGTTTTGTGAGTTTTCAAGCATCCCTTGCCATTTGAAGGCTAAAAAGTAATTTGGGGGCACTCTAGAGGTGACGTACCACCCTCTAAGTTCAAATGTGAAAATCAAATATTGAACATAATTAAATATATTCAAATAATGAAACATTCATTAGATATTTAAGAAAATTATAGCAAAAGGGAGCCCTCTAATAATACACTGATGTGAAATTCCTTCCAGAGATTAAAAGCTGTAGAGACTTCTGTATACTAGAGAATATGTACAGTATTTTTTAATGTGACTCTGAATAAACCAGTATTACACAGTGATAACACCTTGACTGAAACCAGAACCAAACATTAGTGTTCATTTTCAGCTCGGTTTTTGGTCACTTCATGTCCGGGCAGTCTCATAGTTGGCCACGAACCAGTCACATGTCATCTTTATAGCTACAAGTACAGAAAAAAACAACAAACAAAGCATCAGGCTGAGGATGCACGCAAATATTCATTCAAATATCTAATTTGTATGTTGACAGGCACAGACTTAATTTGCACCATGGACCTTTGTTATTGTAACCCATCCTGTTTGTCTTGTGTGTTAACAAAAAAGGCCAATTTACAGTACTTAAGTTACATAAATCATCATTAATATAACTTGCTTTGATGTTAGTCTCATGGATTTTATCTGCTGCCTCTGTGATATCGTGTACTCAGCACTGTTAAATACAATTTTTATTTTTTCTGTAATGCAATTGAGATTTTGGCACGTTGAGAAATGGCATGTGCAAAAACAACAGCAACACTGTACATATTTATCATTAAGATGTACAGTACAGTAAACTGACCTTCTTGAAGAGGTGTAAAGGTGAAGTCGGGGAGGTAGCGTCTCAGCTTGGCATTGCTGGCTGTTTTCCTCATCTGGCCATCAGACAGGGTGGTGTCAAACTGATGTTAGGTGTCAAGGGGGGACAGAATTTTAGCTGTGTGTTTTGAGCTTAATAGGCTACATACAGAAACAAGAACTGTAATTAACTGGAAAAATAGAGCCTCTCTGAAAGTGGTTGCTCAAGAACAAAGATAGTTTGCACATAATTTGGTCCATATCCATATACATGTTTTGCTTTCAGGCCATCAACTCCTTGAGGAGCTTTGGTAAAGAATATCTTAACATTATATAAGGGAATAAGTTGAAGTTAACTGCTGATCTAGTATTTCCTTATATTCCAGGTTTACAAAAGCATCTCAGAATTAAAACCATATCTGCATAGACATGTCAATATGATAAATTGGTCCATGGGCACAGGGTGTAGGATGATTAGAGAATGTTGAAAGGATACGTGTATGTTGCCTTTGAAGTCCAGAGCCTTTGCAATCATGTCTATAGCCTCTTTGATTGAGACCTCATCCTCTTCACCCACTGAAAACAAATCAGCAGTGAGAAACAAATTCATGAATTGCACATTTAGTGATTGTGTCTCACACCTCTTTCTCTGTTTTGAAACCATAACTTTCCCCATTTTCTTTTGCCGTATCACACATCATAGAGATTCCCAGATGCGCATTATAATTAGAGCCCGACCAATGTGGGATTTTTAGGACCAATACAGATTTATCTGCAATTGGCTCATATCGGTACGCCGATTTATCAGTTGGGCTCTAATTACAATGCTTGCCAAGCACTGCACTCACCACAGAGGATAATGGGGTCAACTTCCTCATATTCTCTCAGGACCCAAATGATTAGACGGCCCAGGTCCTGAGACCAAACACAGGTAACTGGACTTATTAAACATAGAGACATAGAGACATTTGGCCAAGATAGTTACAGCATACAATATTTTAGATTAAGCACATACCTATAGAGTAAAATATATATATGCTATACATTTTTAAATCACATATTGTATAATGCAGTACACTCTAATGACTGGCACACAAGATACCATACCAGAGAATAGATGAACTGTCTTCTAGGAGCTCCAGAGCCACATACATTCACATGAGTTCCTTCCTCTATGAGAGAGACATGAGAAAATAGACTCTTATTACCTGGTTATTGTCTGTGTTTGTATGTGTTATTTACACTGTGTGTATCAAGATGGATTAGCGTGTCTGAGTTGATCACTTTTGGCCTTGTATGTCTTGTTAATGAGTGCTGACAGCACGTGGCCATTTTCTATGCTGAAGTTGTCATAGGGACCGAACACGTTGGTCGGGATGACTGCTGTGTAACGATGACCGTACTGCTGAAAGTATGCCCTGTCAACAAACGTACAATGTATCGATCAGACATGTGTAACACAGATGGACACTTTTCTGCGAGCATTCATGTTTACTCCTCTCCCCCCTCAGTAGCTCAAATGCATGGAGGTCATAAACTTGATCCCTCCGAGAGCCTGTCTTCCTTTATGACATTCACAAATTGAACTGGTCTCAGTGTGTAAGAGTCAATTATGGATGTTTTCACATCCACAGAGCAGTGGATTGTATTTAGGCATAAAGGAACAGCCACAGGTTAAATAAAAGCTACAAAAGACTAAATAGACACTGCTTGCCTGGTCAGGTGCTGCCTCCACAGCCCTTTGATGAGGACGACATTCACCCTTGTGTCTACACCACACCCCTGTTTCCACTGCACACCTGCTTACCTGTTCTGAACATCAAGCATCCTTTTAGCATGTGAATATCCAAAGTTGGAGTCATGAGGTGGTCCGTTGTGTATCTATGAGTGGGGTGTTAGAGTAGAGAAGTTAAACCAATTCCCTTTGCCTAAGTAATAATTGCTCTGCTGTAGCAATACTGTACCCTGATCATTACTGTCAGGGGTTGGTGTCATTGAGAGAAACAAGGATTGAGAATTGGGATTACCCTTCTTGGAAATCTGATACAATCAATGCCAGATAATGTTGTGTCCCTATATGTAATTTATTCTTTATTTACATGAAAGCAATACCACTTGCCACATGCAAAAATTACTTTTAGCAACCTGAAAAATAACTGATGCACATAGGCAGGGTGTTGCTAAAAGAGAGCATTCAGAGTAACTACACTGGGTAAATAAAGGTTTTATAGGAAAAGCTTACCATGGTCTCATCAATGGGGTATGTGGTTTTGTCAGGGAAGATACAACTGGACAGGCAAGACACGATCTTGGTGACACCCATCTCGTGGGCTGTTTGTAGTACATTGTCATTGATTTTGATGTTGTCCCTCTGTGAAGGTGTCAAACTGTTACGGTTAAAAGACTATGTGGATATTTTCCACAGACCCCACTTTTAGATTAGGGTGAAAATAGATTTTCCAGCAACAATATGCAAACAATTTGCATTTTTGGCAGCTGGGGTGGATTATTAATATAACTGTATGGCAGCATTATCTCACCAAGAAGTGCAGGTTCTCCCTCATGTGTAGATAGAGTCCTCCGACTTTTGCAGCTAGGTGGATGACGTGAGTGGGGCGATACTTCTCGAACACAGCCCTGGTCTGCTCGACATCTCTGTTCACGTTTTGACAACACATTTATTTCAAAATGGATTGAGATTGGAAAAACAAACAAGGGTGCTTGTTTGAATCCCTGTCCTCGCTCATTAAGTCTGGGTAGGAGAAGTGAACAAGTAACACTCTTAACAACTTCTTAGGTACCTTTGAGCAAAGCTGGTAAGTCAGAACACCAGTGGAGTTTATCAGTCCTTTTAACAATTTTTGAAATGCATTATTTTGACTGTGCTGTAAAAGCTTTACAATTTAATGATGTCTCTTCCAGCAGACAAAAATCACACAAGAAAAACATAAAGGTTGGGGCTGACACAGTCATCATAACATAAGACAGTGTCCTACAAATGCGTGTACGTCCAGAATTAGGTTTCCACTAATAATAGATAACCCAAAAAACAGCACTAAACTTTCTGATGCACCTTAGATCAAGTCAGAGTCAAGACTCCCTCCAATTTAAGGCTCTTAAACCCAAGATCTGAACACGGAAGAAAGTCCCTTATGCCCACTAGTCCTGAGACTAACAAATCCAACAACATCTCACACCTTTCTTAAGCCAGCACTGCTTTACATACACAAATCAGAGTGAATGATCACTCAAAGCACAAATACTTATTTGAACACTGGTAGAACGAGACAAAAAAAACGCCAACACAAACTAGATTGTTATCTGGCCCTAAACAGAAATTATGAAATGGCAGGATATCTCTCTACTGTCAGAGGTATCAAGAAGAGGTCGCTTCTTACCAAGTACAGACACCCTTGCAAATGAAAAAGGGAGACATAAAAAGTCCTGGTTACCAAGAGAATATAGAGTGTGTGAGCACTGTACGACAAGTGAGGTGGAGACAGAGACGCATTTTCTCCTGAAATGTCATAAATATAGAATCATAAGACAGCAATATTTTGAGAAATTCCATCAAATAATACCGGATTTTAAGATAACAATAAATTAAAAATAATCCTAGGAGAAGGACATACGGCAAACCTTGCCGCCAAGTATGTGTCCTTGTGTCACAACCCGTGACAAGCGAGTGATTCAGCCAACTGTTTCCCTTTATGTTCGCTGCATGGCAGGTTACACCTTGTTCACCTTTATTTGTAGTTTACGTTGTATCTATATTTGTTATTTTTGTTTTTGTAATTTATAGCTGCTAAATGTGCATGGTTTTGATTGGATCAATCTTGTTATGTCTTATTCAAATGTAAACTTTTGATTATGAAACTGCTTTGGCAATATTGTGAAGTGAAACATTCATACCAATAAAGCACACCATGACCTCAAATGAACTGAACATAAACAGACAGGCAACGCCCCATCTCAGCATACTAAGACGATGCAAATGCTGTTAGCATTGGAACGCATCAGTTAAAGACAAATTTGTTTGCAGGCACACTCAGGTAGAAAGAATGAAGCAACTTACACAAGATCAGCATCCTTTGAGGAGAGGAAGATCCATTCTTCTCCCAACAGTTTCCCGCCGGCCTGCTGCACCACATGCTCAACGGCTTTGCCCACCAAACCAGATCCACCAGTCACAAGGACACGCATTGGCCCCGCTTTGAGCTCTGACCCCATCTCCTATATCTGTGCAAATAAATATTTTCCTCACTGCAATCCATACATCCAATCAACATAAATACATTATTCATGTGCTCGTATAAGAGCAGGTGAGCCAAATGATAACACAAACTTATATATCATACTGCCACAAACTAAATACAGGTAATGCCTTCATGCTCCTTACCTATGTGTTAGAAGGCTGAAGTGAGTGTGGACTTCACTGGAGAATGTTTGTCTGACCAGGGGTTGCCTACCTGCAGACAGTCCCGTCTAACAAGTACTTTTAGATCTTTTTTATACTGGATATTGTTTCAGCTTGTTCCCCCTTCACTATGGAGTGATGAACATAGCGTAGGTGTGTGAGATCATTTGTTACTCCTCCTATAACATGTCTCTTCCTTTTGATTCATGCAGAAGATGCTACCATCTACTGGTTAGAGTGTATTTTAGACTGAACTTCATAAAAGGAAATATGCATATGCATGAGTGGATTAGCGCTCAAAGCAAAAGTGACATCCTCAGATGAATGGTAAAATACAGTATTAAGTAAATTCAAGTACATTAAAATACATTTAAATAATTGTGGCTTGCAAACGCCTGTCGTGGGGAAAAAATTGAGCATGCCATCATCGAAACATTTATGGCAGTGTGCCATTAAATTTTGAAATAATATGAAGTGAGCCAATCTTTGTCCTGCAACTTGAGAAACATGTTTGAGCATGTTGGAAGCATGTTAGAAAAATAAAAAGAGCTCCCCTCTACCTATGAAGAAGACGAAGGAATTTTTATATGACAAAGTCATTAAGCTGTTAGTGGCATTACCACTTCTCAGTACTCAAGGAAGGTGACGCTTTTCACAAAAAATGAGGTCAGAAAAGAGCTCAGCTGAATGGAATTAGGTATTGCCTTCTTACTTAAATGTATCAAATATATATATAATATTTATTAAAAATACAAAATCAACAGATTCCCACAAAGCAGCTTGATATGTTAAACCAAGAACAATCTTTATTGCATCCTTGTTCACTTTGATGTTATCTGGAAATTATTATTATATTATATTATATATATCTGCAAGAGTCTCTGTACTATACAGAAGTAGACGAACACACCAAACATGATTCAGAATCACTTTATACATTTAAAGCTCACATCCTTCCCAGCAGGGTGGAGTGGTGCAGTTGTTGTGGGAGGTTGTGTAATAACCTGCTGTTTATTTCAATCAGCTATCCAAAATCACATTATAAAGAGTGTCTCAACTGCACCAAATCTCACCATAGATGTATATCAACCAATATTTCAGCTTTAACATGGAGATCACAGACATTATCCTCTAAATTCAGGTTATAGTCTGTTACTATGGGCCAAAGTGGGTGTTAGTCCGGAACGTTCCGACAGATGACGGAGATACGACGTAGCCGAGGGACTCTCTGTCCATTGAACACAGATTCCTCATCTTTCAGGATCTCATGGGTGAAGTTATATCTGGCCTCGTCCCTGTATGGGTGTGATGAGAGCAGGATGAAACACAGGGCTGCGTTGTTTGAAGTTAAATGTTGTATGTGCACTTATTGTCTTCAATGGCGACTCAGCCTGTAGTTTTTCTGTAATAATCAACAACTTGAATACTTCATATTGCAGCCTAAACAATACAATACCTAAATTAATTATTTGAGCTAAATGTTGTATATACTGAACCTCAGTATGTAGAGGGAGCGCCTGGGCAGCAGCAGGTCCAGCCATTCACTGGCGGCATCCTGCTTCACCAAGCGCATGATACTGTCCGACAGAAGACTCAACCCAGCAATGGTGTTACCACAGAACTGAAAAATCAGAAGGACAGACAAAATGACAGTAAGAGCACAGCAGGGAAAAAAGCTCAGCCCACACAAAAAGGCTTTTTCCAAAGGTTACAGTGCTGAGGATATTGTCCCTGATAGAACCTAATGTTTATAGCACTGCATATGCAGAGAAACATGAGAGAAACCTACCTTAACACTGTCAACGTGTGCTTTGATGTATCCAGTCTTGTCCAGATCTAGAATGTGCACGGGCCCGAGGAGTGGACTACCCGCAGGAAATGCTACAGATCGGACGCGATTCAAGACCTCCTCACACGCCGCCTCCCACCTCACACGCTCAGTCTCTCGGTACCCGTGAATAGCCTGAATGTGGGGAAGTGAACACAGCACAAATTAAGTCAGTGTCACTGTCCCTTCAACAGGGTTGGGAGTAATAAAAGTAACGCAATTACAGTAATGCATTACTTTATTCTGTAACACATTAATTTAACGCATTACTACAAAATCTGTAATATTAACGTGCGTTACATCACATTTAACCCAAAATTAAGTGGTGTTCTGAAATGGAAATGGTTACGAGTAATTATTTGATTAGTCACTAGTAACTAATGAAAAGGTGACACCTGAACTGCAGAGCCTCATGGATTTCAATGGCAAAAATGCGCAATTAGTTACTAGTAACTGAAAAATAGTTATTGGTAACTAATAGAATAGTTAGGCTACTAGTACCTAAAAATTAAGTACTAGAATATAATCATTTGTTTCTAGTAAAACGGGTTTAGTTAGTTATTAAATAAGTTGCATCTTTTAAATAGCGACTAGTAAGTTTTAAGGAATAACTTGTTAAAACGGCTTGCATCATAGGTGCCATAGGTGTGTTAGGAAAGATTAAATCATGCCTACATATGAGTTGTCTCATAGGGATGATATTACATGAGAAAAGTTTATCTACAGGAGAAACAGAACTGAAAGCTACACAAAATGCCACTGACTCTTAGATGCTATTATATTTATATGTTTTGAGATGTCACATACCCCCCCCCCCACACACACACACACACACACACACACACACACACTGTTTAAGGGTCTTTCCTCTCGTTCTCGTGAACCTAATATCGTGTGTCGTGATATCTCGCGAGCGTAGTGTGTCCTCACACCCCTAAGCTAAACCCTGATGTCCCCACCACTTTTCAACACAAAGTGGCGCCCTTGCTTGCCATACTCCGTCTGTGGACACGTTGGGGTAACTTAACAGCCGCAAATGGTGAAGTGGTTCTTAAACAACTCCTACTAACATCTTAACCATAACTAATTGGGCTAAATTAATCGTTAAATCGGTAACAGGTGTGCGTTCCGACCGTGACTCTGCAACTCCACACGCACCTTTAACATGTCAACATGCGTGAAGTTTGTATAGACCCGTTTATAACTATCAACCATGCATGACTTACATCGTCCCAATGGTCGAATTCGTAGCGTTTCTTCTTCAGGCCTGGCTCCAGCTCTCGAAGAAGGGCCCCCTCCTCCTCCTCGGTGATGAAGCCCGTCCTCACCTCCACCTGTGAGCAGAGTCTCTGCACGAGCTCCGGGCTTGACCCGACGATGAGAGCCTCATCTCGGAGAAGTATCAGGCCGCCACGGGCACAGGAGCTCAGACAGCGCTGGCGACTGGCGCAAACTGCTGCTTTACGGGTTCTTTTTAACACTGACAGCAACAGTTTCATCCTCCTGTCTGAAATATTAGCGGCCAGCCTCGCTACACAGTCCAATTTACGTTTAGTTGCGTTTTGGTGTTGTTGACAAATGTCAAGCGACTACGTGGGGCGCCATGTTGACAACGCAATGCATTGTGGGGGGCGTAGTCTTCCAGCAGTTATGCATCATATACAATATAATATTAATAGCTGACTTTTTTTTGTTTGATGCCCTTTATATGCACTTGTTAACTTTAATAACAAATATATAAAAAGTCTAACTATCCCTATTTAATTTAGACATGGAGACGTAATGTTTCATATTTGTAATACCATGAGAATGATCCTCAGCTGTGAGGGCTAGAGAAGCAGACAACTGTGAACACACACATTTTAATTACCGCTCATTCTTATTGCCCAACAGCTTGCCTCAGGAAATGTATTTCAATGTTTGTTATGTGCAGGCTTCCGGGCAATGCTCAGCTGAAGACGAAGCTTACAAGGATATGAGCGCGCAAATGAAAAAAACGGCAACAGGGGAGAAGTGAATGCAGATGTTGCAGTTCTTCACTCTGACCAATGGAGGGCAGTAAGTACTCGTGATTGTAAATATGATCAGCTCAATGGTCTATTCCACATGCGCTAACATCTGGTCAAAACGTAAAAAAAAAGTAAAACGTTCACTAATAAGTTTGTAGATAATTTTTTAAAAAGTTAATAATAATGTAAGTGTTCACTATATATCATACTTAAGTGAAAGCCTCCATCATAATCATGTAAAAAAAAAAGGAATATAGAAATGAATGAATGTAGAATTAAATAAGTAGGTAAAGTTTTATATTTGGGAGGGAAAAAACTAGGAATAGAATTCTATACAATGTTTTAAAAAAATTAAAACCAATGAATAAAAAAATTTCTGTCCCTTATGGGCCCACATAGTGAAAGGTGGGAGATGGGATAAGAGATTCCCCTAGAAAAACAAAACAAAAACAAAATGTTGGCCTATTTACCACTAAGGACAGGTTACCACCTTCTCTCTCCTGGTCCCTCATTTTGCTTTGTTTCCAGGCAAACTCTTTGTTAGTGAACTAGAGGTATACAAGGAAACTGGGGCAGCTACAGGAAATCTGTGAAGCTTAGAACTGCTGCTCTGTGTCAGAAAGATCTGATCTTAAAAGGGCAACTGTCAGGGAGCCAGGAAGAGATAGAGGAGCAGACATAGAAAGAAGATTTTGCTTGCGCAGGACCAGCTGCTTTACCCTACTTACCGACTAGGTTAATAATTCTAGATGTTTAAAAATACATTGTGCTTATTTCAGCAGGCTCTCATGTGGTTGTATTTTTGTGTATTGCACTTTCATCTATCCACTCACACACACATACACACATTTTGCTTTTGATATATGTAAGCATGAACCTATACATGTAACATAAACATGTCCACTGCATATATATACAAAGATTATTAGTGCTCCTTCTGTGAGCTGCATGTTGATCTCGGTCAGTGAGCATCCACAATAACGCTAACTCACACCCCCCTCCTCCTACACCCACACACACAAACACAACTGATGTGATGCCCATTTCATTGTTGGATGCCATGTTGCTGCCCCAAGCATTACGTTCATCCAGCCATGATAAGTGTTTTGGGTTCACATTCTAATTCCCAGTTGGTGCACTCGTTTAAAGCTTCTACGATTCACTGCATCATCGTCGGCCAGCTTGTCCTGGAGGCATCATTATGCCTTCTGTTGAATCATGCCAATTAAACTGAAAATCACCAGTAGAATTCTTGGCAGTGATCAGTTGTTTGGAGCGTACATGTGTGGAATTACTGCACAATGATAAGCAGCAAGAAGTCAGAAGGTCCTAGGATAATGTCAAGACATTCACGCATCATAAAATCATGAAAATTGTAGGTAGGACAGAGTAGTTGTTATTGTAGCATTGTAGGAGATATATACCTCAGTATCAGTGGGGCACAGAGACTATATTTTTGTTTTAACAAAGAATAACAATTTATTTGTAAGGGTGAGGGTTTGGGTGTGACATTAACTTAAAGGGGATTTTACACGTTTGTTTACAGGCTTGAGGAGTACTGCTGCATATGTTGGGGGGGGCGGTGTCTAAACCCTCTTGTAGCTTCAAAGGTAGCTGCGTGAAATCTGGTAAATTGTCTCAGGAATGTCACTTTTTTAAAACAATGTTATGGGAGTAAAATGCTCAACCAGTACAGCATTCTTTTAAGTTAAACTCACAGGTGGACATTTGGACACACACACACACACACAGGGAGAAAGCTGGGAGTTGTTGTCTAGCTGTAAGTCTGCGTACCTGTTCCTGTCACCGCAGCTGTCACCAGTCTTAAGGACAAGCTGAAGCCATCACTGCAGAAACTGCCTTTCTTGATGAAAGCATGCTTACTACACCATGGCATGTTCAGCTCAAGACTATCATTCAAGGCAACTGTGCTTGTGCCACAGTTGCCTTGATTGCTGATTGTGTGCATGTGAGTTAAGGTTTGGAGCATTGAAAGTATGGCTTCCCAAATGCACTGCACCCTCCTTGTCTGGCTCTGTACATGGTCATGAACGGGCTGCACTGTTAGCTGTGCACTATCTGTATGTGATGGATGTGCACTACTCACTATTCACTATATGATCCTATTATCATTTAAAGCACGTAACAAAATTAGTTACACTGCCTCTTTGCTAGTTAGACTCAAATTGGATAATAAACTAAACAAACCAAATACAGCTTCTGACCCAGTTTTCAATGACTGGGCACCAGAGTCTTCACCTACCTTACTTTTCACATTGGTTATGTAAATATGTCTGTTATGGCAATGGCAAAATAGCATTTTTGACACATACTGCAATGTCATTAATTGATCTTTGGCTGTTAACCACAATTTTCTTTTGTGTCTGTGTGTGTATGATGTGGGCCAGTCTTGCAGAGGGTTACATGTAGGTATAGCCTAAGTCTGCATTGGGTCTGTGGAGAACTGGGTTCAGCAGGGGCGGAGTGTTCTACATGCATCCAGCCATTGAATTATTCAGCCTTATGAATCATTGAGTCACGACACTCCTTTTTAGGCCCTCGCCTCAGAGCTCCAGCCTCACAGCTACCCACTATTTGAACATCTGACAGAGAAAGGGAAAAAACAACAGAGAACAATCCTGATACTTTTAAACTCCTGAGATGGAATAAATGGTTTTAAGCATGTTAGAGTCTTATAGTGGAGACCATGCTTCCGCCATATTTAGTGATTTATCTAAATATACAAAATATAGGTGCATCAGTCTTAACATACTTGTAGGGTGGTTGCAAATACTTTTCAGTCCTGTTAGGATTGTTCATTTGAGCATCATCCCCATTTGACTAAATTCATTAAAAGTTTAATTACTTTCTCAATCCAGCTATGCTGAATATAACTGGATTGGGCCTTCATTTTAGAAGACATGGTTGCCAGTGCTCTGCATAGATTTCAGCATCCAAACAGAATGTAAAACATTACCTGAAGTTAATCGCACATTATTTTCTGATATATGCCAGAAGTCTACATACTGTAAATTCTATTGAAAAGCATGAGCATTGCCATATAATGTTAAAATTGTGTTATTACAAAGAGGACAGTCAGAGGAAAAGCACAGTAGAGAGTAAAGACATCTTGATGGAAGTCATAATGGCATGGTCATAGACACTAGCAGAGCAAACATTTTGTTCCTCTTACCTTCTTCTGAAACCCATTATAAACTTATATACTCCAGTGGGTCATTAATTATATTTGTATAGAGTCATTTTAAAGAAAATGTTCACCTTGTCCCAAATGAGGCAGAGGGGTGTGGTTTTAGTTCTTGTCAAATGCAGGGTACAATTGACATGCCCTCACAAAGACTCTGCTGCAGAACAAACTTAGTCCATCAAGTTGCATTCTTTTTTTCTAAGCCAAATATGCAGAGTTTATCCTGTGTCTCTATCTCTTCCGTGGAGACAGTGAGGTAACAATGTTTTATGCATGGGTGGCCTTGGAGCTGTCGCTCTTCAGTGCTTCTTGTGCTGCCTTTGTGGAATAACAGGTTTGGACAGAAGGCTGCTGCTTCTCAAAGGCTCCAGCTCTGAAGGGCAATAGATAATTTCACAGATCATCACACCCAAGTGTAAACACACACATTTGTGAACACACAACATATAACAGAATATACAAGATATAATGGCAAAACATTTTTGAAAAGGCAAGAATGAATAATAAAATCTCTCAGTCTCTCTCTCTCTCACACACACACACAGACACAAACCACACACACGTTGTACATTTTAGCATCAGTCATCATGCCAGAGTCTGGCTGGGAGCGCCCTGTCACGGCAATAACTGGACACAGACAGATGCTTTCAAGAGGCAAAGAGACCAAGGGAGTCAAGGTGGGGCTTAGTGGTAGCCTATACCGCTTTGGCTTAGGTGACATCTCTCATCCAGATAACTGTGCGCAAGTGACAAGCTGCAGCAAGGGAGTCGCCACTCAAACTCTCCACCACACAAGCCGCTACAGGCAGTGCAGGGTTCAAAGTTACACCACCCATTGCACGGTATCTGATTTTATGTGTTACGAGCTGCTGTGCTGGGTAGGTCATTATTTTGGTATGTCAGTGATGTTATACTGTCCACGTTTTGGTAGTTCTGGTTGTACAAAGATGCCGATATGGCTTGCTGAGGCGCGCTCCGCGGTCCTGACAGGTCCACGGCATTAGGGCACTGGCGCTGATTTTGTGGCGCTCTCCGTGGTCCTGAAGTGATTGGAGTCCCTAGCGTCGTGCTGCTGTGCGTGGCTGATGCCAGTAGGGTTAGCAGTAAAACACTTGCCCATGCTGTTAGCTGCATTTATTTTCTGATGTCAAAAGATCAAAACAACTTACATATTTTTCATATTACTACATCTTTTACTAGGGTTTTAATGTGGCACCAGTTCTGTCATTGGGATTAATTCACTGGCGTTATGATGATGAGCAGACTGCGAAAGGATGTTTAATTGTTTTGAAATGATCTATATCTGTTTCTCTATCTCCCTCCTTGCTTTTGATCGGGGAATAAAATGTGTGTTCTTGTATGCCCTTGCGGCGGGGTCAGCCTCGCTCTCACGGCCGGAAGCCTCGCTTAAGTGGACACAAAGCAAACCGATCCCTTTCTTACTTATCGGATCCACGTTTAAGGTCGTGCTGTGATCAGCTGGCGTCCGCACGTGCAAGGTTTCTCTCCGGATTCAATCTCCCGGTCACCCTTAAATCCGTATGTGTATGATCATTTCCCATTCACAGAAGTGGCTATTTCTGGAGTCAATCAATTAGGCCACATAATAGAATAAGAGAATGTTGTCCTGTGCTGTTGTGGGCTGCAGCCTTCCTCTCCTTGTCCCCGGGGCTTAACTGAACCTGGCACCAGTACTTTGCTCACGGTGTGAATGACTCCTGGCATTGATTCAATATGAGACTACTCTTTGCCAGCTGGTTTCACTCTCCAAAAGCAAAAAAGCCAATTAAACCATCCTGTCCAATCAAAATATAATCGGTATTCGGATTGGAATGGCATATTTGGATATTTTAGTGTGAAACTGATTTTACTAAAGACAAAATGGCAGGTTTGAAAACTGGCATAAATTAGTGTAATCTATTGTATAGAAATGTTATCACACGAAAAGTGACTGCACTTATTATCTCTCGACATTGGCCATCCACGTTGCCCTTGCTTCCTCTGCATTATGTCATTGAAAATCTTTGCTGTGCCTGGGCTTTAGCGCAAAGCATGTAGTCGCACCTTGAACAGGCAACAGTGTTTTGGTGGAGCCTTAGCTACGAGAAAAGCCTCGAGGAGAGGAGAGGAGAGAGCCAGGGAAGATGATCCTCGACTCGGTTTCGGGGAGGGAGGGAGAATAGAGCTCTCTTCGTCCATTAATTTCGAAATGTCTGTTGCTAAGAATAGCGCCCCCCCCCCCCCCCCCCCCCCTTCCCTTACAAACACACACACACACACACACACACAGGCTCGCGCGCACACTTTGATGAGCATTTTACTCACGCGCCATCATTGGGTTGCAGCTGTGTCTTTGCGCGAGCTGCCTGATGCCAACACCCCGCCTCTCCGCCACACACGCGCGCATCTGGCTGTGATAAGAACGCTCACTAACTCTTCATGAAACACACACTTATACAGAGGTGGCAGGAAATGAGGAACGCGTTCACACGCAGGCGATAGACGATGCCTCCGTCCGTGACATCCATCTGGAAGTTGGACGAGCCGCGTGCGTCATGTGCAGCGGCTGCAGAACCGATCGGGCTCTCATTATAGTTCACACAAACTGCAAGACAACGATTTCACGCGCGGTGCGGTTTGTTTAATTTATAGACAGGCTCCGGCCTAAATTCCAAAGAAACAGCCGGTCCCTTCCCTTTAATTTGCGTCTCCATCCATTCACCGATCCATCCGTCCGTCCGTGCCCCTCCTCCCCCCCTTGGGGCCGCTGGACGAAGAGAGAGGAGGCCGTGAGGAACACTCTACCCTACTCCAATGAGAGAGAGAGAAAGGACGCGCTGCCAGGACATTTGGGCTTATCAGTGCGGACGAAGGTAGACTTTTCGGGGCGGGGATGGTGAGGGACTTCTCGGCACTGCTGCACCTCGAATAGCCAAACCAAGATCATGAGAGGGTGTAAGACGGCGGAGAAGCGGCCGTCATACCCTTGTCTTTGACGACGCCGTCCGTGTGTCCCTTGCTCAGCTTCTGGATGGCCGCGCAGGTGACAGAGAGAAGATGATGGTTTCAGCGAGGGGGGATGCTATTGAATTTGTTTGAGAAAATAATTTCATCTCCAGCGCTCGACAACGATGACACCGACATTTAAAAGGAAAACGGTATTTTTTCTTTCTCCTTTCTACTCGAGACTGTGCACTCTGAAATAAGATGCATTAATAACAAATGTCACATTTTTCCTGGTCTCAAAGCTTGTCAGAGCGCACTGGTTAAACAACTGTAAGGTGGCGGGGGCCACAGTATTGCCTCACACTGTGCCAAACATTGCGGATGTTTCAAAAATAAATAAATAATCGTAGCTTTTCCCTTTTCAATGCCTTTTAAGTCTTTGGAAACACGACCGTTTCCAAAATGCCAAGTTGAACGTCACTGACTGCCGTAGCTATAGGCTGTTAATTATTTTCAGATTTTATTTTCGACAATCTGATTTATCGAGGCCTGTTTGATATTAGAGGCGTTTAGCCTGTCATTACATGTCATGAGAGTAAAGACATAAATCGTCCAGAAAGGTGCAGGAGGCAGTGGTGCGCTCTGATACAGGCATGAACCATGGAGAACATGAAACATTCATGTGAACTCGCTGCAGGCTCCCCATGATTTCATGTTGGGTGCGAAACCTGCTCTATACGGACATAAGAACCGAGTAAGACTTAGAACCCCCACAGCACTACCCTACAGTGCAACCAGTCAGCCATCCGACCACACAGTTAATTTCCTCACACCCACAATTGGCCGCTGGCAGAGACGCACAGAGAAGAGACGGTACATGGGCGTCCTCGTCTGCTAAAAGCAGCCTAGGCTAACTGCTCGCCGGGTGCAGGTGTTCAGCATAAGCTCACAAGACAACCCGTTGTGCATATGAGACGTTCTGATCCAGATGGGATGTAATGTTGTGTGGCTGCACAGCTGAGCATTGGTCTCCTTCTCCGCTGTTTCGTGAAGATTGGCTTTTGGTGTCCAGAGAATGGCGCGGTTCGGAGATGAGGTACAGTCCAGGTATGGTGGGGGGCCCGGCGGAGGGGGCCCAGGCGGCCGCGGTGGTAGCAGGCAAGGAGGACCCCACGGACACGGACACGGTCACGGACACGGACACGGCCATGGCCACGGTCCACCTGGAGGGCCCGGGACCCAGAGAATGTACAAGCAGTCTATGGCGCAGAGAGCCCGGACTATGGCTCTCTATAACCCCATTCCCGTGCGCCAGAACTGCTTCACTGTCAACCGCTCGCTGTTCATTTTCAGTGAGGATAACTTCGTCAGAAAATACGCCAAAAAGATCACCGAATGGCCATATCCTTTACCTGGCATTGTACAGTGAGTAAAAGCTACTGTAGGCCTTGCCCGAGAATCCGGTAGGCCTAATGTTCAGACACGTCTGACTGAATGTTTTTGTGATTTTTTATTTATTTATTATTGCATGAGTTAAAGACTTTAAGTTCAGTTCTATTGACAAAAGTGTAACAAGCAGATGCACCAGTGCAAGCCCATGGAGGTAGGCTACAGGAAGAGCGGAAATACTTGACATGTAATTTATAGTTAATAAAGAGGAGGGGGCATGAACCAACGGTTCCTTTTATGAGGCTGTTGATCACCATCAATCACATATGTTAGTAATTTCACGTCACAGTCGCCCGGGACTTTCTTGATATACGTTTGTGTACAGTGTGGTGTGTGTGTGTGTGTGTGTGTGTGTGTGTGTGTGTGTGTGTGTCAGAGAGAGAGAGAGAGAGAGTGTGTGTGTGTGTGTGTGCGCTGGTGGCGGGTTGTTGTTGTTGGTGGTGGTGGTGGTGGTGGGGGGGGCTAGGTGGCGCTGCTGGTTGCTGATGTCAGCATGTGCAGTATAGGCCCTGCGTTTAGCGAAACAGGAAAGGGGGGGGGGGGGGCAATTTCTGCATTTGTGTGAGTATCCTTGCAGTGATGCACACATGAATTCCCATATCAGCATCATGCAGGTCTCTTTCTAGATATAGTGTGTGTGTGTGTGTGTGTGTGTGTGTGTGTGAGTGAGTGACAGAGTGAGTCTATGTCAGTGTGAGTAGGCTCTTGACTTGTACATTGACACAGTATTTAATTTCCCCCCGATTTTGAGCCTCCTCTTAATCACACAAGATGCAGGTGTCACTGAATGAACATGCCACCATTTCGAACTGTGGGTGTGTGTGTGGATGTACTGTAACCACCTAGTGTGACAGTATTTTATTTCCACCATTTCCCTGCATTTTCATTCTGGGGAGAAATAGCAAGCGATTTCAGTATTTTTATATGCAGGATTCATGCACGTCTGTGTGAATACATGCAAATGTGGAAGTAAGTTTTTGTCTGAGTCTTAAGGACAAGTAGGGAAATTGAAATAATGATTGTATTGATCCATGCTGATGCTTGAGCCGTGACATAACTACACACACTAATTGGGCTGCTGTGAAATGCAGGAGCTACTTCTCCTAGTGCTTCTAAATCATGTTGCTATTCACCATCTAAATGGCAGACGTGTGTGTTAGTGAGAGACAGCGTGTGTGTGTAGGAAATCAGATGATGTATATTCATATTTCATTTCCAAAATATCATACATCAATTTAATAACTCTAAAAAATGTCCATGTAGTCTTTTTATGAAGTAGTACATTTGTTTTGAATGAAACAAGTCATTTGTAGAATTACCGCGCTGATTTCAACCTTGACTGTGTTAATAACAAAATGGAGAAAGAATAACAATAGCCTACTGCCAAGAACAACAGGGGCCAATGGCAGAGGGGATCGACAGGTGATTTTGATCCAGGGCAACCAACATTTAAGGCAGTAGGGAATACACAGGAAACTATAGTTTTTCCCTGTACTGGCCTTTGAAAAAAATACTTGGCTAAAAGTGGCTAAAGCTGGACCTCATTAAGTTAAAGTTCACCAAACTACTTTCCTGTGAATGGCAAGTTACGATATACCTTTTTTAACAGAAGACATTTTGACATGTTACATTAGAAAACAGGTGTAAATAATGTAAAATAATTTCCCCACTGTGACCCGTCCGCCATTGTGTCCTTGAGCAAGACACTTAACCCCTAGTTGGTCCAGAGACGTGCGACCTCTGACATATATAGCAATTGTAAGTCGCTTTGGATAAAAGTGTCAGCTAAATGTAAATCTAAATGTAAATTAATACAAAAATAATGGCTGAATTCCATTCACCTGCATCAATTTCAGGGTCGTGGCATACTGGCTCATTGTCACACTGACGGCTCATTGGGAAATAGAGCCATTGTTAATGAATGGGTTAAGTGTTCTTTAAATAGTTTTAGGTGTAGAACTCTTCGTGGGCCTTTAAGTTAATTTCAAGATTTCAGAAGTGTTTGCTCACATATTATTAACTTCTGGCCACAAGAAACAGACAAGGTTGATCATTTTTGTATAATATTTAACATCTGTGCTCTGCTGACATTAGTGAGTTGGTTTGTGGAAAATTCATTATTGGTCTCTGATGGTCTAGAAAGCAGCTGTTTTGCAATAATAGATCTATTTGGGAAATTTGCATTGTCTATCAGGTACATAGTCCCAACACGCACATAGAGATGTTTGATACAATAACATAAACACTACAATCTAACGTAATCCAATGCAATAGCTGTGCAATAACTCCTCTCTAGTCCTATACCCCTGTGAAGCTTATAATGTTCAATATTTGTTGAGAGTATGTCAGGGTGTTGATTCACTTTATTGGTAATTTCTGAAGCTGCGCTTTGTGGTGTTGTTGTTTATTGGATTGTAATAAATTGTGAGGTGTACCTAGTTCAGTATTTTATCCCCTCCCCTGGGAATATATTTGTGTTATATGTCCCTCCTCCGTATTACTTGGTCTATTATTGGCAAACATGATTAGGTTTAAGATACAGATGATATTATTGTGTGGCTCAGTGTGGGAAAACTAACCAAGCTGAGGCTAGAAGAAGGAACAAAATGGGTTTCATTATGAAATGCTGTTTTGAGACTTTCATCACCTCATTCAATCGATATTTCAAAGACAAAACCTGCTGCATCTTTTGAAACTCTTCCCAGTAAAGGTCTCATTATCTATTATCTCATTATCTATCTAAAAAAAAAAATACTTGAATTTCCCTTGGGATAAATAAAGTATATATCTATCTATCATTAATAACCAGGCATTAAATTTAGGATTTAGTTATATCTGCCTGATTCATGTTTGTTTGTCCTTTGAATGGATTAGGTCCTTCCAAATTATCTAATATGCCCAAGCTTGAGTCAGTGTTGAAGATGTTTAGTGTCTCATCAGTTGATGTGCTTTCACGCAACTGGTTCAATCCAAACCAAACACAACTGTGAACTGTGCTGCCATTACATGGTTACTAATGGAACTTTCAGATCCAAAATAAGTGACATAAAATTGATACTGGAGTGAGTGAATGTAAACTTGGACTCTGGATATTGCCTTCCATTTGTCATCTAGCTGCCGTACATGTCCCATTGCGCTAAAACTCAGTCCTAACATACAGTACAACCCTCAGAGTGGGTTCAGTCAGGAAATTGTCACTGACAGCGAGCATCAGTGAAAAAAAACAAAAACAAAGAAATTTTGCCTTCATCCAGTTATTTCATGCCTTTATGGTGCTGCATTTATGAAAACTGCATTTAAGCCTACCTCCTTTCTTCGGGGCCAAAGAGAGGCGTTCTGTCCAAATCTTTCTTACCACCACCACACCATGTCCACACTAGCAATCCCTCCACCAAAGAGCCCCATGAATAAAATATGTGTACTGTATAGCTGTATCATGTTAGGGAAATGAGTATCAGGCTCATACTCGCTGACACTGAACAATAATGGACCCAAACCAATATGAGGTGCAAAATAATACTTTTAGAGGTTTTCTTCTCAGTAATACAGTTTTCACAGTCATTGTCCTTTACTGACTGTTTCATGGTCAGCATTAAAGTAAAAATTATAACATAAAAAGGGCTCAGAGATATTAGTGGTATAGTTCATTAAAATAGAGAAACTTTGGTTCTTCTAACCTGCAACCAACAGAAGTCTTACCCGGTGCATGTTGATTTGGTGCATTCAGCGAGATTGAAACAGCTTTTTGATTCACCAGATGTATGAGTCTCAGTGGATTCACTATTCAGCAGAATTATGACCTGCGGCTTTATTTAGTTGTGAGCTGACTCTGGACCCATGGGAGCACCATATAAATAACTATTCTCTCACATCCACATTTAGATACAGTAGACAGATATTTGGTTGTTTAATTAGAATTAGCATTAGGCCCACAGAGTTCAGGCCCGTTATTGTGCCATGTTCTTCTTTTTGAAACAAGTGGTAGACAAATAGAATAAGTGCCTTGTTAAATACAACTAATACCAGCATTTAGTTTTCTCACTAAATTCGATAAACATAATGGAATGGGATTTTGACACACACAGTAGCTTCAGATACAATCAAATCTCAGGTACATGTACCTGAAATAATTAGGTTTATTGCATGGCATTATGCCATGAAATAAACCTAATTATTTCCATATGTTTGTTGTGAAATCCTCTACAGAGGATCCTCTACAGAAAATAGCATTATTTTTTTTCTGGATTGAAATTTCTTTAAAAAATATATTCACGGTAACTTACGGCAACTTTCTCTGCGGGCGCTTGTCCCTCGTGCTTGCGTGACCCGCCCCTTTTTTACTACCTGGCTACGCACCCCAGCAATTAAAGAATGTCGCACTCTAGTATGTCTAAGGCTGTGTATAAAAAACAAAAACTTGCAACAGTATCATCAGTATTCCGGTGGCCCCACAGACGTCGAAGGTAATTTATAAATAAAGGCGCCGTGTGTGCTAACAGCAAAGAGCAGTCAATAAGAAGTGAGTAATGCTAATGTTAGCATTTAAGGCTACTTTCAAAGCGCATTATTTTTTAAATTATTTTTTATTCCTATATTTTACCAGCCAAGTTAATTAAGAACAGTTTCTTATTTACAATAACTGCCTGGCAGGAGAGAAAGGGCTCCTGCGGGAAAGGGTACTGCGATGGAATTAAATAACATAAACAACAGACAGAGGACACAGGACAACAACACAGTCCCAACAACAAACCTTAAAACCAGGCACGAAGACACAAAGAGACCAGATGAGAAAATAATTAAAAGACAGAAGACAAAAGCACTAAAGCTTAACTTCTCCAAGTCAAAGGAAGCAACTGTGGTAATGTGTTTTTATTTACAAGAACGTGCCCATAGACCGCTGTTGAAATTGACAAAGTTCAGATGGATGACACTGACTCTGGAACTGAGGTAACCATTAATTAACACCCAGTTAGCAACATTTCCTCCTCCGTGGAGATTATCTTAAGTGTTAATCAGAGTATCGCTGCTCATGTTTACTGTCTAGTGTGGCAGGAGAAGTAATCTTTTGGGGCATTTAATATTTGGTCACTACGAGTCAAAATTGATACACTGAAGTGTCCAAGCCTGTTGAATCTGAACTGAGTCATTATTAAATCACAGCTGAATTGTATGTTACTGAATCGTCTTTAAATCGCAGTGTATTGTGGTTTTATCAGATCATGGATCATAGATAGATTATGTATCAACTTAAATGAAAGGAAGACATTCATACCCCACTACAGTGTTATGAGATTGGCCCCAGAACTATTGTACAGGGTTTGTATTATAGCAGATAACTGACGGATGCTGTTGTCATTATAAAATGCTCAGAAATAACATGGGTCACCCTACAGGACCTTGTAAAAAATAAAATCCCCATTGGCTGTCCCACTGACCTTTAACCCTAAATGCCCGTTTGACCTTGCTGAATCCATATCCTTGAAGTTACTGTAACCCTGCAAATGGATGTTCACAGATTCATGTTTGTTGCGGTGTAAATAGGTATTAAGTGTCAGCTTAAGTTCTCAACGCGCACCTCTGCAAGATGCTAATTTTAGCATCCGCAAGCATGCACATAAACACACACCACACACACACCAACTGGTGTTGCCTGCATCACCAGTGTACACTTACGTGTGTTTTACCCTGCTGCTGTAAATGGAGAGGAAGTCAATGTAATGTCCTAGCTATCTATAGTAATAATGAGATCACTATGAAATGTAATGCAAGTCATGTGTTTTAGAAGTTAGCCGCCATTTCATAATCACGGTGTGCGAAAGGTGTTAAGTAAAAAATGTTGTTTAGAATCTTTTGTGTATTAAAGAAACAATATTAATTCAGCAAAATCTATGAGCATGCCATTAGTTTGTGCATTATGTTAATGCCGTGAGTTTTCTGTTTATGTGCTTGTGAGTGAGTAGGAGTGCCTTAATCGCCTAGGTCCGTAGCCTGTCTGATCCCGCATGACCCAGAATCAATAAGAACTCAAATCAAGACTAGTGAGTTTAATTTCCTCGCTCGGCCTTCTCACCGAGCATTTAACCTCCTTTGAGAAATAAAACATTTAATAAAACACATTTGTTTTAGCACACTGATCTCCAGATCATATATTTGATTCCGTTTTATACAGGAAGTTGTGTTGTTTGTAAATTTGCCGTTGTGTTGACCACATGCGGAATTCTGTCATCAAACCAAAGCGTGGCAACTCTACACAACCAACACTAGTCAAATGCAACCATAAAGGATAGTTTAGCATTTCTGTAGAAGTAAATTGTGATTGATGCCTGACCTTTCTTGCTGTTGCTGACAAATGCAGATTGGTGTGATGTACTGTATGTGTACAAAAACACCCACACACACACACACACACACACCTGACCAGGCCACAACCGGGAAAAGTTAGCTCTCTCGCCCCCTTTGCAGCCATGCGAGTCGGGTCCGGAGATGCACATAATCGGGGAATATATGTGATTAAGAGAGACAGACCGAGAGAAAGTGAGACACACCGAGGAACAGTAAGAGAGAGAGAGAGAGAGAGACCTGGGTGTTTTTGGTTGGATGTAGAGAGTCAGTGATCTGCGTTCACTGCAGAATCTGAATTATTTATTGGCCTTTCTCCAGCTTGCAACTGTCAGCTGATAACTACACAAACTTAACATCAACTTAATTTGTGTGTGTGTGTGTGTGTGTGTGTGTGCAGGCTTTGTGTGTTTAAATGCGTATGTGCTTATTCATTTGTTTACCACAGTCTGCGGGGTCAGTCATTCTTAATACTGCCTATTTTAGTTCTCTCTCCTTTCATTTTGAAAACATGCTTACACAAATGCGCGCACACAAGCACTCTTACAGTACACAGTCTGCTCTCTCCTCAATCTGGTCACATCCATGAGTCTCAGCCAGAACACACACACACATCAACTTGTTTTTGGCACTTATAAGACATTGCATTGACCTGCCATAACAGCTACACGCCTAACCCCAATCACAAGCCGAATGTTAATGGTTTACAGTGTGGGGACTAGTTTTTTTGTGGCTTTGAGGTGAGATCCCATTATGTGACCGAACAGATTTTTGTCAACACCTACTACTATAACAGTTACTGTGACTTTCGGCTAATCCCCCCCCCAAAAAAACCCTCAAACACACATTCTCTTCCTCAGTCCATTTTTCTCTCGACCTCTTTCATTCCCCTCTCTCTCTCTAACTCTCTCTATTCCCTGTCTCTTTGACTCTTTGAGTGATAGGAAGTGAAGTTCTGTCATCTCCTCTCACGTTTCACTACCTGTACTTTTTCTCTTTCACTCAAATCCAATCCATCATCCATTCCTTTCCTCTCTCCTGCCCAACGCTGCTGTTCGCCTCGATCTCCTCCACTGCGTCTTGTCCTCCCCCTAATTGGTGCGCTTCAGCCTTTTGTGATGCTAATTCAAAACATTTGTTTGAAGTTTTGGGGCTATTTCGCAGAACATCCTGACAGCTGTAAGTCTTGTTTAGTTTAGTTTGCCCATAACTGTTGGCAATAAGAAGTGCAGAAATGTGTTACAAATCTTGGTGTGTGTGTGTGTGTGTGTGCACCCTCTGGGCTCAATCTGCCCACCTCATACCTTTTGACTGTCTGGTAATAAATGTGTGAATTGATCTCTATCCTGAGTTCTTTGGGCAGACTTGGCACTGGGGTTTGCATGAGCATACAGACACATGCGCAAGTGCACACGCAGAACTAGAAACAAAGCTTATAAGAAAGCCTAATCTATTTAGATTGTTTTTCTTAATTTTTTCCACACTTGGAAAAAGTACATTTTATTTTTCTCAATATGTGCTCTTTGTCTTTTTTCATCTGTAGCGTTTGCCTTTTGGAAAAAGTGACCTGATTAATCAGTCAATACTTTTTTTTAGAATATATAGAATCCTGTCATTTAAATATGGTAACCTCTTTTTTTTAAACTAAGAACTAAAAATATCTTCTGTATCACTTTCTGTTTAAACAACATCTTTATCATATATCTTCACTTTGTGATATTGATCATCGGCAGTGTTTTGCTTTTACCTTGTCTGGGTGTGTGTGTGTCTGTGTGCTTGTGCATGTGTGTATTACTGAAATATATCTGTCTGTCCTCCCACAGTGTTCTTACCTAGAGGTGGAGGAACACTAAGGTCATTCGAGGTAGTGAGGAATCTACTTTTCCCTCTCTCTCTTTCTGTTTCTCTCCGTCTCTATGCCCCTGTCTCTCGCTTCCTGTTTACAAGTTGAAGTGAAATTTTGTGCACACTGCACAGAAAGTAATTATCAATAAAAAGTGCGCTGTGTTACACAATGTGAAGGGCGCCGCTTCATAGATGAGCCCAACAGAAACATTTACCATTCAGACCATTTGCGTCACAATATCAAATTTATTTTTATTTTTTTTTACAAAACATTACAGCATTTATTATCTGAAATTAAATCAAAACGCACACATTTAAAAAAACTTTTTGAAGTTGAAACATACCTAGATTACCTTTGTGGACATTGTTGTGTCATTTCATTAAAAACAATGTTTATTTTTATCAGGTTTTAATACAGTTATGAATTAGAAATCAATTATTAGACTGGCATATATGTAGGCCTACATTATTAAGAATGCCTTTCAAAACAACAACATAGGTCTTTTATCCATGCCTCCCCAAACGACACATATGAGCATAAACTAGGTTACGTAGGACACGTGACCTGCATCACATGACATTAAACATGTGGTTAATGTTAATGCAGTTTGGTTTAGGCAATAAAAATGACTTGGTCACGTAGGAAAATGTAGTGGTTTGGGTTAAAGTGAGTAAATTAATGAAGTCGTGACGGAAGTAACCGTATTAAAGTCAAAACTTAAAACTGTAGTAGGGCCACTAGAGGTCGTTGTCACAATAAATGTTAATATGGGTTGTAATAAGGTGCCGCACTTACGACCTGTCGTTTTTTTGGAGAGGGCAGTCTCATACATTTTGTGATTTTTGACCACTGTAGCAAAAAGTCTCTAAGATAATCTTATAGCCACAGAGCACTGATATTCCATTGGCCTATCAAGTTTTATGGCTAACACGTTGCCAAATGAAATGTTAATGTATAGGGACTGGAAATGCAATGACGTGCTGATTGGGAGCGGTTCACCAACAGCAACAGCAAATGACAAGCTAAGCTGTTCTCAGATTGTCAATTGATCCTCTACAATCTGATAAATGCTCCGTGCTAGCTGTTTTTTGATATACTGCTGATGGGTGCCCTTGTAACATATATGGCAATTGAGAAATGGAAGCAAAATCAATATGGAAACATGCTCCTGTGTAGCAACCAGGGCATAAATCACAATAGGCAGTGGTAGTGGCAGAGGCAGTGGTGATGGCACTGCCTCAGTGTGCAGATGTTACTTTACATTAGTAAACTTAGTGCAGTCTTAGTCTTAGTGCATTATTGCATCATTTTGGACAAGGTACTGCCTGTTGCCTACATTTTAAAATCCCTTCTCTGACATCATTCTTTAGATGTAGTCTCTTTCACTCCACAGAGATCACTGTAAAGGGTTAGTGTAGAATCTGCGTTTTGAAATGTACTTAACGAAAACCTTGCAGGAAAATCCATTATGTTAGTCTTTAATAGTCAAATACTATTTAACACCTATTACAAGATCTTATATGTGTAGATAAACATCCTGGATTTACTTCTTCACCTGTTAGCAACAGATCTAGTAGGCATCTAGTGTTCATCTATGTTTACTGTATGCACAGTGAATAGAAGATATATTATAGATTACTTATCTTACTTTTTTCTTTGTTCCTCTCTCTGTCCTTTCTCTCTGCATTTTTCTCATTCCCCTTTCTCTGAGCTGTGCATTCTGGCTCTGTTGAATAATTCAGTTTCAGATGCACGGTAGTTTGGACGTTTGTGTGTGTTTGTGTGAGATGTGTGTCTTTGAGAATGTGTGTGTGTGTGTGGGGAGTGGGGAGTGGGGTGGGGGTGCAGTGACGTGGAGCAGAGCTATTTTGGAAATCCGGATACGTGAGAGAGAGAGAGAGAAAAATAGAAAGAGACAGAGAGACTCTGTGATGGATTGATTTTTTTGATGCCTGTGTTCTTTAGTCATGTGCTGCGGCTGTTACTAGACAAACCCTGCTGGAAACCTGCACTCCACCTGCAGGGTGTGCTGGCTTCTCTCTCTCTCACACACACACACACACACACACACACAAACATTTACATGTACATATACACATTGGCAGCGAAAAGCAGGCCAACACACCTGCGCCACCTGCCTGACATACAGCTAATGTAAAAAAAAATATATATATATATATATATATGAGTCACATGGTACTCTACACACAACCCACAGTGGGCGCACACACACACACACACACACACACGTGCACACCACCATCAGCATCTTGTACAAAGTGACAACTCGGCTAGCGGGTGGTGAAGGAGAGGCGGTGGCAGGGGTGACATACAGACACAACATATGCTGTATGGAATAAAGATGCAGGAGAAGTGGGCGACTATAAGGACTATACACACTGATAGATGCTAACTCTGACTGAGAGAGGCCACGCAGGGCTAAACTGGCCTTCGGGCACTCCCTTTTGTTTGGCAACACAGTCGAACATGGTGCCAAAGTGGGATAAATGTAGAATCATGACATTTTTTGTAGCACTGAGGCATGGACATGTTTGGTTTGGGTTTCATGTCACAGTGTTTTGAACACAGTGAATGCAACAGCATTTGTTGTGGAGGAATATTGTGACAGTGCCTCTCAGTGGAGACCGTTGCTGTGGAGGCTCTCCACTGCCAAATTGAGTGTACTGTAGGGAGACACAAATAAAATGAATTACTGCATATCCTCGCGAGAAATTAATGAATGCAATATATGTGAAAAAATATATATCGCTTTGAGATTTAAAGACTGTTTTAGATTTCAAGATTGCTTTTTTATTAAAAGTGGAAGAACTTTTATCCATTCATATTTTCCAAATGTGAAAGTGCAAGGCAATATTTCAAACGAAGAGACACTTAGACTGCGATTCGTAAGAGTTCCATTTAAGATGCAGGAATAAAATGAAGCACTTCAACCATGTCTCTTATCTTTTATGGCTGCTGATTATCAAAATAATTAGATAGGTTTTAACCACAGCGCTTAATCCCATTCATTTTATCAAATCAGTGCTTCTGAGGGAAAAGTGACAAGAAAATGAAGTAATCATTTGAGCTGTTCTGCCAGTGCTCTGCTGCATAATGTAACAGGACAGAGACAGAGAGAGGGAGAGGAAGGGAAGGGAGAGGAGTGAGGCATAAAACAGGAACTGACAGGGAAAAGGGGAGGCTGCTAATTAATCATTTCACTTCTCACAATCACTTCTCCCTAGTTTCTTCTTCTTTTTGTCTTCTTCTTAAACAAAACAGAAAATATTCATATGCAGAACAAGAAAAGTACATAAAGTTAGAATTGAGTTGTAACTGTTACATTAAGAGATTATTTCATCAATAGAAGATTGTCGGCAACTGTTTTGATTATCAAATGATCGTTTTAGCCATTTTTTAAGCAAAAAAGCCAAACATTTGCTGATTTTGTGCTTCTGAAATGTGAGAATTCATACATGATAGTAAACTGAAAAGCTTTGGATTTTTTGACTGTTGTGTCAAGCAGCTCTGGGAAATTACACAGGGCAATGTCCACTATTTTCTAGAGTTTTATAGAAAAAATGGTTAATCAAAGACTCAAGAAAATGATGGGCAGATTAATCGATAATGAGAATTATCATTGGTTGCAGCCCTGGTAAAATGTATGTATATAATAATGACATTTGTAATATGCAAGAGCCATTTTTTTAAACAAACATTTCAAGTGAATGTATTACAGTAAAATAACATGTCTGGTTTATTACAAAACAATGTAAGTAGCTAGTGAATGTCAGAGTGAGAAAGGCCCATACTGTCATGCTTAGTTTTATTAATAGGGAGGCTGGCACCTTCCCAAAGGGTAGCAGCTGGTCTGGACTCCATTGGCATACAGATGTAGTCTAGTGTTGGTCTATGTGTGTACAGTCCATGTATAAAAATGCATGCTTAATGGCAATATGACAAGTGCATGGCTGGGATGGATGGAGGGAGTCAGGACTGCAGAGGCGATTGAGGGGTGGACATTTTGACCAGAGTGTTCAGATGCACGCTCGTGTGTGTGTGTGTGTGTGTTTGTTCCTGCATATATGTATGTGTAAGCTTGTGTGTAATCCTTCATACATATGTGTGCTTGCCACGATGCTGGCATCCTGTGTGAGATTTAAGGATGACAACATAAAACCATGCGGCTGTGGGGAAATGTGTGATGAGTGTGTGAATATACGGAAGCATGTGAGGCCTGCAGTGATTTTTATACAGTGCCGTGTATCAGTAGCACACAAACATACACTCACACATACTGTATGTGACAGCATGATATATAGTCACCCACTCCCTTCCTTTCGTTCCCACTCCCTTTATATATGTGTGTGTGCGTGTTCTGCCACTAACCTACTTTCGACAGAGCATACACATTGCTCAGGAGAAGAAAATACCGCAATACTCTCACACCCCTCTGTCATTCCCTTGCTTTATTCCTCATTCAGCACTCCTATGCTCTTTGTCTCTGCCCTCTCTCGCTGTTGTTTCCCTCCCTCTGCTACCCCCCCTCCCCCATCTGTCTTTTATTCCTCACCACTCACTCTTTTCAATCATGTCTGTGCCCACAGGACAGTTTTTTTCTTTCTCTATTCCTCTCTTTCCCACTCTCCTCTCTCTTTCATTTAGCCCTCCATATATTTCCCCTCCTGTCCAACCTTTCCCCCCCCCCGTCCCCTCTATGTCTCCTGCTCTCTGTGTCCTCGTGCGTTTGCTGATGCGGCATCTCATGCGGATATTGAATGGAGATGGCGTGATAGAGATAGGGATGATTGATGGGCAGACTCTGTGAGAGAAAGGTGGACTGAGGAGAGATGGGGAGTAGAGAAAGCGGGAGAGACAGAGAAACAAGTGGGTGGATATAGCAGCGAGGAAAAAAACTGACAAAATGAGATAGAGATGGAGGGGTAGAAGAATTGTAAGAGGGGAGATTAAATGGGAGAAAGAGACAGAGAGGGGAGGCTTAACAGGGCAGGTAGAGAGAGAAATAAATCAGTGAGAAACAGGAAGGTGAGGAGAGAGAGAAGACATGAAGACCGTATGGAGCGGTGATGGACAAGGTTAAGAAAAGGCCAGCAAAATTGTGTGTGTGTGTGTCATTTGGCTCCAGTGGCGTACTTTGAGGGCCTCACTTCCCTTTTCTTGGCGAGACATCTCTGTCTACGACCTACTACTGTCCCCATCACAGTATACACACACACACACACACACACACACACACACACACACACACACACACACACACAGATGCACACCTAGACAGATAATAAAAAGCAAGCATATGCAGAACCACGGGTAGAGCGAGAAACACAGGGGAGGCAAGAGAGAGAGAGAGACCGAGGACAAAGAAAACATTAAAATGATGAAGGGTGGGAGAATGGTGAGAGAGTAACATACTCCCATCTCTCTCTCTCTCTCTCTCTCTCTCTCTCTGTCACCCCCTAAATCTTCCCTTGCTTTTAACTCTGTCATGTTGCTATATATAGCCGTTGAGGAATGAGGAAGAGGAGATTCATTATTGAAAGGTTCATGGCAGAGTGTGAGTGATTTATTCATATTCTGAATTTGTATATGTGCGTAGGGCTGTGCAATATTAAAAAAAATCATATCCCAATATAGGTCTTTTCATATCCCAATAACGATATATATCCTGATATAGAATATTTTATGTAAATTCAATAAAATGTCATGAGTTACTGTTACTGAATTAATTTCCAACATTAATTAACTCATCACATTTCTCTGCATCATAAAGGCAGGGCTCTCAAGTTTTATCATAAAAGTTTGGAGTGAGATAACGCGTGTTAGAGGAGGAGCCACTCAAATATTTGTAGCAGCAGCCCCTCAGCCCCAGCCAATTCTCTCAAGTTTTTACTAACAGTTAAATTTGACCTATAGTTTATAATTGACCCGAACAAATAGAAATGATAAAAATATCTGATAAAAGACTATTGATACTTATATTTCCAAATTACAAATCTAGCCTATCAAGATTTGGCCCCAAACAAGCCCAATGAACAGCAGTGCTCAATGTATATCGTACACATAGGCCTACTGTAGTATTGCAGAACTTGCTTCAGTTACTAGTTACTTTAAAAAATAGGCTTTTAGAGAGTTTAAATATGATGTTTTTATATAATTTTAATTACTTAAGAGCTTATACAAGTCCAGCTAGTAGAACTATATCAGTTAGGCTAATTGACAGAAACTGAATTAGCATCTATTGATTTTGAGGTTTGGCAAAACAAGCATGCAAGGTGTCGCGCTCTCTCACTATTTTCAGAATTTATTACAATCGATTAATGGAGAAAATAATCAGCTGATTAATACTAAAAATAATCATTAATAGCAATCTGATAAAAAATAGTTCAACCACAACCAACTACATTAATGCATGAGGAATAATAATCTAATGATATGATATATAGGCTAATAGAATATCAGTCATATGGGACATTTTTCTTTCTGCTTTGAGTAGGCTACTTTTATTTTTAATAGGCTACTTCTACATTTTCCTGCTTATAGCCTAATAACATACTTTTACTTAACTTTTTCAATGCAGTACTTTTATTAAAAGAAAAAAGGATCTGAATATGCCTAAGTAACTTTGTTCACCACTGGGTGAGAGAGCCAAAGTTTCTGGTTGTAAGAGGTTGGAGAGTTTTTGTCTGCATCAGTAATCATTTAGCATGAATTTGGCTACAGGATACTCCACAACATCAGCTGCTCTCACTGTCTTTGATCACAGGCAAGTGAGTTCGTCAAAGAAGACAGTTACCGCATCCATCGGGTCTTGAGCTTCCAACCTCCACTCCGTGTGTGCACGCGCATCCATGTTGCCTGGTAACGAACGTGCTTTCAGCGGGATCACGGAATTTATCCGGAAGCAACACATTTTAATTTCTGATCGGCTTAACGGCTCTGGCGTTTAGTACAGAGTAAGCTATGAACTCGGCAGAAAAATGATCGTCCAGTAATTGTATATAGCGGGACAACTTCGAGGACGTTATCTCTTAACTTACTTACTTACTTAAATACAAGGTGTGGCGTGTGAACTGGCTGAAATGCGTGTGTCTCACGGTGAATGCGTGAGACTTGAGAGCTCTGATAAAGGTGGGATAATTTTTGCAATTCTGGAGAAATCTAAATCAACACAACAAATACCATGATATAGGGTGAACAACGACACAGCATGTAATGTAACTAACGTTAGCTACGTTGTGGGTTAGCAAACAGTCGCTATTTGCTACTGCATCGCTTACTAGAGGATCAGACACAACACAGCAGCTCAGCAGAGGTACGATATTCACAGCTCTCCTGCTGTTATAGCTAACATCACAACAACAGCATGTATTGGTGAACTAGAAAATAAACTGAATGTCCGTGGGCAAGCCATTAAAAGTTACCTGACACACATATCATGACTGGAACTGCTGGATTAATGTTGCGTGGCTCAACAGACTTCTCTCTTTGGTGTTAGCTCCTCGTTTTAGCTTGTCCTGCCGCTCAGTATTATCCAGTTATGAGTAAACTTCACTCTCTTCCACGTTTGTTTATCCTGAATGCAAATTTATTTTCCGCAACACCGGCATATGTGGGAAAAACGGACTGCGGTGAGGTTTATAGGTGATAGTTTCAAGTTGGATATTAGTTTTACGTTCGATGTTTGAGAGATTTAGAATATCCAACGTAAAACTAGCTTCACCCCCTCGCGGAAAGATTACAGTAAAGTGTGGAATTTGCGACACAATGAAATAAATGCACAATTGTTAACGATTGTCAAACGATAGATATCGTCATATCGCACAGCCTTGTGTGTGTGTGTGAGTGTGTAAAGCCAGTGTAATGAGGGTGCAGATCATGTGGCATCTTGAAACAATGCAGGGACAAAATGTGCCAAATGATCATTGTGTGTGTGTATATATATATATACACACACACATTTAATAGTTATTCCGCTTGGGGAACATTTCTAATACACAATACACATATGCACACATTTGTCCCTTTGTCCCTGTACTTCTATTTTGGTCTCTCTCCCTCCTCTCTCTTTCCCTTTTTCAGTCAGCTACACCCTGCCCTCTCATGGCCCAACACATACGCACGTGCATATACATACATACATACTGTACATACGTGTACACGCATTCCCATTTATACACACACATAGCTGGGCGGGGCAGGGAGGCTAATTGAATGGCACCCTGGGTGTTTGAGTAATGTGCGCCTGGTAGGAGTGGTCCAACAAACGCACACACACTCATACACATTGTGGGCTTGCAAGAGGCTAGAGCAGCTTTTTCAACATACACATGTACACTGAGGTCTACACATGCACGCAAGCATGTACAGAACACGTAACTAACATGTTTTACACGTGCACACATGTGGTGTGTTTCCATAAATAGCATCCTCTTCCTTTCTCTCTCTTCGCCATTCAATTTTTTCCCCTCCTCCCAACTGCCATGGGGATGGCTGCTCCCGAAGGAAGCAAGCATGTAGGAAAAAGGTGAAGCAGAGGAGAAAAGAAAGAATAGGATAGGAAAAGAGTGGGTTTGTTTCGAGTGGCTGGAAAATACAAATTACAACCCCCCCCCCAAGCAAAAACTCATGAAATACCATGATATATGGACACATAATCATAATATTAATTATGAAAGTCAAGCTACTCTGTTTTCCCTTTATTCTCTTCTTTCTGTCCTTGCCTTTTTTCCTCCTCTATCCATTCGTTCCTCTCCCTTTCTCTTGATTACTCATTCATCTCCTTCACACATTTACACTCACATCCTTTCTCTCAGTCCCTCTCTCTCTCTCTCCACTCTTCTCTTTTAAATGTAACTATTCATCTTGTGACCTTAACGAGACAGAAGGATTGATTTAAGAAGACACCACCAGTGTGTGTGTGTGTCTGTGTTTCTGTATGTGTGTTAGAGAGACAGATCGTGACAAACACAATTAGATGTACATAGAGATACTCCCCCTTTTTATTTCTCTCTCTCTCTCTCTCTTTCTCCCTCCTCCACCGAACTAGCCCTTAGACGCTATGTACATAGAGTCAAACGGTGATGTCGCAACAAATCTCACTCTGTGTCCAGGCACATTATCACACACTAACACTTTAACATAGCCTGCGTCTTCTGTGTGTGTGTGTTTGCCTGTGTGGGCGGTGTGTTACCAGAACATACACTTAGTGGAACATATTTAACTGACTCATAGTGTTGGCTTGTGGGTCTGTGTGTGTTTGTGTGTGTGTCTAAACAGGTGGTAATGGCAGTGAGACGCCAGACATCAGTCCATTTAAGCTAAAGGCCTGCTGTCTGTCAGACTCGCTTACACTCTTTCAAATTGCATAGATTTGACCTTTGACATGAGAGTGTGATATTATCTTAATTGCTAGATCATTTTTTCACTTAATTCACCACTTAATTCTTATGTATATTAGCAGCCCACTGGGTATGCCAAGGAATTACCAAGAAAATATCACTGAAAAGCAGTGTGGATATTGTTTTTATTTGATATCGGTGTGCAAATATTTCTTTCAACAATCTGCCTTTTGCTTTCCACAGACACATTCTTGTAAATGCAGTAACTAATGAATAAATGATAGAAAGTCCCCATGGAGTAAATTTTCTGATTAGATTTTTGTGGCAATTTACTGCGTACATCTGCATATCAAGTAGGCTAGGTAATCTTGGTCCTTGTAATGCTGAGAAAACTGCTATTTAAAGCAGCCCAAGTGTTTTTATTTTTTTACAATGCTAGATCATATAATAGAAGTTCAAATCTGCACCTTGCATGCAAGTGAAATTAATCTATATTGTAGATCTGTGTAATATTGAAATGATACAAATGTAGGAAACAAATGTGTGAAGACAGGTACAAATTTGTGTTTTTTATAATTTAACTTAACTTAAGACTAATATAATGTAATAATATTACCTCTTGTTGGAAAGTTACAAAGGTGAGCAAATTGTGCCATTATTATGTTCTAAAAAACACTTAAAATGTTAAGCTGTATTGCTGTTTTTTCAGTGTTTAATTTGAGATCGAAATTGTTTATCTCTCAAGAAGTGTTTCTTCCTTGACCGACCCGCCTCACTCCATTTGAGTGGATGATTCTAGCTACCATCATTGCCAACTGCATCGTCCTGGCTCTGGAGCAACATTTGCCTGATGGGGACAAGACTCCGCTGTCTGAGCGCCTGGTGAGTTCAACAGACGTGATACAGTATGAGAGACATATGTAAACATGATTAAAATGCAGGCAACAGTATTGATTTTACTTCAGTGAAGATGCATGCGGCTACTCTAGTAAACGAGAGTAAAGGATTTGTTTCATCTTGCCAAAAATGTAATGTCCAAATGTTCTGTGCACTACATGTCTTTAGAAAAATACATATAACTACAGATAACATAGAAATAAGCAGTATATACACACACAATATTTATAAACACACAGATTCACAAGGGAACATGCAAATGTTTGTATCAAATGTAAGCCTGCATCTATAGTTATGAAGTTAGAAAACAAAGATGCACTCATATTCTCTCCCATCTCTACATAGCCACACTAAAGTTAGTGCCCACATCAAGTTGACGCATATTTAAAAAAACAAACAAAAAAAGGTTTACTTCTGAACACAACTTCATCCAGCTATTGATGGCTGTCACTTTGTCTCTCTGTATTTTTCCCTCTTAACCCTCCTTCCTCCTCTCCCTCTCTCTCTTCTCAGGATGATACAGAGCCGTACTTCATAGGGATCTTCTGCTTTGAGTCTGGAATAAAGATCCTGGCACTTGGTTTTGCCTTCCACAAGAACTCCTACCTGAGGAATGGGTGGAATGTCATGGACTTTGTGGTGGTGCTCACAGGGTGAGTGGCAAGCGAAAAGACACGAGCTATCACAAATACACACACACAGGAACACAATTACGAGCACAGAATGTACCTACATGAACACAGTTATGAATACACGAGGTCAGAATCAAATGTGGTTTTCCCTCTGATTTATTCAAGTAAAACTAGACAAAATGAAGTAGTTTGTCATGTGTTTTAGAGTGTGTTTGTGCAAGTGTGTGTTTGTGACTCATGCGTGTCCTGTCCCTGCTCCTTTGCCCTAATGAATAGCCCCATTGTGGGCAAGGCAGCAGTCAGATCACAGCAGAACTGCAGGCAGCCAGCAACCTGGGAAGCTAACAAATGTCACCACAATATACACAGAGATAAAGGGGGTGGGGGCACAGAGAGATATAAGAAAATTTACATGTGCTGGTAGCTAAGTAGAGATAGGCAATGGGAACGAATGGGAAGAGAAAATGCAGGAGAGTGCAGGAAGTGAAGGAAAACAAGCATGTGAGTGAAAAAAAAAAGCGAGGGGTTGCAGTTCAATAACTCCAACATGAAAAAGGATTCCAACTGACACCTTTAACAGCAGAACAGCACAACGTGTAACGACCAACAATAGTAATGTGGGTTGTTCTAGATGCCAAGTGCAAAGTAAAAAAAAAAGCAAAGTTTTGAATAGGGCAACTGTGATATTTCAGTTTGAACGTTCAATGAGAAAGCAAGGGTAAAGGGAAGAAATTGGATGCAGCCTGAGGACTGTGACAGGCACGGTATCAACGAGACTGAGTTAAGAAGCATGGTAGAGTTATACAATATAGTTAATAATCATAGAAAACGATCGGAGTAAATAGATAATTAGTTGGGTGGATAGAAATAAAAAGAGGAGCAGAACAATAATTTGCAAACACATGCAAACAAGATTACATTTTGTTATATTTCAGTGGTGCACTGATTTGTCTGTTGAGCTCTCCATCCTTCCATATGTCATTCCTTCTTTAAAGACACAGTAAGCTTCCTTTTTGTGCAGCATGTTTACAACTGTCACGTACTGCTGTACCGATGCAGTTTGTGTTTAAAGATTAATGGGATTGCTTGAGTGAATGGTTAGTGAGAAGAGGAAACTCGGTAATAAATACCTGTAAATATCTTATTGCTGACGTAAGAATACTCTCGGTTAACAAAAGCACAAACCTGATGTTGTCTCAAATTTTCTGCAGCACATCTTAATCTTTTCACCAAGCTTAAGGATTCGTTATTGATCCCTGTTTAAAAATTTAACAACATACTTAAAGCCTGTTTCTCTTGTTTGAAACTTTGCAAATGTCACAGTGCACTCAGCCTGTCTATTAAAATAGCAAAGCATTCTGACTGCAGTAATAACGTTATCCTGGGTCATTCACTCACCTGACAAGTCACATGGTGAAACTATGTTACGATAGACTCTATGTCCACTGAAATTATTGTGTGGGAGTGCTGGCACTGATTAAAATGTCGAGGTCATTGCATGATTATGTGCGGGGATGCTGTGATTTGGAGAGTTTCATGGGTTATATAAACCTTGCACATCTTTGCTGACAAAGCACCAAAGCAACAGAGAAATAAGTGATTCCCCCCCCCCACACACACACACTCACACACACACACACACACACACACACACACACACACACACTCTGAGTGAGTGAGCACTCAGTCTGGCAGTATGTCCTTATGCTATAATAAGAGCAATCATGAAGCCAAGCTCATCTCAGCATGGCACAACACAGTGACTGTAAGAGAGAAGAGGTGTGAGAAGAGGAGTCTCAGCAAGACAGCAGGAAGTAGTGAGATGCAGAGAGAACAAGGAAGCGAGGCAGACCTTAAAACTTCCAGTAAATGCCTGGTACCCCCCTCCTCTCCCTTGTATAATAGGAAATCTTTATGTTTTGACAGTGAAACCCTTCCCAGTAAGCGTGACACAGCAGTTAAATCATCAATGTCTTCTATAGGCACTGGTATTGTTGTAGTGGAGATGTTTTTCCAACGTGCAAGCAGAAACAACACATTCTCACCCGCAACTCGTCACTTAAACATACAGTACCCCTTGGTGTTGCTGTTTAACGCCCTGGATACCCCTTTAGCGCATATTTGCATATGGCTCCGCGGTCAAGTTAGTAATAATAAATATGGAACATCCGATTAACCTTTAAAAATAAAACTAATGGTTAACATTGTGAAACGTCGCAGTTTGGTTAGGTTTAGGAAAAGATCGTGGTTTGCTTTAAAATAAAGTTAGCTTGCGTAATTTAACTTACGTAAAGTCTTGGAAACTGGGGAATGCCGTGTAGGTTGGGACTTTTTTTGGCTGCATTCCCAATATTTTCAAGAAATCCCAGCTAGGACCTGGAAGACAACCATCATTTTTATTGGCCATACACCAGACTGGCCTCGCCAAGCGCCAAGGCCGCGCCCCCCTTATGTGTGAGAGAATCACTCTTTCACATAACTAGAGAAACATGGAAAATGCCGAAAAGCTGTAGCAGGTTGTAAAATAACTACACACTGTAAGAAAATGCCTGAAAATTCACTGTTAGTGTGGTAAATAGCTAAATAATGCTGATGACAGTTACTGCTGATGGACAGCTAGCTTGAGTGGGAGGTCATACAGCATTGCAGCATAAGACTGTCGTCTCCAACTAGATTGCAGCCTAGCCTAGCTTAAACAGTTGGCTATTAACAGGTTGATTATTTACAGACAACACAGAAGACACTGGTGATTCAATCAGATGTCCGGATTAGCAATAACTGGCCACTGTGTTGGGTCATTGATCCACTTGGACAGGGGAAGGCTGAAGGTGCATGACAGCTGAATGTGATGTGAAAGCTCAGGTTCAGGCAAGGTTGAATAAAAAAACATTAGACTTGCCTATAAAACAAAACTTTGGTTAAAACAAAAATGAATACATGGACTTTGTTATACAATACACCTCAAATTGACATCTATAGGATCTTTGGTTTTCTACCCACCACGTGCCGGTCTGATGTATTAAACATTCCTCCAGACAATCGATGGAAGTTAGGATTTAAATCTGTCTTCTCTCTCTCGTGCTTTCTGTCTCTGTAGCATCAATTGGTCCATCGGTAGATGTGATTCAGATGTGACCTGTCTGATGGCCTTGGGGTGATCACTGCTCCACCAGTACTGATTGCTATTAGGCATTCAATTAAGATAAAGATCATAGTGTGTGACAAGTGCACCAAAAATGGTTTCTCAATGCCTGAGGCAAGAAATTTTGTGCTAAAAATATGATTTATTGTGGATATACTGTCTAAGAAGTGACAAATCACCCTGGGCGCCCATGAAAAGTCAGTGGAATTGACACACTATCTCTGATTTGGTGAAAACATGTCATGAGGCACAATTTTACCTTCAGATTTAGAGTAACGCAAGTGAAGGAAGATGTAATAAAGGAGTAAAAATAAAGAAAACAAAAGGATAATAGACAAAGGAGCATAACTAAAGCACTAATGCTTTTTTTTCAAGTAAACAATATATTTATCTAAACAACAGTCATAGAACACACCCCGTAGTCTTCATCTCTGTCAGTCAGCTGTGTTGTTGTCATTTCGAACTAAAGCAGGAAGCTGCCGCAAGATGTACAGACAAAGAATTTGCTGCAGAACATACAGCACACATACTGTATATTCCCATGATACATTATGTACACTGACCGAAGCCGACACATTTTACACTCGCACTCACTCACACACACTACACACACATTCTTTGTTGTGCTCACCATGAATGGTGGTTGTGTTTTTAGCTGTGCAGCTCTTTGAAGATGAAAAGCTACTTGGCCTTTCAAGCCACCTCTGGCCGAAGCCTTTGATAACACACTGACCAATGCATGCACACACACATGCGCGTATTTCCACTTCAAACATTCCTTTCCATTTCCTACTAAGTCCTAAGGCACTTGCGTAGACAAACACACAGATGGCACTTAACATGTCTGAATAGATTAGCTATTCACTCTGCAACCTTGTTGGATCTCAGCCGATTTGTGTGCCGCCAAAGTGTGTGTGTGTGTGTTTGTGTGTGTTGACCTATCTCTTGTAGTAAATTGCCTGAGTGATTTGGCCCTGTATAAGCTAGTTGTTTTTTATGCCCTGTATTGATTATTAGTCCAATTACCCTTAGTTTACAGCCATTCTTCGCCTTCCATCCTCTCCTCCGTTCCTCCTTCTTGTACCCTTGTTCAGGTTCTTCTGATTAGATACGACTGTTACAGGGTAGTGAAGAAAGGAAGCAAGGAAGGTGCTTTTAGCGAACTTGTAATCTATTTTTACAGTGTAAATGACAGTAAGAATAACGATTGATCTGTTTTCTTAATGGTCTCCTTCACCCTACTTGAATCATATTATTTTGAAATAGTATGTTTCCCAGTTTAAAATGTGTTTTGAGTTTACTGTGAAAAATGATGAAAAATGATTGCAGCTCCCATCAGCTGTACCATTCAGATAATTAAATACGGTATAGGACAGTCTGCAGGCACTACATTCAGCTCTATCACTGTTGAGAGTCACGTGGATATGAAGCTACGGGTGTGACATTTTCTTCACCTGTTTGGATGTTACACAATGTTAAATTGTCACAGTGTCACAGTGGGATTTTAATAATCTTATTAACACCTTGACGGCACTCCTTTACAATGAGTTAATATATATTTAGTTAGTTATATATATTTAGTAACAACTTCAGCATGGTTATATCATGGTGGTGAATACATAAGACACTTCCATCCTATAAAGCATAAAGCATGTGAGCAACTGCAGGATCACATCAAACTAAAACAGGGTCATTAAAGGAAAAAAAACACACATAATTATTATTGGATTTTTCCTTACACTATGGGCATACTATTAATAGAAATATAAGTTTTTATTAAAATAGTTGAATTATGGCAATGGAGTAAAACAAGGAGACAAAGGAAGATAAGTTAAGAGTCTGAAGAAGAGATGAAGCAATTTGGTGAGTGATGTGGCCACATTTAACTGAGGAAGGGGCATTCGGGAGGTTGTGAAATTGCAGTATCGCTTAATGTGATTCTCCTTGATCATTTGTGTTCCTCTGCACACAGTGCAGGTTGTATGTCTGTGTGTTTACCTGTGTGTGTGTGTGTGTGTGTGCGTGTGTGCGTGCATGTGTGTATTTAGTTTAAGTGTATAAGATGTACTGTAGACAGCATCTCTGTCCCTGACAGGGAAGGAATTGTTTTGCATTGGTTATTCCAAGTGACCTACTTTCCAGTGTGCATACGTGAATAAAATTATTCTCACTCAATATGTTTGATCTCCAACCAGTGCCTGTTCGCTGTGCAGATGTGTGTGCGTGTGTGTGTGTGTGTGTGTGTGTGTGTGCTTTTGTCATGTAGGTGTCTATATTTGTATGTGTTTGTGTACATGTGTGTTGGTCTGTGTGAGTTGTGATACATTTACATTAAAGAGAGAAGAGAAGAGGAAAAAAACAATCAATCAGGCTCCTCCCTTGGCCCTGTTACCAAGGTGATACAGAGATTCTATCAATGAGCCAAGGTCCCTGTTGCCATGGAAACACTTATGAATGAGAAAGGGCCCAGTAACCGTGGAGACGGTGTGAATGAGGAACTGCCTCATCGGCCCGGCACTGTGACGGCGAATGCTGTTTAGAAACTGAAATATTTATGTCTGTCATCATATTACCACCATCATCATCATTATCGCCATCATCGCCTATGTTATCATCATCGTCTACGTTATCATCATCTTCAATGTTATCAGCATTATTACTAGATTCACAGAAATAGATTACATGAAATAATAAGTAATTGCGGCGAAAGGATTTTTTCTTGATGGTTTCTGTATTGCATCCCCAATAATGCAGAGAGAAACAACTCATTTGTCTTACAGACGTACACGTGTGTATGTGTTTGTTCATATCTGCACACTGTGACATACTTGCTCTGTATTTCCACGTAGATATGATTACTTTCAGAAAACTGCCAGCAGTTTCTCCACACATGCATTCACACCCATACACCTCAATTTAAAGTGTACATATTATGCTTTAAGCCTAATACTTTATGCCCATGGCTAGAACAAGGCTGGCTTGTCATGTTATTTATAGTTCTCCACTGATCTATCAATCTGAAATGTCCTGTCATTCCTCTGTATTTTATATCTATTCGATGCATTTATTTCCCCTTGTCCAGTGCATACTGTATTTGGCCTTCCATATTACCTTCCGCTCTCTCTTTATTGCCATCTTCAGTTGCCTCAGAGCTTGCACTCTGACCTCCTTGTGAAGCAGAGTTCTCAACAATATCATATTGCCATTAAGAACTATATATTTATTGAAAATACAACAACGCATCAGAGTAAGACAATCTAATTCACGTTCCAGATTAAATAACATGAAGCATCTAAATTAGCAATAAGCTAATAGCGATTTTCTCCCAGACGATTGCAGGGTTAGGGTTGCAGTAATAGATCTAAATGGTTTGTATTTCTTTGCTTCTTTCAGAAAACAGGGTTCAGTGAGTTGCTCAAGGGCACTTCTGCATAATTTTTTTAGCTACACACACATCTGAAGTACAGTGCTGCCTCGTGACCAAACCAGGAACCTCTCAGTTACAAGTCAGCCTCTGATGAGCCATTTGATATCACCCAATGTCATTACAAGGACCCTAGCCCACACTAGTGATAGAGCACCTACCACTGGGGGGCTTCCTGGTAATGCAATACAGCATTCAAAGCCACAACTGAGTCTACCTTTACCCATAGATGCTGGGTCGGTATTACTTTTCCCTTCCTGCCAAGCGAAGCAGGCTGACTTCAAACCTGTGATTAAGGCTCTGCTGTGTCACTGGGCCTCTTAGTGGAATAGAGGAAAGTGGAAATGTGTCAGAGAGAGAGGATGATTCACAGTGTGCGTCAGACGAGGGCACTGACTGGAAGTCTGGCGGCACAAGGGAACATCTTAACCCTCTCAAGTACACTCACATGCTGTTTACAAGTCTTTAATCAGATGTTGAGTGGCCATGCAGGTGCTGTAACAAACACCACATCACGTTTACTCTGCAGTCGGGTGACGGATTGCAGGGAAACACTTAAAACATACTGAGAATAAAAATAGGCAGAAAAAAAGCAAGTCAGCATCACTGATTCTCCCCATCTGGCAGTGCTGCCTCTCGCTCTTTTCTTTCTCTTCTACCCTGCCTCTTTGTCCTTCCATCTTCCCTCTCCTTCCGTCACTCCATCTCTCCCTTATTCGTGTTATGGTCCTTCTGTCATCCCGATACGAAACACCCTCTCTCGCCCTGATACACTTCTCTGTCGTACTTCACTTGTCAGTTGTATTGATCAGCTCAGCTCTTACAGGATTTACATACAGTGCTCGCCCAATTGCTTGTAACGACCTGGCACGGGTGTTTGTAAAAGTGTGTGTGTGTGTGTGTGTGTATGAGAGAGAAAGAGGAAAACACAGAGGCTGACTGACACTGACAAGCTTGACTATCTTAAATATTGATTGCCTGTGCACGCTTTTGTGCATTTGTCTCTCTCCCTTTAGGATTCTGTCCACTGTGGGTTCAGATTTCGACTTGCGGACCCTCAGGGCTGTGCGAGTATTGAGGCCCCTCAAACTGGTGTCTGGTATTCCCAGTAAGTCAGAATTCTTCATTTGAACTAACCATGACATTGAAAAATTTGGCCAGCCTCCTGCCTTGATCCCAAACAGTTTCTTTGTCATTCCTCAGTGGAGAAAATTATTTCTTTAATGTGCAGAACAGTTTCAGATTTTATCAAAATAGCATGGAGGAGCATTTTGTGTCAAGATATTATGCAGCTTTTGTGTTGTTCTGCATAATGCACCCAAAATGTTCCAACAAAAGTGGTTCTTCTATGCACTCTCTGCTCCTTTTTTAAATGTTATAGTGGCAGCAGTGTTCCAACACCACTGCAGTGTTATTAATAGCTTGGACGCCACTACAGGGCTGAACAGGCAAACCAAGGCTTACTCATCATAAAAGTCACTGAGCTTCTAGTGAAAACCCAATTTGAGTTGCATTCCAGTATGTGATGAACATTTAAAAAGTGTGATCATTTCACGTTAAATTAATACTTGCCATTGAGACCTTTTTGTTTGTTAGAACACATGTTTGACGGTGAAAAATGGGGGTGGTTTATATTACCTCAACTAAACATGTAGCATGGTTAAAAGTGTAATCTGAGAGTCTTGGTATAAGTGTGTGATACAGTCATATCTTATCTATGGTTTTTCAGTTTCAAACTGTTATTATTATTATGACAGCACTTGCATTGAAGAGTTGGTTTTATGCTTTTTGGTTTTTCCCTTTCCTTTATTGAGTTATATATCTTTTTTTTGCATGTAACAGGTTTGCAAAGTGAAAAAGCCCAAAGTCCACTCCAAAGGGAGTTCCCATCTCCCACAGAAAACTCTGCTCTGAACTGCCTGAAAACAGCTCGTTTGTAGTCCAGCCATTTCCCTTTCATCCCTGTGACGTCACAGAGGATGAAAGCAAAATGCCCGTCATTTAATGCTCGCCAAGCGGCTACTCCAACACGCCCTCAAAAACACCGGTGGAAAAACACTGAGCTGCAGCACAAACCTTGTAGGTACCAAATCCGTGCTGCCTGCCAGATCCCTATCTGCACATGCGCAAAAGTGGTCCTGTCTGTCAAAAAAGATTACCCCAAATGTGCCTGTTCGTAATTACTCGTGTGTTGTTGTCTGTTCTCATCTCAGGGCATCCAATACTGACGCTTTCAGAAAGGCACACAAAGCGTTATTTGATCATAGTAATTGATGCAAAAAGTACCCTTCGGCGTGTGTATGAGACGCCCTGTCTAGATCGGAAGCGCTAGCTAGCTACATTAGTGTAAAAGGCTTTGACAGCTTCCCAAAGCCCATTACCATTACCCTAACCATGACAGGGGTGTGTGCCTAAACCAAAGTCAGCGACTGTATCCATGTTGATCTGCTAACCCTACGGCTGTGCACGTCGGCCTGCTAGCAGCTAGGGTTAGCCTCCTTTGTATTGCTACTTTGTTAGATTGTTGTCATTATTAGAAATTAAAAATGTACTGTTAAATGAGTTTTTTTCATATCTTGAGTTACATCATAGTGTACGATTTAATCTCCAGTGATTAAAAAACATTTTGTTATCTTGATTTGAAAGATTTAGTTGGATCATTTTGAATAGGCAGATTTGCGGTAACCTTCTTTGACTGACCACTTTTGCACATGTGCAGAACTGATCTGGCAGGTGGTACAGATTTGGCACTGACACACGTCTCCTCTCCCTTCCAAACACTAGCTACCCTCCAGGTAGTCAATGGACATAAAGTTGTTACTGTGATGTAGAGACAGAGCCCGGTTATAACTTTATGGATGAAAGATACATGTGTAGATACATGATAGATTAATAACTCACCACTCTGCAACTCTTGCTCCAGTCCATGTTGCTGAACTGGTAAGGGGATATACAGCTGAACCGAAGCCGTGTTTACCGGCTTCTCATTGACGCGCCCTTCTCTGCTTCTGATTGGCTAGTAGTCCTTAACTCCCAACAAAGATCATGTAGAGGCAAGATTTGTCACTCCATAGCTAAAACGAAGCGTTCAACACACAGGGCGAAAAGAGGAGCAGCAGTATGTCAAAAATATGGTGTTTTTTTGAAAATGAAACCATGTAAACCTGTTCTAGTACAACCCCTAAATAAGATTTTGAACCTGAAAATGTGCATAATACCACCTCTTTAAGCAGTGAAAAAAAGGAGTGGAGAGCCTGTTTTCATTCCGAGGTCGCCACATACCGAAGCTTTGTCAGTGTCCCTCAGTTACATTACATACGTGACTTATGTAAAGTAATGTGCTTATTTGAACCCAAACCACAATCTTTTCCTAAACCTAACCAAATAGGTTTGGTGCCTAAACCCATCGAAACTGTGACCATTTCCCAACGTTAACGTTGGCTCATACAGATGCTCAAGGGTACCATGTGCGTCTGTTATGAGATGCATTGACAAAGCGTCTGTATTTGACAACCTGGGATGGAAATGTGTGGTAGTGGAGGACAAGAAGGGAGTTTAACTGCCAGATAAGTAGGGGGAGGAGGGTAAAGCCTGCAGCTTTTTTTTTTTTTTAACTGTTGAAAACACACTGACATTAAAACATACGAAGGATAATAATGGGTGTAAAAATCAATGTATGCACTGTGTTGTCCAGGCTTACAGGTGGTGCTCAAATCCATCATGAAGGCCATGATTCCTCTGCTGCAAATTGGCCTGCTTCTTTTCTTTGCCATCCTCATGTTCGCCATCATTGGTCTGGAGTTCTACATGGGCAAATTCCACACAACCTGCTTTGACAATCACACAGGTAAAGGAGTGTGTGTGTGTGTGTGTGTGTGTGTGTGTGTGCGCGTGTGTGTGTTTGCCACTTGTGTAGTCAGGATTAAGGTTGAGGTAGCCTTTATATAGCTGCTGTGCTAAAATTAGAAAAGCAATTTAGTTCAACAAAATAACATTTGTGGTGTTAAATTGTTTGTGGTACTTCCATTCCATGTTTTTGTGATGGGAAAGGCAGTTACCAGAGAGTGTCATTCACTGCTAATATCTGTATACATTTCCCCGTATTCCCTGTATTAGGGCTGAATGATTTTGAAAAAATATCTAATTGTGATCATTTTAACTGATATTGCAATTGTGATATGATTTGTGATATTGAAATTTTAACATCATTATTCTCATTTTCATTGAAAAACATATTAAAATGATTGGGGTGTAATGTTTGCAGGGATCTGTACCAAACAAAGATGTTTCCTTAAGTCTGCAGAATATGATGTGTAGGCCAGGACATCTCTGCAGCATGACAGTATTTACTTTAAATTGATTGATTTTTACACACTTTTTACCTTTAACAAATATAGCGCCTCTTGCGATTTGAAAATTGCAGTAGATGTATTGTGATTTTGATAAAAGTTTGATTATTTGCTATTTTTTTGGCCTATTTAGCAGTTATGATGAATCTCAAATATCTACTTCAAGCAGGTTAGCCTATTTTGACTATACTTTGTCCATATTACTTTATGTCGCCTATACCTTTTATTTTTTGTAGATTATTTCCTCCCTATATTTTATTCAAGAAAGTAAGGGGCTAAATCATATTTTGAGCCAGTGGATAGCACTCACTATTCTTTCAAAACAAAATGCTCATATATGCAAATATATTGTTTGTTTTGTAACACCTCCCTATTTTCATCCATTTAAAGGTGAGATTAAAGCAGATTATCCATGTGGGACTGAACCTTCGTCACGGGGGTGTCCAGTTGGCAGCATGTGTAGAAAGTACTGGCTTGGACCAAACTATGGCATCACCCAGTTTGACAACATCCTGTTTGCTATCCTCACCGTCTTCCAGTGTATCACCATGGAGGGATGGACTGAGCTTCTCTACCATGTATGTACTCCTGAACAGGGTTTGGAACACATTTACGCACTCAGTGATCTACTTTAGCCTGCGCAGGAAAACAGAGCATGTGGATTGGAAGATATTCATCTTGTGAAGCGGAAAGGAAAGACATTGAAGGAACCAATTATCGTTGAAAGGATTTTAGGAATGAGCTACTGGGTAACTAGTAGGAGTGTGACGAGACTTCACTGCTAAATTATATAAAAATTCAGAGCATTAAACACTTCCTGCATTCTGGCAAATTTTCTTGACCAATTTATGGTGGAAATGTTTTTATGTATGAAAACAGAAACACAAAACTCAGGTGACAATTCAGAATATAACAGAATATAATACAGTAAGGTTCTCAGGCATGTGTTGTTTTCAGATATGTTTTCTCCTGTAGATCAACTTTTCTAATTTAATATCATCCCTGCTGAGTCATCACACACATGCAGGCATGATTTAGTCTTCCCTCCGCTTTGTGTCTTTTGTATGGGGAAGTAAACTCTTCAAAGGGGCTATATGTAGTTTTTCAATGTAATCACTTATTAATAAATCAATTTTTTACTACCTTTTTGTCAATACGCACAGATTCCAACATAAACTCCACGTAAGGATACAAAACAACAATAAAGGTTTATGTGCTGAAGTCTGTTAGGCCAAATGAGAATCAAAACACAGTCAACATCAGAAAGGCTGGAGTCACAGAGAGAGTCACGTTATCTCCCTGGCTAATGCCGAGCAGTTGCTAACATTATCTGGTGCAATATATAATATGAAAAATTATGGCTTTCCACATTACTTCACCAGCTAACGCGACCCATATTACTATCCTGTGTACCACTGGTCTTCCTGTCTGTCTATAAACTTGTAGTGTATGAGGACTTTGGTAGAAACCAACCCGTTCTCATCTCAGGCGTCATGTATATACTTTGACATAATCGTCAATCGCAAGACATAAATTTTGCGTGTGTATGATATGCTGCAGTTTGCTATTGCGTTGCTGCTCAAAAGATGCTAACCCTGTGCACATTTGTAGGGTTAGCCGGTCGACATGCATATATTTACTGACTTAGGTTTAAACACAAACTTCTGTGACGGTTAAGGTTAGGGTAAGTTCCCTCGGGGGACTGTCAACTCCTTAAACACAAACTTCGCTACTAGCTAGCTCATGAGTTTATGCCTATGGCTCAAGCCCGTGTACGAGCACACACCTGGTTGCAATCTTAAAACTGCACTGCTGGTGGCCACTGAAAACTATATATTGTCCCTTTAAATATGCCTGATATGCATGATAAAGATAAAAATCCCTGGACTTGCAAATTCATAGTCTGTCCTACATATCTGTGTTGTCTGACATGTTGGGAAAAAAGGTGTAATATTAACAGAATAACGTCATCACTTCCTAATAATTTTTAAAAGTCCTGCCCTATACGGCTGTGTATTAAGTAATTGCTCCGGTGGTAGTAGCATTATCCCCTTCAGACAGTTTGAAAAGCGAAACTAACCAACAACAGTTGTGATCAGGCATAAATCCAAAATGTTAACTTTAGCACCTCTGATAAAGTGCAGCTCACAGTCTCAAACAGAGCAAGGTTATGCTTCAGTTTTTAGATGTTTATATAGCAAAACGCTACCAGCTAAGTTTCTACTCGTCGCAACTGTCTGGACTTGCAGCGTGGCAGGAGCAGGTTCACTTGATTACTATCACGGCGTACGCTGGTGTCACATCACCAGCGCGGAGTTGATTCATTCCCTGAGTCAACATTAGATGCGTTTGACTGTATGCTGTGCTACGCAGTGCTGACTTAACGTGATCATGCTGGACATAACGTAAGGCATGCTAGTAACTAGTCAGTCAGATGAGAGTTGCAGATCTCCATGCCTGTACAGTTAGGCGAGAAAAGAAAGCATTATTCAAGTGAAGAGGATGATAACCCAGAATAATTATAGTTATTTTGTTTGCCATGTTGACCCTGTTTAGGTGAGACAATTCGTTGGATTAGTATTTCCATTAACTGTCGTATTTGGTGGCCATTTTGTGTGGATAAAACCGCCACACAAAAGCTGGGGGGAACTGAAACTGAAACTGAAATACATAGTCAAATGCAGCTGAACTTGAGTTTAATGTTTGTCCAACATGTCTCTCAATTGTCACAATAGTATTTTCTCTCTAAAATCTTAGCCTGCACAACCAAACCAACCAACATTATTTTCTCTCATAAAATACAAAAATTTAAGTGTTTAAGCGCCCAACGATTTTCACCTGTGCACCATGTGCGTCTGCCCATAAAATAGGTACCAGCTCTTGAACAGTGTCATTACTCATGCCCAGGACTGAATAGTTCCCTGCTGTCAGTGGCAACGGTTGCTAGGAGACCAGAGGTAGATGAGGGTCTTTGAGTGTTATTGTAGTCGTCTCTTTTCCCATCTCGTCTCCCTCTCAGTCCGTCTTATTCTTATTCCCCATCTTTCTTTCTTTATTCCTTCTTTTTTCTTTCTTTATTATCCTTCTTTCTTCCCTTCCTTCCTCTCTTCCCCTCTCACTCTGTGTCCCTCCTTCCCGGTGCTGCTCTATATTTAAAAGGGCCTGTTCAGCCCAAGTTATTCTTGCAGCTGCTGGGGAGGGGAGCAATAAAAGTTTAATGGTAAAAAAACGGGTCTGCAGTACATTAGGTACACAGCAGCAATGCCAGCTTACATGCAGGAAGAAGGAAAGATGGAGGACAGAGGAGACAGGTGGGCGAAAGACAGGGAGGCTATGAGAAAGTGAGTGCAAAGTGGGAAAGGGAAGATGGGTTCTAGAGGTTGGAAAGGGCCAAATGAAGAATCAAAGACGAAGACTGATCTGCGACAGTGAGGAGGAATGGAAAGATTGCACAGAAGAAGGAAGGGAGGAGGGAAGGTAGGAAGGAAGAACTGTAGGAAATAATGAACAAATGAGCACACACCAACATAATTAAAAATCAGGGGAAAGGGCTTCCAAAGTAGGATGCGAGTGGAGAGAGAAAACAATAAGGAGTGAATAAAGAAAATGGAAGGAGTCTGGACAGTAGGATGGTAGAGACAGAGAGGGAGAGACCAAAGCATTTGTTATACATTATTTACTCTGCACTGAGCAGCTAAATAGAGTGGCAGATATGCATTTACTTATTGAGATGACTTAAAGCAAAATCATGTCAGCCCTGCTGTTGTTTTTATTTCCAACAGCAGTGCACAGCACTTTTTAGTGCACTGGCCTCTATTTTTTTAATAGCCATGTTGGCTGAACATTTAATGATGAGTTTAGGGCAAAGTTTGCTCCAGATGTTCTTTTTTTATGAAATTAATAGCTGTTGAGAGTGAGTATTTAAGACACAAACAATGTGTGCAGTGCCTGGATGCAAATGAATGCACCTTAATTTAACAAGCAGGGCTAATAAATTGACCCTTCGCTAAGCCACGCCCCGAATATGCAGCTGGCCATTCACAGCGCAGTATAGGTCTCGCTCTAACTGAGGTATGACACTTTCTTGGCTGCGTTCCATTGACTGGTATAGAGAGTCCCTCCCCTTCCGGTGGACCACCAGGTGACCTTACTTCGGAAAAAATATCAATGTCAATGGAAAGAGACAATAAATTTTTTTTATCCCGTTTGAATATACATTTAAAAGTCAAGAAAGTCACAGTTTGATGTAAAACTGTTGAAGCAAATACAGCAATCAACGCTAGTGTTACCGGGTTAACATGTTGGTGACTTATATTGTGCGAGACGAGAGATGTAGTTCATTGAGCGGTTCATTGACTACCGTATTTTCCAAAATAAGGTCCCACGGGCCAGAAGCGGAAACGTGTGACTTTTGTTGCTGTATTTTTCCAAGATATGGTCAAACGTTGCTCCTGGGTCACATATCATAGTTACATTCGCTACCCAGAGAGGTTGAAAGGAGAAGTACGATTTATTCCCTCTCCAAAACCTAAAACACATCCAGAAAAATGTGATGTTAGTTAGCTTGCGCTAGCTAAATTATTACTGAATGTAACGTTGTATAACCCTACTGTTCTGCTTTTTAATGATTGTAATAGGCAATAGAGACCTACCCAGCTGGACAGGAACAGTGTTGAGCCTTAATATCGTTGTCCTCTTTCTCATTAGTCAGGTGATGCGGTGGTTTACTTTTACTCTGTGATTGGTAGGCTTTTGCTTCTGTCTTTTTTTTTTTTTTCCTCAGTTTGACTGCCTGAATACAACCTTCAAATGCACAATGCAAACTGTCTGCTTCTTTCTGAAATTGCTTTTTTCCAGAAATTAGACAGTATTTCTCCAAGGAGTGCAGTTATAGACAGTGGCACAGCTTTGATAAACGTAAGACAGGTCCTACAGTTTATTGGACTTAGCAACAGTAACTAAGGGGGGCGTGGCTTAGAAGGGTCAATTTCACTGGTGTTTTCTTTAGTGTATGTTTTCCCAAGACAGATGTTAACCTAGCCTTAACTTTAGCACAGACAGACCAAAACATATGTCATTGCAGTTGATTCAGGCTGTACAGTCCCACTGCATGTTTCACGGACATATTCTACATGTTCTAAAGCAGCCCACAGCCTACTGGTTATACATTTTATATATTCTTCTTTTGGTGGGGTCACAAGAATGTCTAATGTCTCACTCGATCAAATATTTGGTCATTATTTCCCAGAGCTCACTTTAATAAACTTGTAAATGACCTTTGTGTTAGCTTATATGCTATTATATCAAGTTCAGAGGCTTAGAGCAAAACATTGATTACTCTGTGTGTGTGTGTGTGTGTGTGTGTGTGTTTCCAGAGCAACGATGCCTCAGGGAGTGCATGGAACTGGATGTACTTCATCCCCCTCATCATCATCGGCTCCTTCTTCATGCTCAACCTGGTGCTGGGTGTGTTGTCCGGGTAAGTGTCTGTTTGTGAGAGAGCACTTGTGACAAAGAGAGTGTAAAGGTTGTTTATTCGTCAGTTTTTCATCTCATATAAACTGATAGTTTGATAGATTTTGAAATAGATTTAAAAATGTTTGTGATCTATTGTCGCACTAAAAATGTGGTGTGCGTGTGTGTGTTTGCAGGGAGTTTGCCAAAGAGAGAGAGCGTGTGGAGAACAGGAGCGAGTTCCTGAAGCTCAGGAGACAGCAGCAGATTGAAAGGGAACTCAATGGTTATCTGGAATGGATTTGCAAAGCTGGTATGTGCAATGGGTGGTAATTTTTTATACAAAAAGACACATTGAACCATAAAAACATTTGCAAAAAATACCTGTGTATGTTATCATAGTACAGTTTTCCTAGCCTGCCTATAAACACAGAGAATTCTGTGGATTTTACTATGAAGCAGCTGCAGTACATGTAGTCATGGGATTATTATTAGCTTAAACAGTTAGTTTTAAAGCAACATGTGATAATGTTTTGTGTCAGTATGTTAAATTGCATTTTATGTGCGAGAAAACAGCTTTGTAGTGACATACAGTACCGCAGTTTGAACAGGGAAGACCCACTGTTTGCCCGTTGTTCTCTTTCGCTCTCTTGTCTTTTTACTGTGAACCATCTACTGAGGGCAGGAAAGATGTAGAGAAGATAAGAGGAACGGGGGGTTGGATGTTGGAAGGAGCAGATAAAGGGGCAGATAGAAAGGACAGACCTTTGATCTTCTTGAAAAGACAATCTACATAAAAACAAGGAAGCTGAAAAACAAAAGAGGGAGGGATGAGTAACAAGCACAGGTGCAGGCCAAAGACTTCCCGGTTGTAATTAAAATGAGAAATGGCAATTGATGATAAATAAAAGATTGATAGATATTGTGGAAGTCATCAAAGATAAATTTAATGCGGCTGTATACTGTATTAACATTTCTGTGTGTGTTTTGTAGAAGAGGTCATCTTGGCAGATGATGACAATGAAAATGAATATGATGGTATGAATTTGCAGATTTTTGTTTGTGCATGTGTGCAATTTTTAAGAAATAAATAAATTGATTCTTTCAGACATTCAAGCACACCAGTACTGTTGTGTTATAGATTAAACACACATGCTTTTTTTCTATTACAGGCTCCCGTAGGAGAGCCACAAAGAACCATAAAAACAAAGCTGAGCTTCTAAACCCAGAGGAAGGGGAGGGAGATCTGGCAGTAGGTGAGATACACTCTCTCTTTCTCAAACACACACACACACACACACACACACACACACACACACACACACACACACACACACACACACACACACACACAGTCTCAAAGGCAAACCACAGGAACATACAGATGCTATCTTATCTTGCATATCAGCATTACCTGACCCTCCTCTCCTTCCCTCTCCTGTCCTCCGCTGCTCTGCACTTCTCTCCTCATGTTACTTTCCCCCCCGTCTCCAGCCCTCCTCATTTTCTACCTTTCCTTTCTCTGACCTGCCCTTGTTACCTCCTCCCTACTGCTCTCCTTACAACCCCTCTTTCTCCACGCCTCTGATGCAGAACAGTTCTTTCTGTTTTCTCCCAATGATTTTTTTATATTCTATGTAAAGACATGTTGTCATGATGTAATTGGGGCAGCACAGTTTGCTAAGAAGAGTACAGATAATCAGCTTCTTTCATTTACCACAATCTTTGCATAGTGGTCAATACCAACAAGGAAAAGAATATTCAGCTCTGACTTTTTGCTTAGCACTCAATGGAATATTCCAACAAGCAAAAAGTCAGTACTAAAATATTATTTTCCTTGTTGGTCTTGACAGAGATACAAAGATTGTGGTAAATTAAAGAAGCTTATTACTCTGTTTACATCCTTAATGTACACAACCATACCAATAAACCACTGTCCACTTTATTGTAACACTAATAACTTACAATGTGCCTTGCTTGCCCTTCCAGGGTCACCATTTGCCCGTGCCAGCTTGAAGAGCTCCAAGCTCGAAGGATCAACTTTCAAGCGGCGTGAGCGACGGCTACGCTTCTTAATCCGACACATTGTTAAGTCCCAGGCCTTCTACTGGACCGTGCTGTGTTTGGTGGGCCTCAACACAATGTGTGTGGCAGTAGTGCATTACGACCAGCCAGAAGCACTTTCAGATTTTTTATGTGAGTAGGTGGGCGGGGGTGATACATGCATAGTTTGGTGCAAGCATGCACAGATTTTTTTCCCACAAAAATAGTTAATAGTTTAGTTAATAGTTTCATCACAGATTACTGGAAGGGAGTGGGTGAACAGATTCTTTAGTGAATGTGACTAAATCCACGAAAGAGCCGACCCAACCAGCACATCCAAACATACAACATCTTCCTTTCGCACAGATTTTCTCTTGTGTTTCGCTCAGACATTCACAAATGGGATAAAATGAAATTAAATGAGAAATGAAAATAGTTTATGGATTGGTTCCCTGTTTTATACTTTTTGTACTACCAAAGGTGTAACCCAGGCTACAAAACAACACAGTAAGAGGTAGAGCTTACAGGAGGAGTGGGAAATTCTTTTGAATTCATACCATTGATACAAATTACAGACTTTTTTTATAAACCCAAATCACAAAATAGCATTTTCTATTCAATACATATATCATAAAACAGTGCCCTTCCTTACAGACGACACGAATGGATGGATTGGTGGGTGGGGGGATGGATGGATGGCTGATGGACGGGTGGGTGCATAATTTGCAGATACAGGTTGAAGGATACAGGGATTGATGGTCTCCTCTCACTTTTGAGCTCTTCCCTCTCCTCTCTTCTTGGCTTCTTCCCGTCATGTAGATTTTGCTGAATTCACCTTCCTGGGGATATTCTTGACGGAGATGTTTGTAAAGATGTATGGCCTGGGCAAGCAGGCCTACCTCAACTCCTCCTTCAACTGCTTTGACTGCATTGTGAGTCCCGCAGCACTTGGCACACACCCCCACACAAAAACACTCGAGCACAAACTCACAAGCAGGTGCAAAATGCATTGGAGATATGCTGATGTGTGCACATTATTTGCTCATTATGATGGAAAAACCGTGTGCTTGCATATGCTATTATTTTTCGTTATTTTTGTGTTTGTATTAGGTGATATGTGGTAGCATATTTGAAGTGCTGTGGTCCATCATCCAGCCGGGGACATCGTTTGGCATTAGTGTGTTACGAGCTCTCAGGTTATTGAGAATCTTCAAAGTCACCAAGTGAGTCTACTGTATAATAGTTGTTTTCTCTATTATTTAGTATGTTCATATAATAATAACAGTAATAATATCACACAATTAAACACACACGTTCTGTCTACTTTTTTCAGGTACTGGGCATCTTTGCGTAACCTTGTTGTCTCTCTGCTCAACTCCATGAAGTCCATCATCAGCTTGCTCTTCCTGCTCTTCCTCTTCATAGTTGTCTTTGCTCTGCTGGGCATGCAGCTCTTCGGAGGACAGTGAGTCCTGTTTTCCTTTTAATGTGGCTTCTCTATCTGTATTTCACTCTCCTCTTCTCCTTCCTTTTCAATAGTCTACATCTGATTTTCTACCTGTACTGATGATGCTTCCATGTTTTTACCCTCACACTTTTCTTTAATATCTCCTTCTCCCATTTAATTTCCCCTGCTAGGTTTAATTTTGAAACTGGCACTCCTCCGACCAACTTTGATACTTTCCCTGCAGCAATAATGACAGTGTTCCAGGTGAGGACAGGAAACAATGTAAAGGGGAGGAAGGGAGGGAGAGGCTGGGAGGGGAATGGTGGGAGAAGAGAAGGCCTGGATTAAGACTAAATGATTAAAGGATTAAAGAGGATTTGCACACGAGAAAGTGATATAACATGTAGAATGCTACATTAAAATTTTTAAATGTCATTAGTCACCAGCATAATTTGGTTAAAGCTTGTCTACGTGGTTACGGTGTGATTATGCTCGAGGGTGTTTTGACTATAGCATTTTAAATTAATACATATTGTGTGTTTATGTTTTCTATTTCAAAGCATAATTAATCTAATCATGTTTTGTACTTGTAGTATTTGTGAATATGGAATTGTTTGACAATTTTTTTTGTGTGTGTGTGTGTGTGTGTGTGTCAGATCCTGACCGGTGAGGACTGGAACATGGTGATGTACGATGGCATCCAATCTCAGGGCGGAGTCAACAAGGGCATGGCCTTCTCTGTCTTCTTCATCGTGCTCACGCTTTTCGGCAACTGTATCCCTTGACTGTAAAAATGCAAAGAAGCACACAAAACACACTATACTAGAAATTTGCAGTTACATTTCTTTTTTGTGTTTTACTTACTGACTTCGGACCGAATACACAGATCTTGACACTTTTTAGTTTGTGTTAATCACCATAAACTGGTAAGGGATCTGACCTTGTTTCTTGTGTCATTTGTCCAACAGTTACAGCATACCAAGTGTTTTAGCCAATTACTGTATATGAATGATGTGTACAAACAAACTCCTACATGCTGGATTTCCTTTAACTCTGTGCTCAGACACTCTGCTGAATGTGTTCTTGGCTATCGCTGTAGACAATTTGGCCAATGCACAGGAACTGACCAAGGTACACTAAGAGTTATGCTCCTCTACTCAATGATTCCTTGTCTTTCATTCATTCAGTTTCATTATTCCCACTTCATTCATCTTTGCTTATTTCTGATCTCGCTCTCTCTCACTCTCTCTCTCTCTGCAGGATGAACAAGAGGAAGAGGAGGCCGCCAGTCAGAAGATCGCCCTGCAGAAAGCCAAGGAGGTGGCTGAAGTCAGCCCGCTATCTGCTGCCAACCTCTCCATTGCAGCGTGAGGTTTTTTTCTCTGTTACTGTTGCACTCCTGTTTTTATATCCATTTGAAACCTTTTTCACAGGCAGGACTTTTAGGGCTAAACAATTGCACATATATCTTTACAGAAATTCTTTCAGCGACTAGGAGTCAAGTACTTATGCAAAATTAAGCACCTTAGAGAAAGCACAGTGTACTGCACTAACACAAAGAGTTATTGGAATGAGGAAAATTGTTGATAAACCTCTGTCATCTGTTTAGGTTTGGACCCTTACCACAGCACTTCATCAGGTATCAGTCTGAAAATGGTGATGTTATTGCAAAAAGCTTTTACATCACAGTTTATGGTCTCACAGAACTTAGCCCACGTCAAAAGACTACATTAATATACTGACCTAAAGCACACTCCTTGATGTTGTTTAATTTTGGATTGGAACCATGCTGACCTTCGGAAATGCCGCCTAAATCGCTCCTGTTATAATTTCAGGTTAAAAATAAGGACTGTGTTGTCAGTGCTGCAATTCTTTAGCCAAATTACCCTCATCCAAAGTGATTTTTCTATCTTTGTTTAAAATGAAGCAAATTCACATTGCACTAGGTGCGGACAGATTTTATGCAGAAATTCTGCATGAATTTTTTGTGTACATTCAGCACATTTTCTCATCACAGTGGTGTGAAACAGCTTTTGTTCTGCGGTCTTTTATGGGCACATTCAGCAACACTGTTCATATGCTACACAGTAACAACTACATTTCTTTGCCTTGCTTGGAATAAATGATCATCCCGTTTGTTTTTTAACACCCATAGGTAGACATGCGTAGTTAAAGTGAGGTTTTTTTATCTGACCACAGAAGTTTTGTGATAAAGTAAAACATGCATGCACTTGCTTCTTTCTCCCTCTCTTTTCTTCTTTTTATTTATCTTTCTCTTTGTCACACTCTTTTGTGAATACTAAAACACACACACACACACACACACACACACAAGCAAGTGTTGGATTGATCTGGGTCAGCCCTCCTCTGTTCAGGAGAGTCAGAGTCTTTGATCTCTTTTTTCTGTATACACAGGGGTCTTTCCTTTCACTCCTGGTAAAGTTCACACACTCTCACACATAGAGATGTACACATAACACACCATTGTCTGTCCCTAAAAAAGCACTACAGGGGAGCCTGAGTCTGTGCCGAGAAATATCACACATAGAAAACAGACAACACACACAACACATACACACAGCTCTGACCTTTACGCCTTTGGTACATCAGCCTCTGCCCACTTTATATCACACACATATTATCAAATGTGCCCAAGAGGTAAAGCTCATAACATGTTCATCATTTCGTGAATCACACTGTTTCTTGTTACTTTATGTGGTGTATGTAGTGTACTTCACCGTGCTGTGAGCATTTGTGTCTGTGTATCAGTAAATTTTATTTTAGCTGACAGTCCTATGAAGGTTAAATATTTATTTTTCAGTACAATGCACTTGTATATGCAGTATCTCACAAAAGTGAGTACACCCCTCACATTATTGTAAATATTTGATTGTATCTCTTCATGTGACAACACTGAAGAAATGGCATTTTTCTTCAATGTAAAGTAGTGAGTGTACAGCTTGCATAAATTTGCTGTCCCCTCAAAATAACACATCACACAGCCATAAATGTCTAAACTGCTGGCAACAAAAGTGAGTACACCCCTAAAAAGTGAGATACTGTATGTATGTATGTGTGGTGTGTGTGTGTGGTGTGTGTGTGTATGGGAAATAAAGAAACTGTATGTGCTGGTTCAGCCAGAAAAGCTTCACTTGCGTACTGAACTAGAATCCTGTAGCAACTCTAAGAAACTAGGGTAGAGATGAGTCTTTGATTAGATCACAGTACTAGCAATGTAGGACTGTAATGGGCGTTACATTCCACTGTAAATCCAAATCCTTCATTTCCGTAGCACAACAAAAGAGAAAGACATGGAAATTCCAATGGAGATAGTTCTTGTATTTCCAAGCTTTTTAAACTTGGGAATATCAGTGGTGCATGAAGATTCTCTTAAGAAGATGTTCTGTGGTGTATTCAGGAAGGACGCTGCCATGAAAGCTACATAAAACCCACAGAGAACAGTTGTAAGGCTACATGCTAGCACACGCATTTATGAATGAAACACAGTGAACCCTTAAACATCCATACAATCAGATTACAGGAATACAGCAACAATGTAGTAAATCCGTTTTTAATCACTTTAATGGTGTGAGTGTACAAGGCTGTAAATAGTTTCCCTAATGGGTTTTCAGTCATTAATGCACGGCAGTTTGTGATAAATATTTTTTTTAGTTTTTCCATTTAGCTTTGCTGTGTGCTAAACTGTTAGCATGCTCTATAGTAAAGCATAACATGTTATTATATATTATATTGTTTTTTTAATCTTGATGTAACCGTTGTAGGGTCATTCCTCATCAGCATGCTGCCAGTATGAGTACATCACGAATTTTAGTGGACACAAATCACAATGAAAAGATGTACGTGTGTATGGTAAACGTGTGAACTTTTGGAAGCTTTTCTAGTGTAATGTAGTGTTATTTTAAGATGGAGGAGGAGGAATTTGATGAAGAACTGCAAAAGTAAAGACAGAAAACCGCAAACAGCACTTTTAAATAAATAATATAAACAAAAAAGAGAGAGAGAAATGAAGGATTTGTAGATCAAGAATGTAATTGACTGGAAAAGGTTAGCTAAAAATGAAAAATAAAATTCAAATTTCTAATTAAAGATATTGTACAGACAAATAGGAATATCAGAGATAATGTTAGGACTTGAAAAAGATATTGTAAGAAATCATCAGGACAGAAAAGCGGTAGTCACGCAGGGTGAGTGAGTGATGCAAGAAAGATGAAATTTGTGAGACTGCGAAAACGAGGACAGTGAAAAATAAATAGGATTGTTTTAGATTTGCAGATGGAACAAGCTGCAGAGGTGAGTGCGTGTGAATGTCTGGGTATATGTGTTTTGTGTGTGTGAAGGGTTGCATTCCAAAATGCTCAATCTTCTAGGGGAAAAAAATGTTACAATTTCTTGTTCAGTTTTTGTATTTCAGAAATATATTTTACTTAATTTAGACAGACTGTTTATAAATAGTGGATGGATAGCCCATTTTGGAATGAAATCCTCCTTCTGTTCTTTCGTGCCATCTCACTCACCAGCTGTTTCCCTCCTCAGCAACAAAGTACACAGTGAGTGTCACAACGCTACCGACCCCTTTCTGGACTGGTATTTATTTATTTGTTTATTCATTTCTGATTCCCTTCTGTTTATTGATTACAACCATTCCTTGCTTTCTTATGTGTTTTAGAACACCCTCCTTTCCTTCTCCCTTTGTTCCTAACTTCTTTATGAAGTACATACCTGGCTTTCGTTAGCTGTTATTTGTGTTGGCTCATTTTTAAGAGTACATTTTCTGTTGCCTGCACCTGGCAGTACGGCTGTTGCTTTACTGTGGTTCACTATTAGCCCTGAGAAAAAAATGGAGTTCACGTTGACTACTGGTAGCTGTTTTGGAGGGTAAGAAAGGATGTGGTAACTCAGAGTTTTGGGGTGTTCTATCTCACACAGGCTCCGCCCTCTACTGGACTCTATGGATACTACCTCCTCCAATCACACGCACACACTTGCCCACTGAAATTTTTATTGTGCACGTTGCTTCGGTAGAGTGGAGGTGGATTTGTTTGCCAACCGGCACAACACCCACTGCCTGCTGGGGATGGAAACGTTTGCACATGCACCCTGGAAGCGTTGCTGTATGCATTCCCCCCCACCTCATCTCATCCCTCCAGTTAGGTGAGGCGGGAACGGTGTCATTGTGGTAGAAGTGACGCAGCAGACATTGACAGAGCCCTGGCCTGTACCTTGGGGGCCTGGGGGGCTCTGTCACAAGAGTGAGGCGTCATATGCGCGATGCTGGTATTGGACCAGCCTCTCCAGGTTTGGCTTCTGAAAGGGAGAGGCAGACACAGGCTGGTCTATCTGCTGAGGTCATACAGTCCATCTAGATGGCAGGCAGTCTCCACCACGTCTTACTGTAAAGCTAAGTGGTTAGGCTTTCATTGCTGATGCATTGAGAGGGAGACGGATCTGTCTACCTGTTCGGTGGGATCTGTTCTCTCTTTCCGGCAAGGTCTGATGGAGAAGGGGCTGTCACACTCAACCATCACGGTGTACACAACAGCTATCTCTCCTGTGAAGAACAGCCACCCGCTCCTGATGCGCTTGGGCCTGAGAAGACAGCGGCCGATGTCGTGTCTCTCGGCATCTCAGTTGGACTCTGCTTGTGCTGGAGGCTCTAAGCTCTGCACCTTATGAGCCCCTGGAGCAGTCCTCATTGAAAATGCTATCTCTCAAACAGCCTTGCTACTAGCTCTGACCTCTGCTAAGAAGGTGAGTAAGCTGTGTGCTCTGTCGGCAGCTGCATGCTGCTTCATGGTGACCATAGTGCAGCCGGATTGAGACAAAACCCCTCCTTTGTTCTTAAGAATATAAGGAGCATGTTCAGGTCCAGGGCATTAAATCTGGATGCCTTCTACCCCCCTACCCCACTTAGGCTAACATCCTATGTAGAGCACACAGCCCCCATTCGCCGCACTGGTCAGCTGTTCATCTGTTTCAGTGAAAGTGCAGTCGGTAAGACCCTATCCAAGAAGAGCCTGGCCAGCTGGCTTTGTCAGTATGTCTCCCAAGCCTGTACACGGACGGGAACAGACCCACCCTCAGTGGTGCGTGCACATTCCACTCAAAGTGTCTACAACCCCTTTCAGCAGGGTGTGTGTCGAAGAGATCTGATCCTTACCGTGCCCGCAAAGTGCAACCCAGGATCTGTAAAGTAAGGATCCGGTGGTGCCTGATATTCCAGTGAGAAGTCAGGGCAGTCCACGTGTTAATGATCCGGCCAAACCCCTATTGGTCCAGCGCTTTTTTCAGGGGTGCCCTACCATTCTGTCACTAAGGTGATGTGGTAGTCGGGGCTTGTTGTGATAGACTTTGGCTTGTCACGGCTAGGGCGGACAGTCATCGGGGCTGTGTGAGATAGAACAAAGGTTATGATATAGTAACACTAGTTCTATAAGCACAGGCGGAGCCCTCTACCAACAAGCCCTGCCAAGGGTTTCCATATCGTAACCTTCGTTTCTGGATCGAGTAAAAAGGCCGCTCAGTCACCGTAACAGATTCTTGCGTGACTTTGCCATCTAGTTAGTTAAGATTGGTGGGGATTTAAGGTACCACTTTGGCTTTTTGTCCTGCAGAAAGCCTGTTTGGGTAGGTACATTATAGATTATTATAATGAATTCTGATCTTGCCTCAGTGTTATCCTTCATTTTGTTTCCCCAAATGGTTTACCAAAGTAGGGCTGTCCTGTCCAGTGCTTTGGCAAGCTGTGTAGACACCCAGAACCTTGTTCTATTAGGTCCATCCAAATGACTCTTTTAAATATCTGTCGCTCCCAGTGTGTCTTTATGTCCTGGCTATTTTATGTACTTATATTTTTGGTGTTGGTTTTCACATCATTCTCATGGCTTTGTGTCTATAGTTGCACAACAACACATGTCTTTAAACAGGTCTTTAATGCTGTCAATCCCCTCCTCTCTCTCCACCCTGCTTCATTTTGCAGTAAGGAGCAGCAGAAGAACAACAATAAGGGAATCAATAAGTCAGTGTGGGAACAACGCACCAAGGAGCTGAGGAGGCAGACTCTGGTGTCCAGTCGCGAGGCCCTCTATAACGAGCTGGACGCTGACGAGCGCTGGAAGGCAAGGACAGGCAATGGGGAGCAAAACAATGTAAAGGACAAGGCAAACAAAGGCCCCTAGACTTGTGCTATCAGTTTACACAAGTGACGGCAATGATGATGATGTCTTATGTTAACATGTTGCTTTCCTGATATTTATTTATTTATAGTTTAATGTGAATGTAATTTACAGTTGCAATGTTCATTTATTTTGTAGAAGTAAATTTTGCTGCTTCTTCACTAGCTAGAAAGATGTCTCTTTTGTATCTTCATTCTTTCTCTCTATAATGCCTCTCATTCCTCTTCTCTCCTTGCAGGTGAACTATTCACGTCAAATCCGTCCAGACATGAAGACCCACCTGGATCGACCCTTGGTGGTTGACCCCCATGAGAACCGCAACAACAACACCAACAAGACCACTGCAAACAATTCGGACCTCTGCTTCAGCCAGCACCATCCTGCTGATGAGCTCCACAGACAAACACTCCTCCACGAACAGGGTGGCCAAGTTGGAGGGGGTGGTGGAGGAGGCTCAGGTCCAATCAGGCCTCCCATGGAGCGGGGCGAGTCCACAGAGAGCAGGCGCAGCCGCAAAAGTGAGCACCACCACCACGCCTCTCATATCCGATTGGACGCTACAGTGATTCCTGGACCAGGCGGAGAGGAGAGGCCGCCCAGGCGCCATCACCACACCCGGAGCGGCAGCCGAGGGGGGGGGCAGTCAGAACACCGGAAGCCCAGGTCACACCGAAAAAGCGCAGAAGATGGTGAGGATGGCAGGGGAGGGGCTGGAAAAACAGGGAGACATAAAAGCAAAGGACTTGACGGTGGAGAAGGAGGAGAGCAGGAGGGAGGTGGCGATGGCAGTGAGAGGAGGCCAAGAAGAAATCGGCATGGCACGGAGGGCGAGGGGAAGAGGATGTGCCAGCACAGAAGGAAGTATGTCCATTGCACCTGGCTGTAGATATGCAAATATCAAACAGTTGGATATTCACGTTGCAGTTTTTGTCTGTGTTGTGATGTCCTCTCATCCTTAATGTTTATCCTCAGTATTTCTTCCCTGTTCTCTTTCCACTCCTCTCTCCATCTCAACTTTCCTTTTCTATCGCCAATTGTTCCTTCTCACTCCTTCTTTCTAGGGAATGCAGTGTCCCTAACCTCTCTACCACCCGGCCTATTCAAAAGAGCCTCTCCAGGCAAGACAGCCAGTACAGTGAGGACATGGACAACCTCATGAATACCAAACTGGTCTCTGGCTCTACCCCACCAAGCGATGGTGGTGATCAAGTTACCAACCACACTGTGGCCTCTGGCTTTGGATCTGCCCTCCATCTTGCTAACAGTGGCACTCATGGGAGTTTGGTCACATTAGATAGCTATGGGAGCATTGCACACCACCGTGCCAACAGTGTCATCAGGCTGCCCCACCATGACTACACAACTGTTGACATGCCAATTTTTCCATCCACCAATGCCATACTGCAGGGTAAGGGCAGCAGGCATGTGTGTTGTTTTCTTTACCTTCACTCTTCTTTAAGTGTTTCCTTGAATAAACTTTTGTTTTCATGCCATCACCTCCCATTTTTTCTCTCCCTCTTTGATCCAGTTAATAAGAATGCCAACACAGAGCCACTGCCAGCGAAGGAGAATAAGGATGATGATGATGACGAGAAGGGAGGTGAAGGAGGACCCAGGCCCATGCCTCCCTACAGCTCCATGTTCATCCTGTCTACCACCAACCCGTAAGTGGGATGGTTACAAACACATCCACACACACTTGCCTACACCATATAAATGCACGTAAGCTGACACACAGGACTGCATTCTGCCAACATCCACAACTGGATGGAGAAAGCACATACATTGTACTTATAAAGCAGGTCTCATGCATAGCATTAAAAAACTACATTTCTTTATGTGCTCCTAGGTTTCGGCGGGCGTGTCACTACATCTGCACCTTGCGTTATTTTGAGATGTGTATCCTGCTGGTCATTGCCATGAGCAGTATCGCCTTGGCTGCTGAAGACCCTGTCTGGCCCGAGTCCCCTCGCAACAATGTGAGAAAGTCGACAAAGATTAATGTACCAATGCTTTTGTTGTATGAAATATTATGTATACACATGTTATAACAATTCATTTTAATTTTGTTTTTTATTTAACATAGTGGTTGCTTTTTTCTTTGTAGCCTCACTCCAGCCCTCGGTGGAGTTGGACCAATAAATAGATAAATCATATCACATAATTATCTCCTCCTATTATTTTGATAACAGAACATTTTAATGATTTAAAGGACAATTTTTAAATCTTACCCAGAGGGAGACAAACTCATGGATTATTTTTGTATAGCATGTTTATGCAGGTATAATAAACATTTATATGCAATGCACTTTGTAAGTACTGCTTCTCCCACGTGTACTTACATACACTTAAAATATCAGGTAATAAAAAGCACCCAGTTCGCAATCAAATTCTGCAATGTATACAGAATGCCACAGCACGCCTCGTATTTAATCTACCAATGGTCTACCATGTGACCCCCATCTTCCAAAACTTCCCCTGGCTCCTGTAGTAGCTCGCATCAGATTTATGACAATCATAGTGGCCTAAAAGGCTATCAATGAAACTGCCCCCACTTACCTCCAGGTGTTAGTCAGACCTTATGCAACAGCTCGAGCTCTCCGCTCAACTACCTCTGCTGGTCTGCTTGCAACGGCATCGCTCAGAGCAAGCAAAAGTCACTCAGCTAAGCCACAACTCTTCTCTGCTGAGGCGTTGCATTGGTGAAATGAGCTCCTGGCAAATGTCAGGAAGCAGAGTTGCTTACCAGCTACCGCACGTAACTCAAGACTCAGTTGTTCAGAGTTCACCTGGACTTGGCATAGCCAAAAAAGAAATAAATCCTGGCTCTTAAAAAATAGTAGAGAACAGAAACCTATTGTTTTTTCACTTTCTTCTGAGAAATGTACTTATTGTAAGTTGCTTTGGACAAAAGCATCTGCTAAATGCAAAATGTAAAAATGTACAGCACATTTAAAGTTTAAAATAATTGTCTGAACATCTGAATTTGGAAATCATACTGTACGTTAGGGCTGCAGCTAACGATGATTTTAGTATTCGAATAGATTATTTCCACGATTCATTGATGCGTTGTTTAAGAAGTAGGATTACTTTTGCTTGGCAATCAATTTAATCGATAAATCGTTTCAGCCCTACTGTACATAACCAACCTGTCACTCTTTTCCACTAGCATGATGTAGCAGCAAATCATTCCCTCTTTTTCGTTTGTGCAGGTTCTACGTTATTTCGACTATGTCTTCACAGGAGTGTTCACATTTGAGATGCTGATAAAGGTAAGGCAAATCAAGAAAAAATAAGAATCAAGAATCCACAGCTTCCTCCAGATGTATGTATGTGAGAACCCCTGCCCAAATTCTCATCTCACACTAAGGCCAAATTGCACATCTATTTTTCAGGGGCTCACATTTCATATGTTCTCTTCTTCTCTTGCAGATGGTGGATCTAGGATTGGTCTTGCACCAGGGCTCTTATTTCCGGGACTTATGGAACATCCTTGACTTTATAGTGGTTAGTGGTGCTCTGGTGGCCTTCGCCTTCACGTAAGTCTCCCTCCAGCCTCCCTCTGTTCTCTCCTCTCTTACCTCCTTGCTCTTCCTTCTCTCCTGCCTCTCTACTGCCTCACTGGTACCTTGGAGTACAGCCCTCCCTGTTATTTTTTTATTCACCCGTGGCTCATTTTTGGGTTTTCTCTGCGTCTCCTTTCTCCTTCATCTCTCCCTGACTTCTGTTCGTTCATGCTCTCTCTGTTGTCTTCTCCTCCATTAAACTTTTTTTCATACCTATGCTTACAAATGGTCAGTCCTCTACAGATGGCCATTTCCTCTTCCTTTTATCTCTCATTTGACTTTGCACCCGCATTCCTGTCTTTTCCAAGCCCCTCCACCAATCCCACACTCCCCAACATGTTAAAAAATAGTATCCAAGCATTCCCTTCCTATCTACCTCTTCTTCAACCCTGTGAGAGGTGAGGACCACCCTTTGCACCTGTAACCCTTTAGTGCCCAAGGCGTTCTAGAGTTAAATGCCCATGCAAAGCCTGGCCAGGTCATGCTGGCTCCCAAAAATCTCCACACCCTTCTCCACGGCAAAGCAGGTACTTTAAACCCTACTTGATCTGCATGACTGTGAGGATAAAAAAACATCTGCATAACTGCGTTAAGTTAGGATTTAGTTTATGAGACTATGCTGGGTATACAGCATGAATTATGAGTTCTGGGAGTTGCTGTCATGCTTTTGCATGGTGGGGGGAAGCAGACCTCCAGGACTGCAGTCAACATTAAAGCTAATGTGATATTGCTGTTACTTAAAGTTTAAGTAATACAGTCCAATATGTATATTATGGTAAAACTGTTTCCTACGACAAATTCTTTCACCGGTCATCTGCTGAAGTAGTTTGTTTGATAGGTTCTAATTGATCCTTTTTTATTAAAAATCCAGTCTGTATTTTCAGGAAACAACAATTTCTGTGCCACACAAAGGTTTAGCTTTTGTGCTCTTGTGTGTGTTACACCTGTGTGGGGAAAGGTTGTAGACAGTAGATCTGGCAGACACAAGAAGCATCCTCACATGGAGGCCAAGATTCTCTGGCCATTGGATATTGTATTTTCTATCAGAAAAAGATTAACTAGTTATGTTGATCCTGCCACACATTCACTGTGCAAGTAAATGACCATTTGTACTTTCCCTCAAAGCAAATCTGACATGGTATGAGCTTAGCACAATTTTAGCTTGCTGTAAATGTCAACGTTCATTGGTATTCTGAAGTCAGAATAAAGGTCTGACACACTTTCCTATTAACCACTTCAGTAAGACATTTGCTTACCTTTCATAATATTTTCTGAATATATTATATAATATTTTCTCTTTCAAGAAAATACTATAGCTATAGATCCAGTCTGTTTGGGAACGTTAGACATGTGTGCTTGCTCCTTTGCCATTCATTTTGCAATGCCTTCTCTTCTCTCTTAAATTTTAAATTCTTGAGGCCACATGAGCCTTTTCATTAATCTTTTAAAAATAATTAATTATTTCAGTGGAAGTGAATTGAAATGAAACTGACACCAATTTCATAGACTCTGTTGATGAGGATGGTCTACATCCATATTCGCACAAGGTCTCCTTATCCACGTCAACTAAGATGGAAATGGCTGAGAAACATAAATATTTGAATGCATGCTGCATAATGCATTTGATGATCTATTTGGTACCGCCTTAACTCTTGATGACTTTGAATCATAAGCTGATAGGAAGTTTGCCAAGTGTAAACCAAAACAAACCCCTCCACTTTGCATTTTACCCAGCATGGTGTCCTGCAACATTGTCCCTTCAGTGCTCCTTTAAGCTGTTCCCTTTAAGCTGGAGTTTGAACCTGATCACTCAGCTTTCAAATTGCCTTAAATCTGTGGAAACTGAACTACAGTAAAACCTGAAGTTGTTCCTTATAGCCAAAGAAGACTTGAGCCGTCCCTATTTATAATTATCTCCCTTTCCTCCTATGCTCTTCTTCCGTCCCTTCACCTCTTTCACCGTTCATAGCAAGACCCGACAACTCTCTTACTTCTTCTTCCTCATTCTCCTGGACTCAAAAATGTTCACGCAATAGTTATTTCGGGTCAACAAGGAATACGAAGAAGAAAAAAATCTCACAAACTTATGAAATTGAAAAAAATGAATATTTTAACCTCATTCTAACCATGGTCATTATAGAGTTACTATAAATTCTTAAAATGTACTGTTACCTGCGTCTACACTGTAGTTTGTGGCCAGCAGTATCCATTACCTTTAGGAAAACCCACCAATATAATTTACATATTTTATTATAATTAATATTATAATGCCTCTTCTCTGGTGGACTTCTCCATAAATGATTTTGTTTCATCAATGAAAAATGTCAGCTTTTTTGTGTTGAGGGATCTGTTTCAACATGGTCTGACTCTGTCTAGGTTTTGTAGCTTATATGTGAAAATACACACTTTGAATAAAGATATGGTATCAAACAAACTTGTCTTAGTTGAGGCTAAATGGCAGCAATATAGCATGTGCTTGAGGAGGATAAAAATGAATAAAGAAAAAATACAAAGACAAATTCAGCAGTTTGAACACCTACTACTCAACACAGTAGTACAATGTTACTGATTGTGGGCCAGCAGGAAGATGAAAAATTGCTTGTCCAATAAAGAAAATATGAACTAAGCAGGTGCTCCAGGGTTCTAGTGGTGGTGCCCCATCTATAAGACTGACTTTTGCACCAGTCTTTCTCTCTGAATCATCTTTTTTGTGTGTGTTTCACTAACACTCTTTCCCCTGATTTCTAGTTGTGTATGTGGTACACATAAACCTGTCTGTGTTTCTGTTTGTGTGTATATATCTGTGTGCTTCTGTCCTTAACACTTGTGTCCTCTAACCTTTGAGTTTCATATTTACACGTGGGTCAACTTTATATGTGTCTGTATTTCCTCTCTCTGTGACGTCTGTACTTCCCGGGGAAATGTTAACTATGGACTAATAAATAGATGTATGCAGTGACACAGTGTTAAAAGTGGTGAAGATTACTGGACAAAGAAACTTCAAGTAATCACAGAAAGATTCAAAATCAAAGAGCATACAAAAATGGCACGGCAGTTAATGTGAGCAGATAATAAATACTAATAATTGAGTGCCACAGAGAAAACAAAACTGTTGTCATGTTGTATGTTAACATGAAGACAAACTCACAAAACAATCAATTAGGCCAGTTGAACCAGTAATGTCTGACTTAGTTATAATAGGGGTTAACGACACTAATGGCTGATGGGGAGATCCGAACCAGTCGGAACAGACTCGCACACATCCAGATAGGGCCTTAATTCAATTGGTGGAAATCAAACGGCACTCCAGAAAGGCTCAGCAGTCTCATTGCAGATGTTTATCACTCCTTTAATCCAATTAGTCTGGTCTGAGGGCTGCTGGTGTCTTGGACCGCTTGTGTCGCTGTCTTGCACATTTCTGTAGCTGGACTAAGATCCCGACACAGAGACACTTGCATGCTTACTGACTGGCCTCAGTTACCTTAGAGGGATACCTTGACGTTTTGAGATTCTTTTTCACCAGGCAGTGTTCTGATAAGCATTATGTGTTTGTTTATATGTGGGCAGTAATTTAAGACGTACAGTCTAATAGACTTAGCTCACATCTACGGCTTTGTAGATATATAATAATAATAATAATAGACTCAACTGTATTTGGAAAATATTGGTGGAATTAGAATACAATGTAATCAAATTATCCAGTAGTATTTTTCCAGCTGAATGACAATACTAGTAATAGTCACTCTCAGAAGCAACATCTGGCATTTATACTCATCACTAATGAAATGTCAGAGATGAATGCAGTAGTATTGTGCTGTATTCTCGTCACGCTTTTAGTCTAGATTGAGCATGCATAAACCTTAAAACACATATGCAAGTGTTTGCTAGATCTGGAAACAGTAGTCTATGGGGTGGGAGGGTTGCTCTTATAAAAAGCAGGCCTTGTGTTCTCTCTTTTTCTCTCTCTGTTTCTCATATGGATGTTGTCCCTCGAAATCCCTCCTTTCTCTGTGTCCCATTCTGTTTCTTTCTCCCCGGTCTATGTCTCGCTGTCTCTCACCCCTTTCTCATCTCTTCGTTCGGACCACCAGCAGCGGCGGCGGGTAAAGTTTTTCTTTCTTCTCCTCCACATTTTCTCCTTCTGCACTACCAGCGCCTGTTCTTCAGATCACACATCTTTCCTTTTCATTCATCCTCCATCACAGTTGACTTCTGTACTTGTCTATTCTTCCCCTTTTTTCCATTGTTCACCATGGAACAGCTGTGACTCAACTAAACCTCAAGTTAAACAGAATCACAAAGATACCATTTCATATTTTGTGCTAATCACAAGTTAATCGCAGGAAAATGTCATTAGTACAGTAAATATGAACACAACCTAAATCCCCATAAGGAAACGTCTGGGAAATGTTCACCCAAAGACAGGTGAAAATGTGCACACAGACACACACCAAAAAAGAAACTCACTTGCACACACATGCGCACCACCAGCAGTCTACCATCTGGTATAGCAGCTGTAAGACACAGGCATCTGTACACACAGCTGCCTTCTCCCCTAAGGACCACTGCCATTGACCTTAGACCTTTTTCTCTTCACCCTGATCTTTCTACCGGATGTGTGAGAAATTCTGAAAAATCCGGGTAAAGAGTTAAAACTACCGTAAAGTTTTCTATGATGCTGAGAAGTTAGCCACTTATTTAAAGAGGTCATATTATGCTTTTTGGCTTTTCCCTCTCCTTTATTGTGTTATATATCTTTTTTGTGCATGTAATAGGTTTGCAAAGTGAAAAAAGTCCACCCCAAAGGGAGTTCTCATCTCCCACAGAAAAGTCTGCTCTGAACTGCTTGAAAACAGCTCGTTTGTAGTCCAGCTGTTTCCCTTTCATCCAAGCAAAATGTGCGTCATATAACGCTCGCCAAGAGGCTAGTCCGACACGCCCTCAAAACACTGATGGAAAAACACTGAGCTGCAGAACACCCCTCCTCTCCCTTCCAAACATTAGCTACCCTCCAGGTAGTCAATGGACATAAAGTTGTTACTGTGATGTAGAGACAGAGCTCAGTTATAGCTTTATGGATGAAAGATACATTTGTTACAGATTAATACCTCATTACTCTGAAACTCTTGCTCCAGTCTATGTCGCTAAGCTGGTAAGGGGATATACAGCTGAACCGAAGCTGTGTTTACCTGTCTCTCACTGACCCGCCCTACTCTGCTTCTGATTGGCTAGTAGTCCTTAACTAAGAACTGCGCATGTGCAACTCCCAACAAAGATCTTGTAGAGGAAAGATGCATCACCCTGTAGCTAAAATGAAGCGTTCAACACACAGGGTGAAAAGAGGATCTGGAGGAATGTGCAGTATGACATTAAATATGGTCATATAAAAATTTTAAATGAAACCATCTAAACAACCCCTAAATAAGATTTTGAACCTGAAAATGAGCATATTATGACCTCTTTAAGCAAACATTATTTCATTCAGTTTAGTGAGTAGCCCTTTTTTCATCAGTTAACTCGTTTATTGTTACTTTACAATCTCATTAGATGTTTACGGTAGTGCATAGTCTGTTTGCTAACTGGCAGGCTCTCCTGTAGTACTTAAATAATATATTTTTAGCTTTCTGAAGGGTGTTCGGTGCAACTGAAACAAAAGGTTGTTTCCTTTTTCCTCACACCTGTACCTAGAAAACCAAAGCAACAAAAAGGAAGAGGTTTGGCTCAGCATTTCAATCATGAAATGCTCGCTAATATATATATATATATATTGGCCTACAAGACAAGATTCCATGCTGTTTGAACAATGCTGTAAAACCAGCTTATCCCAGTTGTAGTTTAGAGTTGACAGAAATGAACTGGTTGAGTCATCACAAGAGAGAGTTTGGCTGTCCATCCGAGTTTTTTACCTCTTTTATACACATTGTTACACTTCCAAATTGTGAATTATGTTTAGAGTTAGTTTTATATATTTTTTTAACCATACAATGTGGGAGCTTTTCTAAGCGGTCTTAATGTTAACAGAAGGGCACTAACAAGGATTCCTGTAGTAAGCTGCTAACAGAAAATATGGGGTTTGTTTATGTCTCACTTAGACCACGACTAAACTCTCTCTGTAAATGTCTCTGTGTAGAATAGAGTTCCCCATCTTTCAAACTGCTGCTTTAAAGAAGAAATATTGCAGCATGGAAAGCAAGGTTTCAATGCAGCATGAATATATTTCACCATTAGCTGGGCATGTGCAAGCCGAGGCTTTAGCCATCTTTGTAAAGCATTGAAATACATTGCAAAGTAGTAAACAAGCGTAGCTACTAGATAGCACTCAGACAGGAATGACATCAGTTGTTCCCATAGCATGAACTGTAGTTTTAAAATACCACCTAACTCTACCATGTAGCTACAATGCTAACCTCACACTTAGAGATCAGGCTGAAGCGTGATATGATAGCAATGCTGCATGTGTTGCTATGTATTTAACCCAGACGCAGTTACTCAGATTGAGTTAACTCGGACACAAATACCATCAAGGAATGGCTGCTCACTGCCATTTTGGAATCGAGAGAACTAAGCCTGTCATATCCACCTGAACCTGCTGACTCTTTTTATTTGTGTGTGTGTGTGTGTGTGTGTGTGTGTGTGTACACATACAGAGGGAGCAGTAAGGGAAAAGACATCAGCACTATCAAGTCTCTGCGGGTACTGAGAGTGTTAAGACCTCTGAAGACCATTAAACGTCTTCCCAAACTCAAGGTATGTTTACATAGAAAGTGTTTGACCTCAGATTGGAGTTAACAATATAGTATGTTAGACATTTTCAAGTTACTTAACCTGCTACCAGACAGCCCTTAACATTTTTAAAGCAGTTGATGCCACAATTCAGCACCAAAGTACACAAATAATTTCAATCCAATATATTTCTTTCATGCAATAATCAGCATCTCTCGCTCTGTTGTTCTCTTTCTCTATCCTCAGGCTGTGTTTGACTGTGTGGTGAACTCTCTGAAGAATGTGCTCAACATCCTGATTGTGTACTTACTGTTCATGTTCATCTTTGCTGTGGTGGCCGTGCAGCTCTTCAAGGGACGCTTCTTTTACTGCACTGATGAATCAAAAGAGTTTGAGCGCGACTGCAGGTCAGGAAATACCAGACTGCATTTGCCTTGAGCGGTGAAAATGTTCTGCTCACACACATACTTTCCTGATGTTTAAAAACCATTTTAAACACTTCAGGTGTCTCTTCTCCTTGCTCTGCATCTTCAGTATCTACTTAGACACACAAAACTATAGAAATTTAGAAGCAAAACCTTTGCTTTACGCATTGTGCTGATGATGATATGTGTATCTCAGGGGCGAGTATCTGGTGTATGAACGTGATAACGAAGTGAAGGCGCAGAAGCGGGAGTGGAAGAAGTACGATTTCCACTACGACAACGTGGCTTGGGCCCTACTCACCCTCTTCACCGTGTCTACCGGAGAGGGGTGGCCGCAGTGAGTACACGTGAGCATGCACCGTCACATGTAGCACTCATGCTGTCTGACAACCAATGACCCTCCCCTGTTCCCTTCTCTTCCTTTGCAGGGTGCTGAAGCATTCAGTGGATGCGACTTATGAGAACCAGGGCCCGAGCCCGGGGTACCGGATGGAGATGTCCATTTTTTACGTGGTGTACTTCGTGGTCTTCCCCTTCTTCTTCGTCAACATCTTCGTGGCTCTCATCATCATCACCTTCCAGGAGCAAGGAGACAAGATGATGGAGGATTACAGTTTAGAAAAGAATGAGGTGAGGAAGGATTAAAGGAGTGAAGGAGGATAGAGATGAAGAGTGTTCAGAGGGTGACCGGAAGGCAGGAAGAGGGAGGACTGTATAGAGAAGAAGGTATACAAAATCATAACAGGATGAGAACCAAACCTTTTTGTTCTTCTTTATTTATTTATTTTTTGCAGAGAGCTTGTATAGACTTTGCCATCAACGCCAGGCCCCTGACACGCCACATGCCTCAGAACAAGCTGAGTTTCCAGTACCGAATGTGGGAGTTTGTGGTGTCGCCGCCATTTGAGTATACTATCATGGCAATGATCGCGCTCAACACAGTTGTGCTGATGATGAAGGTAAAAGTCTACATGCTACAAACACAGAAATGGTAATGCACATATAAACATTCTATTAACACACATCAAGAAAACAACATTAACTACTGAGCTGCGGTAGTTATCATTTCTCTCTTTTTGTTTCTTTATCTTTTGCTGTCTGCCCCTCAGTTACAAACATAAACACTAATTAGGTTGGACTTAATCCGACATTTCTGTGTACACTATTTCCTGTGATAAAAAACATTTCAACGGATATGTCTGACTCTCCACTGGGTGAGCTGAACTGTGTATCTCTTTAAATGTCTTAATACTCCCCTTCCTTTCTGTCCCTGGCGGTTTGTGTGTGTGTGTGTGTGTGTGTGTGTGTGTGTGTCTGTATGTATGTCTTTATTAATGCACACTTATCTGTGTGTATGGCAATCCAATTCCCTCTGTTTGTACTCTGGTCTGTTGGTGTGAACGTGTGCGTTTCCTGCGTGTGTGTTTGTTTATAGTATGACGAAGCTTCTGACACCTATGAAGCTGTGTTAGCCAACCTGAACATAGTGTTTACCTCCCTCTTCTCCATGGAGTGTGTACTCAAGATCATCGCCTTTGGAGCACTGGTGAGTGCATGCGTGTGTGGGTTTGTGTGTGGTGAGGACTGCTGTACTGTATCTTTGTAGAAAGTGCTGAAAAATCAGTTATTATTATTGTTACATGGTATCACTGTATCCACATAGATTATTACTGGTTAGCAGCCAGTGTATGACACTCTCTTCCGCCAGACAGAGCAGAGTCAAAAAGTTGAGATTCGCTCAGCTCATGAGCCAAACTAGAAAAACACTCCAGAAAGATTTTTTACATTTTATTTAGGACAAAGAAATGTGTGCTTGGCCAACAACTAGTGACAGCAACACCTAAAATTCTCTGTAGATCCACTGTACCCTGCCTGAAATCCACTCTTAGCTTATAGCCCATGAAAACTGTTCTATTTTGTATTTTTGGGTAATTATAATAGACTTAAGAAAAAGTATTTAAAACGACAATAAGCATTTCTGGTGAAAACACACAAAAAAGAAATATGCATGCATGCCTGATAATCAAAACAATGTGCAAAAAGAGACCGTGATGAAAGACATTTTCAAATTAAACGATTCTCTGTTTCACGTCATGGAGGTGTTCTTGTCTGTCGTGCATTACTGCTTACATATATAAGGAGAAACTGTGGGGAAATATTGAGCTACAAGGTACAAAGATGCAAAGAAACTGCCAGAAGTCAGCAGTAAAGTGTGCAATCATCGGAGCTGCAGAGAAATGGGAGGCGAACAAGGAAAAAAGGGATAGAAGAGATAGTTTAGGGATGAATGTTGGGAAGAGATACAGGACAGAGGGGGGACGATAATACAGTAATTAGAAGAACGAGAGTGAATGACAGATAGGCGGTCAAAAGAGAAGCAAAGATTACAGAGAGGGTGGAGATTAAGCAGGATAGGATTTGAATTTGGGAGATTGCACTCAAAAACACGCACTGCACAATCATATACACAAATAACACCAGGCCTCAGAGACGTCTGCGTGTGTGTCTTTGTGTGTGTGTGTTTGTCAAGGTGCTTTATTTTAATAGCCGCCTCCCTTGCTCTCTTATTTTCCCTCCACTTGTCTAATGCACAGTTTGGCTGCAGGCAATACGTAGGAGAGCAAAGATGCAGACCTCATAAGCATTTGTTCCTCACTATCCCTCTTTCTCTTTGAGTCGTTCTACTTATAAAGAGAAAATGTCTAAATCTATAATAATGTATAGCTGTGGATGAATGTATTTGTGCAGATGTATGCATGGAGTTAATTAATTGCATGTAGGAGAGGGATGTGATACCCTTTTTTTTTTTTTTTTTTTAAAAGCAGAAGGAATTCAGTGTGACTTTGTGTTGATTTTGGTTTATGAGGTGCAATGTTTGGTGCAGTACAAGCTGTCCCTAGCTTGTCTGCTGGCATCCATGCCGTCACTGATGGTTCATTTGTCTTATCTAATTTCTTTCCTGTTCCCGTTGGACACTAATGTGCCTTTTTTTCCCTTCTCATTTTCATGTCCTCTTTCTCTTTCTGTCTGACTTTTATTCTCTAATGCTCTCTGTCTTACTCTTTCTTTCTCTCCTTGCATCGCACATTTCTCTGTCAATATTTTCTCTGTCTTTTCCTTTCTGTCCCTGCCACATCCATGTTCTTCTACATGTCACCCTCTCGCCATTTTCCCTCTGTCTTCTCTATCCCTCTTCTCTCTCTCTCTCTCTCTCTACTTTCTTCACAGAATTATTTCAAAGATGCCTGGAATATTTTTGACTGTGTGACAGTCCTGGGCAGCATTACTGACATCTTAGTTACCGAGCTTGGGGTAAGTAGCAGCACCCGGGGCATTTGTGTGTAGATGTGTATGTTTGAGAGATCTGTACTGAGGAGTCAAAACTGTAAACAGAGATGATATTGTATTGTGTTTGTTGAGCAAGAATGACTGTTTGTTAGCGTTAGCTTCAGCATGTATCTATGGGCTTGTACATCTGTCACATTGTCTAAAAGACATACAGTAGACAAGACAAGGAGTTAGGGGAGAGCATGAGTTAGAGGCTTCTGTTGAGGCTTGCGTTGCTCAGTCATCCATGAATATCTCTTGAAAGTCTTATATAATTGTCCCAGTTGGTGGGACGAGGAGAGACCAGACTCCAGCTAGCCAGCACTGAGCCACTGAAAGCAAGGCAGGAAGCATGCTGGTACTCTGTAGCGAGCCAGTGAACAGCTTCTGAAAGCAACCTAACAGGCAATCATATTATTAGATTGCATCTCAGGTGGCCAATAGAGGCTGTGCAGTTGTGTCAGACATCTGTTAGTAACCACAGCTGAAGTCTTAAAGGTCCATAGGATATCTGATTGTGCACAATCAAGTAAAACAATTATGGATTAGAAAAGAAATATGTTTCTTATATCATAAATTACAGTAATGGGTCCATTCTTTAACATCATAGCTAAACGTGAGTGGTCTGATTAACTAGATTCCGTGTCCTGAGTTACATTGTTGCTACACAGTGTACTAAATTGCTTTGGGTGTGATGATAAGATGACCAGGTAGTTTGTTGAGCTACCTAAGCAACGTGATATTTACACCTTCTCTGGCTTGGTAAGATGTATCGTTATGTAATGTGGTGACACCCATCATCACTTAAAAACAGCACTAGTTTAGATAAAGTTTTAAGTTAACGAATACACTCACAGTTGTTTCAGCTGTTCTTTCCCAAAATAAGACGTCCAGTATGGCTGCCTGAGCTTGCTTTACCAACCAACACAAACATGAACTGAGTATCACTCAAAAAACAGAGGTTATTTTATTTGCCATAATAAGGTAGCATATATCTGCACATGTTTGTATTTGTAAGTACATATATCTGGGGAGAGTGTTATTTTTAAAACCTTTTTTTCTTAGACATTAAAGGTGAATTCAGACAGAACAGGATTTTTAGATGATAAATCTACTTCATAAATGTACAAAGATGAGAGAAGAAATCAGAGACACACACACTTGTTTGTTAACTCAGAGATTTCACTCGAACAATTGGTACATTGCCTGTTTTAACATGCAGTGAAAATGTATTTGTGTTCTGTCTGAACTCACTTTAAGAGCTACCTTAAAGTGCTGAACTCATGCTGAATTACTGGTAGACCTGGTAGGAATGCAATACATAAACTGTATTTAAGACATGTAGATCTCTCTTGGATGACTTTGATCCAAAGCAGTTCAAAATGGTATAACCAAGAATGATAAAGTCAAATTTGTACAGTACTTGCCAGAACATATTCAAGAGCTGCACAGCCATTATCAGGTGCTGTGACCTACACACTTTACCTACCAGTTCTGTCTGAGGAAGCAAGGGATACCAATGATTCAAGCCCTCTCAAGGCTTAGATTGATTCTCCAGACAGATTCTAGTAAATATTTCACTTACTGGTTGTTTCCAACAATCCCCTGTTGTCTTAATCCTTGGTATCCCTGCTACATTTATGGATGTAGAAAATCTGCAAACAGAATCTTGCTGCTGTGCTAACTTGTCTCTGTAATGACTGTTGATTTATTTCTTGTTTTTATCTTTTTACATGCTTTCTTTAAATCGTCCACAAACTTAACGACGATCTACTGTAATCTACTTCGCCCCACCCCCTTCTCCCCCCAACACCTACTACTTCCTGCGATTCCGTCCAATCAAAATGCACTATGAATCCTCTGTGTCCACCCATGACAACTGGCTTGGTCAATCTCTCTGGTTGTTCTTCGAACCAACCAAATATCCAAAAATTTGCCGCTATAAACCATATGTCTGCAACATCTACATGTAGATGGTTTGTAATTTTTTGGAGATCTTATTTTACTGCATTTGTTTTAACTGCATCACGGCCAATGTTATAGTTGTGAAATGTGCATGTTTTGCTTGACCCCCACCACCCCCAACCCTCAACTCTTAAGTGAGCACTAAATTTGTAAAAATTTTCATTTGTTGTCCAAGTTAGTTAACCTCTCGACCAGTTACTGTATCAATTTACATATTTAATTTAACCATACATCTCACCCACACCGTCCTTTACTGAGAACTAGTGTTCAGTTTGTGAAGGATTGGATTATATAAACTGGATTAGACTGCTGCATCTATCCGTTGAGATTAGCCATTCATTGTATACAGTATGCACACACACACACACACAAACACGACAGTGACTGGGAGAGAATTTCCAGTAACAGAGTGGATCAAAAGCTTTGCCCCTGGCAGAGAGAACAAGTGATGCATGCGGCCCTTTGCATGTCTTTGGCAGGAACCCTTTATTTTCACAACACACATACACAGAGCAATGTGAGACATGCTGTATTGTAGATGGAACCTGCATGTGCCTGCTGCCAGCCCCTTTTGAGCACCTCAGTTGCACTTCAACTGCAATCGTTCCGTGTTTTTTTTACTGTCGTACGTGGTTGAAGAACTCTGCATTACCAATTTCACATAAATTGATCTTTTTTTTTATGAAAGAAAAATGAATACGCTTCCTATTCACAATCAATTGTAATTGCCACTTAGATGTTTCAGCCCACACAGTTTTTAAGGCACACAATCACACTGATGAGATGGAAAATATATGAATATAAGATACAATAACCTTAGTTGGTCCTTCAACCACCGTCTTGCTGCTATGTAGCTGTGACAGCACTACAGGATGTCACATGACTTGTAGCCAATCCTGTTGGATGGTGCATCAACTGCCATTAGCTTTACCGGTTTGCCTCGTCTTAGTGCACATCTGCATGCTGAGGGCTTGCTTCATTTTAAAATAGTGCATAGTTTGCCTTGAGAGAATTAGTGCATTTGGTTGTCTTCCAAGGGAACGTCCTGACATCCCTGCACTTTAACTACTCACCATTCCTACCACAATTACTACTAAATAACCCAATTGGATGGAACTAGTTAGATTTGGATGATTTCCCCTGTGTTGTATGGTTTGGTTTTGCCTAACTTAATGGATATGAAAAGCTTGTTGGAGCCTTGCTGATTTGAGTTTGGTTTGCTTTGACTTGTTTGGCTCCTGATTCTCTTATTTGTATTGAGTTTGAATCTCCCTCAGTTTTGAGTTTGACTGTTTTTTCTTAATTCTTTTAAGTTTTGGTTGTCTAAAGGAAAATTGTTTGCACACTTTGCACTACAACTAACTACTCTTTCCGTTTATTCCACCCCACCCCTTCACCTTTGTCTATTCTTCACTTTTTCTATACCTTCATATCTTCAACTTCAACTTCCAATCATAATCCTTTCTACACTCCCTCTCTATCTGTCTCTCTCTTTCTCTTTCTGTCTCCCTTTCTCTGTGGTTATATTGTGTCTGGACTGTAGGATAATTTCATCAACCTAAGTTTCCTGAGGCTGTTCAGGGCAGCTCGTCTCATCAAGCTGCTGAGACAGGGAGAAACCATTCGCATCTTGCTCTGGACCTTCGTTCAGTCGTTTAAGGTTTACACTCAAATATACATGCATAACATGCTCAAAAATCATGTATTAATATTTTTAGATTTTTATTGATTTTACACAGTACACATACTATTGTATACTATTGTGTATATAGATGCTAGGTGCAGGCTCATATACCATTCATAGTGCCCTGATATGTATCAAACTTAATACCAAACGATGAATGTGTCTTTCCTCAGGCACTACCTTATGTCTGCCTCCTCATTGCCATGCTGTTCTTCATTTACGCCATCATTGGGATGCAGGTGGGTGAGCGCCTCAACCTAGTAATTGCTATAGTGCTTTTGGGAAATATTAAATATATTTTATAGGATAATGATGATGAGGAGGAGGAGGATGAGGTAGAGAAGGAGAACGAGGATGATGATAACAGTCGTAAAAATTTGTTGCATAGCGGGAGGAGGAGGATGATTATGGAAGTGGTGGCTATGGCATGTGTGCAGTAAAGGTTTTAGACTGTTAAAGGCCAAAATTGTCAATCATGAGCAGTTATAGTTTGATTTTCAGTCTTAACGTTATGATGTATTCAACAGCTTTTTGGGAATATTGCTCTGGACGAAGAATCAGACAGTGCCATCAACCAGCACAACAACTTCCAGACTTTCGTACAGGCTCTCATGCTTCTCTTCAGGTACTTGTGTGTGCATGTGTGTGAGAATCTGTCTATATATACAGTGTTTATTTGCAAAACATTGTTGTCATCTAAACACACAAGGATTTTTGAATAACCTTCTGAAACCAGTTGTTTTGGCACACTTTATACTCTAGTCTTTGTGTATTTTAGGAGTGCCACGGGAGAGGCATGGCACGATATCATGCTGGCCTGTCTGGGGGGTAAGGTGTGTGACCCCTTGTCAGGGAATCCAGACCCAGAGTGTGGCAGCCAGTTTGCCTACCTCTACTTTGTCTCCTTCATCTTCTTCTGTTCATTCTTGGTGAGTACCAGAGGTAGAAAGTAACAAATTACAATTACTCATGTTACCGTAATTGAGTAGTTTTTTGTGTACTTGTACTTTTTAAAGTAGTTTTTTAATCTGTAATTTTACTTTTACTTAAGTATGTTGTGTTTAAAGTATCGTACTTCGCTACATTTTCAATCACATCCACTACTGAGTAAAAAAAAAAAAGTGCAGGAAAAACTTGCTACCACTTTGGCTTCAAGTGCAAGAGAACCATAATGCAGTGTGAGCTGTGAAAAATGCTGTATTAAGTTACTGCAAATGCAAATTGAACATTTCCTGCTGCTGCAGCTTCACATTAAAAGCATTTAAAGATTCAGTGTCTAAGATTTGGTGGCATCTAGTGGTGAGGGTTGTAAATTGCAACCATCTGTCTAGTCTACCACTGCCCACTAACCTTTCAAAGAGCGTAGGACAGCTACAGTGGCTGACACAGCACAAAAGGTGTCTCTTCTGAGACAGCAGAGAGAAGCCAGTCAAGAAATGAGGTTTCTTTGGGTATATTTAATAAGAATTATATTTACTTAATTATGTATTAAAACTATATGTTATTGTGACTTGGCCACTGACAGATAACATGGAAAATGTGAATGAGTGTGAAACATTATCACTGTTTCTGCACCACAGTCCATTATAAACCACACATTAGATAAAGTTTATACAAACCTTGTCAAGGGAATCACGTTCATTCTCTCTGTGATTATGGACCATCGCCAAAACTGCCCGCCAGCATTAATATCTGGGCCGCTGCCAGATTATGATGCTAGGATAGCAACAAAAAATATAAATAAATGAATACTTTGATAGCAATGCTAAAATAGATCTCAGTCATGACAGCAACAGTTACTCACATAATCACTTCCTCTTTAGTGGTTTTACCTACAAAATAAAAGCATGAGAAGCTCATTTACTGCAATGCTGTTGTTGGAGTTGAACTGAGCTTTTACTTTGTGGACGACATTAAAAGAGTCTGTTGCCTGCTTGACACACCTCTGAAAGAGCCATCAGAAAGCGTGATTCTCCTAAATGTCCTCTGCCTGGAGATAATGGGGTATGTGAAAAAGCGTCTGTAGGTTGACGGATGTAGATCAAACACCGAAACACAAACACTGCAGCACATCCCGTAATGTAAGAAACAGGCGATGCAGAATCCATTTGTTAAAGAGAGAAAAAAAAATGTCCAAAGGCACAAGTCCTGCACTTTATCAACTGAGCTAACCAAACACCATGTTAATGGAAGTCGATATTATGGCTTATATTCTCACCCACCATCTAACCATTGAAAATATTGCTCTAATGCAAAACTTATTTGCCAACCCCTGCAATTTATTATAACTAATTCTTCTTCTTCTAACGTACGTATTCAACGTGGTGATGGGTGTCTACACTGCCTGAATTCCACCAGAAGTAGAATAAGAAGAACGTAGTGACGAAAAATGCTCTGTAGCGCTGTTTGTCCGTTTTCAGATACTATAGAAACATGACGACGCAACGTGGCAATGTCAATGGAAGAGGGACCTGTGGTTATGTAGATAAAAATGGCTCATTCTAAGGTAATAAAAACATAACGGTTTATTATATAAGGTCTTTATACACCACTGAAAACATAGTTATGGATCTTTACCTGGTCAACAAGTTGACCTTTATTTTCAAGTAGTCGCAGGAAATGCAATTGTAAGTGAGATTAGCGCTGACCGCTCTCATTTATCAAAAACATGTCTACACAAAAAGACAACCGCCATTTTCAACGGTTTTCTGAAAGCGGATCAGTTTGAAATATTGCAGTGAGTAATGCAACAGTCAGGAGCAGACACCGTGAGCTGTTAGATAAAGAGCTGCTTGCGAACTCCTTTCCCTTTCGCAGACTCCTGTTGTGTTCAGCATAAAGTCAGATCATGAGTGCTCACATAAGAATGGAAAATACCAATAACTGCCCAACAATAGTTTGTTTAGCTGCCCCAGACTTCTGTGCCCTGTGGTCATCTGTTGTTACCACCAGTAACTGCACAATAACGGCACAGCTGCATAATAGCATCAAACCAGGTTTATTAATATATCATGCCAATCAGAGTTACATTTACAATTACACATTTTAACCATCACTCCTCAGTGAACTGCCTCCTTGGCTGAGCATTTTGTAGTTAGGTATGCCTATGTAGTAACCTCTGTAGATTTATCCTTATGGATTTAGGCCTACCCCGTTTTTAGGAGTCTGTTCACCCTGATATAAGCTAATAGAAATGTTCATTTTGCGAAAGTTGAACATATCAAACAATAATATGCCAATTATTTTAGGTTAAAAAAAGTAACTAAGTAATGTTTACTCTGAGTAAATTTTACTTTTTACTTTTGCTTGAGTAGATTTTTATACCAGTAACTTTACTTGTATTGAAGTAAAAGTTCATCAAAGTAATTTACTTAAGTAGAATATTTTTGTTCTCTTTCAACCTACATAGTCCGACAGACCTCATCTTCGCCCTTATGGAGCTAAATCAAGGCCAAATGTTTTGTTAATTTGAAAATACAAACTGTAATAGAAAAACTAAAACTTGCTGCATCCAGGAGCACGAAGCACAGTTGCAGCAGCAGCGAGTGTGTGTTGGAGAGAGATGCACACAAAGATAACTGTTGAATTTGCTCTTCTTCTTCTATCTCTTTACAATTCACTTGTATTGACTGCACTATTTTGTTCATTTTTACTTCTTTCCCTAGGTATTTATCCCATTGATGCCATACGTGCTATTAGCTCTTACTAGTATTTATTGATTCTCTTACTAGTATCTATTGTAACTTGTAGATCTCTTACTGACTTGATGCTTTATTGATGCTTGTAGACTGTTCCTTAGATGTAAGTCGCTTTGGATAAAAGTGTCTGCCAAATGAGTAAATGTAATGTAAATGTAGTCTAAAGAATAACTGAGCGATATGCCCTTCTTGGGTGTCTGAGGTTGTTCTGCAGCTCTTAGTTACAGCTCGGTTCATGTATGTGTTCATGTGTGCACATGTCTAGATGCTGAATCTGTTTGTTGCCGTCATTATGGACAACTTTGAGTACCTGACTAGAGATTCATCCATACTGGGACCTCACCACCTGGATGAGTATGTCAGGATATGGGCGGAGTATGATCCTGCTGCCTGGTGAGTGGTAATGTACATGCACTCAGGTGCACATACACATACGTACACACAACTGTAATTTGTCAGGCTTTGATACTGACACGATACAGCTTTTGTGACTACCTAATGACATAGTGAAAACAAAAGTTATCTCCATAAACAAATCATATTTTGTTTGCACCAGTAGTCAATGTGAAAACACAAAGACATTACTTAAGATCTGTATATTCCTTGTGCGTGTTTTAATATGCTTGTTCACACAGAGCAAGGCCCAAGCGAAGAAATCAGTAACTTCTCAACAATACTGTAACTGTGTTTTTATTTATTGTGCAAAACATCAGTACAAAGTGTTTCTAATGGTCTACAAATAGTCAAAAAATTGACAAACAACAATAACTAAGCATAAGTGTCAGCTGGTACAGCAGAATTTTCTAGCGAAACAGCTGCAAGGGGGCGGTAATGGATATGAGTATAACCTTATCAGGCATCTGGTTATCCCTCTGACACCGTACAACCCCTCCCTCCTCCTCCTCTTCCTCCTCTTTTCTGTAAACTCTCCTGAAATACCTCCCCCCTTCTGGAATCTGCATACTGCTAAAAAAGACTGAATGTGGCAACGTCTACACTCCAAACAAAGCTCCCCTGTCCAGCTCTTAAATGTCTTCTGTAGACATGCTGCGTTTCATAGTATCTGTATTCCAGCGCCTGTGTGTTGCCCTGTTGTCTTGTAGACTGCACATAGACTGCTCTAAGGGAGACGTGGGAAATCAAAGGAAAAGGGAGAAGAAATAAGTGAATGGAAGGATGGAATGGATCAAATTAACAGGAAACATAGATAAAAGATTGAAAACAATGATAATGATGGGGTGGTGATGGCGCATAGATAAGATGCTTGCCTTTGGTGTGGGAGACCCGCGTTCGATTCCCACTGTGAGACATCCACCATTGTTTCCCTGAGCAAGACACTTAACCCCTAGTTACTCCAGAGGCGTGCGACCTCTGACATGTATAGCAATTGTAAGTCGCTTTGGATAAAAGTGTCAGCTAAATGAATAAATGTGAATGATAAATGTAAAGTGACAATATAAGAGAGAGATTTAAATAATTGAGTACAGGTTTTCAAAGGCTAAACTCTATGGTTTGTATACCTTAGAAATCAATAGAATTTCTTTTAGAAATGTTTATAATTGTATGTTTAAAATATGCTGCAGACAACTGTTACCTTTGCTGCTCATTGTGAGAAAATTCCCTTTTCCAACCCAACCTTACTGACTATAACATGGGCACCATTGCACTGGAAAAAGAGGACAGGGAACAAAAACACAGCCGTTCAGGCTGATACATATATTTAAGAGGGAGGGGATCCCAACACAAGCAGCTATTAAGCATGTAGCTGTTTACCAAGCACATGCTTTTCCACTCTGTTTGCAATTCCTTAATTACATCATGAACACATCCAGTTGGACTGGAAAGAGGAAAGAAAGGGCTGTCGAACTAAGGACAAGGAGTAAGAGAAAGAAAAAAACAACAGAATAAAAAGAAAAAGTTAAAAGTTAAACCGTATTGGCAGTGCTAAGTACCACATTTAGCAATATGTGACGTGTGTAGAGTGTGTGAGTTTGCATAGGTGCAGATGTTACTACAGTCTGTGTGAGTCTATAATGTACAGTAAAGAAATTGTTAAGCATTTTCAGATACTGTGAATTTGTCAAATTTGTGCTCTTCCTCCCAATGTTCTCTCTTCTCTCTGGATGTGTGTGTATGTTTGTTTTTTCCTGTGTGTACGCGTGTGTTTCTTAACTCCCTTGTATTCTTCTTGCAGCGGGCGCATTCATTATAAGGACATGTACAGTTTATTACGAGTTATCGACCCCCCTCTCGGCTTAGGCAAGAAATGCCCCCATAGGGTGGCCTGCAAGGTTTGACTTCCATTCAAACAAAATCTCTCAACCACAGCATCCAGGAATGGAGTGAATGCCGCTTTATTTAATTTTTTTTCGTTTTCATTTCAATTTTACAACTTCTTTTCCACCATTATCGACTTGCATTCTGACCTGCTGAGAGAATGTGCGGGACAATGCAGACACCCAGAGAAGCATGTGAAATGCACTTAGCGAAATGAAAAAAAAAAACACATTAAGATGTTTTACCACACTGTAAAAAAAACAAAAACTTTTTTTTCTGAATATTCTTTTGTTTTGCTTGCTGTGGAGCCATGGCTATAATGTAGCAAGCTACGGTTGCCCACTGTAGTGTTGCATTGTTCTTGGTTTTTGGGGGTTGGGGGAAAGACAGAAACTGCATTGACACCCCTTCCTCTTCCTCCCCTTTCTCCTGATCGGAGCAGGAGCAGCTTGGTCCCTGCTGTCAAGCTCTGCCCTGCTCCTCTGTGCAAACACAGTATCACACACACACACACACACACACACACACGCACACAAACATATATTTGTCCTGCTGGCACAGAATTGTCTTTTGATACTAGAACATTTACTTCTTAAATTTCAGTCCTAATCTTCCTCCTGTTGTCTCCCTTCCCTCTTTCATCTGTTATGTACTCTCTTTTATTTGACAAATTGTTAGAGAGTACTGTTGCTCATAGAGAAGCCCCTCAGCCACAGTTTCTCCAAAACAGGCCAATAACCTTGTCTTTCTGTTGTTTTGTTCTTTTACTTTGTTTTGGTCTCTTTTTCTCTCTTACTCTCCTTTTCTCTCTCAATCTCTGACACTGATCCTCAAGTCTATTCTCTAATCAGTCTCTCTCTCACTACATATTTTTTCCCGTCTTCTCTCTCCCTCTCTCTCTCCATCTCTCCCTTCTTTGTGCATTTGTTAACGGGGTGGTGGCACTGGCTGATGATGCAGTGGCAGGATCAGATGCAGGGAAATGTATGACATGCTGAGGCACATGTGTCCTCCACTAGGCCTCGGGAAGAGGTGTCCAGCACGGGTGGCCTACAAGGTCAGAAAGGACCCCATCTTCACCTGAGTCTCCTATGGGTGTCGGGGAGGGGAGTGGGTGGGGTCCAGGAGGGAGGGGCCATGGATTTAAATGCTCAACGTGGTGTAAACTTTAGTGTCGTTGTTTCTTTGGTTCTGTTTCTGTTTCTTTTCGTGGAAAGTGGGGGTGGGCTGGTCAGTGTTGTGGAGTTGTGTGGTGGTGTGGGATTGGTGGGCGGAGGTAGCAAGACAATTAGGGCACAGTTTAGGTGCCACACCTACACTGTGGGGGGTATCCACAGGAGGGGATGAGAAGAGGGACCTTCTCAGCTCGTTTGCACCGTGTATGTCACTTTCACAAACATGCATATCCCATACACATTATGATCAACATGTGTTATTCTGCAGCTAAAGTGATAGTAACATGTATGCGTGTGTACCAAAAACATTACAGATATTGCTTAATTAGACAAACATTTCACACATAGGTAGGTGCTGCTAAACACACACACTCTTACACAGAAACATGCGTGTGCAGAAGGGCTTGGAAGGTCCTCTAGACTTATGTCCTCTGACTCGTTCCGTCCTGTGGATGGGGCAGACAAACACACACACACACACACAATGAAGTCATATCAACCTGCACATAGATATTATGTGTTATTTCTAATGGTAGAGAGAGCAGAAGGGCTTGTGTCAGTGATGTGTTTTCCTCAGAGAGCCTTTGGTTGCCAGAAGTATTTCTGTCACCCTTCATGAAGCAGCTCCAAGCCCCCAAGCAGTCTTTACTATCTGCAAGTCCAATCTTCTCTTTGTCCTTTGGTTCTGTCGTCAATGCAGTTCTATTCTGTTTCCAGCCCCCCCCCCCATCTCTGCAGATTGCTCTCCCTCCCCACACATATATATACATTCCAACACCCGCCTTCTGCATGGCTGATAACCCCCACCACCAACCTCATGCACAGACCCCTGTCTGTAATATAACCACCTGCAGACGCAATTGATCTTACACAAATTGTAATTGGAGTACATATATGCAGATTGATAAAAACAAATGTACCTTTATGTAACCACACATCCATGCAACACTTCTTGTGATCAACGTGACAGTCTCATTAAAACATCATTGGCAGATCACTGTGAGCCTCAGGGGGCAGCCGGCCAAACAGCCTGAAGGCACAGGAGATCACTTCATCACTAACCATTGCTTTACCCACCATCTTCTCTAATAGACCTGGGGCAAATAGTACAGACATTTTATACTAATGACTGTTCTATATGGATGGTGCTTGAATATGAGTGCATTTTATAAGAGGTTGTCAGTCAGTGTATACCAAACTCACTTTTATAGGCTGGTCCTGTAAAGAAATCTCCATTAATCTGTCTCCACTTGATTACACTAATAAGGGAAAAAAAATTAAGACTGCCACCTGTGTGGAGTAAAATGTATTATTTGACCCAGGTTTCTCCACCTCAATCTCTATTTCTTTCACAGTAAATCATGTGTTTATTTTTTTACCTCAACCTTACATTAGATGTCCTCTTTCTCTCCTCATCCTTTTTGGTTTTACCCTCGCAACATTTTATTCCTAAAAGCCTCCTCCCTGAACTAAAAGATAGACACTCAATCCCCCTGCCCAACAACCTAACATGTGTTACATGCATGGTTTTGGCAAAACTTCCCAGACATCCTAATCTGCCCCTTAATAAATATTACTGGAAAATTTTCCAGAAGGTCACCATCTGTGTGTCTATGCCTAACCTCACCTACCATTTTCCCTAAACACCTTGCCAATGAGAGAAATCCAAACCTTACCTTTGACCTTCCAAGAAGTCCACAGAACAATGACCCATCTAGCTCCACTGCTTTTAAATCTGAATGTTCTCTGTCCTGAAGAGAGACAGTAGAGCCTTCAGGCAGGACTGCTTTTTTAACAGACACAGCCAACTATGTAGTGATGTTTCTTTCTTTGCATTGTTTTGTCTTTTGTCTATTTTTGGTCATACATGCTCCAGCTCATAACCTATTAACTTATATATTTTTAATTATGTTCTTTATCTATATATTTCCCTTAAGCCTTCTCTTTCAAGTCTTATCATATCTATTTTTTTCTGGCAGAAGAAAAATTTGTTTTGACCTCATATGTCCTACATATACCTGGATTATGTTCACCACAATCCTTTAGCATCTTAGCACCGAAACAACACTTCTGTCGTGGCCATTTTTTGGTTTCTTCTTCTTTGTTTTTCCACAGAATGCTGCTCTCTCTCACCTATTAACCCTCTAAGTCTGTGCCCATTTTTCACACATTAGTCAAAAGATAATTAGCGATGGAGCCAGTTGCTCTATCATATCGGCCTAGCCCTATCGTCTACAAATTTTGTTATTCCCTCCAGTAACAGCCACATTAAAACAACCCACAAACTCATTTTGATGTCGCCAACAGAGGATGCTTTCTGTGTACGGCTGTGCAGCTGCTTGTCCTGTGAGGCATATTGCGTGTGCATCGCATGCTGCATGGGGGTGAGATGTGCAAAAAGGGTTAGGAGGAATTGAGATCAAAAAAAAAGTTTTGATGGATGGATTAAAAGAGAAGATGCATCGGGATGTAAGGGAAAGCATGATATGCTGCATGTCTGGGTTGTCGCTGTCTTGTGTCACCAAACACACACGAACGTCACTCTGTCATCTGTGAGTTGGTGTGTGTCTTTCTATTGTCTGTTTCAATTTTAAACCAACAAGACCTATAAAAGATCAAACCAATAAACGAAAACCAAAAGTGTTCCCCTCCCTTGGACTCCAGTGGTTGTTTTTAGTTTATTGGTTTATCATCTGGTCTGTGTTGTTTTCACTGTGAACCTCCAAACCTCTAGGGGGAGCTCTGGATAGTAGTAGCTGCTGCTCATCCTGTCCGCTTGTCTCTTCAGTGAAGGCTCAAGATTGCCAGTTTAACCAACCTGTGAGGTCATTTGGATGTCTAAAGTTATACATAGACAGCATTACAGTCAAGAAATAAATTGATAAGTTGAGGGACGAATCTGAAAAAAAAAGTCTTCATTTAATACCTCTGCACTCACAGGTAAACAAAACAGATTAAAATTTGTGAATCTGTTGCGCTGAAAATCAAGGATGCCTAATTTGACACTGGTGCTGAATCTGAGCCATTGGTTACAGGCAGGCCAGACAGACCAAGTCAGTAGAGCCTGCTGCAGATGCTATGCACAGCTCCTTCAACTTCCTTTACCCCCCACCCCCCCATCCTCTCCCCTCCCCTCCCCTCCTCTCCCCTCCCCTCCCCTCTCTCCTGCCACCAACTCAATGCCCCTCCCCCACCTGTCACCTGGAGGTTCCACATACATGGCCACCCCACTTACTTCCTGATTTTCTCACTGTTCACCCTGATTGGCTCTCCCACAGAGACTGCTCCGTATGGATCTGCCTGTGGCCGACGACAACACGGTCCACTTCAACTCCACTCTCATGGCGTTGATCCGCACCGCGCTGGACATCAAGATTGCCAAGGGTACGGAAGGTTTGGAATCCCTCCTACCTCCTTTGCTCCAATTTTCACATGCTTTCTTCTCCTTTTTCTTATTTCCCCCGTAGTGCTAGCGCTGTCTGAACCCAGAAACCTTCAGCTCTTCCTGATGCTTCTCCTACTGTAGCTTAAGTATAATGTGCTTTCTATGGCAGTAGATGTGTGTGTGTGTGTTGCCTGTTGCTAATTTGTGTGTGAGACTGAAGGTTGAGATCCGGTGGAATCGAGGTTCTGTCACTTCATCTTAAAAATTGCTTGTGTAGAGTTATCAGTGCAGTTATAATTTGATCATATCTATTATTATTACCTTACTAATAAAAATATGTCTTCTGTTTGTCTTTGTTTTCATGTTTGTGTGTCCTCTCTTATACTTTTTTGTATCAATCTGAATGGGTATGAATGGTTTACGTGTCCATGTACTTGGCCATGCATGTCCTTGTATCTATATATGTGCGTATGTGTCTGTATGTTTGTGCGTGTGTGTTTGTTGAACCTGCTCAGGTGGCATTGACAAGCACCAGATGGATGCAGAGCTGAGGAAAGAGATGATGGCGATCTGGCCCAACCTCTCCCAGAAAACTCTGGATTTGCTGGTTACGCCACACAAGTGTAAGTTGCAGAGTGTGGGCGGGGGCGCAACAATGTGGCTTGGATGCAGCCACCCTGTGCCGCCCAGTGCTCCAACGATGTTTCTCTTCACGCCACCCGAGGAATCGCTTATATCAGCCAGTCTCTCTCACTGCTGCACCCTCTGATACAGCAGGCACATTAACCCTGCACACCCACATACCCCAACTATATGAAGACTATGTGAACATGAAGAAAAAAAACACAAGCACTGACAAAGCACAGGCTGCATGGTAGATGCAAACCAACTACACACACACACACACGCACAACATCCTAAGTCCTGTCCTTTCTTTCAGCTACAGTAACCACATTCACCAGAATAGACCCACCAAGTCCCAGACCACACCGCTCCTCCACCTCTCTGTGCCTGAAATCAGAGGGTGCCTCACTATAGATCAACTCTCTATAGACGTCTTTTCACTTCAGGGAGTCAGCTGCGTACACTATATGGCTGGCTGTGCTTGAGAGAAATACTGTATATTATTACACTGAGAACAAATGCACAGGTGCTAACTCACTAGTGGCATAATTGAGGATGTGAAATGCATGAGATTTGCCATTAAAAGAGCTAGGAAATGTATTATGTATTTAGCATAATTTACATAAAACTCCAAAGAAGTCATTGACAGATATCACAGATTTTATAGAATGCCTTTTATTTTTTAATGACTTGGTTAAATTTGTGTTGATTCTTGCAATCACATGATTGCAGATTCCTGGAGCGAATGAATTTATGCTTGATCTGTATCACAATGAGATGCTTTGATTGCAGTATTTTACCTGTTACAAATATAACTGCTATAGAGTTAATCCAACAATTAAAAAAAAGATAATAATAAAAAAAGATAAAGTTAAAAAAAATCAATCTCTCTGTGAAAAGACTAATTGCTTGATGTTCATGTGTGTGTGAGAGTCCAAGTGTGTTTCTGTGTTTGTGTGCATGCCTCACCCCTTTCTACCATACCTCGCGCTCAGGGTCCATTCCAAAAAGGTCTAATCTTGCAGGGTAACTTGTCATTCTCTCAGCAGCGACAGACCTGACAGTGGGGAAAATCTACGCTGCTATGATGATCATGGAGTACTACCGGCAGAGCAAGATCAAGCGCTCACAGGCTCTTCGGGATGAGCAGGTACTGCTGTCTCAAGGAGAATAACACTCTACTCAGCGTGCATCCAACCCTTTAGAGTGGAAGGCAGACTGACGCACTGAAATCAAGGCTGCAGGGCTGTAGTCCCATTCATATAGGCCTGGGCTGTGACAACCTCTGTACTGACCCAGGGAGGAGTCCTCACTCAGTCACCAAAAAGGCAAAATAGCAAAAACAGTGCTGCCATCTGCTGGGCAAGGTTTGGTACTTCCGGCTTTTACAGTAACAGTAGCATTGGCGTGATGCAGAAAACATAACTCATGCTTTTAACAAAATTTTAAATGCTAATTTACTAGATGATTTATACAAACATGTTGCAGTTATTTAGAAGTCTATATAGAGACTGCAGGGTTTGGTTTTAAGCAGGCTGAAGTGTTGTCACAGCCCCTAATGTGCCCATGCCTCAACATGATGGTACGCAATGGCTCCTGTCACTGAGCTCGATTCTTTCCCATGTCGACTGCTTGTAAAGACTCTGTACCTCCTCGCTCCCCATCACCCATGCTTGTAACCTTGGACTGTTAGATTTGCATTATGATATTGCTGCACCTACTGTTCACGCTGCCCCTCGTTAAGAAAGTGAATGCTTTCAATGACAGAGCTGACCAGCCTCCACATTAATTCTGCTGTGTTGAATGGTCCTTAACAGGTTTATACAGCCAGCATGGACCAACAGAAACATTTGGAGAGTTGCATGTGCAAAAAAAAAAGACTCGTTTTAAGATTACAGAGATCAAAAGATTGCTAAATGGAAATTTTGAATGTTAATTTTCATATAACTTGCATGTGTTAACAGGTTAATGACCACTTAGAAATTGTGAAAGGTGGTTATTATGTAGTACTGGTGAAACTTCTTAAAGGGGTGACTAGTAAATAAATGAAAATGAATGTAGCATTTGTCCCATCATGCATTTCACCTGCTGAATGTTCCCCTTCACAGGATTGTTGCAGTTTTTATCTGCCATGTTGTCCTCCACCCCCCTTTTGAACAAAGCCCCTCTTTATTCATTTCAATTCCACTACTGATTTTCTTCAGCCACTATTTAGATCTATCATCCGATGAAACCCTGAATGATTGCTGATCATTCCCTTTGATTCTACCCTGAGCTCCAGACAGAGTGGGTGAATTCCAATTCCTTATTGGACCTAAGGAAGCACTCTAATGGACCTGGATGCCTTAGATGGTTGCCAGGTCCCAGAATGCCACCCGTCTCTTTCTCCTGCTAGCTGCTGGGCATCAGTTGCTCAAGAACCCCCCTCCATCCCGTATTTTTTTTCCTCTTCCATTACCTCTCTTGCCTCACCTTGCTTCAGCCAACAGATCCCTCTCTGCATCCCCTTTGTACCTGCTCTTCCCCCCTTCCCTCCATTTCCCTGTCAGTCTGCCTGATAGCTGGCGGCGGCCATGTTGTATATCTCACACAGAATCGAACGCCATTACTGTTTCAGCGCGTGGAGCCACCTTCCCCCACCCAGGATGGGGGTCCGGGACTTAACAACGCACTCCCTCCACCTGAGACAACAGAGACTGTCAACAACCTGTGAGTGGCAGATTGTTGGCATGTTTGACTTTACAGGAGGTGGTTTCTTAAAAGCAGAACAGTGAAGGAAGATCTGTCTGTGACGGTTTGTTTGTGTGTGTGTGTGTGTGTGTGTGTGTGTTTGTGTCATAGGCCAGTGGAGGGGGGGGTCCCGGAGAGCCATTCATGGGTGACAGCTCGTGCTCAGGAGATGTCCCAGAAGGCCGGCAGCTGGAGCCCTGAGGGTCACCCTGAGGATGGCCTGGGAAGCATGACCAACTCTCAGGTAGAAAGCTCATACACACACACACCCAGGACCTCGCACCTAACAGCACACACACACACACACACACACACACACACACATACACACACACACACACACACACACACCGAGTTTGTGTGAACAAGTATTCAAAAACATGATCCATTCAACGTTTGTTTTTACTTCCATGTCATTGCTACCAAATGAACTCCCAAAGAACCATTGAGAACACTTAAATGGTAAAATGAACTGACCTTCATGCAGTTACAGATTGCAACTCCCTCTCCACTGAAAGGGGGGCACCCTTATGTATAACTTCCAAAGGCATAAGGACATCAGGTTTGTGTTCCCCTTCATTATAACTGAGGTCATATTAGAAATATAGCAGCATCTTGTCGATCAGGGCATTGACTTGCTTCTTGTTTCATGTTTTTACATTCTCCATTCCAGTCCAATCAGTATACTCAATATTATCTTATGCTAATGGTTTGGGAACACTTGTCAGTAGTTGTGAAAATAAACAACATTATTCTTAAATACAGCATGTCCTGTGTAATCTGAAGCCACCTTGGCACAAAACAGTTCAGAAGTTCAGAGGTCATACTGTCTATGCTGATTCTACTCAGTAGGTAATTTTCATCTCTTGCGATCTCTCTTACCTCAATTCGTCAGTTAGCATTGACATGGTGTTAATGCTTTCTTTGATTAATTCCATCTATCAAACCTGTCTCCACAAAGTTTTTCTTTTTATCTTACAGAATTTTTACTTCACCGTACATTTCCACATGTCATTCAGAGTCAATCTTGCCTCCGTCTACAGAGTGGTTCATGTCTCTGTCATCATGCTGTTAAACCTCTGTGCTTGTAGACCTCCTGGAGGGACTGACGGGTCTCTGTATCAGTCAGCCCCGTGACATAGCCACTTCTCCATATCAATCCACAGAGGTCTGGAGAAGTTTAAACTCAGTAGTTGGATAGAAGAGAGTGGCTGTTGGCTTCATTCAAACTAGTTTCAATGATAACCTATAGTTTGCTAGATACATAGACACGAGGCAAATCAAATCATTAAACACAAACAACAACAGGTGATATGTAAAATAAAAAACGCTTTTTTAATTAAATTTTTTATTAAATGGGATAGCTGTCACTCCATCTCAGCTGATGACTGAAATTTAAATTTAAACAAACTTAAACAGAGGTGTGTCTAAGCAAGAGGCCAACAGCCCAGCTGCCAGATTTGGCATCACTTCTCAAGGTATTCTTCAAATAAAATAAAAAAATAGAATTTGGCACATTTGTACAGGAAGACGATTCATAATTTTTACACAACCTTATTTACTGCCTACAGTGTATCAGCGCCTGCACATGGCAATCATTTGATCAGTTGTGTTTTCCCACCTGTCCTTTGGGCCACATATGGGTCTTTGGCCCACACATCTCTCAAGTCCATTCCTGTTGTGACTCCATCTGGCTTAGATGCCGTCAAACAAACAATCTTTGCATTTGCTTGCAGCTCCGTTTTTGACAGGAACCTTTGCAAATAAAAAATTTGATATTATTTGGAGCATATTCACGATCTTATCTGCGTAAGACCCTAACACTGGATTGCTTTTGTGTTTCATTCATCGCACAATTTAAAAACTAAAACAACAAACAAAGAGAAAAAAAGTCCCTCTTCACACACACTCACCAAATTCTCCCACTGACTACTCTTACCTCTCTGCGTCCCTCAGTTCTCTGCTTTCTTTGGATAACAACTTTCCCACCTATACCCCTACTCCCTATCAGTGTTCATGGCAGCCGTCACACCATCTCCTGCTCTCCTGCTCTGTTTGCAGACGGTAGAGATGAGAGAGATGGGGCAGGATGGTTACTCGGATACTGAGCACTTTCCACCAATGGAAGGCCATGGCAGGGCCGCTTCCATGCCCCGCCTCCCAGGCGACAACCAAGTGAGCAGCATTCTCACCTTTCCACTCTCTTTCTATTTCCCCCCCATGTTCTCTGTTCCTCATCTCCTTTTGTTTGAAAAGATCATATTCTGAAAGGTCTGACTTGTTGTTTAAAGATGTATTGGTTACTCAAATCCATGCTGGAGAGAGTTTATTAAGGCCATATTGACAAATGCATACTACCGCTGGTAAGGTATTGAGCAAAGGTTACTTTTTTATATTAAAAGCAATCATGACAATATTTCTGGTTAAAACATGGAAATGTTTTGCTGAAATGTTGACTTCCTAAGTTAATTTCAAAACGACCATAGCGAGGCAAAGTCAGACCTTCTGCTCCTTTCCTCGTCTTCTCCTGTTGTCTTCTTCTCTTCCCACCATCCTGCCACCTGCATGAAGGTTTTTAACCGTGGATGTCCCGTTTCCATCTTACACACTCCATCCATTTTATATTGTTTCATATGCTCTGGTTGTCATATGCACACAATATATTCATAAATACAAATATGCACACACTCAAACACACACGAGCACATATTTAACACACATACACTCTGCCCCCCATTATTTGCTCTTCTTTTGTCGAGACCCTGATTTATTTATCCTTTGTTGTTGTTTTTGTACTAAACCGTCTCTTCCTTCCTAGCAAAGGTTTTGTGCTCCTGTGCTGAACTCTTTTTGAATTTTGGGGCTTTTTTTTTTTCAACCAAGACTGGAAATAGCATGACAGTGTGTGTGTGTGTGTGTGTGTGTGTGTGTGTGTGTGTGCGCGCACAGGTGTGTGTGTTGTGTATATGTGTGTGCTCCGCAGTCTTTCTGTGCTCACCCTGAAACTCACACTGTTTTTTGTCACTCTGTTGTCTGCCGTTTCATATAATTGTAATTGTGTGTGTGGGTGTGTGTGTGTGTTTGTGAATATGCATATCCATCTGTGCGTGTATTTTGCTGATTGTCGTCATTGCCGTTTGTGACTGTGGTGCCGTTGATTGAGCATTTTCATGGTGACCTTGTCTGTATAACCCTGTTTTGGCGCCAACCCCCCCAAGTGTCTGTGGTAAGTGTTTCTCTTCCACCTTCACTGCTGCTTCCGTGTCTAATTAGACTCTGTTTCTCTGCCCCTCCTTTCTGTCTCTCTCTGTCCTCTCCACTGTGGCACCCCATCTCTTTTTGGGTGGAACCTCCACCTAACACTCTTTGCTTTTTACTTGTGCTCCTCTGTACCCCTTTTCTCTGTCATTTTGTATCAATCCATTCCTGTCTCCCTTACTTCTTCCTCCCTTCCTGGGTCTGTGTGTATGCTCCTTTGGTGTATTTGTGGCTGTGTGTGTGTGTGTGTGTGTGTTTGTGTCTTCTCTGTGCTCATACAGCAGCGAAGGAGAGGGAAACAACGTGGCAGTACCCTCAGTGTATGTACCCTGTCTTCCCTGTTTCGTCTCTCTCTTTCTCCCTCTCCTCTCCCTTTTACTCTCACACACTTATCTTTCCCTCATTTCTCCATGCTGTGTCTTTATCATGGCAGGGGTTTCTCCGGAGTGTTAAAATGTTTTAGTACAACCTTTTTTTGGCATGACCAAATCTGATGCCAGCCCAGCCTCCAAACAGATCTGAGCGCCCTTAGCTACTTCTCTCATGCACCTAACGCGGTGCATTTGGGATTGGGCTGAACTCTGCACGTCCCCTGTCATCATTAACAGTTATGCCACGCTGTCTAGTGGCCTCAGTGTCTCTCTCTCTCTCTCTCTCTCTCTCTCATCCGTTGCTGCTGCTTGTGCTTTGTTGCTCTGTGTCCTCATGACTGTGTGCTCGTCTGTAATGATGTTGTCAGTGTTTCCCTGTCTGTGTCCGAGTCTCCATTCACACCTGCCCACCTGCATGCAAGAAAATTGCCGAAATGTGTTAAAGTGGGTGTGTGTTTATGTGTGTGAGAGTGATGAGAGACAGAAAGAGAAATGATTTGGTTATGTATATGTGTGTGAACGGATGTGTTGTTGGGATTCTCAGTGCTACTCCTATGAGGCCAGATAATCTTGTGTTTTATATACATCTGCCAAATGGCCATCTGTCAGTTGATTTGTCTAATACACTATAACTGCAAAAATGGCCAGCTCAGCTTCCAAAAGGATCTAGCACTGAGGTAGCCTGATATGGTCTACATGCCCAGGTCAGCAACATGGTGGCACCATAGGCTCTGTCCTGCTGTCCCGCCTCAGAGCATGAGGCCTCAGCACTGCAGAAGGAAGTTCTCATGTGAATAGAGGACTCAGGACAACCCCTATGTACCTGCATGGCTGGAGGAAAGCACGCTGAAACAGATCAGAAGATCGAGTTTTGTGTAGCCTGGAATGTGCCATGTTCAGGGTTTATGGGTGGTGAGGATGGAGGACTGTTGCCAGTCGTACTGACTCTTCTATTCCCTTCTTTTTTTTATAAAGCAAGTTACAGAAGCATGGAAGGCATGGCCATTTGCCATCATCTCTTTTATTGTATTTTTGTTGTATCTTTCTTCTTATATACTTTTTTTATTTATTCCTCTGTATCAGGGGTCGGCAATTACTGTAGTTTCAGCCCTGAGTTTTTTGTAACACTGTTCACTGGGGGACTAGCACTGGTGCAGTGGAGACATGTGCCTGTGGTGTGAATCCTTAAACATATTCAACCCTGTTTGGTCGGTGTTTCATTGTGTTACCGTTGAATTAAATATGTGCTTGAATTAAAGAGGTAATATATAGTTTAATTTAAAATGTGGTTTTATTAGCCCTCTGTTATTTTTTATTTGGTCTTTGTTAAACTTCATTGCAGCACCAGGAGCTGTTCACATTAAAACCTGTTCAGTAGCCTCGTTTTGAATATCAGATGGTTAATTAAGAGCATTTAATTCCTGTTGACACAGGAGTTGGATTTAGGGGGAAAAAATGTAGGGGCCAAATAATTGTGATCGAGGGCCACAGGCTGCTTTTTGTCGACCCCTGTCCTATAAACTGTATACCGTATCTGTATTTCTGAAGTAGCATGATTTGGACATTATTACTAATGCTGGAGTGTATCATTTTGGGATGGGATGTAGGAGGAAATGGGGCGAGCTTTCATAAAGTTCAAGAATCATTCTCACACATGCACACGTATACATGCATACACAGTGTCTCTAACCCCATAGCTCATAGAAAACACCAAATCGGCAATCGAAGGAAAAACCTCTCCCTGCAACTCTCCTTCTCTCTCCCTGCCTCGGTGGTCCTTCTCTTTCTCTCTCAGACCATCAGTGACAGCAGTCCCATGAAACGCTCGGCCTCGTCGCTGGGCCACAGCAGGTCCGGGCGTGGGCACAGAGACAAGGGAGGGGCAGACGACTACAATATGGAGCGTGTAATACCAGAGGAAGGGAGAACTTCCAGACATGGACACCGGCGAAAAGACCGGAGTCACCGGGCGTCTGAGAGGTCCCTCTGTCGCTACGCCGAGGCTGACACAGGTGTGAATGACCACACACACACTGATATACTGGGTGTTATGACCTGGCTCAAAAGGCCACAACAAAAGGGAGACACACCATGGTAGACGGTTAATAACATATGTTTATTTAACAAAAATAAGCCAAATTAAGTCATTTCGAATTAATATAATTAAAGTATGAGGCATGTAGTCTGTGGTTTCAGAAGTGTTGTGCAGGATGATGGTTGCATGAATGTATGTGTGAAGGTGTTGTAGTATGCAAAAACAAGATAAATACCACAAAGCAATAGTCCAACCAGAGAAAACCAGACTAAAGGGGAAACTGGGGAGCCGGCCCGCAGGGAGGTCTGATCTGGCCTCGACAGCAGCCTCCTGCAGAATTAGAAGAAAGAGTTACAAATACTCTACAGGATAATTAGCCCAGGTTCCCCTTAGTTACTGCAATCAGCTCTTCCTTCTTTAAAGGAAGAGAGAGAGATAGGCCACACCCACACATGACCCCACAGGGCGTACATCATATGTATGGAAAGCAATAATATGATGGTTCGACTGATTCAGTTTTGCCTTTTAAAAATTAAATGTATTGAACACTGCAATAAATTGTGCACATTTAAAAGATGAACAATAACACATAAAAGGTAACTCAGTGTTGTGTACCTATTACTTTTAAGTGTTGTGATCTAATGTCATAGCAATCTTTATTGTTTTCACCACGCTTAACCCTAATAACAACTCCCATGAACTCCACCATCAGGCCTGGGCACAGACTTGAGCACAACCACCCAGTCCGGAGACCTCACATCCAAAGACAAGGATCGTGACCGAGATCGCGGCCGGTCCAAAGACCGTAAGCACCACCACCATCATCACCACCACCACGGCTCTGTGGACAAGGAGCGCTACGTAGCAGAGCGAGGGGGCGAGTACGGGCACAGGCACTCCCGTGACAGAGAGCATGACCGGGAGAGGGAGCGGGAAAGGGACCGGCGCTGGTCACGATCGCCCAGCGAGGGTCGCGAGTGCATGACACACAGACAGGTGGGCTTCTGGGTACTTGTGTACACACGGCGCCTAGTTTGAGGCAACACACCTTGTGTTCTTCAAAATGCAGTGGCATGAACACGTTTTCAGTGTTATGCTGAAAGGTATAACATAAGGGCCTCTAGTTTGATGGTGGTTAACTGATGCAATCATCCATTTATGTTATTCATCTCGAGGTGTTTAACTTTGACAAGCACACCACCACCTGTCCCAACCAACAGATCTCCTCTGAGCTATCTGGAATACCTCTGGACAGGGCACTAAAAAAACATATGTTATTATTTGATAGGATAATAAATAGAGTGACAAAGAAACATCACAAATTATTATAGGACTATTCCAATATTCACTGCTGCCCTCAAAGTAGAGGCCAAGATGTGTTGTTGTCCTTAACAACACACAGTTGTGTTCAAAATAGCCTGGTATAGGCCCTTTCTGTACATCCATATATACTGTACATATATGTTTGACTACATGCACCCAAACATATGTACTGTGGTATAATCATGCAAGTACAAAGTACATGTTTGTTAAATGAAATCACTGTAATCAACTCACCGTTCCAACAACCCAACAAATATGCATAAAAATGTATATTTGAGTACCTGACTGCTGTCCCTATCTTGCCAGTGTTCCCTCACGCCCCCACCAACCCCAACCCCCACTACCTTTTCTTTTATGGCTTTCTTTTCCAAACACATAATCTACAACAATTGATTGATTGCCTATTAAAATAGGACAAAAAGTATGTTTGATCTAGCGTGACACATCGTTAAGCCTTACGTGTTGAATTTTTATGTTAGAACTTGAAAAGTCTTGCAAAGGAAGACTAATTGGGGAAGAATAGATTTCTCCCATTTTGCCTTTTTATTATAAAACCTTTTAGAACTCAACATGTAGATACAGTACACACAGCTAACTCACAATACTAAACCAAACCACATTAATGTAGGTTTAGTCACCATATTTACCCTGTACCACATATGTTGCTTCGGAAATCAACCCTTTACCCTTTTTTTCTCCTGTTGTCTTTTGTTTTCTTTCCTCTGCGTGACATGTCGCTTCTCTATGTATGGTGCTGTTTGGAATCTCATCTTTTATATCCACATCCTCTGCTCTGTTACTTTTTGATGCCTTTCATTTCTGCCTTCCTCTCCTCCACGCCACATACATTATGACTGGTGCTTTTCTTCTTATTGTTGCTGTGGTTCTTGTTCTTGTCTTTTCTTGCTTTTCTATCTGGACTCTCTATCTTACATTCTTTCTTTCCCTCTCTATTTGATTTATACTCTATCTTTCCCATCCTCTACTTTATTCTACATGTTCTGTGGTTGAATTTGTGGTTCGTTCTTTTTATTTGCTTTATTTCACTTTTTGTGTAGGGCAGTAGTTCGGTCAGCGGAAGTCCTGTCCCCTCAACATCGGGGACCAGTACGCCACGTCGAGGCCGTCGTCAGTTGCCTCAGACCCCCGCAACACCTCGACCCCATGTTACCTACTCCCCTGTGGTTCGTAAGGCTATGCCCACACCACCGGGGGGGCCACAGGGCCGACCACCAGCCCCAGCCCCCCGTCGCTTTTCTCCTGAGCCTCCCCAAGGCCAGGGCCCTCCCCCCCGTTGTACTCCCACCAGCCCATCATGGCACATCCCGCCAGGGTCATCATCCCCCACCTCGCTGGGGAGACACAGGTGGAGGAGGTGGCTCTGTGGAAGGGGATAGCTGTTTCTACAACCAGGACTACCAGGACTATGAGCCCCACCATGAACCACCTGCCTATGAGCAGAGCTCCATGCAGGGTGGAAACCCCCACCCCCACAATCTGGCCAACCACCCACTGCCGCCTCCTCCACAACCACAGCCACATAACCCCCATCCCCTCCCTCCACCCCAGCCCCACCCTGTAAACAACCCCCACCCTCATCCACCGTCACACCCACAACCCAGTCGCACCTCACCTAGGACTGTCCACCATGCGCCCCCTCCCACGACCGCCCTGACTGGGCCTGTACAGGGCCAGATGCAGCCTGCTGCCCAGCGCCGACTGCCCAATGGCTACCGTTCTTCATCACCTTCCACACATCTACATGGACCCCCACATACTGGGCCTCACAAGGTCCCCCCTCCAGCTGGGCATCCTAGGGGTCCCCGCAAGGGCCTGCATGAACCCTACAGCGAGACGGAGGATGACGACTGGTGCTAGCCTCTGGGGATGGGGGAGGGGCGTAAGGAAGAAAAAAGAATTGATAGATGGACCGAAAGATGAAAATAGAAAGCTCTGACCTAGAGCACAGACTGCCAAGGGAAACCGTGATTCTTTCTTTCTCATCTGTTCAATTTTTCCCTCTCCTCCAACTGCTTGCCATGTCCCAGGGACGGTGGGCTAGATGAAGGGGCAGGTGTCAGGACAAAGGGATGGAACAAAAATGCGGAGGCCACGTTACTCTCGCATTGTTGTTTCATTCATCTCTTGATGCCAAAAACCCGACCTCAAACTGCAGTTTTTAAGGATGCAAGTAGGAGGGGTGATGGACACTTGTCTTTGTGTGTCTTAAATTATGCCTCTGGCACCGAGCTACAGCCACTTACAAGATGTCAAGAGTTGCGACTCGACAAAAGACATTTTACAGTCAGAGACAAAAGAATGACCACTGTTTTTTTTGTTTTTTTGCTTCTCAAAGCTAACTTCAGTTAAGTTAGCCTCAAAAAGAATCAAATCCAACCCTCCCAACCACCAGTTGAATATTGATGAGTTTTATCATCTGTGTTTTTAAATAAAAACAAAACTGACAATGAGCCCTCCACCTATATGAGGTGAGAAGGCTAAGTGGGTGGGAGAGTTGGGGAGTGTTGCACGGGATTGACAAGTCCCTCTGTCAAAATCTAGAGCACAGGATGGGTGAGTTGGGGATGTTTACCCCGTCCCTGGAGAACACCCTCGTCCCAGAAACGAACAATTGAACCGACCTCAACCTATGGCCTATGAGAGAAGAAAAACAAAAAAGTGGAGATGGGTTTCAGAAACAAAAAAACAAACCAGTAACTGTTTTCTGCAGTATTTCTTCTTCTATTCCTGCTTCTTCTTCCTCCTTCTCTTCTACTTGTTCAAAACATTGAAGCTTGAATCTTCTGTTGCACCCCACACAGCTTCGTTTTTTAGACTTGCGGAGTTGTACACCCTGTGGAATCCTGCATGAATGATACAAAAAATAATAATAATAGCAACAATGAGAAACTACTGTATGCGGGGGGAAGTTTTACTTGATCATTTCTGTTGTGGTCTTTATGGTTTCTCTCTTTTTTAGTAAAAATGCCTTTCTGTCTCTCTTTCTCTCTCTCCTCTGTATGACATTCCTCTCTCTGCACCTTCATTTACACTAAAATCAAGTGACAGAAGGCTATAGGGATTTATATCTAGAAGGAACAACACGATTAGTTGCCTGCTTGTCTACATTTTCTGTGCCAGATGCCTGCCACCGATACAGCTGGAATTGCACATCGTTTTTGTGGAAGTAACTTTTTGTAACTAAGGTGATAATCCTTAAATGATATACTGGGAAGCAGGGTAAAGTGGATAGAAGACGTGGATGTCCGTATTGGTAAATAAATCCGACAAATCAGTAACGTCTCAAAGTCTTCCAGGGTTTGGGGTTAAAACAGACACCAGAGAGAAAGAGACCAATAAGAAAGTTGGAGAAAGGAGAGAAACTCTTCATCTTTGTTTTCTTCGTTCTTGAGTGTAATAACAGATAAACAGATGATATAATAACTTATAATGATCATGATGATCGTGATAATGAGACAGATTCTCCATGTTTGGTCTTCTATTCTGTTCTCTATGTTTTGCTGAGCTCAGCTAATCATTTTTCCAACCCTGAGGTGGAGCTCTAACACACAGTTGCATTATGGGAGAGTGATTCTGTAGGAGGGTAAACACAAGACAGATTAGCTAAAGCAGTCCTTAGAATTTAGACAGTTGGTGAATTTGATTGAAATTCGATTGACACAAAAATTGGTCAAATGCAGCAGTTCCTTACAGGTTCTTACATTGAATTGGATGAGTCTTCTCTCCTGCAGATGCTGAAACAGAGTTCCACCGCCACTTGTAACCTTCTGGTGGCGCTGTATGACAAACAATGTCCCTCTAGTTTTTGTACGGCTCCCTTTACTTCACTTCTGAATTCAGAGTTGTCATACAGTTTAGCTCGTTCTCTCGCTTAGACCACCTTGTCTGTGTTCACCACGCGTAAACACAGGTGACTGAATTGCACAGTCGCACAGTTCAGATGGGTTGGAGAAAAGATGTCTGGGCCCTGTCATGGTCCTGGAAAAACATCTGTGTTCTGTGTGTGCACTCGTAGATATATCTTTCAATTTCTTTCTGTGTGTTTCTCTGTGTGCCTCAAACTAAGACCTGTCACTAACGCACACCACTGTCAGCCCCAGCATTATGTTGTTTTTATTTATTTGACCTAAGTTTTAACCTGGAGGCCTATCACATGTTGACAAGAGAATGCACCGAAAAAATAGAAAAGAAAAAAAAACTGCCTATTAGTGTCTTTCCAACCTCAGTGGAATGTCACAGACAAGTTTTTCACATCAATACACTTAAAATCAGAAAGCACACTAGGTATGTAGCTCCTGGTTGTGGTGTGTGTAACTGGGTTTTTGCGTGTGTGTGTGTGTGTGTACATGGGTGAGTGTGTTTCTGATAAATGTTTGTTTCTATGCTTGCTTTGCTTTCTATTCTTTATCTCCAGAAATCATTTTCAAATCTTAAAATGTTTTTGGTCAAACCATTGTTAACAATCTTCAACTCTGCGCGTTTGTGTGTGTGTGTGATGCCAGTAACCCCCTGAATGAAACATGCAAAGCCCCGAACATTCACCATCCATCTTTGTGTCTATGCTGCAGTGAAGTCCACTAACACGCTGATTAACTACACAAAGTCTTCAAAAAGCAATGTAAAGCCGCTACTGAGGAGAAAAAAAACAACTTTTTTTTAAGTACAAAAGATTAAAAAAAGGAAAAAATATCTAGTTCCAGAAATGCATGTGCTATGTGCATGCCACACCGTGGGTTAACAGTCATCTTCAGGACATAAAAGAAAAAGCAGATTAATGAATTCAGAGGAATAAAAAAAAGATATATAGATAGATGTTTTTAAAAAGCAACGTTTCCTTTTTTTCCTTCTATTTTTGAGAACAAAAAAGGTAAAAAAAATACAACAAAAAAATGTCTAAAGAATAAAAACACAAAAGAGACTTTGGTGAGAGTCAGTCTCGTTTGTTTCTTCTGTTACATGAGGTTGAGGCACAACACAACCATGTTCAGGACACCACAAAAAAGAACTGTTTTTAACGAAGAAAAAATATATATACGTACAAAGAAAAGAAAGTACAGTTCAGAAGATGGTGTATTCTCCCTTCTACTTTTTTTGTGGGGGTCAGGGGGTGCAGAAGCTAGCCAAATCTGATGTTGTACTCATTACAACTGGCTGTGCAATCTTTGACCTCCCACTCACTCCCTCTTTTTTCCCTCTCTCTAACTCCGTCTCTCACTCTTATCTGTCGCACTCTCAACCTGTCTCACTGCTATTTCTACCAGTGCATTTTGTAATTCCAAACAAAACTCTTCCTAAAGAATAAAATCCAGAGAGAATGCACACTGCTTTGCCTCATTTCTTCTCCACGGTATTGCTTTAATCTTTTTAACTGTGAGGGTGTGTATGGCTCATATTTTGGGCTAAAGATGCCCTGTGGAGTTTTCTTGTAAACAAACAAACAAAAGCTATGTTTGCATTTATTGTTACTCCCCAAAACGCAATGTATGAATCCTTGAGCTCGTACAAACATGGTGAATATATTTCCTTCCTCATAAAATATTTGCAATGCCATTATCTTCAACATTATGAAACGTGCATTGTTTACGTTTAATAGCTTGCAGTCTTGCATGCACTGACTGATCAGAACTGAAAAGACAACGGATAGTGAAAATCCGGAGGGACATCTGGCCATATTTCAAGGTAAAACAACATACTTCATGACTCATTAGCTACCTTTAATTTGAGCATTTGGGCTTCCCACCATGTGACGTCAGAGGGAAATGGCTGTCAGTCACGTGAATATGATGAATTAACTGTCCACCGGTGGAATAGTGTGAAACAATTGACAAGAATGTGTAAGACAAACCAAACACACTCACTCACACATAATACTTACTGTTCCATTTCACTACCGGAGATCAAAAACTTTAAATCTGCATTGATTTGTTTTGGCCACTTTAAGGCAGTAGAACAAGCTGTAACAACAACAGTGACTTCATCACATTTGATAGTTAGTAGTGATGGTGTTAACAAAGAGTTGACTGTTTACACAGACACAGAGTATCATTCATTTAGAGTCGTGTTTCTAATCACCTGGCAAATGTATGTCCAATATTCACTCTCTTTTTAGCTCTGTTACGCCAGCTCCTGACGGACATATTGGCTGCTAAATGCTCCACTATGAAAACCAGCCAGTCGCTAACATTATCTCTCTGCTGTTTGGTGTAGGGCAGGTGGCATGTGGGACGTCAGAGCTTTTGGCCTGAAAACAGCTGCCTGTTGTGGCCGGTAACAGGGCTGATGAGAGTGGTGAGAAAAATAAATACATTTGAAAGCTGTAAAGAGGGACTGCAAAGTTGGGCGATAGTTAATTGTGGGTTGGTTACTATGAGAGACAACTTTCACACTATACATAGTCATTTGATCCGTTGTTAGAATAAAAATATTGATTAGTGCGGCTGTAAGCTCACAAACCTACAGTGCTGATGAGGGAACAGTGATCTAAAGTCTACATCCCACCAGTTGCTCTGAGTGAATTCAGCACACAACCTTTTTTTTTTTTGCTGTTTCTGTGACGCTTGAATTCTATCAGGTTTGAAATATTATAAATATCCACTAGATGTTAGATAACTGTGTCTTATGCATACGCTAGTCATGCAGAGGACATGGATGTGTCAACAGTAAGTGCCTGAGTGGTCGGAGTAGACTTTCATGAGAAGGCCAACGAGTGTGTGTTTGTATAATATGTATGACGTGTGTGTGTTTTCACAGGCATGTCCAGACAGTTCCGGCCACTCCTCCCAACCCTGTGCACATAGACAGGCTGCTCTGGTTTCAGCCAGAAGAATAAGCAGCACAGTTCGGGGCCCCATGGTGGGCTCACACGGACACTCCACCCCCCACCACATTCCTTCCTTCTGTTTTCCTGGATTAGCCCCTTCCCCCCCCAAAAAAACTGGTGAATCCCTGTTGAAACCCCCTCCACAGTCTGCAGGGAAACTGCATTCCTAAACTTACAACCTACTTTAATAGCATAGTAAATAAAAAACAGTTTTATTTGATTACGCACATTTCTAAAACTTCGCTATAATTGCAGTAATTTTATATGGTGTGAGTTTTGTAAAAACTCTCTTTAGTTACTGGTGGTTCAGTGCAGAATGACCGTGCCACTGAAATCTCTATTAAAGATTCAGCTTTACTGCAGTTATCTGTAACCCAACACCCTTATTTTCCCTAAACAAGTAATCATTTATCAACTCCACAAATAATTGTTTTTCTTTTAACCTAACCCTTTGCACTGTAGTTGTCGAACCCGAACCAATGAGCACTGTCATCACAGCACTCTCATTAAAGCAAAGAGCCAGTGGACCCTGATTGTTCTCAGTGTTGGGCCAGTCAATGGCTTTACTGCCTCCCCCTTACTCTTTGGACCACAGAATCCTGAATTGTCCTTGCTTTTGTACTGCAAATCAGTGCAGGGGGTGTGAAGTTGTGGAGGGAAGGAAGTTTTTTTTTTTAAACACCCAAACCAGTTTCCTGTCATACTCAAAACACACCCACATACCACTTTCACAATGACTTTCTTTTTTTCTTTTTTATGACTAACACACTCAGGCCTCACTACTACCATGCTTCTACTCTCCCCTTGCAGTCAGACATGGCATAATTTATTATAAACAACACACGACTCAGAATTAAGTAGTATAAAAATGTTTAATAAATACTGAGGTAGTTGTAGTCATTGAATGTTTTACACATTTCACATCTTCTGTCACTGTGATCTCCATAACACAGTCTTAGAATGCAGCCTGCTTCATATGAACGTCCATAAAAACCAGCTCAAGGCCCCATCCAGATCGACCACTTCCTTGAGTTCTGCCTGTCGCCAGCTGAAGTCAGTCCCGATAGTGAGCTGGCCAACAACTAGGCTAGAAGTCACAGGGACTAGGCTACTACGCACCCGTGAGTCCTGTGACATACCCAGGTTGAGTGCCTCGGGACTGCACTGTCCTGCCTGTTTGCATCCAAAAACCCTTACACGGACCCCGCATGCAGGGCGCGTTCAGGCTCTCAGGCCGTGTCGAAAAGTTTCCTGCCTTTAAATCTGCACAGGGTCTCAACACGCTGCAATGGCTCTCTGTAGAGGGATGGGGGATGGGGGCGCTCCCAGTTCACTGCTGCAGATGACATAGTCCATCAAAACGGAACTTACAATGAGCTGTTGAGGGCAGGTCACCTGCTCAAGTTTTGCTTTCTTGCAAGGCAGAAAGTCCGGCTCGACGGCCGCTTTCCCCCGTCTTTTCCTTGAGTGCTGTGCCGGGCCAGTCGGGCACAGGTTCTCCTTGTTTCCTGCACCGGTACGCTTGAGTGCGTCGCGGCGCAACTCTTTGGTGGAAACCAAAACCTCCTTTTGGGGTAAAGTCCGAGGCTTTCCGGTGGCAGGAGAAGCGGGACCCTGGGGCTCCTGATGAGCGCCAGTGGACTCTGTGGTCATCTCAGCCGTGGAGTGTTGTTCACATCCTGATGGGACACTGTCTGTCGTCGCCTGGGCCTCGTGGTAGATGTCCCGGGCGGATTTCATCACTAGTGTCAGGAGGAGACTCCGGTGGAGACGGAGACCCCCTCGCTGAGTGCGGGAGCTGTACAGTTTCCCCAAAGCCACGACCATGATCCTCTTGGCCTCAGCGCTGACCTCCATGTCACAGCTTGTTTTGAAACTAGTCCTGGAAAAACAACCGGCGGGAAAAGGTTTGCGGATTCAGACTCTTCCCTGTGAGTTCACACACAGACACAATACAGACCGGGGTGCAGGACAAATACTTATCACCTCGTTGACGTCACTCATCCAGCGTCATCTGATATAGCCCCGCCCACTGGCCTCATACCCGGTCTGTTATTTCCAACAGCCCCGCAACAACTGGTTAGGCAGCTGTGGCTATTTTAGTCTGCCCCTGTGCTCTATGAAGATATGACTGTCTCACTGTTGAAATACAAACTACAAGCATAAAGAAAGCGTAACTCTGCCAACAGAACACATAGGAATGCACAACAGGCACCTATGGTGAGGTAAACCAACTACAACAAGCAATAAATCATAACAGTTGGGAGTATTTTGACATTTTGGGGAAATCTGTTTCCCCAGTTTCATTTAGCAAATAAGTTCAACCTGCCTGTAAAACTCATTTCTAGCCTATAGTTTCTATGTAGGCCTACAACACACATTACATACACAGGTTACCTCATGCATTCAGCTTTGAAGTTTGGACTTTGGACTTGCAGCCCCCCGAACCTTACAGCATTTTTCCAGAGCTATAGGCCAAACATGCGCCTGACTTTGCATTAGATAAAGGCTACACATCTAATTTGCCCCGACTCTGGTTTTGGTGACAAATGTGTTAGGCTGTTTCTTCAATAGCCAACGCTAAATTAGGCATTGCAATTGCAGTAACTGGTAGTAAAATGATTAATAATTGATTTCAACGGATCTTGGCTATTACTACCCCCAGCCCACCTAAATGTTGTTCAGAGTGCGCTTTTACATTCAAACTCTTGGTGCAGCTTTAAAGGGGGGTCTGACTGAATCAGCCCTGTCACATGCAAGTCAGTTGTTTTGCTAAAATACAAACGACGCCTGTTGTGCTTGTCGGGACACCATCAAGCATTGAACTTCATCATGTCAGCTAAGGACCCGACTTTCAAATAATCCAAATAATGAAAAAACATGTCAGGCTATACTAAATGTTTAAGGACGTGTTTTGCAATCATTAACTGACTACACATTGACCATATTGGCTATTGATTTGATAAGCAAAACCCGGAACAGAAAAGGTCTAATCTGTGAAAAGATATAGGCTATCTTGGTCTATGTTTAGTCTTTCTCACGCCACAGATGCATGCCACGGTTCTACTTATCTGGAACAGTCAGTAAAGCACAACAGACTCTGAGCTCTCCTCCAGTCTCACCCATCCCCCAAGTGTATTGCTTCCTTTTGAAAGAAGAAAAAAGAAAAGAAAAGAGAGGGAAGGGGAGGGAGGTGTAGCAGACAGATGCCCATATTAAGCACATCCTGCTCCTGTGGCAAACACGGAGGAAAACCCATGACGTGAGTGGGAGCCCTTGTTTCCTGTAGCCATTTAAAGTAACAGCAGTGGGGATTGCGTCAGGATCTGCTACTTCCCTCAGCCCATATTTGGGCAATGGAATCCATTCCTCCAGTTTTTATCCTAATCAGAAACTGCATAGTACTTCTATACTTCATTTAGCGTTAGAACTGGTTATATTGAATGTTACAACAATATGACAACATAAAACTATAAATTCTACTCTTGAATAGGTTGAAATTGTCTTGTCCCAGAAGATTTTAATTCTTATAGATAAACAGGAAAACAGAGAGCTTTTTCTCCCCAAGCTGCCCTGTGCTTCCAGAGGAATTTGTGGTATGCTGGTGATTGTTTCTGGTGCGGCTGCAGTTCAACAAAGCCATCAGTTGCAGAGGATCACAGGCTGACGTTTGCATTTTTAAAACAAAAAAATGCTTTTACTGTCATAAAAAAATCTACTTTTGTCTATGTGGTAGGAATGCATGGAAATTAGTGAAACATGTGAAACCATGTGAAAGGGAAAAAAGAAGCTAAATGAAATTCCTCTGTTGCATCCATCGTCAACCGCTTATCCTGCGTACAGGGTCGCGGGGGCCTGGAGCCAATCCCAGCTGACATCGGGCGAAAGGCGGGGTACACCCTGGACAGGTCGCCAGTCCATCGCAGGGCATGGACAAACAAACACTCACACTCACATCCCAACACAGGATGGTGGGAGGAAGCCAGAGCACCCGGAGAGAACCCACGGAGAACATGCAAACTCCACACAGAAAGGCCCACGAGCTTCTTTGTGTGAGGCGACAGTGCTAACCACTGTACCACTGTAATTTTCAGTTGATCGGCATGCCTCTTATATTAATACAGTATGATCTTGTTCGTGACCCAAAAGACAAAACATTTCCTTCTAACCCCCTACTGATGTTTTAAAACTCAGCACAATTTATGTTTAAGTCATCAGTAGAGGTGTAGAGAACACTCTTTGGGTTCACTTCCATTACATTTCAGTAATACATTGAAGATTGCCCTCCTGTGGTCACATTATGGAATTGAAGCAACATTGTGGAGACTGGAGCCCATTTAAAAGCAACAACACTTGCCTTGTAGCCCTGATTCACAGCCTGAAGCATTGATAAACTCTTAATTTTCTCTCCATTCATAACCCCCCTTTTACATCTTTTGGGCTGGCATTAGTTAATCATTTAATCAAATCTGTATCCAGTATCGTGTGTATCCTGCTTTTTACACAACTCAGGCAGTATATTGCCTTTCTGTGAGTGGGGCCCCACTTAAATTATTAAATAAATACAGCATTCCTCAGATGGCATCAACATCATGATTGTGCTTTTGCAAAATGTTCCAGCTTTTAGGATTCCCGAGATGCCTGTAAGTTAATCCTCATCTGGGGAATTATGTGCACCACTGCATTGGACTGTAGTGAATTCCTTTCCAAGATATTTTGCCTTAAATATATTAATCAATGTTGTTTTTTTTCACCAGGGAGCAGTAAAACATCACAACATGCAGACAGAAACGCAGCCAGTACATCTTATTAGAGCCTTATTTCAAGCCACAGAGACATTTTGTTCTAAAATTAAATGTTTAAATTTATTGCTAAATTTTCTGTTATTTTTCACTGGGTATACTGTTGCGTTTATGAAGTTTTTATTGTACAGCTTCCTGATGCTGCTTCGTAACGGAAAACAGCTCAGATTTAACCGTCAATTAAATGTGCAAGCAGTAAAAACAAAATATGCAAAAAGAGGCTTATCCTTAGAGCAGAATGGCGGCACTATAAACAAGCATTTTAACATTACAGTACAGAGTCAGTTGATTAAATGTTGATATCAAAAATATAGATTGATGCGGATTTGAAGCTTCCATTAGCCTACTGTACAGTTTGTAATTGCAGCGACATAGTTAACAGCTGGCAAGCTGGCCAAAAGTGGACATTTCGGTGAGTTGTACAGTAGGCTATAGCTCTGTCTCATCGGGTGGAGAAATTCACCACTGCACTGCTTTGAGTAAAATGTATGCACATGTAAAAAAATTTTAGCCTTTGTCCTTCAGCATCAATTAAGCATTACAAGCAACAGACTTACGTTTGAACTGTCGAGCTGGTTAAGTTTAATGCTGCATGTGCAGTACGATCCACCCGATGTCCTGCAGTCAGTTGTCTCGTCAGCCATCAACCACTGGGTGGTGCACTAACAAGGGAAACTAAACATAGTTGATTCTGCTTAAGGAGCTCCTACATGCAAAGAAAAGGAGGAGAGTGTCAATGGTTTATCTCACTGGTTCACAAACTTTTTCAACTCAAGACCCGAAAGAGAAATCTGGTGTCTTCCTGGGACCCAAATTTACAAAAACACATCTACATTTACAAACTACGATTAAAGGGCAAAACAAACCATGTATATAAAATATATTCATTTTGTTATTCAAGTAAACAATAACAACAATGTCTATTCTCCTTTCTGTGTTGAAGTTTTCAACCAGCTGGGCTCATGCTGAGCATGTTTCTAAATTGGTTTTTCAGCTATGCTAGAGTCAGAAAGCCAGATTCACACAAGTATGTTGTGCCATATTGAATGAACACATCTTGAAGGATTCTTATTTACAAAGAAAAAAATGTTTGGACTTTCCCAGAGACAGTGAATGTTTTGTTTATAGATACCTGTCCAATTTATTAATTTTAAAACCCTCAGAGCACTTCCCCACATACTACACATTGAAGTATCTCCTCTCCATTCTGAATTGCTTTGGTGAAGCCAACATTAATAAACTCATCCTTGTACTTTAGTTAGATATCATAGGATCAAGAGTGACAGATGACAGACTACAGACATATAAATTCTGTATGAATGTGGACAAAAGATCAGGTTAGGAAGAAGAGAGGGAGAAAACCTCCCACAGCATCTGAGCTGAACAGACAAGTGTAGCAGAAAATAACATACATTCACATATTTACATATGGTAACTATGGTAATTTTAATTAGCGGCCCAATAAAAAGGAGTTTCCTACCCATTTTGGGTCCCAACCCTAAGTTTGGCAAATGTGTTTATCTCATTCGGGGTCGATATTCAAAAGACTGAAGCGCATCATTCTGAATTTGCCAATACTAAACCCCATTTCATTTATCTTAATTGAAAGTGGAGTTGTGTCATTTTGTTGCGTTTCCTCTATTATAGCGTAGAATATGAAACATACCAGTGAATATTGGCCTCATGACCCATTATGTAAAGCACTGTATACCAAGTGTGAAAGCAAAACTACAGCCAAATGAAGGCAGAAACAACTGTGTGGGATGATATGTTCGTGAAGCATGAAAGAAGCCGGTCATACATGGCATCCTCCAGGTGTACGGAAGTGTACGTGAAGAGGAACATTCGAGAATGAGCACGTATGTTCAAACTTTATCTGTTGATTTATGAAAATTGTTTACTTACAGTAAATAAAACCATTTCACAGTGAAAAGCACTTCCCAACAGAATTATACTTAAAACTGGCTTCTTAGTTATAAGTTATAGATATAGCTGTAAATTAAATAAGCATATAAATTATATTTGAAGGTGTTTTCCTGGCAATAGTCAAATTGATATTTCTTTATCATATTATGGTTTCAGCAAATGAAATATACATTGCAGTGTCACATATGAAAAGTACCACAATGAGCATGAGCCATGGAGCATGCAGTGTTAGGAGTTGGGGTGGCTGAGCTCATTGCTTATCGTCTACTCATTATGTCAGTTCTCATCTCAGCCACATGTTTGAGGTTTGTATTAAAAAACAACCAGCCAACCAACAAAGCAGCTCAACAGTAACGATACCAGTAAAAAAAATTAAGAGTCAGAGAGAAATTGTTACAAATCTTTTATTAAGATATTCATTATTTAATCCATTTTGACATTTTCTCTATGATTTGTATTTATTTATTTTACAGTCGTTAATGTGCAATTACCTTTGATAATGTTGGGTCACAGTTACAGGGCTTTCACAAAGTTATTGGCACTTGGAACACAGAAAGAATAGGATGAGCATTACAGGATGTCCACTGGCGCTACAGGGTTACAGAGGGCAAGGAGCAGGGGAAAGACATGGGCAGACCAATTACTGTACAGGTTGTGAAGAAGCGCCGTTTCTGGGTAAATATATACCTCATGCTGCGAGTGCACAACAAACAATCTGACCTCTATATGTGCGTCTATATATAATATACAGTATTTATCTATACATGTGTATAATCGTATTTATATATGTACTGTTTAGTGACAAAAGGTTCCCCATGCCATGCCACACCTTATCCATTCAAGTGTGTAGGTCTACATGTTTTATGAAGTGTAAACACGTGTTGAAAGTACAGAAATGACAGTTTGCTTAGAAAGTATTGAGAAAAAAAAAAGAAGAAGCATGAAATCTTTCTATTCTCAAATGCACACAAAGTAAAACACAACCACACTCACACACCTCTTGCACATAAAGCACAGTGGAAGTAGTGGTGAGTGAGGGACTTTTTGAACGTTTACTAGAGTTGGCGCTGAAAGCTAACGATGGGTAAAACCCCTGACACATACCATAACCTCAGTTATTTCTACTTAACTTGTGCAGCTGATCACAACACACGCCCTAAACCAGTGTTTTTAAGAAAGGCTCATGAGCGCAAACGTACGGTATTCTGACTGGGTCAATGGTGCAGTGTGGATATTTCCGTATCTGGGCTGAGCTGCGGTGTTGTGAAAACAGACTAACATGGATTCCTTAGAATCAGTGCTGATTCACTGGTGATATTTCAGCTCTAGTCAGTGACTCAGTACAATAAAGTACAAGTTATTCACAGCAGGTCACTGTGTGACATGGTAACTGTAAGAAACTTATTTGAGCCCTAGTTGTTTCTAGGTTTAAAATCTTTATTTTCCTGTTCTATTTTTGTTTTCTATGGGAGACTTGTGAGGGGCACAACCAAAAACAGTCCTGTAATCATGGAACTAAATTCAGACATTTGAACAATAATTTGGCTGTTGTCATACCTGGTTTTATTTCTTTAGGCAGGAACATTGACAGATTTAGCAGACATTATGCTAAATAAGATATTGTCCCCAGAACTGCCTACATAAAATTTAGAGGTTCTAGTGATGGGACTTGAATGCTTTTCTCTTGGTCCTTCAACTCTGTACATAACGCAATTATCTTTTGTTGACTTTGATATATTTCAAATGAGAAACGTACAACATCAAGTGATATCCCACCAAACTATTTAAAGGGATTATGGTAACTTAAATACACCTGGCAGAGGCTTCTCAAGTACTGTCAAAACTGAAAAAAAATGTTGGCGAAAAACATGACGATGTCATTTGAGTTGTGCTGAACTTCTGTAAACTTATCCCAGTGAAAACTAAGCAAATTAAACATACATCTTACGTTTCAGATTTATCTACCTCAAACCACTTTTTTATCTCTCGCTGAAACACATAAATAAACTTGTGGAAGTGAAACTTGACACCAGCTGCATGAAAGACAGGAAGCACAACAGTGTTTTCTGAGAATGGAGAATAAAGATACTCGAGAGGTAAGTGGGGGAGGGGCGGTCATGTGGCATCTACAGTCGAATGGTACTGAGGTTTTGTTGTTATTAACCTTAACCTGGAATACTTACGAGGTACTGCATTTTTGTTCTGTCCATATATACTCAAGTCAAACCATTTAAGTAAACTTGTCCTTGTATTTAAATCAATAATGAAAATAGGTTGAGCTATATATATCATGTCTCTAGGTATTTCTTTCAATAAGATTGACTCAACTGCCTTGAATAAGAAGCATTGATTCTTTCCCGGTTTTTACACTGTACCTGTCTTCAGGGAAAAAAATAGAACCTTTTTAGAAATGCCTTTCCAGAAGGAGAAAGTAATCAGTCGCATTTCAGGTTAGGAACACATTTCTAAGTCACACCAAGACCTCTTTCATTAATATCCATCTGCAATAGGAATAATCCCGTACTGACCTCTGATCTACAGACATTCGTTCAAAAAGCTTCAAGCAAACACAAACTTTCACATAAAAAAAAAAAAAAAAGGTCAGTTGTTGACATTTCATAATCAGATGCATCCAGCAACAGAAAGGAAGAACACTTGGGATTCAACTCAACAGTCTTCTTGATTATTTACAGTAGGAGTTTGTGCCACTTCTAAAACTAAAAACACAGGCAGTCATGGGGAAAAAAAGGACAAATTAAAGGAGTTCAGTTGCTACACAACATTTCTCAAAAGGGTGCATGAACCACTGGTTCTTTTCATTAAGGTGCAGAAACCTCCATTCTAGCTCTCATGGAAGGTGCAAAATTAAAGACGTGGTGCATTAGATACATGAATAAACCACATACCAAAAGATACAGCAGCGCAATACACAGTCTGTTCACACACACTGATAGTACCATAAAATTTGTTTCAAGCAATATTGCCTCTTCTTGGCATCACTGTACCCACCAGGATTCTGCTTAATGATTTCAATTTAAAAAGGCACGTTCCAATATTCCATAATTATTTCCTTTGACTTTTGCATTGGCACATAAATGTCAGTAGCTTTTTTTTCCTTTTCTTCTTTTCAATAATGTCCGTACAAAGAAACTAGCTGAGTTGTCAGATCAATATAACCTTTATATATTTGTACAAGTACTCTTCAAAATTGTGGGCCAATGCTTTATCGAGGGAGGGAAACGTTGCAGGTTCACAACCTAACAAGAAATGGTTATCATAGACAACAGTCAAGCCAGCTGAATCAGTCTTATTATTCCTTTTAAGCTAGTGAACAGAAGATGAAATGCTTCAAATTTAGCAGTTCGACTGCCCATTCCATCACTCCGCACTGTCAAATAAAGATAAAAATAAATGAATACGGGTCCTATGATAAGACTACTTTATTATACTCCTCTTTTTTTTCTGCAAAAATAGCACTTTTCCTTATTTGACAAGACCTCTTTCAATAAAACATGAAGATCGAGATTTTAAAACAATCCCTCTCACTCTCTTTGCTCACACCCTTCTAGGCATGGGCACAGGTATAAATATAGTTTGTCCTCTAAAAATATGACCATCTTTGATCACTTGTTGCCCTTAAATCTTCTTTATAATCATCTCAATATAAAGCTTCCCCCTTCTCTCGCTGGATCACTTTTCAGTTTGTAGACGGAGAAACATGCTTAAAACGCTGAAAACAGAAAGATTAGATAATTATTTCTATAGGACACTGCACAGTGAAACACTCAGGTGAGATTCTCTGGTCTCAAGGAAGGCGACGTGGGGTGAAGAATACTTGCAGGGTGATGAGTGGAAGGTGCAAGGGGAGGAAGAACAGGTAGTGTTAATTATTGTAGCTATTTTTGAAATTTCGTTCAGTTTCCAAGCCTGGAACACAAGTTGTCAGGGTTGCATAGAGAAAAATGCCACTGACACTTAACATTCAATATACCTGCCGCCTCTACTCCTAGCCTGTCCGTCCAGCCGTCCCTCACTCCCCAGGCTGCACTTGGGAACCCCCCCCCCCAACACCTGTATTTCAGGGAATGTATTTCATATGAAACAGTGGATGCGCTTACACACCATAAAAAGACAAGGGGAGGCAGAGGGCACTTCGGAGAAAACTAAATACCCTCTTCCTCTCTCCCTTTCCTCAACTAACTCCGTTGTACAGTCAGAAAAGCAAAAATTTAAGTTGTCCTGGTTACGTCAGGGTAACAACAACTGTTCACCCCTAGCAGTGTAGTATAGACAGTCAGAAGTGAGAGATCAGCGTGGGCCAAAGAGTGAGGAGGCAAGCAGAACTGGGGAATACTGGTATGTGTGTCACCAAATTTCAACCACCCCCCCCAACACAGTGTTCAAAATAACGGTCCTCCGTCCCCGCCTACACCTGATAACGATTCACCTGAAGAGCCACCCGACTCCATGCCAGCACTGCCGGTGGCCTCTAGAGAGGCGGGGTCGAACGGCGGATCCGCCCCCAGGGTCTCATCCTCCATCTTGACGCCGTCGGGAAGGAAAGCGGTGTAGGCGTCGCTCTCAGCCATCAGCAGCTTCAGCTTGGGGATCCAGCTCTTGCGGACCACACGCCGGGCGTTGGTGCACATGTCCGCTGCGATGGCATTCATCTCGCTCTCTTTGAAGCTGGTGGCGAAGTTCTGGCAATAAACTGACATGGGAAAAGAAAACATAGTTAGTGCAGCACACATAACTTAATGTGGAGAATGTTATTTGTGGTACTCACTAATTCTGTACTTTATAAAACTCGGGTTCTGGCATAAATTAACCTACTTTAAAAAAAAGAAAAAAGGTGCATGGAGACCAACCAGTCTGAGTTTCAAACCGCCTCCTCCTCACACTGCAAAACTTGCAGTATTGATACTGCATCTTGTTAATTTTTCCCATACATGTAAAGCCCTCTACCATCTAAATTACATCAAATGTTCTACATTCATACACACGCTTCAGTTGATGTTGGTAAATACTGTAAAAACATCTTAGTTTTACAAGGGCAAATTTCAAAAAGAGTAGAGTTAATATTTGTAGGACTCCTGCAGACTCATACAGGCCCTGACGCTGAATTGTAAATGGAAATATTAAATGGGGCAGCTCATTTCACTAATGAGACGTAGGGAAATTTATCTATCTTTATAATGCTAGCCCACACTTCACTGAGCCATCCAAGGAGGTAACCCCAACTGTCTTTATAAAATAAGCCTGGTTATATGTACACACTACAGTCATTTCTTTAGCACATGACATTCAGTTTCACAGTAAATGTTGCTATCTAGTGGTCACTGAGAGTTATTACCTAATGCTAATCATAAGGGTGCAGTAAGTAGGAAAAAAAATCACCCATTTGCACATTCATCCAAAAGTACCAAATCATTCAATTTAGGACAACTTAGCTTAACAATATGTACAGTCAATATGTTTCTGTACAGTATGAATGCATGTACATTCCCCTCCGTCTGTGCCCAACATCACAAGCAAATTGCTTGCATTCTTGTGGGCAAACACCCACAGACAGAAAAACATGTACGCTCACATTTGACCGCATGCAGAACTCTGTTGTCCAGGGGCTTGCGGCTCGGGTCATTGGTGGACGAGCGGATGCCTGTTCCACAGCTGTTGGCCAGAGTATTCCTGATGCATCAAAATGAGAATGAGTTTTGCAGAACGCAGAACAGAGGAAAACAAAAATAGTTGTTATACCCCTCCTACGCCAGCAGATTAAAAGAAAAAAATAAACCCGCATTCATTTCTATATTAAAACGAAGCTTTTGCTAACTTTACATGAAACACTTGCGCAAATAGACCCAGACACACAGGCAGAAGGAACAAACCTGTCAAAGAAGGCAGCCAGCAGCCTCCTCAGCAGCACCTTGTGTCTGGTCCCTGCGCTCACATGACAGTTCATTAGCTGGGCTCGTGATATATACACAGAAGTACCTGCAAAGAATTGCACATGCAAAGAATATCAACAAACAAATGAACCGCCAAGAGCCATCAGTACTTTTCAACATTTACGACTCATTTATTGTGACACATTTAACCTGTTCAAAGTTCAGATTTTGTGGGTCATATACAGGAATGATGAAGTCAGGATCTTCACTTTGATTCACTGGAATGTAGTATTTGTTTATCTAGTGACAACTCGGATTCATAGCAAACATTACAAAGAGAGAGGAGGCTGTGCTTTTAGTTACATGTCACGGCTTAGAGTTTGCTTTTGCCTCTTTGCCACCTTTTCATGTCTTCATAATAACAACAATAATAATAATAAGTACAGTTTATTACTTCTAATATTGCTATGGTATGCGTAATACCATTGTTTTTTGCATATTTTTTATTTTACTACTAATCTACCCTACAATACTAGCTTGGTGTATGTTTCCTCCCTCCTTTTCTTTCTTTCTGTTTCTCTCAGTCACACACACTATACTGGTATAAAAGGTATGTAACCTGGCCCGTAAGGTAACAGACATTGTCACAGGATGTCCTTGACATAAACACAGACAAGTCGAATGTGCAGGACTGCCACATAACCTAAATGCCAATGCCAAGCACAGTCATTTGAGGACAGCTTCCTCTAAATATGTGTATACATAAAGTATTAAGTGCCATTGTCCTTGTCCTGTGGAGATCCTTTGAATCAACTAACATTGGCATATTGCTGCATGATTATTTTAGTGTGTCCTTCTATAATATTGATATATGTGTATCTTCCAAATGTTTAAAGATTTTAACTCCTGTAAAACACAATTCCGTCTTTTGCAAACATACCTGAGACTAACTCTAGTTTCTCAGCAGGGTCTCCTTCCTCGTACAGTTTGGGATGACAGCGGTTGCCTATCTGAGCGACGAGTTCTGCGGGGAGACATGTAAGGTCTCTGCCTCGCATCCGACCCCGTGTCTCTGTGTGATCTGGTAGAGCCTCAACGCGCTCGCCAGAAGCTGGAGAAACACAATACTGCAAAATTAGAATAAAACCACATCACTTTAACACACAGAGAAAATAGAGTGCACAGTCCAATGTCTGCTAAAACCAGAAATACATCAGATTATTATTTAATCGATAAAAATAAAATAGGAAATCTCAGCAGATGGTCTTTTACTTAAGATATAAGCGGGCGTTCTAAATGACACATTTTCTCTGTCTTGCAGGTGCGTTTACAGATACTGTTCTGTCTCAATTTCATTACCTGCAGCTCCCATGTTGAGCATGCTGTACATGGTATACATGTTGCAGATTTGCCTATACTGCTCTTCAGCACATTCATCTGCCCCCTCTTCCTCTTCTTCATCATCATGGTAGCTGATGGGTGAGTCACTGGCGTAGGTACTTAGGGTGCCAGGGCTGGCGCCCTCTGACATGCCGAGACCTGCTGCAGAGCTGCCATTGGTGCCGACACTGGCCGCCATGCCCGCCAGGCCGGTTGCAGTGGCACCCATACCCATGGCCAGTCCGAGGGCTCCGGGGCTCTGAATGGCACTGCTCCGCACCGACTCCTGGGAATAACGGGCTGCCTTCCTGGACCCCCCTCCTCCCCCCGAGCCGCCTCCACCTCCGTCTCGGTTGCTGCCACCCTCCCACAGCCGCTTGGCTACAGGAGTGCAGACCACAGAGTAAGGAGTTGCGGCTTCCGGCTGGCTAGCTGGCTGCTCTGCCTTCACTCGTGATACAAGAGAGAGCGGCGTCAGGCAGGAGGCAGGCCGGGCTGTACTGTTACTGGTCTGCGTTACAGGGCTCTGGGGCTCAGAAGGTGGGGCTTCCTCAGCGTGAAGGCCCTGGGAGTCACAGCTGGGGGAGGAGACCTAGAAAGGAATGTATACATCAACTTTGTGCCAGCATACAGGAAAACTCTTATGTACCAACAGATGTGATTTTGCCATTTGTCGACCGAAGGATGGACGACTAGACATGTCAACAACCACTGGCCAGATTCTACTAACCCTATGTAGAACCATCACTATAATTATACTTCCACCTAGACTTTGGCCAGTGACAAGGTTTCAATAACTACAGTATAGATTGGCCTTAAACGCTCCCCTGCAGATGAACCCTTTCAATTTTTACCAAAGTGGTTGGCCAATTCTGAAATGGAGCAGACACTTGATTTTAAAACAGTCAATTCATCCAGATAATCATCCAAAATAATGTTAATTTTGTTATAGTTTTCTTTTGGTTTGACCCGTTTTGGGGTCTCTGTGACTGAGACTTTTGCTGCCACCTTAACACAACTGACATAAATGCCATTTGGTTTGTGTGTTTGTTGTGCTCAAAGAAAACTCTTTCCCCTTTTTCAGATTTATGTCCCAGCTACCTTGTTACTTGCTTTGATGAGTTTCTGCTAGGGCTGGGCAATAAAACATTTTTAAAATTGTTCAATAAATGTTGGATTTAATTCATCATAAACAAACTAGTACTTAATTCTATTTTATTTTAAGATATTAATTTTGTTGAGGAAAAGGGACTGAAAACAAGATTTTACTTCATTTTACTCATGAATATTTGTTGAAAAGTTGCTTTGAATGTTCTACCTCAGATTTTTTAAGTTGTCCACTGTTTGGCAAGTGTTTGTCATGTTCTGATAATAAAGCATAGTTTAAAACCACACTTAACCATCTGGTTTCTTCAACTTTCAAAATCAGCCTTTAAACTTGAAAGAAATAATGATTTGACATTTATCGTGATAATTATTGATATTGAATGATATGAAATGTTTTATCGCGATAACATTTTTGGCCATATTGCCTCGCCATAGTTTCTACTGAAAAGTATATCAGCTTTACCTTGAGGAAGAATTCGGTGCCTTTTTCCATGATCTGTTGGATCTGCAGGAAGCCGGCGGTATACATGAGGAGAAACTGGTCCCCCACCGTCATGCTGAGACGGCCTGTGTAGCAGAAAGCCAAAATCTGCTGGAAGCTCTGGGGTTGCACAGCCGAGGGAAGCTCAACTACCGTTGGGCTCGTTTCATTGCTGCTACCACCTCCACTATTGCTGCTGCTGCTGAAAAGGTCCCGGAAATAAGAACTGCTAGCAGCCAGCACAGCTCGATGGGCCTAAGACAAAAGCAGATAAGTAAAGAATTACAACCTTTGAGAGTAGTGCTGATTTCGAATTTTAAGTGTAAGATTTCAGATTTGAAAAATTTAATTGTCTTTCTCACTTAATGATATAAAATCAGAGAGACAATTTCTGAATTTAATTCTGAATTTTAAAACATCTTAGGTCAGACCTTCTAAGTAATGGGCTTGTCATGAATGAACCCAGTGCAGTGTTCTTTGAGACAGAGTTGCAAGATATTCTTATAAACTAATGTAAACAGACTTTTTAGATATAATTTAAATTTGCCTATAGTACAAACTGAGTTTGGATACCAAAACTAAAACCGGACTTTGTTGAATGCCTTATTTAGCTTACTTTTTAAATTTAACAAAGCCAAACCTTTCAAATAAAGCATGTTAAATGCTGTCTCCACATGAACAGCTGCACAAGAACTTTGTCAAAATAAACAGTCTTGTGAAAAATGTAATCAGGCAAAGACTAAGATTGTAACTATAAAGAAACATTTGGTGCCAACAATTGGTGAATTGAATTCAGCCAGTATTGAAGTATTCTGGGTTCTGTGCTCAGCGATGTATTTCTTTATGTATTCATTTATTTATTAGGTCTTATAATATGATACCTAAAATAGAGATGGAGTTCTCCCATTGTTCCTTTAAGGAAAAAAATGGGCCGCTCTCTTACTGTTGGGCATTGCAATTGGGGGCCCTCAAAAAAAAAGTTTACAAAAAGAAATCTTTAACCTGTGTCCTTTACAGAAGAAATGTTCAATTATATGCCATTAAGGTTGTCCAGTAAGACTACAACAGGGGATTTAAGTAATCTAAACCTTCACCTAGTGTAGTAAGTCACTGTAAGTGAAACAGCTTACTGTCAAAGTATATAATCATTTCATGTTGGACAATGCACTGTCCAATGCAACTTAAAAAAAAAAACTTACAAATTAAACCTCACCATCCTTGTTTACACCCAAACCTTAACTTCTCTAAATTTAGCCTCGGCTTTCAATATAAGTATAATTCCCATTATGAAAACAGTAATGACTTTTTGTCTCGTCAGTACCTTGAAGGCATGGCCCTTGACCACCACAGAGACATCGCAGTAGAGGCCCTGCAGCCGCTGCTCATTCAGACACTCTAAAACATTGTTGCCAAAGTTTGGGATCGCCATCTGGAGGGTCTGGGCCATGGTGCGCCGACGCACACCACCAAAGGGTCTTGGTGGGAAAGAAAGAGAGAAATTACACAATTAGAAGGACTTGCCCCATCCACACATAAACTCTGCACAAAAAACTGGTTATTATAGGTTCAACTGCACTTTGAAGTATCAAGCCGACTGTTTAGATCTTTCTGTCATAATTCAGTGTCATACACATTACTCCAAAACAGGGTTTTGATTGTCGTATTGGATTTACACTGGATATTTGTTTTACTTGGGCAACTATTTAGTAATCCCGCACAGCTTGTGCAGCCAGATCCCCATCTTGTAACTAAAAACTAAAAACGTGGGTCAGAAAAAAAAGCAGGACTGTCATTAGACTTTTAATTAATGCAACATTGACAAGAACTTGTTACCCCCAGCAACCCATGTTTACAGAGACAATTGGTTTCAACCTACCACTAACTATACAGTTAGGTCAGGATTTCCAAAAGACTCATCTGTTATCCTGTGTTTACCCTTTCAAACAGAGGTTTCACTGCTTTACCGAGCAGGGCTCTGATCCCAACTTGGGCAGACCATTTCACAACAATGACAAAACTGTTTTATCCTGTGCTGTTTCTTCGGCGTGAGGAGGCCATCAGCAGGCAATGTGATGAGGGGGTGTAATGTAACAAGCCTATGTTAAAAGACAGCTCTCAAAGAGAACAGCCCTAAAACAAAAACGGTGAGGAATGTCAAGACTCTGACATTACTGGACACAGTAAAATGGCTGACAGTCTTTCATTGGGACAAAGTAATACCAGACACTAAACCTAATGGAAGTCTATTTTTTATTACGACTAGGGCAAAGTAAACGTGAATGTCTCTATTCTAGAGAAAAGTAGTCCTGAATAAGATTTATATCCCTTGGCATATCCAGCTGACATAGGCCACAAATATTTCTTCACACAGTCCTACTGAAGGCTTTTGGCAGGCTCTCAGGACGTTGATTTTTTTAAACAAAGTTTCATTGAAGCTTCCGTGGCTAATCTACATTGCATTAATCCTATACGTCACTTCAGCCTTGCAGTACTTGTTATTGCCAGGAGCAGGCTAAGTGAAAGGCTTTTTATTTTCTGTCTTCTATGAGCTATAAAACTTGGTGTCCTTGGATAACTGGGTCATGTTCTGTTATTCTATGTGCAAAAGTGTGTGGCCTAAATAAACACCACATAGCATGTTTCCATTCACTTCTCTAAACAGTCAAAGGCAAACACACGCCCTTTGCCCTGCACCCTCTTGAAGATGCCTATATTATCCATGTCAATCTTAAATTAAAGTGAACCCAAGTTCCCCTAGCTGTGAAAATCTATGCTGTGTGCAGGCTACGTTACTGCTTGATTCTGTAAGACAGCTTTGTATTCAGGGGCAGGATATGTAATGACACATTACAGATATTGTACCAGATATGTCCTTATCTGTTTTAGAATGCATTGTTTAACAGAAGAGCATGGGAGAGAATCTACATTTCAGTACTTCACATGTATATAAGGATTATACCCTCTGTGCCCCCAACCATCATATAACCTCCACAGTAACAACTAACAATAAAACAGATCCACTGATAAACCCACGTGGCATTTCACTGAACATAAACCTTTACTTAAAGCAGAACACCAGTCATAGTATTTTCACCTATATACATAGAATCATAATAAGAAAATAAGATATACTTTATTTATTTAAGAAAGAGCTTTATTGCCAAGTAGTATTTTACACATAGCAGGAATTTGCTATGGCGATATACAGGCCTGCACTGCACAAACGTGTGCATGCATAGCCTAGACAAAGCTACTTTTCACACGGTTTACCACTTAAAAGTGTTGCATGAATGCATGCTGCACACACACAAACACACACACACACACACACACACACACACACACTGATTCATACCAAACAAAGACAATCTCTGATACTGTGAGAACAAACTGATGGAAGCCCACCCTGTGAGAGGCATACAACCAACTTTGGTGTGACTGACTGATGAGGGCTGGAGTGAGCCGCCCCATCATATCCAAAGCCTTTCATTTGGGACCTAGCCAAGCTCCAGGGTAAAGAGAAATGCTCTCTTTGTCTCTGTCTCACTCAAGCTCCCTCTCCCTCATACTAAAACACAGATGCGCACACACAAACTCAAACAAACCCACAAAAGGCACACTGAGTCACACACAGACATTAGACAATACTGCTTGTTTACAGTTTGGCGAGCCGCAGTAAGCACACATGCGTGCACATAAAGACACACAAACACGGGGCTGAGAGCAGGGAGTGTTTGCACAGTTTGCTCTGACAGTGAGGGAGAATGTGACTATGTGTATGTGTGTGTGCGTGCATGTGTGTGCATGTGTGCCTTTATGCACCAAGGAGGGGCAGTGAGGCCTGCAAAGATGAGAGGGATCATCTCAGGTCCTTATTCCATTAAATATATAGAGCGAAGCATTATGAACGCACAGAATTCACCCGAACTCACCCTGTGGCTTACATCTCATACCAAACCAGCCTGGTGAGGAAAGTAGGTCAAACATACTCACAACATACTTAAGACCTTAGACTTAAGCTTTAAGAATGTTTTTGCCTGAACTCAAATGGTTTATGTGATGTTATGATGGGACAGCTGTCAACATATTTTGAAATTTACACTGCCTGACTCCTACTTTGCAGTTTATCCAGTTCTACAACAGCATGGGCTTTTATATTCCTATGTGAGTGATTACTGTGGAGTCATTGGGGCAGCTGGCACACAATGAATTCCCTCTATAGGCATTTCCTGGTTCTCACGTGCATGGCTATGCTACTCCTATCAAGTCAAGACATCCATACAGGCCGGATTCATGATTATTCTTATACAACAGGGAGACCTTGAATATCAAGCAGCACACACACATCAAAAGCTTGTAAACTTCTTCACTCCTTATTACTTGTACCCGTGCGTACCCTAGAGGTGTCCCCGATTACACTCTGTCCCTGTTCAGAAGTGTGAAACAGGATCTAGGTTGCCGGATAATGGGGAACAGGTAAAGGAGCTCCTTAACACACCGGGGTGACCGCGCCGTGTGCCAGTCTACCCACCGGGAGCGCTCCACTGTCTGCTGGCACCGGCGACGGGAGGGGGACGACACGGGATGGCAGAAAGCCCCGGAGATACCCGGGTGAGGGCGACGGTGTGTTACTGTTTACGTGCCGCCAAATGGCATTCAAGTATATAAATCCAAATCATCTTCAGCACGCAAAAGCGGTTGTCATTTGTCCCCGTTTTCCCTTGTGGCTGACAGCGCTGAAATGTTTGACGTCCTCTCCCATCCGCAGCGGGCCTATAGAGGTGGCTAATGGCTAAGCTAACACCACTGTTAAATATTTTGGGTTCGCCCCGGCGCACCATCCACCTCACGCACACTCAGCCCAGCTGCACAATGTCAAGCATTTCCGCGATGGTCCACGCTCAAAAGATAAACAAGACACTTACTGCCTGTGCGGACGAGGTAGCCGTGCTGCTGCGACGCCGGTTGTCAAGCCCAAATGTTGCTTATTTAAATATTTTGGTGATGGGGGAAATCGCTCCCCCTGCCATTCTCCATTCTACCGACATCAACAGGTCATCCCAGGACACGCAGCAGCTGAGGGCGAGCCAGACGGAACCAGTGCGGCACGGAGCGGGGGGTGGGAGCACAACAAGGCACAATTCTTTACAACCGGAGCTGGAGTGCCAAAAAAAAAAAAAAACTGCCGTCGCATTTTCGCATATTAGAGAGAAGAGCTCCGTGAAATTAACCATTTAACTCCGCTGGCATGCTGATCATAGTATAAAGCTACATGTCACTGTTTTTCTAACACTGGATTAGGCAAAAAAAAGTTTAGGACTCTGCAAACCTGAACCCATCCCCTACGTCGCACACTTGTCCCAAACTTTAATGGTCCCGTATCTGCTGGACCGTTCATCATCAACCCAAATCCACGGCGTTTAGGACGCCAGCACGCCTCCCTTTCCCTCTCTGCCGTCGCCGGTGAATCCTGAGACGACCCCGGCGGGGCGCCTCACACAACGGCAGACAACACACTCACCCCCTAGCAGGGAAGCTGATGCAGAGCGTCGGTTCAAAGGAGGAGAAGCAGCGCTCTCTCTCTCTCGTACTCCCCGCTTTTCCTCGCTCCAGGCAGCCATTCAGTGGGAGCGAAGCGCCGATAGCAGAGCCATCGAGGGCGGCGCAGTATCCCAGGGGATTGCGGAACACAGAGCCACTGATCGCACAGAGCAGGCGAGGAGGGAGGCAAGCATGACGCGCTCGTCATTCAATCGCATGATCATTTCGAGCGCAGCCTCGCAAATTTGGGGAGAGCTGGCGTGCACTGTTTGCGCATTGGCACAGCAGCAGCCTGCAAGGAGAAACCGTATTTCACTCTCTCCTCCCTCTCTCTCTATCCGCATATGAGCGATAGAATTGGGAAAAGTAGGTCGTGTGTGTGCACTTGAGTGAACTCCGCGCGCGCATATAAAGTAGCGATAAAGCCGCGCCCTTGTGGGCTGTAAACAAGTGAAACCTTACGTGCAGAACGGTGTGATTATGACACCTATCTCACCTACACATTCACCTGTGTTCAACGGACACACAGTTGCCTGGAAGCCATGCAGTATAACGCATAGGTCATATCTGCTCCAATTCAAAAATATGTAGCATTATAGGCCTTTTATGTGCATTAATATCCATTCTGTGCATCCATTGCATGCAATTATTCACGTGGAGCGGGAAGCACAGCCGATATGGATTTGATAAACACAGAACCTTCGGAGTTGGATTTATGAATAAATGTCTTCAAAATGTGTAAAATATGTTAGCTATATAAAACGTTAAAAAGAAATAACAACCTATGACTTTCTTTCGAACCAAGGAAACCAAACTTTGCTACATTAAACAGTGTCATGGGGAAAAACTCTGCTCATGTGCATTTATGTCCTGCATATCACTGATCATTTTCTGTGCTCACGCTACAGAGACCAACATCTCAGAAAGCAGTTTGGAATTGGAGTAAATCTTTAGTCACTGGATTTTTATTGATTGTTTTGTCCTCTCCATAATATGGCATGTATTTTATAGGTATTTCATTGTCAGAGGCCCTGTCTGTATATTGAAGGCTCAGGGGTCAAAATACTGGCAATACAACTGCGATCACAAAATTCTTAAATAGGATTTTAAAGAGAAAATATACACAAAAATATGAGTTACATGTAATGTATACAACTGTGTACAGCTCAGTTGAATTCATGAAAGCAAACAAGTATACTGAACATGTCATCGGCGATGCCATTTTCTGATCCACAGCTGTGGACCCTCCATTCGTGTAATTTGAATTTAATATCTCAAAATAAAGTGTCACCTGATGACATCATCCATTCATTTTCTGATTTTGCAGGTATTGATTACATCTCATAAGAGAAAACTATGTGATTTATGGGTTTCATTCCAATTTATATGTGTAATTTATACAATTAGTGAGTGTCCCTATACTTTTTAATATTTTATAAATGTGGCTTAGTCTTCTGAATATCTGGCTTTCAGTGTAATCTACATTTGGCATTGAATGTGATGCTATGTTATGCAAATTCCAAAAAACTCAATCACTTAGTAGCACTGAAGTAAGCTGTTAAAACCATGATAGGAAAGATAAGAAGAAACATGAACTGATACTTTCTACCTTTTCTGTGGAACATTAACCAACTACACAGTCCATAAAACAAACATTTGCCTCCACTTTTCAGGACTTTGTCAGGTTTTATTTTTTACTACCACTGGTGGACTGGTGGATGTGATAAAGTGCCCTCTAGGGTACACTTTCACTGGAAAATGTAATGAAGTGCCCTCTAGGGTACCCTTCCAGTTGAGAAAATGTGATGCAGTGCACCAATGGGTAGCTTTAAAATGGAGAAGACATGATGCAGTGCCTTCTAGCATGCCCGTCCAGTGGAGAAAATACAATGCAGTACATATAGGCTGCCCTTCATGCTAGAAATTAAGTTGGCCTCTATGTGCCTCTAAATACTTGAATAGGTCCTTGTGTGTTTTTATTAAAGAGGTGTAATTATTTGAATCTGAATCACATCCTAAAACAATTTTAATCTTAAGGGTTTGGAATTGTTTTACCATAGATTCATTGTGACTTTCTGCACGCTGGTGCCCTTTTTGTTTTTTCTGCTCCTGCCCTTCATACCGCCTGAGTCTGACACTGTTTACAATATTAATTTACAGCTGATTTAGGACTTTTCCACACGGATAAATGGAAGAAATATTTTGAAAGCAACAACAAATCTCTACAAATTCAACATAAATAGTCCCAATCCCCTTTAATGTGTCATATTAAAGCAATCACTGATGGAGCCAGTTGTTTGTAGAAGTCAGAAGTAAAATGAAAATCACCTGTGTTATCAAGAGTTTTTAGGTTAAGGTCTGAAACTGGAGCATTTAAACGGAACTTAAACGGAATTTAAACAGAACTCAGTAATAACAAATGTTATTCTTTACAGCTGTTCTTGTCTCAGGGTTCAAACTGTCTTTAGTGAAAACGCATATTATGCTGGACTCTCAGTGATAATTATTTCAATTCCTATGCTTTCCCATCCTTAGTGAATGAAATGTGAAATACAAAAATGATGTAAAATTATCACAGAATGGCCAAGTTGTTCGGTTTGGCCCACGTGTTAATATTATCTAATTATGAATGCTTTCTCTTTTCATTGCCACTCAATGTCAATGCACAGAATAGCTTAGTGCAGCTTTAAATAAACATTGAAATTACATAAACTATGACACCATTGATTCCAATACCTCAGAAGGATGATAAATGTGTAATTTCAAAGAGACAAAAAAAAGAGTCAAACATCAAACAATCAGTTTGGTTTAATCCAGTTTATTACAACATCAGCGGAGCTTCCTCTAGGCCAGTGGTTTTCAAACTTTTTCTGTCACACCCCCCTTTAGAAAAAAGTCCAACCAGCTCCAGCAGAAGTGGATTTCATTTTTATCAATCATTAACAACACAAGCAATTAATATAAAAAAAAGATTCAGGTTAGCAAAATAGCCTTTCTTGCATCCATGCCCCCCTGCAGTGGCACTTTGCCCCACAATTTAAGAACCACATCTAAAGGCGACATAGACGGCTGCCTAAAGGCCACCTTTCAGAGGGGGATGCCAAATTTACTCACGGAGAAAATGTTTTAATTTTTTATTTTGACACAAAAAAACATACTAGAGCTGATATTTGTGTTGATTTGAAATCTACATGCAGTACTTTTACTGTAGAACTGTGAAGATGTTTTAATTGTAATGTCTGAAAGTGTTCATCTTGTGAGTAATGAGAATGTTGACACTGTATTCCATTTTGAGCTTTAAAGTAGTTTATGTGACCTAGGCCTTAAAAATCCCAGCTGCTGTAATAGTCATTAAATCACATTTGAACATTACACATGATGAACCTGCCAAATGTTGGTTGTGATTTTCTGTATTGTATTTTCAAGAAAAAGCAGAAATTCACAGCAAAATGATATCACAACTATGTTGTTTTTCTTCACAAGTCCAATCACACATTTGCTTGATACACCCACCCATAAATTATAGTGGCTATCCCAGAAATGTGTAATTATGTGGTTGTTGTAGAATTATAAATCTGTTTCACTTAATGAAGCTTGTTTGCTATTTTCTAAGCTGCATCTAAGGGAATGCAATTGTGGTGTCAAAACGTAATTATAGTTACTCACTGCTTTATATCACACATCATGTCCCAGTACGACATACACTACATTTCACATTACAATTTACAAAGATATTTTGTTTTGAAATATCCTGAGTGCGTCAGAGAATAAGCTTCAATTCCCCAATGTCCCATGACACTATTAACCACCAGGTTGGTGTCCATGGGTAAGTGCCATTATACCCTGACAATGTCCTTGTAAAAAAAAGAAAATTATGTGTCTGTTTGATGGGTAGAAATACAGTAGTAGAAGGTAAACCATATGAAGGAAAAAGAGGACATCCTTCTCTCCATGCAATGCTCTGAAGTGTCTTCCTAGAGATAGTCATTGTCGAAGCTTGTACTGTACTACCATCTAGAGGACAATAAAAAGGCAATCACATCTGCACTAGAAGAAAATACCAACTTCATGATGTGTAGGCCTATTCTGGACCAGTAGGCTTAATTTTATATGGTTACACTTTAGACATCTTAGAAAAATGCCATGTTCTAATGTTCTTATTCACACACGTGTACAAAATAAGCAAATCATTCTCAGTCCTGCCCATAGATAGTCTATGGTCCAACGCTTCCCCCAACACCTTTCTTCTACACAGGTGAATGACGTCCAACAGGTCATGACTTACCAAGGAGTTAACCGTTTTGGCTTTATGTCATTTCTGGTGAACAGAAAAGGTAAAATATGGAAGTATAAACATTTAGCTGGTATCAATCTGTCAGCTCTTTTGGGATTTAGCTGTGAAGATCTGGATTGACAGTTTTCTTTTCAAGCCAAAGAAAAGTGGTGGTGGGTAAGTTTTATTTTATTGCTACAGTTTTTTGTCAATAAGTGCAACAACACAAGACACAGCAATATTATTTACTAGTCCAACAGAAAAAGTGCCAGTTCTGCATCTGTCTTGCAGCCTTTATTTCCTCTTGCTTGGTCACTCTCTTTTTCTTTTGAAAGCTTCTGTCAACATCCTCATCGGCCTCATTGCCTTGCCATTATCTAAAGTTATATCCGTCCGGTATTGTTGTTCGCTCTCCCAGCTCCAGTTCAACACCAGTCTCCACCAACAAGAGCATAATGTTGCTTAAAACTTGGGTGTCAAGGGCCAACAAAGCTAGACAGCAACCAACGCAAAAGCACTCATTGTAACATTCCCAATGTCCGAATGTGTTATCTAGTAAGTTACTTAACATCAACTCGAGATATATTGCTAGCAGCTAAACCTCTGTGAAACCTCTGCCTGACTTTGCTCTAATCGACAACACTAACACATCCAAACATCAAGCAAGTGCAACAACACTAGACCCATGCAAGCCAGCTAATAAGTTATTATTTACGTCCAAGGCCATCTTGGCATCTGTCTTGCTGCATTTCCTTTGCCTTTCAGCTCTTTTAGCTCATGCCAACGAGTAAAGGCCAGTCTGATTTTTACTCTTGTCCAGTCTCTTGCTCAGTCACTCCCTCTTTATGCTCTTCCTCCTTTAATTTGACAATGTCTTCTTCGGTCTCTTCGCAGCCATGATATCCATACTGAGAATACCGAGTTAGCTTATTCCACATACCTTACATTGTAACGTTATACACTTTGCTTCTTCTTAGAGCTTGTTTGGTGCCATAAACCACCACTGGTGAAACATTGTTCGTGCACAGGATTCCAATGTTGCACAGTGCAAGTCACCAGCGCCCCGGCCTGGAGTGGTAATGAAAGAAGGCGCTTTCACACTGCCTTATTTTCCGGAATGAAATGTACAAAACCAGAAAGGGGGGTCAGATTTGATCTGCCTCTGAGCCGGGAATGTTGGTAGTAACAGAACCCGAACGATGTCTGTGTGAAAAGCCACAGCATGCCAGAACAGGTGCCACATTTCAACGATGTATTACAAGTCAGTCTTTTTTTTCTCACTAACCTGGGATTAGGCCGCAATATTTTGTTTGGTATTTTCAGTGAATACACCATATAGGTGGATATTCTTTCCTCGTTTATCTCTGTGTGAAACCAGCTATAGATGATATTCACCCTATTACAAGTCAGTGTACCATCAAAATGATTTTGAAAATAATTTTGCTTCAAATTGTTTAGTCAAAATGTTAGTTAATGTGAGGGTTAGCTTGAAGGCTAAAGATTTGTCATAGCTACAACACTGGGCTAAAAATGTCTTAATATTTGCAGTTGCTTCAGTTTTTGCTAGCTAAACACTAATTCATGATAGATCAAGCCATGCAAAACGCAGTTTTAGACTGTGTCTAGTATACAGTATCCTATCTTGTGAAAGAGAGAGCAAATGAGTAAGAGTTTTTAATTAGAAATCTCTGTCCTCCAGGGTTTGGGTGAGGCTGTTTACTGTTTTGTCTTTGTCAGCCATTGGGCCATGGGTTGAGCATGAAACATCTCCAATCAGGGTCCATGTGAAGTTCAGCAATGGCTGGCTCAAATGGTGGCAGCGTGAAGTTAGTTTTAAGTTTGATCAAGCTGCAGACTGGATAATCATTTTTTAAAATCAATTTATTGCTGGGTTTTTTTTCTATGTTATACCTAAAAATGCCTATTGGTGACGTTGCATTATAGTTCAACATAATAGAATGTTGCCACCTGCTGGTGTATTACAGCAAAGCACATGCAAATGCTATCTTCAAAACTACCAGTGCAATTTTTGGTTTGTGTTGTGGTGGGGTTTACTGATTGCATGTCTGGTGGAATAGCACAAATGTACAGTATGTCTTTATTTATGATAGTGATAATAATTTATGAAATGTATTTTATTGCCATTTGCACAGAATGGATTAACTAAAACAATATGTGTGTGAAATTCTTTCTTGTTGAGAATCACTTTGGCTTTTTGAGACAATGTAAGTGATGCTCATACTGTACAGTACATTTAACTACATACTGTAGATAGATAGAGACTTTACTGTCATTGCATATAAAAATACAACAAAATGCAGTTTAGAGCAAAGTGTTGAACTTAGCAGCTTTAAAATAGCATCCTTGAGCCTGTCTGAAGGAAATTTGGTTAACAGATCGTGACCAGGGCGACAGTGGATATTGTTCAAATGGGGAAGAGGGGAACCGACGCCACACTGAGCAGTCTTCACCACGCTCTGTAGATATATCTGATATAAACTGGTTTTAGACCTGCAACACTGTGGGCTGCCACCTTGAAGACTACACTTTCTTTACATTGTCTTTAGCATAATTTGGGTCATGTTGGTCTTACCACTCTGTAGAGTTGTCAAATGTTGCCCCAAAGGTTGTATTTTTATGTCTTTTGAAGTCAGGTGCTAAGGCAAGGCCTGTGTTTTTCCCATTGTATATTTTGTTGGTAGTAGGACTTTTAGACATGTGTTAGCATTCATTTGAAGGCAGCTCAGCATAATCAGAGCATCAGTGTATTTGTATAACTTGGTAATTATTCACATAGATGCATAATGTGGTTAGTATGGTTGGACTGTGGTGTTTTATGGTTTGCCATGCTTTGTTACTGTATTTTACTGTAGTTCATCCTGACTTTTTCTTTTAAAGCAATTATGAGGTGGAGTGATGAGATTTATGCTGCAGTATGCGTTTCCCATTTTTTTTAGAATATTAAAGACAGTTAATTCCTCTCTTGAAATGATTGCTTGTTTGTGAAAAATGGACATGAACATAGGAAGAATGACCTCAGTTTGCTCAATGGTGCCACCTGTAGACCATGTACGTAATACATGCAGAATGTGTGTGTGTGTGTAGAGAGCTTTGACTATGCCAGAAAAATGATGTTGATCATCATGACAGAAACAGTGACAGTGATTATATTGTAATGACCATCAGAATGACTCCATCTGTTTATTCATGAGAAAGATCTTGTTGCTTATCTTTTTCCCGTCCCACATTTTACTTTGTTTCCTTTTAAACTGATACGGTTTAAATGGAAATATTGCAGAAAGGTCTGAAAGTGTAGACTGCCTCTCTCTTGATAACTCTAAAGATAAGATACTTTTTTTAAAAGATAAGATATTAAATTTTTTTTATTTTGCAGGTGAAGCTGACTGAGCCTGTATGGTCTTTTTAGCATTGTACTACTTCATATTCAGTTGAACACATTTAACGCAGTACCACCACAGCCTTCTCCTGTTGGCCACTGGGCAGCTTGTGGTTGAGTACCTTGCACAGTAGTTGAAGAGAGAAAATAGTTCTCCTATATGTGTAAGGATGTTCAGTTGTTACTTCTCCTTGGTTTATATCTACACAGCAACGGGGTCAAGCTAGAACCCAGAAGAAGAGTGGGCTTGACATAAGAGGTTGGGAGGGTATGGAGGTGTTAGACACGGAGACACTCTCAGGCATCCTGCTGGGCATGGTGCCCTGTTTCCCTGTTGCCCGTCCCTTGGCACTCAGACTGGCAGCAGCATGCTGTGACTCCATCCCAGCAACAGCGTCACAGATTTGGGCTGGCTGCCACGGGTTCCCCAGCCAATCAGGGCACACACAGTGCCAGATCATTCCAGAGGTAGCCAGTAGTAATCCTGGATGTGCTTGGGGTCATCCTTGCCAGATGTGAATTCCTTTAAACCCACAAGGAACACAAATGCAGACACAAACACACAGCTCCAACTCCGAGACAGAGTGTGCACGCATTTACTGTGACTCTCTATGTGTATGTATGGAAAAGAGAAGAGATACAAAAACAGACTCTGTTTGTCTTTTCATGTGAATGTACTTCTGTATCATACCATTCACTAAGTCCAGTTCTGACCTGTCAGCATCTTCAAATTACTACACAAGGAGTGTTTCTTTAGAGGTGTCACCACTGCTGCACTTAGAGCTTTGTCTCACTCTTGTGGACTATCTGAGAAATACAGGAGTGTTGGTATTATGACTCTGTATACAGTAGTACTATATTCCTATAGAATACTGTTTTACACAAGTATGTGTCATTTGTTTTAATAATAATATAGATTATAGATATGACAAACTTTGTTTTCCATATTTGAATCTTAATTTTTCTTTATTCAAGAATGAGTCCAGTGACAGATTATTTGTTCATTGCATTGGTATTTGAATCTCATTTATTATTGTTGCTACATACATGCTAAACCAAATATATTACTGGAACATAAACAAATGAATACAGTACAAATCAATTCCATAAAATGTAGTAGAAATATAAAAAAGAAAGAATGCATTAATTACAATTCTATTCAAAACTTGTAAGGTTAAAAAAAGTAAAGATTTAATTTAAAAAAAGTCCACATTTGGATCATAAAATGGGATCTGTCCTGGGGTCATCATCATTTAGTCTAAAAGGAGCAAACATAGGAAATGTGTCAGTTCTGTTACAAAGTTACATTCAAACTACCCAAAAATATTAATGTTGTAGAATAATGACAATATTAAACAAAGCAGATAAGTTAAAATCATACAGTTGAAATATTGTACTGGAGGATTACTTACCTTAATCACAGTAGCCAAGACACCATAGATGACGGAGATGAGGAAAAAAAAGAGGAAAGTGAAAGTCATATACCAGCTTTCCACATCTGTGTCTTGGTTCACATCAGCATGCATAATCTCATCTAAGAAATGACAGCCCTCCAACGTGTCTGTGAAAGAATTTAAATGAGATTTGTCAGTTAACCAAACAGACTCACATATGAGTTTAAATGTGTGGTTAACCTAGTATGTGCAGTCTTTAACATGCAAGAAAGATGTGGAGGAACCGGCACCTGGTTTAGATATATTCAGGGATTGGGTGGTGTTCTCATGTGTCACCCTGCAGGTGAGGACTGCCCCAGGGAACCAGTTGCCATGGGACAGACGAAGGTGGCTTTGGATGCTGAACTTTCCATTTGGGCCTCTGATGGGTTCACTAGTGTTGTAGTCCAACAGTTCCTTGGTGTCACCAGAAAACCAAGTGATGCTAATAGATGCAGGGCTGAAGCCGAAGACCAGGCACACAAGTTCACCAGAGCCCTGGAGCAAGGTAGCTGAAGGTTGGCTGTAGGTCACTGTGGCTGGGGAAAAGAGTTATTAAAGTTCGTCATGAATTTGTACTGAGGAAGGTCATGTAGCAAGAAAAATCAGGAGACAAATGTTCTAAAGGTGATATGCCTATTTACTTCTTAACCTTAACCTTAAGTAACACTGAGACTTCAGAAGAATAACAGACTACAATGTGGAGATGTTCAGATGAAGTTTTTTTTTACCCTGATACTGATCAGAGTCCTTTAATACTGTGTATCTGAAGATAGCACGTCTGATCCAATACTTCTGTTTACTTTACAATGTTGATTAAATATTTATCTGATATATTGAAATAACAACTGTAGCCTTCTAAATTGACACAGTTTCTTTTTTCATGAACTACTTGATCCAAATACTAAAGTTACTGCTTCAAAGCTTAAATTATTAGTTTAAGTGAAAGAATGGAACTCCTGAGATTGACGTGAAGCGATCTCTTACAGAGAAGACAAATCTTCGACTGAGTACAGACAGCGACTAAACAGTGCCAGCTAAACATGAGAACCTGCTTCCTGTATGTTTTGCTGATGTTTGCTGATGAGAAAGAGAGATAATAGAGCCGTTACAGTTGGAGCTTAGCAAATTTAGCCAACTCTCATCAGTGCAACAAAATAATTTGTCCTTCACAGGATTGGCTCGGGACATCTTAACTATGATGCGATAAACACCAGTGAACCTCATTGTTACTAAGTGTTAATTCTCAGCTCACCAAAAACATCCTTTATAGTGCTTTCAAACGGCGTTTCAGAGGACTCATGCCTGACAACACAAGAATATGTAGACTCCTTGTCCTCAGTTTTGGATGTGTTTAGTCTGCTGCTCATTGAATAAGCACTGCTCTCTGTGTATTTCCACGCAGGACTGTTGGTGTAGCGAGCTGAAAGGAGTCTCTGGCCATTCTCCTCCCAGTACACCATGATGTTAGGCGGGAAAAATCCAGAAACCAGACAAATAAGTGTGAGGACGTCTGAGGTAGACAGCTCAGAGGCAGTTGGTTGTAATTTTTTCACTGTTGGTGGGTACAAAAGTAAATAAGGGTTTATATTAAGGCTCTTTTCATGATTTAGTCACAACCAGCACAAGCATTACGGAGATTTTTCTTTTTACTGCTGAGCTTCTGATGTTTCACACTACCTCTGCTTTTGCTTATATGGTCCTGGTAGCCCTGGTTGGAACATCGGTGCTTCCACTTGTTTGTATGCATGCCAATCCTCCGCTGACACTTTGAGGAAGCTCCGCAAAGACTCCGTCCCATTGCTGTGACTCACTGGTGGCTCCGTATGGACATTAAGAGAATATTTGTTCCCACCTACTTTCCAGGTGATGGAGAAATCATCAAGAGAAGGGCCAACCAGAAGACAGGTGACAGTCACCTGTCCCTTGCTCTGAAGCTCCTGGAGGGGTGGTCCCTGAACATATACGGCAACTATCTGAGATGATGCTGGAGTTACTGAAAACATTGAAGGGGGAGAAAATGCAGCACCTATCAAATCATGATTATGAGATAAAAGCTTGGCAGATTCACACTTAAAGCATTAACACGATTGCTGTTTCCTTTTTACCTGAACAGATGCTGATGTTCTTTTCAACGGTTTTATTCAGAGATTTTTCAGACACTAAACAAGTGAAGACCTTCCCTGTTTTCCACTCTGTCTGAGGGATGTGAAGTTGACTGGTTACTGCCACACGTCCATCTGCACTCATGCTGATGTCATTCGTTGACGGAGATCTTTGCTGGGACTCAGCAAATCATTTAAGGGTTGAAGCCCCATCCAGAGCACAAGATCCTCTGTGGTCCTGACTCTTTACTGGGGACCTGAAGGAGCTCCACTGATGGGTCCACTAAACATTATGTGAGCAAATGAATAAATCGCTCACATTATGAGTTAATATACATAGAAGAAACTGACTCAGAGTAATTAATCAACAATATATAAAGGAAAAAGAGAAACTCCTCTCACCAAAAATATTGCCAGTGGAATTTGACTTGAAGCTGCTGGAGAAACCTTGATTCACCTTGCAGGTGAAACTTGTGTCTCTCTTCCAGTAGTTTGGAAGGACAGTGAAGCGTCTACTGACTGAATGGAGGCCTGGGGCTTCAGGAAGATCAACATACAGTTTTTCAGAGATGTCAACACTGTTGGCCTGAAAGGTGATGTAGAGGTCAATGGAGGAGAGTTGTGTGACGTCACACTCCAGCACAGAACTGTTTCCATTCAGCAAATCTGGGAGAGATCTCCTGATCTCCACTGATGGAGCTGTAACTGCAGGCGCTGGATGATACAGAAAGAAAACAAGGAAGAATTATTTTAGGTACTTTGCTGTCACAACACACCTGATTTTTATTTTGTCTTCTCCTCTGACCTGCAACATTTATTGTCTCCTCAGTGGATGAGAAGCAGCGATGTTCAACTTTACATTTCAGAAGCTTCAGTTGTTTCCACTGACTCGAGGAAACCGTCAGAGTGCTTATTAAATGAGTTGTATGTGTGACCTGGTTCACTTGGTGTCTGGATGGGGGTTGCCCATCCATCAGACGTTGACACCATTACTGTCTGGGAATCTCCACATGAACGGAAGGAGGGGCGCTTGTCTGTGCTGCAGAAAAAAACATGTTTGTCCATACATGTTAATCTAATACAACTACAACTACTTTTTAATCACAACATGCATTTTTGTATCAAAAAGATTTATGGTGTATCAAAAATTTTCATATTGTGTGTTGAGACATTAGTCATATATACTTACTTTGACAAATACTTATTGTTTTTCGAAATTCACTGTCGATATGAGTGGACCTGCTTGTAAAATTTGAGCCACCTGCCCACTGTTTCATATTTGGCTCAATCTCACTGCTTAGACTGAAGGTTTTCTCCACTCCCTTCACACTCTGCAGCTTCCTTTGGGTTTGCACAATGTTTAGAGATTGGTTGTCCCGTTGCCACATCACACTCAGTTGGTCTGGAAAGAAGCCACTTAGGGTGCAGAGGAGTCTGACAGGTGAGGCCCCGATTACACCTTCCCACACAGGGTGTAATGTGATGTTTGGAGAGACAACCCGCAGTCCTGAGACGGAGAAGAGATTATTTTTACTTTACTTGCCTCATTCTAAATGTTGAACATTTGAGCTGATTTTATCTCTTCACCTATACATACCTTCAGATTTTGTAAACAATTCTAAGTGTAATGTCTCTGTATTTAGGCTAGATGGCAGAGTTGTACTTTTACAGTGTCTGGTGTTATAAAGTCAGGTGGAGATGGAGGCGATGGGGCTGGAAGTCTGTTGCACAGATGCCGCAGAATGACAGGGCAGAGTGATCACAGCTAGCAGCAAGCGGAAGCATTGAGTAACACCCAGATCCCAAGAAAGTACCAAAATACTGAAGTGAAACAGAGCCAAGAGCAACGGTGCATTGCAGACACCAGGTGTGAGGTGCGCTTATGCCAGTAAGAGAAACAGATTTGTGCACATTTAAATATCTCAGATCAGTTTACATGTGTTATCACAACTATTTTACATGGCTTCTCATGACTTTGCTAAAGGTTTTAGTTCTGAGTCTATTAATAATAGACTCAGAACTAACCGATTGTAAAATCTCCACATTTACATATTGAGTAGAACACGGGCTGTTGATTCCAGGTGCTGGGGAGGTGATGAACACAACAACATATTACATAGTTAAAATAAAAATAAGAAATGGTATTGTTATGAGCATTATGTATCAAACATTTATAGGTGAAACTATAGACAGTATGAACAGTTTCAGAATAATGGATGAGAGAACAAAGATGGAGGAGCAACATTAATGGTTATGTTCATTTAAACATTTATTTTCAAAATTACATAAAGCTCTTGTAATAAGAATGGAAAAAAGGACAGCTGTGATTACTTACATCAAACTATGAGTTTATAAGAAAAATGTGTGAAAAACAGTTTTGTACAGAAAGTTCTCCTTGTTTCATTTAACCTGAAAAAACAGAAGAAAACAAATACAGATTAGTAATGTTGCTCCAACATGATCAAATTCCTGCTATTTGTCACCACTTACATGTGTGGTGAAATTACAGATGCACTATAAGACCATTGTATGCACAATATAGTTAAAACATTGACGCATTATAAAACATCATAATACACACATGAATGTTTGTAAGGAAGTTATTCACAGTTTAAGAAAAAGATTTACCACTGGAACCTAAATATTTCTTTTGGATTTCTAAGGTGTTGTGAGTTTTCTCTTTTAAAGACATCAACTTTACTGTTATTACATCTTTGTCGAGTGAGGCATTGAACCGTGCGACATATGACATATCAACATATGGCACAACGAGAATGTCACACCTGGCTTCTGCTGTAGTTTACTGTACTACTTAAATAAATTCATTCAATTTAATTATCCGACCACTGTTTGATAACTTTTGAGTTTGTATTGCTGAACTACACGCCATTGGGCAAAAATTTCTATACAAGATGTCTGTCTGATAGTGCTATAGCTAAATTTAAGGATGCGATTCCATCAGCTCTAAATACATTATCTAGTCACAAAGTAACGGAGGACTCCTATGCTAATTTCAGTCCCTCCCAAATCGATCATCTTGTTGATAGTGCTGCAGGCTCGCTGCGAATGACACTCGACTCTGTTGCCCCTCTAAAAAAGAAAATACTAAAACAAAGACGGTTAGCTCCATGGTATAATACTGAAACTCGCAAATTAAAGCAAATATCACGGAAACTTGAGAGGAATTGGCGTTCCACCAAAGTGGAAAATTCTCGTTTAATTTGGCAAGATAGTCTTAAAACTTATAGGAAGGCCCTCCGTAATGCCAGAGCAGCGTACTACTCGTCATTAATAGAGGAAAATAGGAACAACCCCAGGTTTCTTTTCAGCACTGTAGCCAGGCTGACAGAGAGTCACAGCTCTATTGAGCCAAGTATTCCCATAGCTCTCAGTAGTTACGATTTCATGAGCTTCTTTAATGATAAAATTCTAGCTATTAGAGACAAAATTCACCAAGACCTGCCCTCAATTGGCACCGACTTATCTCTTAACTCAGGAACCTTTGAAACAGCTGTAGAACCAGATACATGTTTAGACTGTTTTGCTTCCCTCAATCTTTACCAACTAACTTCAATAATTTCTTCATCTAAACCATCAACCTGCCTCTTAGACCCCATCCCGACTAGGCTGCTTAAAGATGTTTTACCCTTAGTCAGCACCTCTATACTAGATATGATCAATCTATCTTTATCAACAGGCTATGTACCACAGTACTTTAAAGTAGCTGTAATTAAACCTCTTCTGAAAAAGTCCAAACTTGATCCGGATGTTTTATCAAACTATAGACCTATATCTAACCTTCCATTTCTCTCTAAGGTTCTGGAGAAAGCAGTTGCTAAACAGCTGTGTGACTTTCTACAGAGCAATAGTTTATTTGAGGATTTTCAGTCAGGATTTAGAGCTCATCATAGCACAGAGACAGCACTGGTGAAAATTACTAATGACCTTCTTATTGCATCAGACAAAGGACTTGTCTCTGTACTGGTTTTATTAGATCTTAGTGCTGCATTTGATACCATTGACCATCAGATCCTATTGCAGAGACTGGAATATTTCATTGGCATTAAAGGAACCGCTCTAAGCTGGTTTAAGTCCTATTTATCAGATCGATTTCAGTTTGTACATGTTAACGATGAGTCCTCCATGCACGCCAAAGTTAGTCATGGAGTTCCTCAAGGATCTGTCCTTGGACCAATCCTCTTCACTTTATATATGCTTCCTTTAGGCAATATTATCAGGAAACATTCCATAAGCTTTCATTGTTATGCAGATGATACTCAGTTATATCTATCGATCAAGCCAGATGAAACTCATCAGTTAGCTAAACTTCAAATGTGCCTTCAGGATGTTAAAACCTGGATGAGCTGTAATTTTCTTATGTTAAACTCAGATAAAACTGAAGTTATTGCTCTGGGGCCTAAGCACCTCCGTGACGCATTATCTAAAGATATAGTTTCCCTGGATGGCATCGCCCTGGCCTCCAGCACCACTGTGAGGAATCTTGGAGTTATCTTTGATCAGGACATGTCGTTTAAGTCCCACATTAAGCAAATTTCAAGGACCGCCTTTTTTCACCTACGTAATATTGCGAAAATCAGGAACATCCTGTCTAAAAATGATGCAGAAAAACTAGTCCATGCATTTGTTACTTCTAGGCTGGATTACTGCAATTCCTTATTATCAGGCTGCTTGAAAAAGTCCATTAAGACTCTTCAGCTGATCCAGAATGCTGCAGCACGTGTTCTGACAGGAACCAGGAAAAGAGATCACATTTCTCCTGTTTTAGCTTCTTTGCATTGGCTTCCAGTAAAATCCAGAATAGAATTTAAAATCATTCTTCTTACCTACAAAGCTCTTAATGGTCAGGCACCATCTTATCTTAAAGAGCTCATAGTACCTTACTACCCCACCAGAGCACTGCGCTCCCAGAATGCAGGGTTACTTGTGGTTCCTAGAGTCTCCAAAAGTAGACTAGGAGCCAGAGCGTTCAGCTATCAAGCTCCTCTCCTGTGGAACCAGGTTCCAGTTTGGGTTCAGGAGGCAGACACCATCTCCACATTTAAGAGTAGGCTTAAGACTTTCCTCTTTGATAAAGCTTATAGTTAGGGCTGGCCCAGGTAGTCCTGAACCATCCCTTAGTTATGCTGCTATAGGCCTAGACTGCCGGGGGATTTCCCATGATGCACTGAGCTCCTCTCTCCTCTACTTTCTCTCCCTCTGTATGCAACCTTATCCCATTATTGCATGTTACTAACACAACTTCTCCCCTTTCTGGTAGTCTTGTGCTTTCTCGTCCCTCTCCTCTCTCCTCCTATCACTTCCTGCAGGTTTTCTGGCTCTGGAGCTGTGGAGTCTGGATCTGTGGCTGCGGGTCGCCTGCTGCCCCCGTGTTCCTGCTCGACACCCTCTACTGCAACGACTATTGTTGCTAGTCTTATTGTTATTATTGTTATTATAATCATTAACATTATGATGGTTACCATTAACACTATTATAAATATCTGTACCATTTTTCATTTAGTTTATAGCAACATTACCTTCGCTGTCTGTACCTCTGTGTGTATATTGTGTAGGCTGCCTCCCTCCCCTCTCTCTCCTTACATCCCTCTCTCTCTCTCTCTCTCTCTTTCTCTCTCTCTCTCTCTCTCTCTCTCTTCACTCTCTTTCTCTCTCTCTTCTCTCTCTCTCTCTCTCTCTCACCCCAACCGGTCGAGGCAGATGGCCGCCCACCCTGAGCCATGGTTCTGCTCGAGGTTTCTGCCTCTTAAAAGGAAGTTTTTCCTTGCCTCTGTCGCCTAGTGCTTGCTCTTGGTGGGAACTGTTGGGCTTCTGTAAATATCATCACAGAGTACGGTCTAGACCTGCTCTTTTATGAAAAGCGCTGTGAGATAACTGTTGTTGTGATTTGGCGCTATATAAATAAAATTGAATTGAATTGAATTGAATTGAATTAACTTTGTTTTGGACTTGTATTGAACACACGATAACAGAAACAACTGCAGAATAAAATTTGATTAACTATAATAGCTCTGAAATAATCACTAAAGGGAAAATGTGAAAAGATAGAACTCAAAAGAGTTTAATGTTTAAAAGCATTGAATTGCACAATTTACTCACAAGTTGTATCTTTGTAAGTCACAGATGAATTCACAAATGTTATTTGACCTTTACATTTCCCCTCAAACACACATGTGAATTTACTGTCCTCAGTCCACTCACTGGATGGTACTGCAAGAAAACTTGCTGCACTGTACACCCTAGTTTCGGTCACTTCCTTTCCATCACATGTTTTGATCTCGTATATTTTGTTGGGGATATCCTCTTCATTTTTCAGCCATTTGAACTCATAATCTTTTGGTGAAAAATCTTTGGCCAAGCAGGAGAAGGTAACCTCGTTTTCCTTCTCAGAGGAGGCCAACACTAGAGTTGGCAATTTACAAATCACCGCTGAAAAACAAAGATATACACAAATATATGTATGCAGAAGCAGGGAATAATATATATATGCAGAAGAAGAGTTGACCAAAGTGCTCCAATGTTCATGTAATCTAGATTTACTATTAACTTAACTGACTTTTCTGTTCTACTGTATGTTATGCAACTTGCACACACATATGCACACATGATTACGCTCTTTAAATTAACACTTACTGTTTGTTACTAAAGTGTGCATAAAGAGTCAAAAGGAAAATAAAAATGTCAAAGTAAAACAAGTGAACAGCAGAGGTTTTATCACTTCTGCATATACATTGACTGGTCGGGCAAGCAAACACAGGCTTAACGTGAATGTTAATGATCAACACACAGTTTCCATCTATCTGCATAATTATGCAGACAGAGGGAAAAAAGCAGAACACATTGCAATAATCTGTTCTTGGACAGGTGCAGAGGACATACAGCATAATAGTAAAGAACAAATCAGACTCAGAGTCAGCAGCTGAATATACACAACAAAGCTTTAGCCTTTTCGTTCCACCTCACTGTCTGGTTTGACAGCTGGACCTACTAATTAAACATATTTAAGGATGTAAATGTTAAATTGGTTGTATTTTATTTTTATGCTGTCCGCTGTGTTTATGTTACTTAATGACAGATTGGAGTATTTTGTTTCTAAAACGGTGAAACAAATTACTGCTCTCTTTCACATTTACTTTACATGTGTCAACATCAGCAGCTCAGGATAAATGTACAAAGATGTTATAACGTCTGCCTCTAATAAACATTTAACAGGAAAACCCCAAAACCAAGTAAGAGAGATTCACTTTTAGTGTAAAGATATTACAACAATAACACATATTTATGACTTATTATTATTGCATGTATTGCGCTATATAAATATAATTATCATTAAATGATTACATCAACAAGTACTTTACTACTTTATTTTGTTGACATAAGGTCACAGCATGATCTTGAAACGAGGTTAATATCTTATAAATTTCATAATTACTGACTAGAAGTAGCCTTGTAGCACATAATTTATTGCACTGTAAAATGTAAAGCTTTCTATGACTAAGGGTATTTTGTCAGATACTGTATTCTACATCAAATTGTGGGAAATATTTATCAGTTATTATTGCCAAACTACTTGTCCTATTTTGTGTAATTAATAGATTTGATTTAAAATTGTTTCACCATAATAAAATATGTCAACAGTTCCACCATGGAAACCTGTTAGATGTTAAATTAGCTACTAAAAATGCATTTTATTTGACTTAGCATGAGTCTTACGTGGTGGTGGGACGACAGTAGCTTCTGCATTTCCTGCTGGATGTGTCACGGCACATTTGAAAGTCTGCCTTGCGTCCCAGTCCTGTCTCCTCACTCGGATTTGACTGACTCCCGTATAAACGTTCCCTTTCTGTACTGGAGGGTACTGAATGAAGTCCGTCAAGGCAGCCCCATTTTTGCTCCATGTGTAGGTCAGTGAGGAGGGTGTGAAGCCGGTGGCAAGGCAGCCGAGAGTGACCAAGTCTCCAGTCCCAGAACCACATTGCATCAGGGGAAACACAGTTGGTGCAGTTGGACAGGCTAACAGAGAAAAAACAAACATGCAAGAACCAAAATAAAATTTAATATAACAGACATTTTTCATCAAGTCAGGTAAGTTGATCAACAGTGTAACAAAGCACAGCATGGAACGCATTAATCTGCTGAATGTGTAAATATCAAATGCCCTCCATACACAGACGTTTATGTTTCTCTGTCTCATTTATTTAGATTTGTTGCCCTAAGGTTAACCTCCCTCAATAATGTTTTTTTTTTGTGGTAGCTTTATGTTGTTGTATGTATAAATACTTTAAACCACAACAATGATTAGTATTTTTTAATTCAAGCAATGAAGGTTAAAGTCAGTAAACATCCAGTAACTGAGTCTCTTAAAGAGTATTCTTACCTGATAAAACAGTTACAGTTGTACCCTTTCCCCAGTAGTCAAAAGCATAACCATAGTAGCACAGTGCTGAATCTACTTAGCTGTTAGTATGAAAAGACTACGTCTACTAATGTTGAGTGCAAGAATGAGCGTCTACCTCAGCTATTAATAAATCCTACTATGTTAAAAATAATCCACTTAAATTTATTTAAATGAATCCACTTAAAATAAACTAGCCATTAATATTCACCAGTGTGTCCTACTGAGAATATCGCTGTTTGAAGTTTTACAGTACTTACGCATACACACTTTAGTGACACTTGACATACTGAGAAGTTACAGAATAACTTAAACATGACATTTCAGTCTGAAACATACCCTGCTGTAGATTTGAAATGGTGAATCTTACCTGATGACACTGTTACCATAGTGCCTTTTCCCCAGTAGTCAAAAGCACCCCAGTTGCCACAGTTAACAGAGTCAATTCACACTTCTCACAAAAACTTATAACTGTAATATCCCATTACTTCATGCCACACAGTTTGGTTTCAGCAACAGGTCAAATCAAAGTAAAATAATAAAAATAATATAAAATATTAAGTTCCAACTGAACTAAACAGCCAGAAATTTTAACACTGTTGGCTGTGACCACAGGAAATCATAATATATTTTAGTAATATGATTAGGAATTTCATTCTCTAATCAGAAATATTAAAACATACCTGAGGTGATGCTGACCATAGATACTTTTCCCCAGTCGTCAAAAGCCCAGTTGCCACAGTTAAGAATGTCAATTCAAACTTTTCACAAAAACTCATTACTGGTATATCCCAAAGTTTGGTTTCAGTTTAAAAAACAGTTAAAATTAAATATAAAATTAAATGTTTTGTTGATAGACTTACTATCCAGCTGAACTTAACTTTTCACAAATTCTTTGTCTGGCTATATAATACCGTTGGCTTATCTTATTATTGGCCATCAGTTGTGACCACATGAAAGTGATAATATATATTTAGTAATATGATTAGGAATTTCACTCTGTAATCAGAAATATTGAAATAATATACCTGAGGTGACGGTCACCATCGTTCCTTTTCCCCAGTAGTCAAAAGCGTAGTCACAGTTCAACAAATTATTAAACACTGCATTCAGAAACCTGTTCCCAGATATTTACACTTCCATGGACGATTATTTTATGACAATCTACCTTCTGACATCTTTAACTTGCCATTTTCCAAATATGGATTCAGTAGATGGAACCAAATAGGATTTTCATCAGCAAATTTTAGATTCTACCGATTACAACATATTTAACATACATTATCCCAGAAATAAATGAATTGTGTGGCATCACAACTGCATTTCTTAATTCTAAAACTTTTTTAAAATCAAAATGTATAAATCAGTAAAAACATTTTTTGACTTACCTGATGTAACTGTAACCATTGTGCCTTTTCCCCAGTAATCAAAAGCATTGTCACAGTACAGTGTGTCAACACATCCAACATACAAAAACAAGCATCTTAAAGATGCTGTTGATGCCACTGAGGTCTAAATATACTATATTAAACTGTGTAATTACTACATTTTCAATATGAAGACAAATATAAGCTTTTTTTTTTTTACCTGTTGTGACGGTCACCATTGTTCCTTTTCCCCAGTAGGCAAAGAAGTCGTCACAGTTCAACAAATTACTAAACAACTGCATAAAAAAACCTGTTCCCAGATCTCTACACTTTCCTTGGTAGTTTATTTTATGACAATCTACCGTCAGTTAAAGTTTCAGAAGATTGAGCCAAACATGATTTTCATCACCATATTTTAGATTAAGATATTTTACATACAGTATCCTAGAAATTAAAGAACTGTATAGTGTCACTACTGCATTTCTTAAAAATACTAAAACTGTTTTCATATCAAAATGTATAAATTAGAATTAAAAAAAGAGGATTGACTTACCTGATGTAACTGTAACCATTGTGCCTTTTCCCCAGTAATCAAAAGCAGTGTCACATGTCAACACATCCAACATACAAAAACAATCACCCTAAAGATGCTGTTGATGCCACTGAGGTCTAAATATACTATATTAAACTGTGTAATTACTACATTTTCAATATGAAGACAAATATAAGCTTTTTTTACCTGTTGTGACAGTCACCATTATTCCTTTTCCCCATTAGTCAAAGTAGTCACAGTAACAGGTTTCAATAGCACTTCAGTGCAAAAATACTTATCAGCCTGTATCATTGAATAAAGTGTTACTCGGTAAACTACAGTGTACACCTATCATTTACCCTGGTACTTTTGCTGTAGATTACATTAGTTATTTGCTCCATAAACCAACATAAATTTAACAAAAAACGAGAAAAATATTGAATTGTCTTCACTCAAAAAACATGATTATTACTCACCAGAAGTTACAGTGACTTGTGTCCCTTTGCCCCAGTAGTCAAAATAGCCATCACAGTGATATATTACAATCTGCTTCTAATACAAATACTAAAACTGCTGTTTGAACCAAGAGAAACATACATGTTTCACTGACAGTGAGTTTACACAACCAGATACACATTTATCTCTTGAACTTGATAAAAGTTAATGATAGTTAGCTCTGTTTCCCTGAAGTCCACATTTACACCATTTAGAATAATAAAGGTAGAAATATTAATTCTTTGTATATGTTGATCTATCAAAGCCACTGAATTCAGCCACACTGTCCATCCCAGAGGTGTCTAGTGTTTTAGCCTGTATATTTTAGTGCTGAACATTTCACATATTTTAGGATGGATTTCCTAGGCAGCCAGGGGTTGTTTTCCTTGAAGCTATACAACTAGCAACTACAAAAATTAACAGACAGGTGTTTAATTTCAAATCTGCAAATTTTATTTTATAGAGTAAAAAACAAAATATAAAAATGTAAAGATACAGAAACATTCATGGGAAGACATGTACTTAGAAAATGTTTGAGAGAAAAGTAATTTGAGTCAATATCATAGTACAATTTTGCTGTTTGCATTTAGTTAATTTATAATAAATTACATTTCTATTATGTACATAATTAAAATTTTGACATAATTGTCAGTGTAAGTACAACTTGCAAAACCGAGGTTATGCTACAATACCACATTCATAATGACTGCAATTTTTTGCAGTTGTATGACAGCAGAAACAGAAATCTGTAGCAGACCTAAAATTTTTTAGTTATGCATTTTAATAAATTTATGAGAATTGATACCTGATTCATAAAATCAAAATTTTCCTCGTTAAGGGCACCACCGAGTTGTTATAATCCTAGAGTCTCCGGACCTCTAGGTAGTTTTGAATAATTATACAATTATTACTAGTGATCAGTTAGTTAATAATCGCTCAATTATCTTAAATCAGTCAGTCAGTCTCATATCTAAAGGGTCAATTCTCTTGGCAGGAACTAGAAATAGGCAACACACACAGCTCTTGATTACAGTGAATTTATTCTCTAACTAAGGTGATAAAAAGATGGTTGGATACAGGGAACATAAACATTTGCTGAACAATGAGCCTGGAGGTTCGATTGTGGGAAGCATTTGACTCATACGGCATAGAAGAGCTAATGAAAGTAAACTAATGCTATAATTTAGGAGTTAAAATGGGCATCTGATCACAGAACGTGTGTTAAGTCTTACTGCTTGTCGACAGTCTGCTTTTGGCCTGTTGCACGGGTCCCACGCTAGCTGCCCGATCCCGGCTTTTTGCTAGGGATTCTCCGGGGTTCTCCGTGTCTGATTGAAAACGCCTCCTCTGTCCAGGAATTTGGCTGTTTTCAGGTTTCCTTCGTTGTAGCTGGCGAAACCACGTGGCTTGGTCTGACCTCAGTGAAGTTGGCTCGACGAAAAAGGCTTAAAATGGAACTTGGTCGTTCCTGAATTAGTCCAGTGTAACTTAACGGACTGATAACTTTAACAAACAAAAGAAATAAAGAAAATAAAACAAACTGAAGGCAGATCGATGTCGCGGCACTTCAGGTGTGTAGCTTCAACAAAAGGCCTGTTTCGCTGGCCGAGTCTGGGCGTTGCCTGGCGAGGCACGCCACGCGCGTGCCAAAGCGTCCAGAGGGCAGAGCAGAGCGGAAGAGAGCCAACAGCGAAGAGAAGAGCGCGAGAGGTCGCGTGTCGCTCTTTTGTTGCCTGGGGCGTGGTTCCCCAGGTGGCGTCTCAGGTTTCCCAAGGGACTGCCTCTCTAAACTTAATGTTTAAAGAAAAGAAATCTATTTGCACGTCTTATAATCAAATATTTTCCACAATCGAACCTCAATGGTCGAACGGTTGTACTGTTCTAAGCATTTGGTAACAGGAAACAATTGTCACATTATTGGTCAGGATATTTATACATTTAACGGCATTTCCGACGAGGGCATGTAATACTTATTTCGTCCACTTGGGGGAGCTCAGGTTACATGAGGAAAGCTTGGATTAAATCAAAGATCGTCTCTCCTTAGGAACTGGGAATATTGTTGATTCATCCTTAAATTCAAGCTGGCGATTAAGAGTATAGTAAAACATTCCTTTGTCATCATTTCTAAAGGAATTTTGTAGGAAAGTATTATGAACAAGCATTGATTACATTAGATGAAGGAGTGTCTTGCCGAAAATAAAACACTGCACAAGTAACTTTCTTTTCAGCACTAATATCAACAACAGATAGCAACAACAGTTAACATAACTACTCAAATAGAGGCAAACGTAATCAGGTAACTAAAGATTTAATTAAATGCTTTGAGTCATTGGAGACTGCAGTCCTTTTACATTGAAAGTTCAGTGTCTGGACAATGTCACACTTAGGTGAGACAAGGAGTATCCCTTTGATGTGGTAATAAAACAAAGAATAAGGTCAGTTGCCACGGAAATGTGTGTGGGGGGCCAGTTTTGATAGGCTGTTTAGGGAAATGCAAATGGCTGGTTCGTGTCCCTTTGTCAGTTTAACAGTCAGGCCCCGCGTTATCAGCTTCGGAATCAAAAAGGTGCCAGTTTTACGGTCGGGATAGCACTTAGAGAAAGCAACTTTGACCCCTCCCCTTCTTCTCTGGGGAGGAGAAAGGAATTTAGAGTAGCTCCAAATTTATTCAATGTAAAATGCACAAATCCACACCGTTGTTCACTACAAATCCTTATCAAGTATTCTGTTCAAGTATCAACTTACTTAGCTCACCATATCTGTACTGATTAGGTGCTTAATGATGAATTACACAATACATGATTATAAATTGTCTATTCAACTTCATCAATCAGCTAAATCAAAAAGAAACTGAGTAAAATGGAATAAAACAAATACCAATGTTTTAAAAGAAAAGCAACAATAATTTTTTGTTCTCTAAACTAAAGAAAAACTGACTTTGTAATGTAGGTCAAGGGCAACTGGACTTGGTTGAAGATATTAGAAGACATTTCGTCCCTCATCCAAGAGACTTTTTCAGTTCCGACTGACTGGGAGGGAAACTCAGCAAGTCAACCTCTGTGGGATCGTTAGTGCTCCTGGTTGTGGTAACAACAGTCGTCATGGTCATTAGAGCAACCCAAGGACATCCCCATCTTTCGTTTGCTGGGATGTCTGTCTCTTTGTATCCTGTGTTGCAGATGTCAGGAGGCAGGGTAAAAATCATCAGTTGCTGGAGCCACCTGGGCCCGGTGTTCTCCACTATAAGAGCGCGTCTTTTGTTCTGCACTTCGGGCTAGAGAGAAGGGATACCCTGTTCCCTATGCTCCATGCTCCTCGTTATTTTCTGTTTCTTTCACCACACAACACTCCACACACTACTCCTTCAAGCATGCACACCTGCTGACATGACTGATCTACTGATTATCACACTTCATATGATTTTTGAATATTAAGTTGTTTTTGTTTGTGTAAAAAAACAAAAGTAATGGTACCGTTACTGCAGTTTGTGTTACTGTACTGTTCTTTTTTTGTTGCGGTGTTGAGCCAGCCGTGACAATGGCCAAGTCTGAACGACCATCGTTGGCATCTTCACCTGAGGCCAAGAGGAAATGCTTGTTCAGTTTCCTGGGAAGTGATGAAAGGACAGCATTGTAAGTGGGGGATAAGTGGTCGTGTAGGCCCCCTCCTTTGTTCAACGACTGCTTCTCAATCTGGGTATAAATGGCTTCCCTGACACCTCTTTCAAACCATCCGTCTTCTCTGTCTAAAATGTGCACCTGGTGATCCTCAAACGAGTGTCCTTTATCCTTCAGATGTAAATAAACTGCTGAGTCTTGACCTGTGGAGATTGCCCTTCTGAACCATGCGTTTGTGTAGTGGTTGTTTAGTTTCCCCAATGTGCAGGTCTGTGCATTCCTCACTGCATTGGATCGCATACACTAGATTGCTTTTCTTGTGTTTGGATATGCTGTCTTTGGGGTGTACCAGTATCATCTTGTGTGTGTTCTTGGGTTTAAAAAACACAGAGATGTGATGTTTGTTAAAAATCCTCCTGTTTCCTGGGCTCAACGTTAAACTTTTTTTCAACTGGCCCCACCAGGCCAGAGGCTTTGAAACTTACTGGCCTGAGGACAATTTTTTTTGGCCCTCCCTCTAAAAGTTATTTATCAGTATTACAACAAAACCAAAGACATAAGTTATGTTATACTGTTAACATGTTTAATCGGTTATTAAATACATCCTGGATATAAAGAAAAATAAACTAAAATGTAAACACAGTTAAAATGATTTAAAAAAATATAAAAATATTTAAGTATAAAAAGGTAATAGTTAACAAAAAAATTTACTTTTAAAACAAAACATACTAAGTAGTGTTGTAGTACTTGAGACCGGTCTTGAGACCAAGACCACTTTTTGATGGTCTCTGTCTCGGACATTGAGGACTCAGGATTTTATTTCAAGACCAGTCAAGGCCATAACTTTAAGAATATCAATAAATTGCTTTTGCATCATCTAATTTATTTATTAACATCCTAACTCTGATTGGATGTAAAACATATTGCTTCAAATGCAACCAATAACCCTAATTAAAATGTGTTGTTACTCCTCTCTGCAATTGCAATGCTTATGTTGATTTCAGCTCTTAGTGTTTGTATTTGGGTGTTACCTATGGTCTTGTTCCACATTTTATTGTGTGTCATGTAACGTGGGGAACTGGTCTTGGTCTCGACTTAGTTTCAGCGCCTAAAAGTCTTGGTCTTGGCTCGGTCTTGAAAACTCTGATCGTGATCTTGACTTGGTCTCGGTTTGGGCGGTCTTGACTACAACACTAATACTAAACAGACACAAACATGACCAGCTCTCTCTCCTGCTGACAACCATTTAAGAAAAAAATATAGGCTACAGAGAGCAGTGGATTCAAGTCAGGTCGCCATGGTAGTGCACAAGCACGTACCTTGAGATCCTCGGGCAGAGGTCTGTTGTCTGTTCCAGAGTTTCGACTGAAAACTAAAGGGGACAGAGCGTTTGCTGTCAGGGCCCCGAGGCTCTGGAACAGCCTGCCCGAGGAAATCAGGTCGGCTGAGTCAGTAAACTCTTTTAAGTCCCTTCTTAAAACATACTTTTATAGGAGAGCCTTTCCCGATCTTATTTGACTTTATTTTATCCCTTTTATTTTATTGTATTTTACTAATTTTATATTAATTTTTCATGCTCTTATCTTGTTTTTTTGTATTATTCGTTACACTTGTTAAAGCACTTTGTAACTTGTTTTTGAAAAGTGCTCTACAAATAAGGATTATTATTATTATTATTATTATTATTATTATTATTATTATTATTATTATTATAGTGACCTGTCAATCACAAGGTAGTCCTGCCCAAAAGAATACGCTGCATTATCTGCATTATTGTCTATTTTCCCCTAAATGGGACCATAATTTACTAAATGAACATCATGCTGTGTTGAAGAAGACTTGAAACTAGTGACTGAGAACCGGACTTCTTTTTGCAACCAGCGGACTCGCCCCCTGCTGGGTGAGAGAACGCAGTTTTAAATTCTGTGGACGGTATAATTTTCAGACCCAGAGGTTGCGGCATGATTAAGATTAGAGAAATAACGTTTGACAACCACTCGTCACGTAAGTACAACTCTGGATTGGACAACGGTGCTGCCCATAAGCTGAAAAACAACTGCAGGATGTTGAGTAGTTAAACTGTCCCAACATTACTTTTTACTGGCCCCGGGCCATCGGGGCACCATTATTGTCGAGCCCTGGTTTCTCTGATACTCCATACACATATGGAATCACAATGTAAACAGCTGTGTGACTTTCTACAGAGCAATAGTTTATTTTTGGATTTTCAGTCAGGATTTAGAGCTCATCATAGCACAGAGACAGCACTGGTGAAAATTAATAATGACCTCCTCATTGCATCAGACAATTGACTTATCTCTGTACTGCTTTTAATAGATCTTAGCGCGGATTAAGTCCTATTTATCAGATCGATTTTCAGTTTGTACATTAACGATGAGTCCTCCATGCATGCCAAAGTTAGTCATGGAATTCCACAAGGATCTGTCCTTGGACCAATCCTCTTCACTTTATATATGCTTCCTTTAGGCAATATTATCAGGAAATATTCCATAAACTTTTATTGTTATGCAGATGATACTCAGTTATATCTATCTATCAAGCCAGATGAAACTCATCAGTTAGCTAAACTTTTGTTACGGTGTTTTATTGTGATTGTTATTTTCTGGAACTGTTTTTAACCCCTTGTTGCTGTAGCACTTTGAGATTTCCCTGAAATGTAAAGTGCATTATAAATAAAATTTATTATTATTATTATTAAAACTTCAAATGTGCCTTCAGGATGTTAAAACCTGGATGACCTGTAATTTTCTAATGTTAAACTCAGATAAAACTGAAGTTAAATGTTCTGGGGCCTAAGCACCCCCGTGACGCATTATCTAAAGATATAGTTACTCTGGATGGCATCGCCCTTGCCTCCAGCACCACTGTGAGGAATCTTGGAGTTATCTTTGATCAGGACATGTCGTTTAAGTCTCACATTAAGCAAATTTCAAGTGTTCTGACAGGAACCAGGAAAAGAGATCACATTTCTCCTGTTTTAGCTTCTCTGCATGGCTTCCAGTAAAATCCAGAATAGAATTTAAAATCATTCTTCTTACCTACAAAGCGCTTAATGGTCAGGCACCATCTTATCTTAAAGAGCTCATAGTACCTTACTACCCCACCAGAGCACTGCGCTCCCAGAATGCAGGGTTACACAGTTAAAAATAAAAATGTGAAAAAATGGAAATATTCCGGCAGCTGGGGCGCCAGAAAAATACCGTAAAATAACAGTAAACAACCAACTCGTAAAAATACGGTAATATTCCATGTAATATGACAAGTCTGTAACTTTAATTTTACATAAAATCTTGTGCAGTTTTGGGGGATTTTATTATTTAATTAAGAACATAAACATTTTCCTAAATGTTTTGGTATGCTGAAGCATTAACAGTTCCTTTCACTGGAACTAAGGGGCCAAGCCAAACCCCTGAAAAACACCCCCACAGCAAACTTCACACACTTGGCGAAATGCAGTCAGGCCAGTACCATTCTCTTGGCAACCGCCAAACCCAGACTTATCCATCAGATTGCCAGACAGACAAGCGTGCTTCGTCACTCCAGAGAACACGTCTCCACTGCACTAGTGTTTAGTGGCACCGTGCTTTTCACCATATATCCGACGCTTTCCATTGCACTTGGTGATGTAAGGCTTGGATGCAGCTGCTCAGCCATGGAAACCCATTCCATGAAGCTCTCTACGCACTGTTCTAGAGCTATCTGAAGGCCACACAACATTTGGAAGTCTGTAGTTCTTGACTCTGCAGAAAGTTGGCAGCTTCTGCAGATGCGTCGACCCCGTGCTGTGATTTTATGTGGCCTACCCATTCAAGGCTGAGTTTCTGTTCTTCCAAATCGCTTCCACTTAGTTATAATACCACTAACAGTTGACCTTGGAATATTTAGTAGTAAGGAAATTTCACAAATGGATTTATTGCATAGGTACCAAGCTTGAATTTACTGAGCTCATGATAGTGACCCACTCTTTCACAAATGTTTGTAGAAGCAGTCCACATGCCTAGGTGCTTGATTTTATACACCTGTGGATATGGAAGTGATTGGAACATCTGAATTCAATGATTCGGACGGGGTGTCCCAATACTTTTGGTAGTCAAGCTTTTTGGATGTAAGGAACGTCAAGCTAGTGTAGATCATCTGCCTTTTGCTTATTGCTCACACTTAATGGGAAGAGCTGGTGGTGGAGGGAGAGTGGTTATCTGCTCTGTCATTTTTGCAGCCATGTAGCCACCAGACTTTCTGTGGAGAGGGCTATGGACTAACACATCTCCAGAATTTGGTCACCATACCAATTATTAAGGGAAACTTACTTAATGTCTTGCAGAACTTGGATAGATATACAATTGATTTTGTTTGCCATTGTTTATGTTTTCCAATTGAGCTAAGAACCCAAGTGGTTTCTTTAGGTCATCCAGAGGTGTTGTTGTGCAAAGTCAGTTGAATCTGAAAATGTACTTTTGGCTTGCATACCATTCAATGATTCATTTGGACTGCGAAGAAAAACTTCACATTCGCACTTGTCTTCTTTTGGACTTCCCCAACTCCCGTGCACACAGTTGTGCACTGCCTTGCAAGGCCAGGTGGACCTAATTCAACAATTTAGCTGTAGCACTCCTGGGGCACAACTAGAGGACAGAAAAGGAACAAGGATGCACAGCACAGAGAAACACGTACACCAAGAACAACATTTACCAGATACAAAAACTGGCTTTAGAAAGTCATAAAATATCATATTGAAACCAGGGAAGAAGTCTTTGGATTGTGCATTAAAACCACCATTTCCCCCTCCTATGAAAGCAAAATGCCAGCATTTTAAGAAATACTTTCCAATTACTTTACATTCAGATTGCACTTTAATCTTGGAGCTGTGTCTAACAGTATCCAAAATATTATTTATGTTGACCCAATTAGGTTTCTAATTCAATTCAATTCAATTTTATTTATATAGCTCCAAATCACAACAACAGTTATCTCACAACGCTTTTCATAAAAGAGCAGGTCTAGACCGTACTCTATGATGCTATTTACAGAAGCCCAACAGTTCCCACCAAGAGCAAGCACTAGGCGACAGAGGCAAGGAAAAACATGTTTTAAGAGGCAGAAACCTCGAGCAGAACCATGGCTCAGGGTGGGCGGCCATCTGCCTCGACCGGTTGGGGTGAGAGAGAGAGAGAGAGAGAGAGAGAGGGAGAGAGAGAGAGGGAGAGAGAGAGAGAGAGAGAGAGAAGGCAGCCTACACAATATACACACAGAGGTACAGACAGTAAAGGTGATGTTGCTATAGACCAGGGGTATTCAATTAGATTTCAAAGAGGTCTAGTTAGAGAAAATTTCCTGAAGCAAAGGTCCGGAACATCAAAACGACGAACTTGCGTTATCATTCAGTACTATAACCTATAGTTGTATCAACACATGTTTTTAGTCAACAACGGACTGTCAAATCAAATAATATTTCAGTCAGTTTTCACATCAAACTGGAGGGATAATAAATAATAACTATTCAAATAATAAATTCTAAATTTAAGTAAACTAAAGTGCTTAATTTTTAGAAAAAATTTAATAAAAATTGTAGCTTTAAGTGATGAAGTGTAGTCTTAACCAATTTTATAATAAACACTCAACACATCATAACAAATGAACAGCTGTAATGCCTCCTCTTCTCTTTCATTTCCTCTTACAGAGCTATCACTTTCCTACTTTCTGTTGTTCAGTGAGAAACGTGAGCTCCAGCTAGCATATTGGAGATCTATGAGATATTCTGGTTTTGAACTGCCCGTGGGAGGAATGTACATGTAAAAATCTGTACATTCTTGATTAAAAGTCATGTGAAATCTCTTTTATCTTTCGTCTCCTCAATTCGGGTGTGTTTCCAAAACGTCTCTGGTGAATCTTGCGGACTCGACTCGCAAGCATCGGTATGCACAGATTTGATTGGCTGAGCAGCGTCACATGAGACGATTGGAGCACACGCGATTGGTCTGTGAGTTTCCTGGTCCTCTAAACCAGTACAGTAAATGCTAGAAAAGCTGCGCGGGTTAAAATAGAAACGCTCCGTCACGAGGTAGTAAGTCTCAATAATAAATGTGCTGTAGGTCGGCGGTCCGGAGAGGACGGCGGCTGGGTCCGGATCCGGACCGCGGTCCGCCTATTAGTGACCTCTGCTATAGACTAAATGAAAAATGGTACAGATATTTATAGTAGTGTTAATGGTAACAGTCGTAATGTTAATGATTATAATAACAATAGGACTAGTAACAATAGTCGTTGCAGCAGAGGGTGTCGAGCAGGAACACGGGGGCAGCAGGTGACCCGCAGCCACAGATCCAGACTCCACAGCTCCAGAGCCAGAAAACCTGCAGGAAGTGATAGGAGGAGAGAGGAGAGGAACGAGAAAGCACAAGACTACCAGAAAGGGGAGAAGTTGTGTTAGTAACATGCAATAATGGGATGAGGTTGCATACAGAGGGAGAGAAAGTAGAGGAGAGAGGAGCTCAGTGCATCATAGGAAATCCCCCGGCAGTCTAGGCCTATAGCAGCATAACTAAGGCATGGTTCAGGACTCACCTGAGCCAGCCCTAACTATAAGCTTTATCAAAGAGGAAAGTCTTAAGCCTACTCTTAAATGTGGAGATGGTGTCTGCCTCCTGAACCCAAACTGGAACCTGGTTCCACAGGAGAGGAGATTGATAGCTGAACGCTCTGGCTCCTAGTCTACTTTTGGAGACTCTAGGAACCACAAGTAACCCTGCATTCTGGGAGCGCAGTGCTCTGGTGGGGTAGTAAGGTACTATGAGCTCTTTAAGATAAGATGGTGCCTGACCATTAAGAGCTTTGTAGGTAAGAAGAATGATTTTAAATTCTATTCTGGATTTTACTGGAAACCAATGCAAAGAAGCTAAAACGGGAGAAATATGATCTCTTTTCCTGGTTCCTGTCAGAACACGTGCTGCAGCATTCTGGATCAGCTGAAGAGTCTTAACGGACTTTTTCAAGCAGCCTGATAATAAGGAATTGCAGTAATCCAGCCTAGAAGTAACAAATGCATGGACTAGTTTTTCTGGATCATTTTTAGACAGGATGTTCCTGATTTTCGCAATATTACGTAGGTGGAAAAAGGCGGTCCTTGAAATTTGCTTAATGTGAGACTTAAACGACATGTCCTGATCAAAGATAACTCCAAGATTCCTCACAGTGGTGCTGGAGGCCAGGGCGATGCCATCCAGGGAAACTATATCTTTAGATAATGCGTCACGGAGGTGCTTAGGCCCCAGAGCAATAACTTCAGTTTTATCTGAGTTTAACATTAGAAAATTACAGGTCATCCAGGTTTTAACATCCTGAAGGCACATTTGAAGTTTAGCTAACTGATGAGTTTCATCTGGCTTAATCGATAGATATAACTGAGTATCATCTGCATAACAATGAAAGCTTATGGAATGTTTCCTGATAATATTGCCTAAGGGAAGCATATATAAAGTGAAGAGGATTGGTCCGAGGACAGATCCTTGAGGAACTCCATGACTAACTTTGGCATGCATGGAGGACTCATCGTTAACATGTACAAACTGAAATCGATCTGATAAATAGGACTTAAACCAGCTTGGAGCGGTTCCTTTAATGCCAATGAAATATTCCAGTCTCTGCAATAGGATCTGATGGTCAATGGTATCAAATGCAGCACTAAGATCTAATAAAACCAATACAGAGACAAGTCCTTTGTCTGATGCAATAAGGAGGTCGTAATTTTCACCAGTGCTGTCTCTGTGCTATGATGAGCTCTAAATCCTGACTGAAAAGGTGCAATGGATAAGACTAGATTTAGATAACAGCGTCAGCTGAATTAATAAATGTCTGAGTTTGGTCAAATTAAGTAAATTTAAGGAAGTCTGAAACTTTCATAAATAACCCTACAAAATTACTCAAAATGGGTTTCTGGTCTCTATTATAGGATAAATGGATTTATGTAAAATAATGTAATATTGTGAACATGTGGTAATTTTTATTTATGAAAAAACTAGATTTAAATATGTTTACTTTAGGTTTTGATAATACACCTATAGCTAAGACTCTTTAATCAAGTATCTGTAAAATGGCATTAAAATACATTTTTCATCACAAACCCGTAATTTTACAGGAAGTTTGTTTTTTTAACCACATTAAAAGGTGTGAACGCTTGTCATTTAACAATAAATTCAATATTACCTTTCTGTAATTTTACCACTTTGGGGCAATTATATACTATGTTAATCTAAATTGTAATCTAAGAATTATAATAAAAGTCAAAAGCTACGTAGCTACAGTAATTATGGCTGTTTTCAATGATCAAAACTATGTTTTGACAGTTTAACAATACTTGTAGACACAATATACTGATTAAAATAACATTTATTCAATGTTTTTATTTTCCAAATATCCATAATTAAAGGAGATATTTGTCAATTAACAAGAAAATCTATGTCAAGTTACAGAACAAATGTTTTTTGCTACGGTTAACTGTTACTAATTGTACCAAGTTCAAGAAATGTTTTTACAGTTTTAAACTTATTTTTAACAGTTTTTTCTTTTAAATAATAAAAATAATATTTGTGAAAATACAAGTAATTCCTGAATGTATTGTAACAGTTTGTTTATGTTAAAAAACCCAATATTTTCTTTAAAATAACATAAATGTTATGGTTAGTCACAGTTACAGGTTATTTTACATTAGATATGTAAATTCACAGTTTATTCATGCAATTTTTTGATATTTTCATGTATTTCAAAAATACAGGAAAAAAACTGAAATAAAAAGGAATGAAACTTTAAAATTACAGATTTTTTTTACAGTGTAGATCCCATGTTTTGACAGATTGTGTTTTGGACAAATGTGATATGTGATAGAGAAATTGGGAATTATTGGGGTAAGTGTGTGTAGATCAATAAAGGCAAGATTAGAAATACATTGGCGATGTTTGGATTTATTCAGTGGAGCCGCCACAAACTATGCGTCAACTGGACGTTCCAGCAGCAGCCCCTCAGTGGTTTAGGTTTTTTGTTTTTGCAGAAATCAAGTCACTATACAAGCCCTTTGAATTTTTGTATAATTTTCAGTATTAAATGCAGTAATTAATTTCCTCTTGCTAACAGTGAAAGTACATTATCAAGTTAAAATCCACTTAAGTTTAATGAACATCTTCATAAATGTTAATCATCATCCCAAATAAACAAAACATAGGAGAATGGAAAAACTGAGTCAAACACCAATCAACAAACTTTACTCACTGCTCTTAAAGAATATAGATGCGTCACCCTCAAGAATGACTGGAAGTCCTCTCAGGACATGGCATCTAATGGCTCAGTGCTCTGCAAAGAGATATAATACAAGAAATATATCTTTATCAGTTTATTTGTTCATATAGAGAAGTACCACAAGGGAAGGTGGGTGAATTAGTTTTTGTAATATGTATGAACTAACCATCAATATCATAACAAAAAAAACGTAAAGTAATATCAACCCACCGTTGATTTCCATCAAACTTGGACACAAACCATCAAGAACACCGAAGAACTCTTTAAGATTTCTACCAACAACCCTGTTAAACTCCAAGAACACCTGAAAAATGTGAAATAACTTACTATACTTTGTTATTTAGGCAGAGTTACTTATAACACTAATAAACCTCAAAATTTGACCAATGATGTATGTATCACAAAAAAAGAAGAGAGAGCCACTCAAAAATCACAATTGTCACAATCGCTAAAAATTTACTTATAAGTCAACGTCAAATTTACACACATTCAAATGTATACATTTCAAACTAGAAATGTTCCAGCAGTTTCTAATACTTGAATAAAGAAAACAACTTACCTCATTCAGACAGAAATGGTATCCTCTTTACGGCAGGCAAATGTCCTTTAAAACCGTACATACTTGCTAAAAACAGAAAAATGCCGGCATACAAAGTGCAAAGATCTTAAATTGCTCTGTGTAAATTAGAAAATGGTGCAACTTTCTCTAACCGCCAACGGACAAGCACAGACTTGTCTTGAGTTTTGAGCCAATCACAACAGGGCAGCACCGTTGCCTGAGGTAAAACTTGATAGTTTGTTAAACTTACAAAAATTAGTACACCCAATGACTGTCTCATACACTCTTCATATACTCATACTGTTTATGTAATGCAATAAAACTAATCTTTAAAAGTGGTATTTAATCAAACTGTTTGCATAGAATGAACTTTTGAGTTAACAGTGTAGTAAGTCATTTATAAACATAGTTATACATGTTGTATTCTTTATTAATAAGCTCATCTATAATGTGCTTAATAATTGTATTTTCATATTTTATACATGATCGGTTCACTGTTTATAAATTAAGTATTATTGTAATGACCATTTATACATGAGTTGTTAATGGTTCATTAGATCATTTGGAAAGTTTTAAAAAAATTATTACGTAGGTTAACTGCCTGTTTTTTGATACTTTCCCGAGAAAGAATATAAACAATCTCAGCATAACGCCTAAATCTACCAGTGGCAAAGCCCAAAGGATGCTACTAAGACTACCAGAAAGATGCCCCAGCTAACTTTACTGGGTAAAAGCCTCACCGTTACAGGCCTGGTATCATTTCTCTGAGACAGATCATCTATCACTACCAGCTCATCAGTGATGTGCTTAATGATTGTATTTGATTAAAAGTGTTATTCCAATGAAAAACCATATATATGTGCCTATGGTTCATATGATCATGTAGAACATTTAAGGAAATAAGTATTTTCTATCTAGGCCATACAAAATATTACAAACGAGACTGAAAAAAGTCTCTGTTCTGTTAGGCTTCTTAAGTCTCAGCCGAAAGGAATCTCAGGTTCGCCGTCTCCAAAGGCTTGAACGGGGCTTGGGTTAGCACGCGTAAAACCAGCGCCAAATCACACTGTGGGGCAACAGTCCGCGTCACTGGCCTGCGCCTTCGCACCCCTCTATGAAAGCGCTTCACCAGGGGGTGGGAGAATACAGTCCTGTCCCCGAAGCCCTCGTGACAGGATGAAATGGCGGCAGTGTAGGTTTTAACCGTTATGAACGGCAGCCCCCTGTCCATGAGCTGCTGGAGGAACGAAAGCACCGCCGGCAGAGGACAGGCAACCAGGTCCATCCCCTGGTCCAGACACCAGCGTTGGAAAGCCGACCATTTAGAGGAGTAAGAGGACTGAGTGGAGGCCACACGGGCCCAGAAGCGGGTCTTAAGTGTAAAGACACCATCACTCGGGATTTTTGAATGCCGTCATTTGCCGAAGGAGTTTTTTCCCCCTGGAAACTCCGGTGAGTAAAGTTTGTAACCTTTAGGAGAGAGCTAAAAGTGCAGCGTGATGCTAGCTTAAATGGGTGGGTTAAAACCATATTACTGTAAGTTAAAAGCAGTCGAGGGATTTTTGTGAGTATGATGACGTGAACTATTCATCAGTATTTTCTTGTGTCGTGGTTTCAAACTAATCTCTGGAGGTACTTTTGGAGGTATTTTTATTTACAGTAATTATGACAATGCATGTTAAAGATAATTTCCTTGACTAAAATGTGTAAACTCTGTTCAGTATTTTTTGGTTGTAATTTAATGTAATGTAATGTTAAGAGATGGAGAAATTTAATTAATTCATAGTAGTGATGTCTTGTCTTGCATAGTAGTGATGTCTTGACCACGGCGTGGTCAGCTGCTTCGGATCCCATTGAACAGGACTGACACATCAGACACTGGCAGATAAGAAAGATCCACCACATGTTTATTATCCTGCCCAGGTAGAGATAAAAATAACTAAAAGACACTGGACACTTTTTAAAATTGTATTTTTTATGAAAGAGCTCTTATTAGTCTGGGGATTGTTTCAAACATGGTTGGTGCACTATGAGAGTGTTAAAGGCAATGTAATAAACCTGCCCACTGTTCTTTAATCACACACAGTCTATTTCTTAGCCCAACACTACTTCTCAGAACCTAGGTTGGTAAGTTAGCTAAAGTTCTACACTAGTGTTAAATATTCTAAACTATGCTACAGGGCTTTCCCCAGTACGTTGAACTATGATGCTAAGGGGCTCCCAAGTGTGTTATAAAGTGACAACAAGGCGTCTTGACCATTGGTCCATATGTGACGACTTGGGAGTGAGAACGGGTTGGGTTGTAGATGGTTCATTTTATATAAACAGTTGTACAGTTTATGCAGCAGTAGTCTCTCGTGTTGTGTTTTTTTGTGAATGAATGGGTGAAAGGCATTTTGTAATAAATAATATGTTCTGTATCCCTTTGTGTTGTGTCAGTTTCATTTTTCTGTTCAGAAGAAAACTGATTCTGGAGTGTTACAATATCATTTCTAAGTGCTTTGTAAGGCATAGATAGTCCTCACTTTAGATGAGCTCACGCAAAATACTTTACTAACTATTAGTAACAGATCTTGGAGTTTTGATGATGAGTTCAGAGAAATGATACCAGGCCTGTAACGGTGAGGCTTTTACCCTGTAAAGTTAGTTGGGGCATCTTTCGGGTAGTCTTAGTAGCATCCTTTTGTGGGAAAGTATCAGAAAACAGGCAGTTATGTAATAATTTTCTTAAACTTTCCAAATGATCTTAAGAATCATTAACAACTCATACATAAATGGTTTGTCATTAAAATAATACTCCATTTATAAATAGTGAACCGATCATATATGAAGTAAGAAAATACAATAAAATTATTAAGCAAATAGATGAGCTTATTAATAAAGAATACAACATGTATAAGTATAGTTATAAATGACTTACTAATGTGTATTAACGTAAGAACAATGGTTTATAAATGATGAATAATAAATGTACTAATACTTAACAACTGCTTCATAGTGTGTAGATAAATGAGAATAAAACATTTATAACTGTGTTTATGAATGACTTACTAATGTGTATTAATGTATGAACAATGCTTTATAAATGATGAATTCCTTATTTACTAATGCTTCATTAATGCTTTATAGTGTGTAGTTATTATAAAGTGCTACCAAAAAAACATTTTAACAAATATTTGGTGTGCAATTTACGAAAACATGGAAGATGTGTTATTATTTTCACCGGCATGATCTTCATGCTTGAACTTATGGAAACATGTGGACATAGTTTCTCCACAGAGAATTTAATCAGCAGCACTGTAAGAAATAGAAAATAGCCTTATTACATCATCTGTAAGCAATGATTCCAAGGAAAAACATTTTTCAGAATATAAAATATAAACATGTTTGAAACATGTGAAATAAAAAAGGTATTCAATTTGTAGTGGTGATAAATACAGGAAGTAGTATTTGTATGACTCTCCTATTAATGTCTCTCACTGTGGATCTCTGGCACAGTAATACACAGCAGTGTCTTCAGGCTGCACATTCTGTCTGTTTAGAGTCACACTGTTTCTGGAAGAGTCTAAATTGACACTGAACTTGTTCTTTAGTGAATCTTTCACTCCAGTCCTTTCCCTGCAGGCTGTCTGATCCAAGCTGTGTAGTCGCTGCTAACAGAATAAGAGACCTGACAGGTGATGGTCAGACGTTGACCTGGCTGCACAGTCACAGAGGCTGGCTGTGTCAACTGTTCTGTTTCATATAGGCTTCGGCCTCTAAGGCTATAGCTATTGGGTTTACCGCTGTGTTGACCGGCTGCAGCTGGCCATGCGGCCTTCATGCAGCCTGGCTCCGATGTCGCAGGCAGACCTTTTCCTCTGTTGCCTGTCCCGGCCGGGAGGTGAGTTTTTTCGAGGAGGTCTGTAGAGGAAGATCCCTGGAGGAAAGTCAAACCTGCCGCCCCGGCCGGTAGGTGGGTGCAGGGGTCCGGTGGTGGTCCGACAACTGGCGGCTGGCTTCCCTCCAGACTCTGCGGCAGCGTCGACGATGGGCCTGTACAGAAAGGGCCGCTACCTCCTCCTCTAGTGATGGGAACAAGGGGGGCTGATAACCCAGGGAACACATGAATGGGGACATACCAGTGGCGGCGCAGACTTGGGAGTTGTGGGCTGAACCTGGAGGCATGCGCCCATTGGAGAACCCCGGGAGCGGACACTCAAGAGGACGTAGGGGCGGTTAGGGGGACCGGCACCGGGGTCTGGGTCGGTGGACTGGGCACGGCGAACAGCTGACTCCACCTCCCAGACCACAGAAGTGACAAGACAGGTGCGAGGCAGGATGGTGTCAGGGGGGTCCGAAGGGGTGTCTGGGGAGTGGAGTCGGGAGAGAGCGTCTGGCTTGGTGTTGCAGGACCCGGTAGGAGAGGGTGAAGTTAAACCTGTTGAAGAACAGGGCCCACCGGGCTTGATGGGAGTTCAGTCTCTTGGCGGTCTGGATGTAAGAGAGATTTTTGTGGTCGGTGAGGACCAGGAAGGGGTGTTCTGCTCCCTCAAGCCTCCATTCCTCCAGAGCCAGCTTGATAGCCAGCAGCTCCCGGTCCCCCACGGTGTAGTTTTGCTCCATGGGAGACAGCCGTCGCGAATAGAAGGCGCAGCCCAGTGACATAACAGATTTTGGCCTCAGGGATTCACGGGAGAAGGAAAACGCCGGCGGTGGGGCACGGGGCAAAGTCCGTGGAGAGGGAGCGAGGCAGGGATCGAGAGGGGGACAGCGGTTGCGCGGAACAGGGGTCAGGAATGGTGGTACCATATGGGCCAGTGAGGCGTTGACTCATCCTGCTTCGCCTCTAACCCAATAGCGATAGCCTTAGAGGATGAAGACTATACTAAATAGAACAGGGGTTACGTACTGTAACCTGGAGTATAGGCGCAGCCCTCTAAGTTGAAGGCCTCACTGGACCTTGGTTCTCAGTGCTGAAGAAAAGGCATTTGGGAGCTGAAGGCTAGGTCTCACCGATGGTGTAGACTAAAATTCTCAGTGCCGCGCAGGTGCGCGGAAGGGGTAAACCCAATAGCGATAACCTTAGAGGGCTGCGCCTATACTCATAGAATCCGGGTTACAGTACATAACCCCTGTTCACACTTGACCAATGTTTTGTAACAAATGATCAAGTTATACTGCAAAAGAAGAACTGCTGACTTTGACAAATCCAGAGAGACTCACATCCAGCTGCCAACAGCAGCAGCAGAGCTACAGAAAACATGGTTTATGTTAAAAGTGACGTGCTGTGAACTCCACTGACAGCCTGATGGGAAGTTTTTATAGCTGAGTTTGCATAGAACCAAACACATGAAAATGTCCCTGCATTTATAGAAATGAAACAAATTTTAACTTTTTTTAACTTAAAGAGGTGGTATTATGCCCATTTTCAGGTTCTACATCTTATTTAGGGGTTGTACCAGAAAAGGTTTACATAGTTTAATTTTCAAAAAACACATATTTTTCTCATACTGCACATTGCTGCAGCTCCTCTTTTCACCCTATATGTTGTACGCTCCGCTCTTGAGCTATAGAGTAACTTAACCTCTGTACAAAATCTTTGTTGGGAGTTGCGCAATCAGAAGCAGAGAAGGGTGGGTCGTAAGAAACAAGGTAGTGTGATCCAAATCCAAGCCGCTTCAGACTGCGACCGTAACCTAGCAGATGGTGTAAGTTCCTCACAAGTCCACAACCACACATCATTGTTCCACATCTTACCATAAACCACTACAAAAATCACCATATTTCAACTAAATTTTACATAAAAATTGGCAAAACAATTTGAATTTTTGCTCAGTAGCTTTCACATCAGGTGTAACTTTAGTATTATAGTTATAACTATAGCTGTTTTAGCCAACGTTTACAACAACTCCGCACTTAAACAGTCTGTGAAGTTACATTGCCGTGTTTATTTTAAATATAATACTTACAGATTGTGATTGTGAATTTCCAGGCCCAGAGTCAGAGTTATATCGTCTTTTAGGACTAAACGTTGAACTGTTGCCGGTGTTCTGATGATCTATGCTGCCTTGTCGAAAAATGCCACCATAGCGCAAATCGATAGACTCAACTCTACTCTGCCCTGCTCCGTTTTCCATTGCAGATAGTACCCAGAGATAGTACGTAGCTTGTCGTCATAGCAACGCCACACACAACTTCCTATGACGTAATGTTCAATGCGACACACACACCAGCGATCCACACAGCTTTCTCTTTTTTAAGTTAAAACGTTTCAACATTACTCAGAATGTAAAGACAGATAAGCGGTATGAAAACCTTCCAGCTGTGTTTTCCTCTGCCGTTGATGCTGCAGCGGTCTGTGTAACGGCGGGAGCAGAGGGCTCTGTGAGCGGGTGGCTGGCCGGCCTCACACGCTCCTCCCACAGGTTGGCACAGGCATCCCCCGCAGCAGGGCCGTGCAGAGACCTTTGGAAGGGCAGGTGCTCAAAGCATAAAAGGGGCACATGGAACAAGGATTTAAATAGGGCTGTTCTCAAAAATCAATACAGAAATATATTGTCATGTATTCCTTGATTATATGCGTATACAGATGCTTCTGTATCGATACATCAACAAATGCTGTCACACAGTTTTGAAAAAGAAACACAGGGAATACCCAGATCTAGCTTTAAAACACGGTGGGCTGACATACAGGGAACAGCTGCTGTTGAGGGGTTGCTGTTGCTGTTGCTGCTGCTGCTGATACTACTGGAGATGATCTGTGACTAGAGATATTATAACAAACATAGGAGATATATTAGCTGATGAAACAAATATATGACCATGACGAGATGTAAAGATTGCTGACAGTATTTGGGACCGGCTCACTATGACTGACATGCTGTAGTGCTGCAGCCGCTGCCAAGACTGACTGCTATGAGAAAATCAGAAGGAGATGCTCACAGAGACTGCTGCACACCAAGAGCTGCAGGTAGAGGAAATAAGATATCAGGTTAAAAAAAGTATGGGAAATAATCTGGGAAGGAAACAGTACTTGGAGAAAGGACTAGGTTAGCCAAGGCAGGGGTAAGAGTGAGACAGATCTATAGACAGGTGTGTGTGTGTGTGTGTGTTTGTGTGTATAGACAATATTGTGATAATGATTTTATATATTGCATTGTGAATCTGAGATATACTTGGATTTTGATTGACTATATGTCTAATAATGAATCTAAAAAGATGTGTGTGTGTTCATTCTGTTGGCCCATAATAACCATGACAGAGCAGCATTTACCTTTCACATAAACATTTCATACCTTTGTTTGAAATCTAATAGGGCCATTTCTTCTTCACTCTTTACTTTGATGTCAGGAATATTATTTATTTTATATTGACACTGACATTATTACATGTAGTTGAGTTATTTTCATATAATAGGCTTGCTATTAAATCTATTCAAATACTGTTCTGATTTAAATGATTGTTTTAAAACGGGCTGATAAGTAGGCTATAATTCGGAGGAATAAGTAATAAACCTGTTTTACCAATGTTGTTATAATTATTTTAAGGCACACTATGTTTTTTGTGTCCTGTAGGCAGAGCTGCTGAATCACTAACGGTGTGTGAACGGGAGGGCTCGTCATGGATGAGGTCATCAGGTGAAAGGTCGTAATGTGGGTCATTTTATTTACTGCGAAATTATTATTAATTCATTTTATTAATATTTTGATTCGGCAGGCCTTCACAAAAGGACCTTTACAAATTTTAAAATTAATTAATTAATTAAATTTGTCATTGACAAAAGGGCACTTTGGGCATCAAAGGGCAAAAGGACAGGTGCTCAAGCACCCATTGTACCCCCCTCTGCACGTGCATGCCCCGCAGGTACTTGCGGGGCTCCTCAACTCCAAAAATATTCAAGCACATTTTTGTTCCGCCATCACTTCTCATAAAACCGTCAATATTCGAAATCTACACAGCTGATTTCTCACCTCAAAACTTCTCAGAAGTGGATTTAATGATGAAATTACATACAAAAACTGTAAAATATAAAACTTTCTGTTGCTGGTCTCTGTCTGGCACGCACAGTGATGTTGCAGTGAATAGTTACGAATCTCTATGACCAATCAGCAGTCTGTCGTGTTTTCACGTTACATTTTAGTATCGCCTCAGCTCGCTTGGAACCTCGACGGAGGTGAGGTGATACGAAAAGAAGTACCTGGAAGCAGGTACAGGTACAACATTTCTACAATGGAAACCCAAACAAAGGCGAGTCGAGCCAAAGAGCCTCCGCTCAGACTGACCCCGCTAACCGCTTGGCAAGCTTTATGACGCGTTTTCATTGTTATGTCACAAGTAAAGGAAGTGAAGGGCTGGACTACAAACGAGCTGTTTTCGAGCAGTTCAGAGCAGTGCTTTCATGCATGGATGTGGTTGTGTAAAAAAATAAGAACCAGTCTTAACATTATTCAGTGTGATTTACCATTACTATTTTTACTCAGCAATCCCAGATTTTTTTTTTTTACTGCAGGATTGTTGTTCATCAATTCATCCATCTACTTCCTGTCTGCTGAGATGAACTGACAGACAGATGGAGCTGCAGTCACTGCTGATGGTAAACTCTTTATAGTTAAACTGTACTATTCAAAATTTGCTAAATCAAGTTAACATGCTGCATCTTTAGAAAAGTCTTCATCAGCAGTAGTGTTAAGTTTTAATTCAGTCCAGGGTTCAACTGTCAGTCAGTTAAGATCAATGAGAACACCAGATCTGAGTGTTAGAGGAGAGAGAAACGTGACACTGACTGCCCTGCAATATTATTGTTCACTCTCATATCAAGACTCATTTATAATTTACAGACATTATTTTGTCTTAGTTTGTAGTAGTACTTTAACTTCAGCGACCATATTATTGTATGTCACTGTCTTTGGTCTTTTTTTAAAAGTTATCTTTATTGTGTTTATTGAATTTCCCTGGACAGTTTTCAGGACTTGTATAATTTATTATTCAAGAATATATGCTATATAAAATATGTATTTCAACACAATAATTAAAAAATATAAAAAATATATTTAATAAATATGTAATATGAATACAAAGAAAAAGAGACTGGAGACTGAAAGATGATTGGGATTTTGTACAGCTGCTCAACCAACTCCAGTCATTGTGAGTTTCGAGCACAATAATTAACAGCAGAATCTTCAGTCTTCAGATTATTCATCTGCAGATACAGCTGCTGCCTGCTGTTGTCTCTGGAGATGGTAAACCGTCCTTGAACTGACTGACAGTAGGATGTCCCGTCATTGTCATTTTCATCCCAGGCAACCCACTCCAGTCCGACCCAGTTCATATCGTAGTCGCTGAATGTGAATCCAGAGGTTGTACAGGTCAGTCTGTGGGATTCTCCAGGCCTTTTAACCACTGGTTCAGATTCTGTCAGCGTCTGACCATCAACACCTGTTAAACATTTAAAAAACCCCACATGAATTAAGTTTGTACATGTAATAAGAACTATGTCAAATCAAGATCAGATAATATTTTCACCTGCCCAGCAGACAGTTAAAAGCAGCAGTCCTGTCCTATAGTCCATCATGTTAAACGGTGTGTCCACTGTTCTCTGTCATCCTCTCTGCAGTCAGATAAGTAGAGGTGGAAGACATCTGAGTTTTGCATTGACTCCTCCTCACAGGGAAGAGAGAGCTGGGGAGGACTTGGATCTGTAGTGTTTGGTGAGTGTACAGTATGTTAATTTGCTTAAAATATTGTGTATTTATACACAATTTAGATTAATTAATTTAATGTGATGCTTTTAAAAAACAATTAAGGTAAGTCAGTCAGTCAGATTTATTTATATAGCACATTTAAAAACAACAGGAGTTGACCCAAAGTGCTTTCCAAGAACACAATGCACATAAATACAAGTATAAATGAACAAAGGAACAGAGTATATACCATTGTCCATCCAAATACACAATAAAACACTTGTACACCAATACACATCAATAAAAGGAATATGAAGTACTCAGTAAAAATGAAATCCAAAGAAGCTAAAAGGAAATAAACAAGAATAACTTCAGATTAAAGTGGTGAGAGAGAACAATTTAAAATAAGGGACAGAATCAGGAAAAGGCCAGAGAAAAAGGTAGGTCTTTAAATTAAATTTGAAGTTCTCAATGGTAGGGCAGGACTTGATGTTAGACGGGAGACTATTCCGAAGCCTGGGGGCAGCAACAGAAAAGGCCCGGTCACCTTTAGTTGTAAGGTGTGAGAAAGGGACTAAGAGGAGTTGTTGTGAAGATGACCTAGGCGCAGAATATGGAATATCAGCATAGCATATCGGTAATGTATTGTGGAGCTAAGCCATTGAGGGCTTTAAAAACAAATAATAGAATTTTAAAATCAATTCTGTATTTTGATGGTAAACAATGCAAGACTGGAGTAATGTGTGGTCTTTTCATTGTTCCAGTTAAAAGTCTAGCAGCTTCATTTTGAACGATTTGTAGTCAGGAAAGTGTTGAATGGGTCAACCCCATATACAGGGAATTACAGTAGTCCAGCCGTGAGGTAATAAGCGCACGTAAGGTAAGGTAAGGTAAGGTAACTTTATTATCCCCGAGGGGCAATTTGCATTACAGCTAGCAGTAACAAATATATTTATCAGACCACAACAATAAACACAACCACAGTACAATATAATTTAAAATTGAATTTACAGGGTATTATTAACAATGGTGATAACAACGACCTTGAATGAATTACCTTTTAATCTGTTTGTTGTGAATCGCAGCAGAATATCTGCGCCCGGATGGCAGCAGCATAAATTCTACCCCACAAAGGATGACAGGGATCAGCCAGGATGGCTCTCGTCTTCTTCAAGGATCTGACCTTATACATGTCATGTAGGTCATGTATAACTGTTTCAATGGGATAAAAATGGCTTCAGTTTGGCTATGGTTCTAAGCTGATAAAGTATCCATAAAAACTTTTTTCCAACTTTTACCGACCAACTTAAAAAAAAGGTTGCATTATTAACCATTGTTGTAGAAAAATAAAAAAGCACATGTCAAATGTCAGAAACCTCAACACCAGCTGTCGCTTTCATTATGTCCATGCATGTGTATTTTTCTAGAGGCACTGTCACACACTGTGTGTGTTTGACTTTATGCGGCACTTCGCAGCCCCGATTTAACAAGATAAATCAGCCCCCCATGCAGTTGCCAACAGTTCACATTTAACTATCAAGGCAGCAAAAGTTGGCTACAGTGATCTCGAATGCACCTATACTCTCCTTATTTAGTGTCATCTGATTTCATATCTTCTTTTTTTTTTTTTTCTTCTTTTTTTTTTTAACCTGTCCTGCCCAGCAGCCTGGTATAGAGTATAATGACCTGGATACCATATTGTGCCAGACAGATTTTACTTTAACAAGAGAGTATTAAAATACTCCTTTGTCTGTTTTATTATTTATTTAATTATGTATTGATTTGTCACCGGGCCGGACAGGGGGGCAGACACGGGGATGGGGGGGCACAAACAGACAGCACAGAGAAAGGACAACACCTGTAAGAGAAGGGGGAAAGGGGGATGGAAGGTGGGGACAACAGGGAAAAGCTGTGGGAAACACCAATTGCAGAAAGCAACGAAACCTGCAATAGAACAGAGAGGGGGGAGGAGAAAAACAACAACAACAAACAAACACAAACAAAAACAAACAATAAAAATAATAATAATAGTAAAAGACAACCAGCCGAACAGCAGCAATAAACAGCTGACATATTAAGACAACTAAGAGAACAATGAAAACAAGAAACAGTCAAACACACTAAATAAGCAACACAACACAGCCACGAGAGCTGGAATAATAATTAAATTGGAGAAAGAAAAAGAATAAATCAAATAAAAAAAAAAACAAAAAAAAACAAAGACTCCCAGATGCACTGCGATGCAAACGCAGAAGACCCCGACCCAAATGCCAGTTGACAACGTAATGCCGACGGAATGCAAAAAGCGTAACCCGCGGAAGAGCAGCGCCCGGACCGCCCGCGGCGCGCACACAACATAGACCAGTACCCCCCCCCCACCCAGCACCCCACCGCTGCGCAGCAAACAACCAAAATGCCCAAATGCCACGCAATCATCAACACCAATGCACAAGTGACAAGCCCAACGCGCACACTGCGCAAGCACGGCGACACCCAATGCCCAGCAGCCCCCCGCGAATCCCGCGTGCGAGGTCGAGCCTCCCATCGTGCCCCTCCCACCCCCCAAGCCCTCTGTGTCTAATGTGTAATTAAAATTGAGGGGCAGGCAGTGAGGGAGGAAGAAGTGCGAGGCCGCAATAAAGCAGCCCCACCCCCCAAACGCCCTGCAGGCTGCCCGCCCCCCAGGGTCCTAAGGGTGTATGTTGTGAGACATGACCAAACGGGGAAAGGTGAAGGAGGTCATAGGGAGGCTAAAAGACCAGATTCCTGACTGGCCCCATCATTTATTCAGTCCCGTCCCCCACCCCCCTAAGCAGGAGGACGTCAGGTCCCTCCAGCCCAGGGCTTATAGCAAGAGCCCCTCTAGCACCGGCAGCACCCCAGAGTCAGCGACAACCCCGCCCATCCCCAGGACGGGCCCAGGGGAGCCCAGCCCCCCCAGCGCGCAGACCTGCCCCAAATCCAGAGGACATAAATCATTGCATTCAATTAACCGACGTAAATCATTGCATTCAATTAAACGTAGGCCTATAACATGCTCGTGTAAAACTGAAGTAAAGCACCACAGGCACACACACAACAAATAACTTGGACCTATTTATATTAGTCCAACACAACTGTCAGCTTTTAACCGACTACAAGACATCATTGCACTGCAGCAGAGCCTAAAAAAAACATTATAAGCTATTCATAACATGCGCAATAACTTAGCCTACACCTATAATTGACAAATAGTAGCCTAATGCAAACAAGGCATAAAATATTTAATGATACAATATTTAAATAAAATACTATACTTTAAAACTCAAATTAAGGCATCTAAAATTCCAGATGACAAAGTAATAGCCAAATACAAAAGGAAATAAATACAAATCTCTTAATAGAAAACATCAGCACATCACAAATAAAACAACATCTAAGAATTATTAGGTGGATAGCCAGATAGATACCACAGGTTATTTTCTTAAACAACATTCAAACGTAGTCTTGGCTCAGCAGCACAGGAATCACCACACCTATTTATTTACAAATTGTGATATGAATGACCAAAATAATAATACATTTTAAAAACTGAAATAATTTTTTAAACTACCATAATCATTGAATCATTTGGCTTACTTGAGATTACTGTGGAGGAAGAGAATGTTACTGACTGACTGTGGTCCCAGGTTTGTGCGTCTCTCTAATAATGTGCGTCCGAGGAGCTTTTTATTTTTGCCTGGTGGTGGCTCATCCTCTGCTGGGACCAGATCAAACTACATCTTGTGGATCATTTCCTTTGCACCTTTGGATTGTATTTAATTAGTTTTCTTTTGTTTTATGATTATTCATTTATCAAGATTTGTATTAAGTGTCTTTTATCTGTTTCTATTTCTTGACCACATTGAGCTGGTAAGATATAATTACACTGTGCATTTTATGTTTTTATGTTTGTGAAGCACTTTGCAAAGCTTCACACTTTTTATGTAGCCTAAATAAAGTTTATTTAGGGCTCAGCATCCGTAGCAATCTCACTTTTGGATTCAGGAGCGTTTCAATCCTGTACATCATGTGGAGGGGGTTTGCTCTTGTGTCACTAGTACCCATCAGTTCTTCCAGACGTGAGGCGCACACACCAGTGACATTGGAGAGCAAGGGATCGAGGGATGCTGCTTTGCAGTATTCAGTAAGCCTGAAGGACCACGGCAGGGCAAGTGATGCGCTGGGAGTGGAGTTGTCAGACTCAAGGTCATTAGTAGCATCCTTGAATACCTTGAGGAATGCAACCACTGTTTTCAAAGTGTTTGCATTGATCTGTGCAATTCTTTCACACTGGTTATTGGTTACCAGTAATGTAGAGATCTCCTCGTGCTGTTGCAGTATGGAATCCAGAATATCATAATTTGAATTCCATAGAGTCTCGATGGATTGCTTGAGGGATTTCTTTGAGGTGTTCTGCAGACCTGAATGTTTGAAATATTTGACCAATTTTTTGGCATTGGTCAGCAGTTCAGCCAGTTCGGGTGTCTTTGCCAACACATCTGGGGCAGATGCGCTGTACAGGGTGATGTTCAGGATGTGCGCATTGCAGTTAAGCCTGGTGTACCCACACATGGCAGCAACTATGTTGGCTCCGCGGTCAGTGACAAACACAACACGGCCAACTAGTCAAGTGTCTATTCCAAACCCACTGAGTTTCCGGAACAGCAGGTTCCTGATGTTCTCTCCTGTTTTTGACACACCACCTTCAAAGGGAGCTGCAAACAACACCCTCGAAACGTGATAAAACTCATTGTTTGTGTAATGGATGGTGCTGGATATGAATGCCATTTTATGGTAATCCTCCGTCCATATATCTGTTGTGATGGCACATCCATACCTTTCAATGATGGGCTTTATCTCTATGGCCACAGATGCCTGCAGTGCCTTTGCTTTCTCCTCGACATGTCTGGATAGTTGTTGGGTGAGGCAGAGCATCTTTTACATCAATTATGTTGTGTTGAGCTATGTCAACAAAAACTTTTTCCAGCAACAAAGTCATATGGCTCTACAGTCTCTACAGCAAAGTGTGACACATTTCTCAGTAGTATCTTGTTTAACATGAACAGGGAGAAGTGCTTTCTCTTTGAATGAGAGCTTACTTTGGCCCAGAAGAATGGAGCAGGTGTGTCACTGCAACCTGGAGGTGCGAGATTTGTGCCCGTTGTATATTAACACTTTGCACATTTGTGGCAGCTTAAGTCCAGTTCTTTTTCATTGTTGTCAGTAACAATAGAGAAGTTTGTCCAAATGTCAGACCTTGCTTTGTTACTGTTTTATATAAGCCCGCTTTAATCATCTTTTCAACTTGGTTTGTTGGCCCCATCTTCTTAGCTAGCTATATCCCGGGACCCGCAGTATATTTTCTGAACGCCCACTCCCGCCCCCCAGCAGAGTTAATACCGCCCGCTCCCGCACGATTTGTGTTGTCCCGATCCCAATGCAGGTCTCTACACTGAAGCCAACGTTGCTCTGTTTGTGACTGTGAGCTGTTGACCCCCGACGCAATTTTCGCTTTTGTTTCGATTAATTTAAGTATTGAAGTGAATCCTGGTTTGTTATGTTACTGGTCCTCTTTGTGAAATGGTTAGTAACTTCAGTAATTACCAGACACAGAGCAGCCTGTTACACCAGCTGTGCGTTCAAACCTAGTTATTAGCCAAGTATAAATTATTACTAATTATTAGCATTACTGAAATAAAAACAGTTGCACCATGGAGAGAATTTACAACATAACTCTAACTTACACAAAAAATAAGAGTTAACATCAGAATCAGAAGGAGCTTTATCTCCAAGTAGTGTTTAACACATACGAGGAATTTGTTTTGGTGATAAGGTGCTACATGTAGACAAACATACAGTTGACATAAATAAATGTAGAAACATACAACTATAGAATAGACAATGTAGGTTATATAAGAATATTAAAAAGTATAGAGAAAAATAATACAACTATTTGCAGAACATGTGCGTTATTCTGGGTTTGTGTTGTGCAGATGCATTTCAATAATATATAATATATATATATATAGATGGGAATAAGCTTTTTATGTGGCGAGAGGTTTTGGTCCTGATAGACCGCAGGAAGTACATCCTCTGCCCATCATCCCCACCAGAGATGAGCCCAATGAACCCTCATTGGTGTCGTCCGTAAACTTCAGGACCTTGACAGAATGGTGACTGGAGGTGCAGCTGTTGGTATACTGGGAGAAGAGCATGGGGAAAGAACGCAGCCTTGAGGGGATCCGGTGCTGATGGTCATGTTTTCCCAGCTTCACGTGCTGCTTCCTGTCCGTCAGGAAGTAAGTGATCCACCTGCAGGTGGAGTCAGGCATGTTCATCTGAGAGAGCTTGTCCTGCAGCAGGGCCGAGATGATGGTGTTGAAAGCAGAGCTGAAATCCACAAACAGGATCCTGGCGTAGGTTCCTGGGGAGTCCAGGTGCTGGAGGATGTAGTGAAGGGCCATGTTTACTGCATCATCTACAGACCTGTTGGCTCTGTAGGCGAACTGCAGGGGGTCCAGGGATGGGTCTGTGATTTAAGGTGGGACAACACAAGGCATTCAAAAGACTTCATAACCATAGAGGTCAGGGCGACGGGTCTGTAGTCGTTTAGTCCCATGGTCCTTGGTTTTTTAGGGACAGGGATGATGGTGGAGGCTTTGAAGCAGGCTGGCACATGGCATGTCTCCAGTGAGGTGTTAAAAATGTCTGTGAACACCGGAGACAGCTGATCAGCATCAGCATGCTTCAGGGTGGATGGGGAGACAGAGTCCGGCCCAGCTGCTTTGCAGGGTTTCTGCCTCCTGAACAGTCTGTTGACTTCCCCCTCAGAGATGAAGAGAGGATGGGAGGGGGTGGAGCTGGCCAACTCTGATGAGTGATTGGGAGGAGATTGTGGACTGGGGTTGAAACTGAGCAGAAGAGCCAGTACACAGGCCATAGGGTAGGTGTAGGTGCATTATACTCACTGATGGTAAAACTGCTGTTTTTCTGCCCCTCAGCATAACATTTCATTAACTGCATGCTGCTTAGCGACACCTTAATCCAGCAGTAATTCATTGATATGATATTTCAATATCTATCCAGCTTACTATGATGTGCTAAGATGCCAAGTGGCTACCTAGCCAGAAAGCTAATGCACACGGCCAGTTGCCATAGTTAGGATTTTATGCCCAAGTTAATCTAGTGAAGGTCTGCCCAAGTAATTGTGGTGCAACCCATATTAGTAGCTGATTTAGTTACAGACAAACTAGTAGTTACTTAACCTTTAGTGTGGGCTTTAGGAGATAACTTACACTCAGCCAAAAAAACAAACTTACACACAGCCGGGGCAACAGGCTGCTGGTGTGGAATACAGGAAATGGTCAAAAACAAACGTGCTGATTGGCCAAAAAGGCGCTTTGTGCATCTGCACTCGATTGCTCTTCCTCCTTGTGGATTGAAATTGAATTTAGAGAACTGAATTTGAATTGAGAGAACTGAAAGTGAAAGCACACAAAGACTTGAATTTTAATGAGGCTCAAATACAGTTTCAGTTTAGATTCATATTACATTCAGTTTCAAGTTTATTGGAATTCAGTTTCAAACTAAATAAATTCAAATTCAAGTTGAGCAATTTAAATTCAGTTTTTAATGCAATTATTCAAGCTGAAATCATTTTTATGATTTTGATGGTATTGGTGGTGTTACCCACTAGCCGTGCTCATTAATGCAACTCACAGTTGTTTTCCAGGAGCCTGTCTGATCCACCTCATATACAAACTGCTGAATGTGAATCCAAAGAGGCTGTACAGGTCAATCTGTGGGATTCTTCAGGCATTTTAACTACTACCCATGCTCTTCATTAAACCGGAATGTGTAACTAAATTAAAGTAAGTTACCACGTGTAAATCGAAAGCTGTGAAAACCAAGGTTCGACATTTTACTCTCCCCCCTGATAGTAGCATCCCACTCCAGTCCGTCCATTAAACCTTAAATACGTACAGGTCAGTTTTACATCAGTATGTACCATCATATGTTTTATTGTAATTAATGAGACAATCTTTGTTTTCCAAATTGAAATCTGTATTTTGCTGAATGCATGAATGAGTCCAGTGACAGAATATTTGTTACACTTGTATTTGAATCTCAAAGTGACTGAAACATAAAAAGAAATTAATACAGTATGAATCATTTCTAAAATATTATACAAATGTAAAAAGAAAAATTCATTAATTACAGTTTACACCTAGTAAGACCATCAGAAATCCTCAAATGTTCCCATTTGGATCATTAATCTGTCCTGGGGTCATCATCATTTAGTCTAAAAGGAGAAAACATATGGAATATATTGGATCTGGTGACAGATTTGTTTTGTATCAACATAAAAACAGTTACAATCAAACTGACATATTAAAGTCATACAGTTGAAATATTGTACTGGAGGATTACTTACCTTAATCACAGTAGCCAAGACACCATAGATGACAGAGATGAGGAATAAAAAGAGGAAAGTGAAAGTCATATACCAGCTTTCCACATCTGTGTCTTGGTTCACATCAGCATGCATAATCTCATCTAAGAAATGACAGCCCTCCAACGTGCCTGTGAAAGAATTTAAATGAGATTTGTCAGTTAACTATTGCACTGACTTTGTTAAAGTGGAATAGGAACTGCAAAGAAATATTAAGAAAATAACCCATGAAGTTACCAAACAGTCTCACAAATGTGTTAAAATGTGTGGTTAACCTAGTATGTGCAGTCTTTAACATGCAAGAAAGATGTGGATGAACAGAGGAACCGGCACCTGGTTTAGATATATTCAGGGATTGGGTGGTGTTCTCATGTGTCACCCTGCAGGTGAGGACTGCCCCAGGGAACCAGTTGCCATGGGACAGACGAAGGTGGCTTTGGATGCTGAACTTTCCATTTGGGCCTCTGATGGGTTCACTAGTGTTGTAGTCCAACAGTTCCTTGGTGTTACCAGAAAACCAAGTGATGCTAATAGATGCAGGGCTGAAGCCGAAGACCAGGCACACAAGTTCACCAGAGCCCTGGAGCAAGGTAGCAGAAGGTTGGCTGTAGGTCACTGTGGCTGGGGAAAAGAGTTATTAAAGTTCGTCATGAATTTGTACTGAGGAAGGTCATGTAGCAAGAAAAATCATTAAAAATGTTGAACTCAGTTTAGTTAAGTGAGAACAAAGGTAGCAGGTCTGCTCCAATACTTCTCTTTACTTTAATGTTGATTAAATATTTATCTGATATATTGAAATAACAACTGTAGCCTTCTAAATTGTTTCTTTTTTCATGAACTACTTGATCCAAATACTAAAGTCACTGCTTCAAAGCTTAAATTATTAGTTTAAATGGAAGATTGGAACTCCTGATATTGACGTGAAGCGATCTCTTACAGAGAAGACAAATCTTCGACTGAGTACAGACAGCGACTAAACAGTGCCAGCTAAACATGAAAACCTGCTTCCTGTTTTGCTGATGTTTGCTGATGAGAAAGAGAGATAATAGAGCCGTTACAGTTGGAGCTTAGCAAATTTAGCCAACACTCATCAGTGCAACAAAATAATTTGTCCTTCACAGGATTGGCTCGGGACATCTTAACTATGATGCAATAAACACCAGTGAACCTCATTGTTACTAAGTGTTAATTCTCAGCTCACCAAAAACATCCTTTATAGTGCTTTCAAACGGCGTTTCAGAGGACTCATGCCTGACAACACAAGAATATGTAGACTCCTTGTCCTCAGTTTTGGATGTGTTTAGTCTGCTGCTCATTGAATAAGCGCTGCTCTCTGTGTATTTCCAGGCAGGACTGTTGGTGTAGCGAGCTGAAAGGAGTCTCTGGCCATTCTCCTCCCAGTACACCATGATGTTAGACGGGAAAAATCCAGAAACTAGACAAATAAGTGTGAGCACATCTGAGGTAGACAGCTCAGAGGCAGTTGGTTGTAATATTTTCACTGTTGGTGGGTACAGGTCTTGAGAAAAACAAAAAGAAGACAAAAGTAAATAAGGGTTTATATTACGGCTCCTTTCAATTCATGATTTAGTCACAACCAGCACAAGCATTATGGAGATTTTTCTTTTTACTGCTGAGCTTCTGATGTTTCACACTACCTCTGCTTTTGCTTATATGGTCCTGGTAGCCCTGGTTGGAACATCGGTGCTTCCCCTCACAAGACACTTGTTTATATGCATGCCAATCCTCCGCTGACACTTTGAGGAAGCTCCGCAAAGACTCCGTCCCATTGCTGTGACTCACTGGTTGCTCCGTGTGGACATTAAGAGAATATTTGTTCCCACCTACTTTCCAGGTGATGGAGAAATCATCAAGAGAAGGGCCAACCAGAAGACAGATGACAGTCACCTGTCCCTTGCTCTGAAGCTCCTGGAGGGGTGGTCCCTGAACATATACGGCAACTATCTGAGATGATGCTGGAGTTACTGAAAACATAGAATGGGGAGAAAATGCAGCACCTATCAAATCATGATTATGAGATAAAAGCTTGACAAATTCAGAAACTGTGTGAATGTATTTATTCTACACATAAAGCATTAACACAATTACCGTTTCCTTTTTACCTGAACAGATGCTGATGTTCTTTTCAACTGTTTTACTCAGAGACTTGTCAGACACTAAACAAGTGAAGACCTTCCCTGTTTTCCACTCTGTCTGAGGGATGTGAAGTTGACTGGTTACTGCCACACGTCCATCTGCACTCATTCTGATGTCATTCGTTGATGGAGATGCTTGCTGAGACTCAGGAAACCATTTAATTTGAGGGTTGAAGCCCCATCCAGAGCACAAGATCCTCTGTGGTCCTGACTCTTTATTGGGGACCTGAAGGAGCTCCACTGATGGGTCCACTAAACATTATGTGAGCAAATGAATAAATCAATGAATCGATCGATCACATTATCAGTTCATTGTTCAAAGAACAGAAAGAGAAACTCCTCTCACCAAAAATATTGCCAGTGGGGTTTGACTTGAAGTTGCTGGAGAAACCTTGATTCACTTTGCAGGTGAAACTTGTGTCTCTCTTCCAGTAGTTTGGAGGGACAGTGAAGCGTCTACTGACTGAATGGAGGCCTGGGGCTTCAGGAAGATCAACATACTGTTTGTCAGAGATGTCAACACTGTTGGCCTGAAAGGTGATGTAGAGGTCACTGGAGGAGAGTTGTGTGACGTCACACTCCAGCACAGCACTGTTTCCCTTCAGCAAATCTGGGAGAGATCTCCTGATCTCCACTGATGGAGCTGTAACTGCAGGCGCTGGATGATACAGAAAGAAAACAAGGAAGAATTATTTTAGGTACTTTGCTGTCACAACACACCTGATTTTTATTTTGTCTTCTCCTCTGACCTGCAACATTTATTGTCTCCTCAGTGGATGAGAAGCAGCGATGTTCAGCTTTACATTTCAGAAGCTTCAGTTGTTTCCACCGACTCGAGGAAACCGTCAGAGTGCTTATTAAATGAGTTGTATTTGTGACCTTCACTTGGTGACTGGATGGGGGTTGCCCATCCATCAGCCAGGTCACGTTGGCATCAAACACTGTGCGGACTGAACACGTTGCCTTCAAATCAGACGTTGACTCCATTACTGTCTTGAAGCTGGGAACCTCCACATGAACTGAAGGAGGGGCGCTTGAATGAGCTGAGAGTCCAAAATACAAGTAAAAAGAGTCATGAAGCAAAATCAAATCCTGAGTGAAATACTTATTGGAAAAATATTGTCTTCCAGATTATAAGACCATGATGATATTATGCTTTAAAACTGCATTCTTTAATATTTTCATTTTTTATATTAAATCAAATTACTATGTAATATGAAAGGAAACTCTTATGAAAACAAAAACACTGAGAAGTATCATTCTGCTTCTCTACAGAAAGTTTCAGCTTTTTTTAACTTGTTACTGCAGATTTAGCATCCTGCACATTTAGTGGTTGAGTCTCATCATCTCTGACCAAACATGGTGTATGTTGCCTGTCCAGCACTAAATGGCAGATATTAATATGTTACTGAGTGGCAGAGGAACAGTAGAACATCTAGCAAAAGAATCAGATAAGTGTGATTCTTATGAAGAGTTGTGCGAAGACCAGTGAATATTGGATTTACATCCACCAGGTGGCCAGAAACACAATTCTAAATAATGTTAATGTGGCTCTGTTTCAGCTCAATACTACAGCAGGCCATTGTTTGCATGTCAGCCTAACAATGCTGTAAGCAGATAGAAGGTGGTGGATGAGCATCTACCAGCTTCTTTGGATTATTCTTCTGCCTCCTAGTTAACATAAATTGATTAGATCAGCTTTATATTCAAATAAAAAAAGTGGCGTAATGGTTGTATAATTCTCATTAGTTATTTGGATGTAATTGTTGCTCTCCTTATGTTTTCATTTTAGCTGAGCAGAGGTTAATTTCCCTCCTGACAGTCTTGTTCAGAGATCTGTCAGACACTTCACAAGTGAAGACCATATACTATATTATTTTACTCTCCTTTTAGATCTGTTTTGGTCTCTACAAGTTGTGAGGTAAATATATTGGTGTTGAAGTAAAGGCTCTACTGTGTTCACCTGTCACAAAGTTTGTTTGTCTGTAGTTTGGTGCCGGGTAGGTAGTGTTTGGTGGGTTTATCAGAGTTTTCCCCTAAAAACAGTTGGCTGTTGAGAAGAGCAGAGCTGCAGAAAACAAAGCCGTTGATAGAAAAGAAGCTAAAAGGCTCCATAGACCTGTATAGCAGCAGAGTTGGGTGATAACTCTCTGTGGGTTCGACACCTTTCACATTACACAGTCATTTGATTAATCATTATAATAAATATATTGAACAGCGCAGCTTCAATCAGCTGATTCTGCTTTAAATTAAAAGTGAAAACCTTGTTGGATGGCCATATTATTCTCATTAGTCTGCAGGTTATTGTTGGTACTGTCCTTATGTTTTAATTTTACCTGAACAGATGCTGATGTTCTTTTCAACTGTTTTACTCAGAGACTTGTCAGACACTAAACAAGTGAAGACCTTCCCTGTTTTCCACTCTGTCTGAGGGATGTGAAGTTGACTGGTTACTGCCACACGTCCATCTGCACTCATGCTGATGTCATTCGTTGATGTAGATGCTTGCTGAGACTCAGGAAACCATTTCATTTGAGGGTTGAAGCCCCATCCAGAGCACAAGATCCTCTGTGGTCCTGACTCTTTACTGGGGACCTGAAGGAGCTCCACTGATGGGTCCACTAAACATTATGTGAGCAAATGAATAAATCAATGAATCGATCGATCACATTATCAGTTCATTGTTCAAAGAACAGAAAGAGAAACTCCTCTCACCAAAAATATTGCCAGTGGGGTTTGACTTGAAGCTGCTGGAGAAACCTTGATTCACTTTGCAGGTGAAACTTGTGTCTCTCTTCCAGTAGTTTGGAGGGACAGTGAAGCGTCTACTGACTGAATGGAGGCCTGGGGCTTCAGGAAGATCAACATACTGTTTGTCAGAGATGTCAACACTGTTGGCCTGAAAGGTGATGTAGAGGTCACTGGAGGAGAGTTGTGTGACGTCACACTCCAGCACAGCACTGTTTCCCTTCAGCAAATCTGGGAGAGATCTCCTGATCTCCACTGATGGAGCTGTAACTGCAGGCGCTGGATGATACAGAAAGAAAACAAGGAAGAATTATTTTAGGTACTTTGCTGTCACAACACACCTGATTTTTATTTTGTCTTCTCCTCTGACCTGCAACATTTATTGTCTCCTCAGTGGATGAGAAGCAGCGATGTTCAACTTTACATTTCAGAAGCTTCAGTTGTTTCCACCGACTCGAGGAAACCGTCAGAGTGCTTATTAAATGAGTTGTATTTGTGACCTGGTTCACTTGGTGACTGGATGGGGGTTGCCCATCCATCAGCCAGGTCACCATTGCTTCAAACACTGTGCGGACTGAACACGTTGCCTTCAAATCAGACGTTGACTCCATTACTGTCTTGAAGCTGGGAATCTCCACATGAACGGAAGGAGGGGCGCTTGTCTGTGCTGCAGAAAAAAACATGTTTGTCCATACATGTAAATCTAATACAATTACTTTTTTAATCACAACATGCATTTTTGTATCAAAAAGATTTATGGTGTATCAAAAATTTTCATATTGTGTGTTGAGACATTAGCCATATATACTTACTTTGACAAATACTTATTGTTTTTCGAAATTCACTATTGATATGAGTGGACATGCATGTAAAACTTGAGCCACCTGCCCACTGTTTCATATTTGGCTCAATCTCACTGCTTAGACTGATGGTTTTCTCCACTCCCTTCACACTCTGCAGCTTCCTTTCGATTTGCTCAATGTTTAGAGATTGGTTGTCCCGTTGCCACGTCACACTCAGTTGGTCTGGAAAGAAGCCACTTAGGGTGCAGAGGAGTCTGACAGGTGAGGCCCCGATTACACCTTCCCACACAGGGTGTAATGTGATGTTTGGAGAGACAACCCGCAGTCCTGAGACGGAGAAGAGATTATTTTTACGTTACTTGCCTCATTCTAAATGCTGAACATGGAATATTTTGAAAATTTGAGCTGATTTTATCTCTTCACCTATACATACCTTCAGATTTTGTAAACAATTCTAAGTGTAATGTCTTTGTATTTAGGCTAGATGGCAGAGTTGTACTTTTACAGTGTCTGGTGTTATAAAGTCAGGTGGAGATGGAGGCGATGGGGCTGGAAGTCTGTTGCACAGATGCCGCAGAATGACAGGGCAGAGTGATCACAGCTAGCAGCAAGCGGAAGCATTGAGTAACACCCAGATCCAAAAAAGTACCAAAATACAGAAGTGAAACAGAGCCAAGAGCAACGGTGCATTGCAGACACCAGGTGTGAGGTGCGCTTATGCCAGTAAGAGAAACAGAGTGCACATTTAAATATCTCAGATCAGTTTACATGTGTTATCACAACTATTTTACATGGCTTCTCATGACTTTGCTAAAGGTTTTAGTTCTGAGTCTATTAATAATAGACTCAGAACTAACCAATTGTAAAATCTCCACATTTACATATTGAGTAGAACACGGGCTGTTGATTCCAGGTGCTGGGGAGGTGATGAACACAACAACATATTACATAGTTAAAATAAAAATGAGAAATGCTATTCTTATGAGCATTATGTATCAAACATTTATAGGTGAAACTATAGACAGTATGAACAGTTTCAGAACAATGGATGAGAGAACAAAGATGGAGGAGCAACATTAATGGTTATGTTCATTTAAACATTTATTTTCAAAATTACATAAAGCTCTTGTAATAAGAATGGAAAAAGGACAGCTGTGATTACTTACATCAAACTATGAGTTTATAAGAAAAATGTGTGAAAAACAGTTTTGTACAGAAAGTTCTCCTTGTTTCATTTAACCTGAAAAAACAGAAGAAAACAAATACAGATTAGTAATGTTGCTCCAACATGATCAAATTCCTGCTATTTGTCACCACTTACATGTGTGGTGAAATTACAGATGCACTATAAGACCATTGTATGCACAATATAGTTAAAACATTGACGCATTATAAAACATCATAATACACACATGAATGTTTGTAAGGAAGTTATTCACAGTTTAAGAAAAAGATTTACCACTGGAACCTAAATATTTCTTTTGGATTTCAAAGGTGTTGTGAGTTTTCTCTTTTAAAGACATCAACTTTACTGTTATTACATATTTGTCAAGTTAGGCATTGAACCGTGCATGCATTTTGTTATGATTTGCAAAATAAATGTATCAACATATGGCACAACGAGAATGTCACACCTGGCTTCTGTTGTAGTTTACTGTACTACTTAAATAAATTCATTCAGTTTAATTAACTTTGTTTTGGATTTGTATTGAACACACGATAACAGAAACACCTGCAGAATAAAATTTGATTAACTATAATAGCTCTGAAATAATCACTGAAGGAAAAATGTGAAAACACAGAACTCAAAAGAGTTTAATGTTTAAAAGCATTGAATTGCACAACGGTTGTTGTTTTTGTGTCCAACCCCCCGGACACCCATACATCACTGATGGTTGATCTTTTGCTGCAATCACTTTTAGAATTTAATCTTTTGATGGAGATAGTGGCGCTGTGGGATCATTTTGGTTGTTGGTCAGAGCGGTAAATACATCAGCAGACAACAAGATGTAATTTTCTGAGGTAGTTATGATGTGATTACATTATGATGGTTATTATCATGTGTCACAGCTATGCCCTGTATGAATCTATTGTTACTCCGCTCCTCATGTTAGATTTTTGTCAACCCATCTGTGTTGTTTGAATACATAAAACTGTTTACTCAGTTGTGTTTTTCTGGTTAATATGTGCTCCACTCTGACATGTAAACTCAGTATTACCTTGAAAGCAGTGGTTGCAATGGTGAACATCAGAGTGATGATGAAGAGAAGGATGAAGGTGAGGGCTATTCTCCCCATGTCATCTTCTGCCTCGATGGTACTGTTCCACTGGTAGTCCATTTTAATCATGAACTCCGGATGTCCTGGACTTGGGAAAATCCACTCCTGGCTAACTGTGATGAGACCAAATTCTATTAATGACCAAATTCTTTGATTTCCTATAGCAGGTTAATATATTTTAAAACCTCACAGGTCTGTGGATTTAATCAGTAAATCAATCAGTTAGTCAGTCAATCCATGTATGAAATAGATAACCATAAATTAAAAAAGGCATTATGTCTTAGTGACATGTCTTGTTACTTATAACATTGTTACCACAAGGCACTAACAGTTTTGCAAGTGCTGATTAAAGTGGTCCTAGATTGATCCTGACTTGCTTTTGAAAGGCCCCATTATTGGTGTGGCATGCCTGACTTGGCGTGTGAATCAGTTTTTTCATCATTTGACTGAGAGACTGCAGAGCTGGAGTTCAACCTTAAACAATCATCTGTCTTGTATTGAGGGTGCAAGACCCAGTAGAGGACAACACATACACAAAGACACACAAACAGTGTTAATGCACTACAAATAAAAATGAACACATTTTATTTTTGCCTCAGTTTAGTGTAGTGGTGGCAGCGTTATTCTAGTGAATACAATATGATGCTGAAGGTTTGATATATTATTAATGTCACTGTGCTGGATCTAACCTGTGCTGCATTAGGTGTGACATTACACTTACAATAAACATGTAGCTCAAAACATTGCTCCAATAAAGACATGAAATGCGACATACATCAACAGAGTTGCAAAGGGCATTTTTTTATTTTTTATTTTGCATTAAGAAGACAAACAAAATGTCATATCACAAGCAACAAACATTAAACAACAAACAACAGAAGACACAACGACACAAAACAACATCTACTAGGCCTTGCACGTTTCAGGGATGTTCATGTTGAGGTTGACCAGGTTGGTTTTTTCAAATGTTCTCTGCCCGATGGACCTGACAATAGCTTTAGTTGTGTTAACCAGAGACTCGTGGTAAACTACACAGCTATACACCACGTCATTCTTTTTCCACTGCTCAAGGCTGAGTGATAACTGGCCATAAGCAGAATAAGATCCATTGTTTTCTACAGGGTTTGTGGTATAGAACTTGTACTTTGAGTCTGCTTCCTCGTCATCAACAAGCCAAGACACCAAAACCTCTTGAGGATAGAAGTCTTTCACATAGCAAGTCAGGGTCACCATTTCTTTTCTAGTATGTTCTACTGGAGGCAGCATGAACACTGAAGGACGCTGAGTCTGTCCTCCTGCAAGCACGAGAGAACAATTAGGCCTCCTGCCACAGATAAAAGAACCTGCAGTACTGAAGGAAACCTCTGCTACAAAACACACAGTACCAATACACAAAACAACACACTTAGAAATAACACTCTTAACCTGTTTGATGTAGTGCACAATTGCTGAATAGTTTTCTTACCATTTCTCCTTTGATAGAGTTGCTTTACTGGGTCAATCACCTCTGTGTGTTCAACAATGCAGACGCGTTTCACCCCCTTGCTCCATTCATCATAAGAGATTTCAAGTGGCAGGGTGAATGGGCCTACACTTCCTTTAGGGGGGGTCATTGAGGCATCAGCCATTTCCTTTCCGTTGTGGTCCTCCCAGAATATCTTTTCGACAGATGGCTTGTTTGCCGTGACATGACATTCTAAAGTTCCTTTTCTATTTGAAAAGATGTCTTCCAATTTGGGGCCAGTGATCTTTATATCCACTTGACCTTCGCATTGTTCAGGTGCTGAGTGAGGAATTAATTAACAATTATTAAGCAGAAAGGGCTGCAAAAGTTTGAGAATAGAACTACATATAATTTTTAAAAGAAAATTTACTCACGAGTTGTATCTTTGGTCACAGATGAATTCACAAATGTTATTTGACCTTCACATTTCCCCTCAAACACACATGTGAATTTACTGTCCTCAGTCCACTCACTGGGTGGTACTGCAAGAAAACTTGCTGCACTGTACACCCTAGTTCCGGTCACTTCCTTTCCATCACAAGAAGATGTTTTGATCTCGTATATTTTGTTGGGGATATCCTCTTCATTTTTCAGCCATTTGAACTCATAATCATTTGGTGAAAAATCTTTGGCCAAGCAGGAGAAGGTAACCTCGTTTTCCTTCTCAGAGGAGGCCAACACTAGAGTTGGCAATTTACAAATCACCGCTGAAAAACAAAGATATACACAAATATATGTATGCAGAAGCAGGGAATAATATATATATGCAGAAGAAGAGTTGACCAAAGTGCTCCAATGTTCATGTAATCTAGATTTACTATTAACTTAACTGACTTTTCTCTTCTACTGTATGTTATGCAACTTGCACACACATATGCACACATGATTACGCTCTTTAAATTAACACTTACTGTTTGTTACTAAAGTGTGCATAAAGAGTCAAAAGGAAAATAAAAATGTCAAAGTAAAACAAGTGAACAGCAGAGGTTTTATCACTTCTGCATATACATTGACTGGTCGGGCAAGCAAACACAGACTTAACGTGAATGTTAATGATCAACACACAGTTTCCATCTATCTGCATAATTATGCAGACAGAGGGAAAGAAGCAGAACACATTGCAATAATCTGTTCTTATAGAGGTGCAGAGGACATACAGCATAATAGTAAAGAACAAATCAGACTCAGAGTCAGCAGCTGAATATACACAACAAAGCTTTAGCCTTTTCGTTCCACCTCACTGTCTGGTTTGACAGCTGGACCTACTAATTAAACATATTTAAGGATGTAAATGTTAAATTGGTTGTATTTTATTTTTATGCTGTCCGCTGTGTTTATATTACTTAATGACAGATTGGAGTATTTTGTTTCTAAAACGGTGAAACAAATTACTGCTCTCTTTCACATTTACTTTACATGTGTCAACATCAGCAGCTCAGGATAAATGTACAAAGATGTTGTAACGTCTGCCTCTAATAAACATTTAACAGGAAAACCCCAAAACCAAGTAAGAGAGATTCACTTTTAGTGTAAAGATATTACAACAATAACACATATTTATGACTTATTATTATTGCATGTATTGCGCTATATAAATATAATTATCATTAAATGATTACATCAACAAGTACTTTACTACATTATTTTGTTATTTGACATAAGCATGATCTTGAAACGAAGTTAATATCTTATACATTTCATAAGTACTGACTAGAAGTAGCCTTGTAGTACATAATTTATTGCACTGTAAAATGTAAAGCTTTCTATGACTAAGGGTATTCTGTCTCATACTGTATTCTACATCAAATTGTGGGAAATATTTATCAGTTATTATTGCCAAACTACTTGTCCTATTTTGTGTAATTAACAGATTTGATTTAAAATTGTTTCACCATAATAAAATATGTCAACAGTTCCACCATGGAAACCTGTTAGATGTTAAATTAGCTACTAAAAATGCATTTTATTTGACTAAGCATGAGTCTTACGTGGTGGTGGTGATGGTGGGAGGACAGTAGCCTCTGCATTTCCTGCTGGATGTGTCACGGCACATTTGAAAGTCTGCTTTGCGTCCCAGTCCTGTCTCCTCACTCGGATTTGACTGACTCCCGTATAAACGTTCCCTTTCTGTACTGGAGGATACTGAATGAAGTCCGTCAAGGCAGCCCCATTTTTGCTCCATGTGTAGGTCAGTGAGGAGGGTGTGAAGCCGGTGGCAAGGCAGCCGAGAGTGACCAAGTCTCCAGTCCCAGAACCACATTGCATCAGGGGAAACAGAGTTGGTGCAGTTGGATTGGCTAACAGAGGAAAAACAAACATGCAAAAACCAAAATAAAATTTAATATAACAGACATTTTTCAGCAAGTCAGGTAAGTTGATCAACAGTGTAACAAAGCACAGCATGGAAGGCATTAATCTGCTGAATGTGTAAATATCAAATGCCCTCCATACACAGACGTTTATGTTTCTCTGTCTCATTTATTTAGATTTGTTGCCCTAAGGTTAACCTCCCTCAATAATGTTTTTTTTTTGTGGTAGCTTTATGTTATTTTATGTATAAATACTTCAATTACTTTAAACCACAACAATGATTAGTATTTTTTAATTCAAGCAATGGAGGTTAAAGTCAGTAAACATCCAGTAACTGAGTCTCTTAAAGAGTATTCTTACCTGATGAAACAGTTACAGTTGTACCCTTTCCCCAGTAGTCAAAAGCATCATAGTAGCACAGTGCTGAATCTACTTAGCTGTTATTATGAAAAGACTACGTCTACTAATGTTGAGTGCAACAATGAGCGTCTACCTCAGCTTTTAATAAAGCCTACTATGTTAAAAAATCCACTTAAATTTAATTAAATGAATCCACTTAAAATAAACTAGCCATTAATATTCACCAGTGTGTCCTACTGAGAATATCGCTGTTTGAAGTTTTACAGTACATACGCATACACACTTTAGTGACACTTGACACACTGAGAAGTTACAGAATAACTTAAACATGACATTTCAGTCTGAAACATACCCTGCTGTAGATTTGAAATGGTAAATCTTACCTGATGACACTGTTACCATAGTGCCTTTTCCCCAGTAGTCAAAAGCATAAACATAGTAGCACAGTGCTGAATCTACTTAGCTGTTAGTATGAAAAGACTACGTCTACTAATGTTGAGTGCAACAATGAGCTTCTACCTCAGCTTTTAATAAAGCCTACTATGATAAAAAAAATCCACTTAAAATTAATTAAATGAATCCACTTAAAATAAACTAGCCATTAATATTCACCAGTGTGTCCTACTGAGAATATCACTGTTTGAAGTTTTACAGTACATACGCATACACACTTTAGTGACACTTGACACACTGAGAAGTTACAGAATAACTTAAACATGACATTTCAGTCTGAAACATACCCTGCTGTAGATTTGAAATGGTAAATCTTACCTGATGACACTGTTACCATAGTGCCTTTTCCCCAGTAGTCAAAAGCACCCCAGTTGCCACAGTTAAGAGAGTCAATTCACACTTCTCACAAAAACTTATAACTGTAATATCCCATTACTTCATGCCACACAGTTTGGTTTCAGCAACAGGTCAAATCAAAGTAAAATAATAAAAATATAAATAAAATACTTTGACGATAGACTTACGTTCCAACTGAACTAAACAGCCAGGAATTTTAAACTTTTCACAAAGTCTTTGTCAGGCTACAAAATACTGTTGGCTGTGACCACAGAAAATCATAATATATATTTTAGTAATATAATTAGGATTACCGTCTCTAATCAGAAATATTTAAACATACCTGAGGTGACGGTGACCATAGTGCCTTTTCCCCAGTAGTCAAAAGCGTAGTCACAGTTCAACAAATTATTAAACACTGCATTCAAAAACCTGTTCCCAGATATCTACACTTCCATGGACGATTATTTTATGACAATCTACCTTCTGACATCTTTAACTTGCCATTTTCCACACATGGATTCAGTAGATGGAACCAAATAGGATTTTCATCAGCAAATTTTAGATTCTACCAATTACAACATATTTAACAAACATTATCCCAGAAATAAATGAATTGTGTGGCATCACAACTGCATTTCTTAATTCTAAAACTTTCTTTAAATCAAAGTATACATCAGTAAAAAAACAGCTGACTTACCTGAAGTAACTGTAACTATTGTGCCTTTTCCCCAGTAATCAAAAGCATTGTCACAGTACAGTGTGTCAACACATCCAACATACAAAAGCAAGCATCTTAAAGATGCTGTTGATGCCACTGAGGTCTAAATGTACTTTATTAAACTGTGTAATTACTACATTTTCAATATGAAGACAAATATAAGCTTTTTTTACCTGTTGTGACAGTCACCATTGTTCCTTTTCCCCAGTAGTCAAAGTAGTCGTCACAGTTCAACAAATTATTAACCACTGCACACAAAAACCTGTTCCAAGATCTCTACGCTTTCCATGGTAGTTTATTTTATGACAATCTACCATCAGTTAAAGTTTCAGAAGATTGAGCCAAACATGATTTTCATCACCATATTTTAGATTAAGATATTTTACATACAGTATCCTAGAAATTAAAGAACTGTATAGTGTCACTACTGCATTACTTAAAAATACTAAAACTGTTTTTAAGGTATACATTAGAGTAAAAAAAGAGGATTGACTTACCTGATGTAACTGTAACCATTGTGCCTTTTCCCCAGTAATCAAAAGCAGCGTCACAGTGTAATATGTCAACACATCCAACATACAAAAACAATCACCCTAAAGATGCCGTTGATGCCACTGAGGTCTAAATATACTATATTAAACTGTATAATTACTACATTTTCAATATGAAGATAATTTACCTGTTGTGACGGTCACCATTGTTCCTTTTCCCCAGTAGTCAAAGTAGTAGTCACAGTGACAGGTTTCAACAGCACTTCAGTGCAAAAATACTTAATAGTTTGTATCATTTAATAAAGTGTTCTCAGTTACTCAGAAAACTACAGTGTACACCTATCATTTACCCTGGTACTTTTGCTGTAGATTAAATTAGTTATTTGCCCCATAAACCAACATAAATTTAACAAAAAACAAGAAAAATATTGAATTGTCTTCACTCAAAAAACATGATTATTACTCACCAGAAGTTACAGTGACTTGTGTCCCTTTGCCCCAGTAGTCAAAGTAGCCATCACATTGATATATTACAATCTGCTTCCAATACAAAAAACTGCTGTTTGAACCAAGAGAAACATACATGTTTCACTGACAAATGGCAATCCCCACTGTATTATTTATGAACCACGTCCATTGAGATTTCCATTTCCTGTGGTCTGGATTACATAAAGTTAAGTGTGTTTGCTAACGGTTAGTGAACACTTCCTCCTTATGGACCCTCCTGTCAGCTCCAGTTCCTGCTGCATAGAGTTCACATAACCAGATACACATTTATCTGTTGAGCTTGATAAAAGTTAATGATAGTTAGCTCTGTTTCCCTGAAGTCCACATTTACACTATTTAGAATAAAAAGGTAGAAATATTAATTCTTTGTATATGTTGATCTATCAAAGCCACTGAATTCAGCCACACTGTCCATCCCAGAGGTGTCTAGTGTTTTAGCCTGTATATTTTAGTGCTGAACATTTCACATATTTTAGGATGGATTTCCTAGGCAGCCAGGGGTTGTTTTCATTGAAGCTATACAACTGGCAACTACAAAAATTAACAGACAGGTGTTTAATTTCAAATCTGCAAATTTTATTTTATAGAGTAAAAAACAAGATTTAAAAATGTAAAGATACAGAAACATTCATGGGAAGACATATACTTAGAAAATGTTTGAGAGAAAAGTAATTTGAGTTAATATCATAGTACAATTTTGCTGTTTGCATTTAGTTAATTTATAATAAATTACATTTCTATTATGTACATAATTAAAATTTTGACAAGTACAACTTGCAAAACTGAGGTTATGCTACAATACCACATTCATAATGACTGCAGTCAACGTTCTGTTCAATCCAAACCAATAACCTACAAGCAACTAGTAATATCCTGGGCTCACGTCTAAAGTTTTACAGTTGTATGACAGCAGAAACAGAAATCCTTATCAAGTATTCTGTTCAAGTATCAACTTACTTAGCTCACTGTGTCTGTACTGATGAACAAAATAATTAGGTGCTTAATGATGAATTACATGATACATGATTATAAATTGTCTATTCAACTTCATCAATCAGCTAAATCAAAAAGAAACTGAGTAAAATGGAATAAAACAAATTCCAATGTTTTAAAAGAAAAGCAACAATAATTTTTCATTCCCTAAACCATAGAAAAACTGACTTTGTAAACTTATGTATCTGGTCTGGCACGCTGTCACTGCACACCTGGCTCTCATCAGCCTGTACTGCCCATAGTGTCCCCTTTACTGACATTAACCTCTTACACAGGCAGATGTTTAAAAACAATGGCATCCATCCAACGAAGGTTGAGGTCAAGGACAACTGGACTTGGCTGAAGATACTAGAAGAAGTTTCGTCCCTCATCCAAGAGACTTCTTGAGTTCTGACTGACTGGTAGGGAAACTCAGTTAGTCAACCTCTGTGGGATTGTTAGCTAGGATCATCGATACCGCTGGTTCGTTAGTGCTCCTGGCTGTGGTAACAGCAGTCGTCATGGTCATTATAGCCAAGTCTGAACGACCATCGTTGGCATCTTCACCTGAGGCCAAGAGGAAATGCTTGTTCAGTTTCCTGGGAAGTGATGAAAGGACAGCATTGTAAGTGGGGGATAAGTGGAGGTGTAGACCCTCTCCTCTGTTCAGTGACTGCTTCTAAATCTGTGTGTAAATGGCTTCCCTAATACTTCTTTCAAACCATCCATCTTCTCTGTCTAAAATGTGCACCTGGTGTCCTTTATCCTTCAGATGTAAATAAACTGCTGAGTCTTGACCTGAGGAGTTAGCCCTTCTGTTGTAGTAGGGTTGTATTACTTGAGACTGGTCTTGGTCTCAAGACCGGTCTTAAAACCACTTTTTGATGGCCTTGGGCTTGTCTCGGACTTGACCGTATTTGTACTCGGTCTTGTCTCGGTCATTGAGGACTCAGGATTTTATTTCAAGACCAGTCAAGGCCATACCTTTGGGAATATCAATAAATATCTTTTGCATCGTCTGATTTATTTATTAACATCCTAACTCTGATTGGATGTAAAATGTATTGCTTCAAATGCAACCAATAACCCTAATTAAAATGTGTTGTTACCATTAACTGTCACTCCTCCCGGCAATAGCAATGCTTATGTTGATTTCATCTCTTAGTGTTTGTATGTGGATGTTTTAATGGGAATGTGGATCTTTCAGATCAATTTGAGAAGTACCTAAGATCTCGTTCCACATTTTATTGTGTGTCATGTAATGTGGGGAACTGGTCTTGGTCTTGACTTGGTCTCGCCCTCCCTAGGTCTTTGTCTCGACTTGGTCTCAGCGCCTAAAAGTCTTGGTCTTGGCTCGGTCTCAATAAACTCTGGATTGGTCTTGACTTGGTCTCGGTTTGGGCGGTCTTAACTACAACACTAATACTAACAGACACAAACAAGACCAGCTCTCTCTCCTGCTGACAGCCACTTAAGAAAAAAATGTACACAGAGCAGCGGATACAAGTCAGGTCGCCATGGTAGCGACCTGTCAATCACAAGGTCCCCCCCCCCCAAAAGCATACGCTGCATTATCTGCATTATCATTCTATTTTCAGACCCAGAGGTTTAACAACCACTCGTCACGTTAGTACAACTCTGGATTGGACAACGGTGAAAAACAAACTGCAGGATGTTGAGTAGTTAAACTGTCCTGACATTACTTTTTACTGGCCCTGGGCCATCGGGCCACCATTATTGTCGAGCCCTGGTTTCTCTGATACTCCAGACACATATGGAATCACAATGTTGTTGCGTTTGACCTTCTTCTCCTCATCCCCAGTAGTTTTGGTCTTCTTCCTGGATTTTGTGGCTGTTTTCACAAAGGTCCATTTAGGGTATCCACAGGCTGTAAGTGCCCCTTTCAGGGGGTTCTGTTCCTTCTCTCCGGCTTTTGCACTTGTTGGTATGTTGTCCACTCTGCGGTGCAGGGTTCTGATGACCCCTGGCTTGTGTTCCAGTGCGTGGTGGGAATCAAAAAGTAAGTATTGATCATGTGTGTGTGTGGGTTTCCTGTACACTCCAATTTGCTCCAATCTCCTCGTGCGAACTTGATGTTACTGTCCTCGGAGTTGATGTGTTCTGTGAAAGCGTGCACTTCTTGGGTTTTAATTTTAAAGTGTCATTCACATACCTGTACCAGTGGCGCGGTGCTGTTCCTCTGAAGGAGTCAAGGGCTTTTCCCTCCACTTCTTCCATGTAGATGTTAGCCACAATAGGTGACACTGGTGAGCCCATGGCACAGCCATGCTTTTGTCTGTAGAATCCTCCATTGTATTGGAAATAGGGGGTGTTTAGACAGTGGTCGAATAATTTACAGATCTGGTCAGGGCTGAGGCTGGTTCTGCTGTCCAGGTTGTGGTCTTGTAGTAGTCGTTTCCTTACAGATTCTATTACCTCCATGGTGGGGGTGAACAAGAGGTCACATCATAGGACACCATGGTTTCATCTGGGTCCAGTTTCAGTCCTCAAACTTTGTTTACAAAGTCCATGTCCAGTGTCACCGATTTAGTGTCACCTATTGTGGCATCTACATGTCCCCATAAGACCACAATCAGCCTCAGAACATATTGAACCTAGCTTCTTTTCTTTAAATGTCAGGTGCTTTGAAGTCAAATCACTTTTAATTACATAAAAGCACTACTGACTGGGGTCCCTGGGAATCCCAAGAATAGACGCCTGTAAGAGAAAGCAATCATGCAAATGTTATTTCTTCTCAAAACTCTATAAGTTAGGTTATTAATAATACTTTTTTTTAGCAAAGTTGCTAAAAGTTTATTCATACTGTTTAAAATAAAAATATATTTTTTATTTAATATTTTAGGAAATATGGCGATGGTAAACAATTGAAATATTGAACACAGAACTGATGCCCTCTCCTAAACATCATGCATATGGCCTCTGACTAAACAAGCTCTGTGAGGACTCTGAGAAAAATCTTCCCCCAAACATCCTGTCTTAACTTTCTTCTGAGCATAAAAAAACCATCTGAGGACTCAAGGAATGACATCAAGGGAAGTTAAGTGACCTTTGCCCCGTTTTACAGTGACCTGAACTGTACAGGTCTGATAACCCCAGCCATTTCACAGATAGGACACCAATGAAAGTTAAGTGGCAGTGGGCCAATGTATCAATGTATGACTCTCACTCATCCATCCTCAGGAGGATATCTGGACTTCATCAATAACGCATACAGGGAACAAGAAGAAGCCCGAGCTCTTGAGAGCTCAGCAGGAGGAATCGTGCGGCCAAACTGCACGTGGAACTAATGCATCCAAACATGCTGTAACTGCCTACACAGGAGAATCAGCCAGCGCCTCCCTCCTCCCTTCCAGCTCAGATCTGGCTCTTATGGTTGGTGATTTTAACATCAATGACAATAGTGCTATCAAATTATCTTGCATTTTGGATGGCTATCACTCAGCATGTGACAGAACCCACACACAATAAGGGTCACACTCTTGACAAAAGATGTCAATATTTCTAGTGTTGTGAGTACTGATGTTCTTCTCCCTTATAACTCCTGAGTTTTCTTTGAATGACTATCAATATAAATGTGTTTGCACTTAGGTACAAATGAAGATAATCCCAAAATAGTTCATCACTGAAAACACATCAGATTGATGCAGTCACCCCTGTTAAATTCAAGGTTGTCCAAAATCCAATGTCCATATTAATTATGAGATTTTTTTTGACAATCTTCACACATATACCTTGGAACTAAGAAATACAATTTTCTTTTCTCTGATATCATTACCAAAATTGCACTTGAAACAAATACAATCTGCATGAGACAGTTTGATCACTTCAGCCATAAAAAATGTTTTTAATTGCAGGACAGACCTCCTGGCAATCATCAGTACCTCCTCTTTCATACTCTTTACCCAAAACACAAAAGAATACCTCAATAACACCTCAATAATACAAATCATCAGTTGGTACCAGGTTGTTTATTTGTCATTACACGTTTGTATAATGAAAAGAAAGGTTGTAGTCCCTTCATGCTACAAACACAGAACTTTACAGATAATTAAATGTGTATTAAAATATGGTAACATTTAAAATAAAATAAAAACAATAGGCTATAGACAGTTATTTATATACAGACACATTTATACACAGAACACTCTGCTGTACATTTTTTAAATTTACGTCTGGGTAGAATGTAAACAGCAGCAACAAGTAGATAATATGGTTTCATCTTATAAGAAAAGTCTGATATTTGGGAAACAGTGTCCATCTTGGCTGTGTTTGAGCATCACAGAGTCCGCCTCCTCCAATCTTGCGGGGAGTCTTGCGCTTGGAAAACGGACCATACACCTAGTGCTTGATCAAGGATGTTAATGATGGTCTCTGTAAAGATGTGGGCACAACTGTCTCTGATTTCTGTTGCTTGGCCTATATGAGGTCAGATTGGACCTTTACGAGCAGCCTTTAGTCAAAGCTGGGCCAACACGGCTTCTTTATCTGCTCTCTTTCCTCTCCTTTGGGCTGTGTTGCCTGGTCTGGTTGATCGGGCCAGGTGGATCATGGAACGCAGCTCTTTAATCCAAAAAACCTGTCTTCCTTTTCCAATGACTGTATTTCTGTCATAGGTAACAGGTTAGTGCAATGTATTCAGTAAGTTTGCGAATGTAACAGCATGGGGTAAGAGACCATAGAGACCAACCGCCATGAAATATGAAACGCTATTTTCTGGACTGAAGACTGAGGGTGTTTTTTGCAGATGTGTGTGGTGTGTGTGTGTGTGTGTGTGTTCAATAGAGCTAATGTTATATTTTTGGCCAACCAGTGTGTGAAATATAGTATGACAGTCTAGATTTAAGTAGCTATAACACAAGAACAAGCTGGGACTTATTTATTTGCTCTGTGAATTAAGGGCTGTTTAAAGACTTTTTTTCTCTTGGAGATAAAGGACTTCATGTTTGTATCAATTAGCTCATCTTCACAGTTCACATATTTTTAGATGTTTAAATAGGCTGAAGCAGAGCAAATTGCATGAGATGCAATGTGTTAATTGTGTTATTAAACGTGAGTGGTAAGAGTGGTAGTTATATAAAAATAAACCTTTGTAGATCCTATAAATAGACATAATTAGGCACATTGTTGACACCTCCTTTCTTTTTGACATTTTAATGGAGTTAAAGCTGTTATTTAAGGGGTTCCACATCGCCACAAACACCTGTATTTTGCACACTGATTCTAATCTAATTTGACAATGATCCTGCTTGACGTTTGTAGTTATAGCTATTACTTCAAAGTGAATTGACTGACTGACAGTTTGATTGATTGCACTATTGAATTACATTTCCCCCAGGGTTAGGGTTAAGATAATAGATTTTTAACAGAAGCAGAGATATTCATAGCATCTTCTTCAAAAAAGAAAGAGTCAGAGCCAGCCACAGCTTCTACCAGCAGCAGTGAAAAGGCAAAGTCAGGTCAGCAGCCTAGGTACAGCAGTAGTGATGAAGAGCAGTCAGCTCCTCCTGCACAGGATGGTAAGTCATGCTTGGATAGATTTAATTTACCATGTTGGCTCACATTCAAGTTATTTGTCACTCATACAATTTCAGTTATACAATTACAACTGTCTGAAACATCAATACACAAGAACAATAGTTAAAACAATTGTAAAAGACAGAAGAACAATAATAAAATGTGCATAATACATAAATACACACACAAACACGTGTATGTATGGACATACGTATGATTGTGTGAGTGTAAAAAAAAGATTATATATATATATGTGTATGTCTGTATGTATGTATGTATGTGTGTGAGAACCTCTAGCCTATTGATGTCTCAGATATCTCAGATATCTGTGTATTCCCACAGCTGACCAGCCACACCCAGAGGAGGATCCAGCAGTGTCTGGGGCTCCACCTGTTAAGCACGGTATGTCAAGTTCTGTTATGTCCAGATATGTCATTCATGTGTCACGGTGGGTGTAGGGTAGAACTGGTTGGTGGACCCAAATGCAGGACACGTAGGCTGACAGTTACAGTTCAGTGATATTTTAATATAAACTAAATGCGAGCACACTTACAAGAGCGGCTGAGTTCAGGATATCCAAAATAACACAGTCCAAACAAACAAACAATCCAACAGGAAAATCCAGAAACAGGTGAAAATCCAAAATCCATAAAACTGACGGGAACAAGCAAGACTAGCACGACGAGACAGGGCAGACAACACTACAACACACTGTAACCCGACAAAGACTAAACAAAAACACCAGATATATATACACAGGGACTAGCAAGGCGGGAGCAACACAGGTGACAGACATGAGACTAATGAGACACAGGCAGGCAGAGAGAGAGCAGGAGAAAACAGGGAGAGGCAGGCAGGCAGAGAAAGGAAAGGGGAACAAAGTGGCAGGCAGACAGAGATAACTGGGGGAACAGACAGAACACATGTAACAAAATACTCAAACTAACTCTAACTCAAACAACAGAAATCCATGTAAACAGACAAACACCGACCAGCTATAACCCAGGGATCATAACAGACAAAACCTAAACGAGAACACAGAACTAGAACACAGAGTACCGAGCAGACTAAACCAAAATGATGCAGAGAAAGAACTAGAAGCAAATACTACGACATGAACTAAGGCACAGGACTGGGAACAAAGACATGGAACCAAAACAGACTAAATAACAGATACTGAACCGACAAAACAATAATTCAGAGAAACTCACGACAGGATCGTGACATCATAAACAGTTACCTGAAGTTGCTGTGTACTCTCATACTTGATTTAATTTAAAAAGGACGGTCCAATTTTGCCTAAAGTGTATTGTGGTGTATAACATATGTGCATTTGACCATTACAGTTTAAAATAACACTCTAGCAGCTGGACAGAGGCTCAGTGAACTCCTAAGGGGGAGTAATGATTGATGGGTGTGTAAAAAGTGAACCCTCCTATGGAATTTGACCTCTGACCCAGTGATAGGGGGAGTAGTGATTAGTGTTTATGAAGGGACTGAACCCTTCTACGGTGTCCAACAAGATGTTTACACTTATCCTACAGCACTGTGCCCTTATATGGATTGGAGCTTTAGAGTGCAGACTCTGACCCTTATATGGTATTTAGCAGATACCTAAACATGTCCCATATAAGCTGTGTTTGATGTACAGAGAGACAGAGTGGTTATCGGGCTGGGTCACTCTCCAAGCTGCTGCAGAGCTTGTAATTGATGCTGAATTCCTTGATGTAATAAACTTTTATGATCAAGAACAGTGTCAAGCGGATTTCTTCTCAACACATCATCGCAGCATTATTGTTCAGACACCACAGTATTCATTTGCTAATACACAGCAAACCCCACACTTAAACATAGGCAATCAATTCTTTAAATCTCAATACAAAACATTATGAAAAGACAAAGGAAAATATGTGACACTAATCTGTCCACATACAGTTTATGGGTTTAATGGTTATTGTTTTTACTACTTCAGGTACTTCATCTAGTGAGGCTCCCCATGTTGTACAAGTACATGCTGCCCCACCTGGACCACACGGTATGTTGTGACATTTTCTCTTTCAGTTTACACAACATTGTGAGTGCCTTCCATTTTAATAACATGGAAGTTGTAATACTGACCACAAATTCACTTTGTAACTAATAATTTTGAATGAAACTTCATAAAACCGGAAGTCAAAATCGGAACAGATCACGATTATTTGTAATTTACAGACTTTTCCCAGTCCAGAGCCGCAGGTCCTACACAGCCTCAACTTGAGGTATTTCCGCGAACCATGCAAGGCAACAGGAAGAGGTCCTTCAAAAGCGAGGGGTTTAAACAACACCCATGGCTTGAGTACTCCCAAAACCAAAACTTTGCGTACTGTTTTGCATGTCGACACTTTGACAAACACCCCAGGGTCAACACAAATGTAACGATGGTGACAAGGATTCCTTTAGGAGGACAATCTTCTACCCCATTGTGGACACCATACTTGGAGAGTTAGACAGGCGCTTCTCCAAAGACAATTGTGAAATAATGAGAGGAATACAAGCTTTGGACCCCAAAAGCACATGTTTCCTTCAAGAGGATGTAGAAGATCTCAGTCATGAACTCCACCAGAGAAGGAGGCTTTTGCAAAGGAATCAGCAAAGTGGGATGCCACACTTGTTCTGTATTGTTGAACTTGCAGTGTTCCTAGAACCTCTTAAGGATGTTTTTCATGAGCTTTTTCGTCTGTGCAAGATAGCCATAGCCCTCCCAGTAAGCAGTGCAGCATGTGAGCGCAGCTTCTCAGCCCTTAAACTCATCAAGACCCATTTGCGCACAACAGTGATAGATGACAGACTGAGCAACCTGGGTGTTCTCAGCATTGAGTCTAGAAGAACAAAGTCACTTGACATGGACAACTTTTTGCTACCGTTCACCAAAACAGGAGAATTCATCTGATGTAAAATGGATGAACACAGAATTTGTAGTAATTTGTAGTTAAATAATAATAATACTAATAATCCTTATTTGTAGAGCACTTTTCAAAAACAAGTTACAAAGTGCTTTAACAAGTGTAAAGAATAATAAAAAAACAAAACAAAACAAAAAACAATACAAGATAAGAGCATGAAAAATTTGAAAGACTAAAATACAGATTATTAGAAATTAGTAAAATACAATAAAATAAAAGGGATAAAATGAAGTCAAATAAGATCCGGAAAGGCTCTCCTATAAAAGTATGTTTTAAGAAGGGACTTAAAAGATTTCACTGACTCAGCCGACCTGATTTCTTCGGGCAGGCTGATCCAGAGCCTCGGGGCCCTGACTCCAAATGCTCTGTCCCCTTTAGTTTTCAGTCGAGACTCTGGAACAGACAACAGACCTCTCCCCGAGGATCTCAAGGTGCGTGCTGGTGTATATGCGACTAAAAGGTCAGAAATATAACAAGGCGAGAGGCCATGAAGAGCTTTAAAAGTGATCAATAGAATTTTAAAGTCAATTCTAAAACATACTGGGAGCCAGTGTAAAAAGCTAAAATAGGAGTAATGTGGTCATATTTCTTTATTCTGGTTAAAAGCCTGGCAGCTGAGTTCTGGACAGTCTGGAGTCGATCAATAGATTTTTGGGTTAAACAGGTGAAAAGGCTGTTGTAATAATCCAGGCGTGATGAGATGAAGGCGTGTAAAATGGTCTCGGTGTCCTTAAAAGTTAACATAGATCGAATTTTAGCTATATTTCTAAGTTGATAAAAACATGATTGAACAAGCTTTGTGGTGTGCTGCTCGAAATTTAAATTACTATCAAACCAAACACCAAGGTTCTTTGCCACAGGCTTAATGTGATTTATTAGGGAACCAGCAGATGGCAGTATTTGATTTGCCATCAGCTGAGACCCGATGACCAGGATTTCTGTTTTGAGTTCAGCTGGAGGAAATTATTTGACATCCATTTTTTAACTTCACAAAGGCAGTTGTTAAGTGAACTCAGCATTCCAGGGTCTGTGGATCTGACGGGCAAGTATATTTGTGTGTCATCAGCATAAATATGAAAAGAAATGCCATGTTTATGGATAATATGTCCAAGGGGAAGCAGATAAAGGCTTGTTTGGTTTGTTACAACTGTGTACAATTAAAATAAGCTATATTTGATCTGGTCTAAGTCTTAACGGTTTGATTTAAATAAACTTAACGTATGCTGAATCAAAGCCAACGTTTCAATTTATACCTTCATCAGGGCCTTGGACATGAATACTGTCTGGGTTGAAAACCACATTTTGCACATTTTCATACATCACAAGGCATCCTATAGAATGACATTATTCAGTCATCAGGCCATCATCTGTGTTACCTGTATTCTTACCTATGTTTGCTTTACTAATTTAAGTCCCATTTTGTAGTTAAATAAAAACACACCTGGCAAAGAACAAACCAAAAAATTCAAATTCCAGTATCTCCAACAAATTATATTTAAGCTAAATAATAACATAAACAAAGAATGTAAAGAACAACTAATATTTGTGTTTTTGTCCTTACAAGCTTAGTTTATCTTTTGCTTACAGATACTTTTTAATAAGGTCCTATCTTTAAGCATTTTGGTTTGTTCTGTTGCCTGGATTGCTGTGTTTTTATGTAACCACAAGATGGTGTCTCACTTAGTAAAGCAAACACGGGTAACAATACAGGTGACACAGATGATGAGCTGATGACTGATAAATGTTATATTGGATGAGTTAAGAGCAGTTGAATTTTGCTATCTAACTTGTGAAGAGACAAGGTCTTTAATCCACTACAAGGAAATAGCTCTTAGAAAATGTGTGCCCTATTCTGAACATAATTACTGATTAAAAATAGACATGTTAAAATAATCAGAGATACTTGAGGACTGTGATAGGTGGAAATGGAATAAAAAAATGACTTTTAAAAACAGCATAGACACCTTTATTTGACAGTTACGAGACAGGAAAACATGGGAGAGAGGGGATGTGACATGCAGCAAAGGACCAGGGTCCGGGATTCGAACTGCAGTCGGCTGTGTAAATATATGCATTAAACGTCGCTATGCCATGGCCACCCCACACTAGCTCTGTGTCCCATCTTGGCCACCCCAGTAAAAATGTCCTGGATACGCCACTGCTCACTTGTGGTCATTCATAATAGTGTTGCAAGCTATTTTGGGCTGCTTGTGATCCCAGGCTTATTGTTACTGTGGACCTTTCCCTCCCCATGTGGACGAGCAGTTGCTTGCCAGGGTAGGTTTCCTGCAGTATGAGAGGCCGTACAAGCCATAATCTATTCTGGACCTCTCCTATACCTTTATTCTCCTATCACATACATTTTCACTCACACATTCATACATTTCACTCTCATAGTCATACATTTCTACTATCATATTAAAACATTTCCACTCACACATTCATACATTTTCATTCTCATATTCATATATTTTAATGCACATATTCACACATTTTTCTCAGGCACATATTCACACATTTTTCTCATGCACATGCAGTTAATGTGTACATTTAATATTATGCACGTAAAAGCGTGTTTGAAAGCTTGAGTCCAGTAAACGAGAGCATGATTGACATCTGCATACAGTAGGTAAATCTTCCCGAACCAGCCGTCGTCAGCGCCGAAAGCTCTGCAGCAGGCATCACTGAGCTGAGGTTATGGCTTCCACAAGTTCATCAGTGTGACGAAGTGGGTTTGCTCACCACTTGTCCCATACAGGCCATGACTCTAGTTTATACATATATGTATGTTTTTTGGTAACTTGCCATAGCTTGTGTAAAAGTGCACCACTTACTATTCTGGGTTGTTTGTGTTTGTATTATGTTACAGGCGAGTGCAAAGCATATGATAAGTTAGAGTAAAAACATAGTCATAAGTTAGTTTCAGCTCAATTTTATTGGATGCAAGTTTAAACATGGTTTAATTGTTTTCCTGTGTTAATACTTACAATTGTTTGTTCCTTTGTTCAGTTCCACCATGCTGGATAATTGTTTGGGGAGGGCCGGCCTAAGCATTCCTGTTTTATAGGAATAGGGTGGTCATGGATGACATCACCGGCCAAACCAAGTAGAGGGTTTTCTTTCTTTATAGGAATGTTTTCTTTTGGTTGTTTTGATTATTATGAATAAATGTGAATAACCCTGACCTGTTTTTTTAGGCAGTGGGCAGAGAGAACTGATAACGAAGTTCCAAATATAAGAGATTTCTAGATATAGATGTTGTGGAGTAGATCAACCTGCATCAGAATGGGATGGGCTGAAGCAGTTGGGTGTGAATTGACCACCCTATATAAACAGAAAAAAAAAAAAAAAAAAAAAAAGGTGGTGAGGGTGTGCTGCTGTGAACATGCGCCTCGTGCCAGTGTTGCTGTAAGTTTGAGGCGTTATTTTTCTTTTGTTATTTTGGATTGAATTATCCATGTACTGCCGACCATGGTCAATAAAATAATCACTTCTGCAAACATATGATGTTGGAGTCTGCCTACCTACCACCTTCCTAGCCACTCTGGCCAGGCTACACCACAATCAGGAACTCCTAAATAGAAGTAAGCCTGTTTCTCTCTGCTGCTGTTTTATTACATAGAACCGGGCTGGAGTTAACGGTAACTTTTAACTGACATTGTGCTGGTCTGGCAGAAGCCAGCTGGAACTAACATTAGCGCTAATGTTTGCTAATAACTTAGGTGACAGCTAAGGATAAACAATTAAACTGATGCTATGTCTTGTGTTATGGAATAGTAACTCTGTAACTCTGAGCAACTTTCTTTATTAACGCTTTCTTAAGTTACTTAAGGTGCGCTAACATATTGTGGAGATTAGCTAGCAGCTACGTTACATAATATCATCAGGATGATACATGTTAATAGTTAACTAAAGTTAGCCTATATTTCTCCTGTCAGTCACAACATGTGCATGACAGGTGATATGTAATAATGACCATCAGAAAGCATTGTAACGTCATGCTTTGAGTTTATGAGCAGAGAGTAAGTTAGCCACTGATTGAACTTTAACTCAAAACAACGCTACTGTATATTACCCAAATGTAATGGTAATGAAATGCTTGCCATTTTGGCCAGCTTGAATAATTAAAAAAATGACAAGGACGTAAATATATTCTTCAGTTTGGGAAAACTCTAAACTTTCATCCTGTTTTAGAGATGAGTGACACCTGCTTTTTAGCTGACCTCTGGATGCACAGAGTTGCTCATAATAGGTCAACTATGTGGTCTGTATTTTTAACAAAATAGTTTTTGATAGCTAAACTCAGGCTGACGCAGATGACCAGTCTGATAGAAGTGCCCTTTTATAAATTAATTCAAAATCTGTATCCCCTCACTACATTGAACTGATCAATAACTATAATCAATAACTAATCATTTTACTATGTACACAGTTACATGTGGAGACATTCATCGTGAATTGTGGTCTCATGCAAATATTTACTGTGTTCTAAAGGAATTATGAATTAAATTCTATTGTTGCAGTGCATCAACCTCATAATGAAAGCCAAACAATGATGAACTTAACAATGCTACACATTGTTAGTTCATTTAAGGGAAACCACAAGTCCCAAAGTCAAATTCTGTCACACTCTGCCGGTCAGCCATGTCATGTTTTGCACTCTTGAGTTTTGGTCAGTTTATCTGTTTGTCCTGTTGGGGTTCAGTCTTGTCTATTGTCTAGTGTCCAGTAACCTAGTTTGTCTGTTTAATGTTGTCCTGTTTCCCAGTTGGTTCCATCTCTGTTCCCTACTTCATTCTGTTAGTTGTTGCATGCTTCCTGTTTTGAGGTTCAGTTCCTGGTCTTATGTTCTCTGTTTAGCCTTGGATTCTGTTGAGCTCACTTTGTACCTGTCTGTCATGTATTATAGATTTAGTCTTGCATCTTAGCTCCTAGTTCTGTGTCTCAGTTCATGTCTTAGTGTTTACTGTTGGTCTACTCTGTGTTCTCTTTAATCCCAGCTTCAGTCTCTTTTCATTGTTGGTTGTGGTTCTTCCTGATCTGTCTGCTTGTGTCTTTATTAGTTTCTGATCTGTTATGTGTTCAGTAACCTGTGTCATGTCTGTTCCCCCAGTTATCACTCTGCATGCCAGTATCTCGGTTTTCCCCTGCTCTGTGCCTGTCTGTGCCTCGTTAGCCTCGTGTCCCTCACCTGTGTACCTCCTCCCAGCTCGTTAACCCTGTGTATATATCCTTGCTTGCTTCCCTCAGTCTTTGTAGCTTGTAATCCTGTGATGTTCTGTCTATCTATTTTTTCCCTGCCAGTTCTTGGATTACCAGTTTGATTATGTGTTCATTGGGATTGTTTATTTTACTTTAAATACCCTGGTCTCAGCCACTCTGTTTAAGTGGCTGAGACCAGGTAACTGCTTCTAATTCAGCAGTTACCCACCCAAAACCCTACGCAGAGTCGCAGTCTAACACACTTCTCTGCTCCTCCATTTCAGGAGTTACTTAGTGAAAATCCTATAGTGACGGTGTCTGCCCCCCGACCATTGAAATTATTTTAAAAGGTAAACGGAAGAGGAGCTGTGCATAAAAACCTCATAAAACCACAAGAGCAATAGTGCAAACAAATAGGAGAGTTAAATGTGGACTCTTAAACATCAGATCTCTCTTCTAAAGGTGTACTAGTAAATGAACTAATATCAGATTATGATATTGATTTATTTTCTTACTGAAACCTGGCTGGGTGATGGAGAATATGTTAGCCTAAATGAATCCACCCCTCCCAGTCATATTAATACTCACATTCCTCGAGGCACAGGCTGAGGAGGTGGAGTTGCAGCTATCTTCGACTCTACCCTACTAATCAGCTTTAAACCTAAACTAAATTATAACTCATTTGAAAGCCTTGTTCTTGGTCTTTCGCACCCAAGTTGGAAATCACTGCAACCAATTCTCTTCGTTATAGTGTACGGAGCACCTGGCCCGTATTCTGAATTCTTATCTGAATTTGCAGAGTTTTTGCCAACAAGTTGTTATTGTAGGGGATTTTAATATTCATGTGGACGTTGAGAATGACAACTTTTAATTTAAGGATGCGATTCCATAAGCTCTAAATTCATTATCAAGTCACAAAGTAACGGAGGACTCCTAAGCTAGTTTCAGTCCCTCCCAAATCGATCATCTTGTTGATAGTGCTGCAGGCTTGCTGCGAATGGCACTCTACTCTGTAGCCCCTCTAAAAAAGAAAATACTAAAACAAAGACGGTTAGCTCCATGGTATAATACTGAAACTCACAAATTAAAGCAAATATCGCGGAAACTTGAGAGGAATTGGCGTTCCACCAAACTGGAAAATTCTCGTTTAATTTGGCAAGATAGTCTTAAAACTTATAGGAAGGCCCTCCGTAATGCCAGAGCAGCATACTACTCGTCATGAATAGAGGAAAATAGGAACAACCCCAGGTTTCTTTTCAGCACTGTAGCCAGGCTGACAGAGAGTCACGGCTCTATTGAGCCAAGTATTCCCATAGCTCTCAGTAGTTACGACTTCATGAGCTTCTTTAATGATAAAATTCTAGCTATTAGACTAAATTCACCAAGACCTGCCCTCAACTGGCACCAACTTATCTCTTAACTCAGGAACCTTAGAAACAGCTGTAGAACCATATGTTTAGACTGTTTTGCTTCCCTCAATCTTTACCAACTAACTTCAATAATTTCTTCTTCTAAACCATCAACCTGCCTCTTAAACCCCATCCCGACTAGGTTGCTTAAAGATGTTTTACCCTTAGTCAGCACTTCTATACTAGATATGATCAATCTATCTTTATCAACAGGCTATGTACCACAGTACTTTAAAGTAGCTGTAATTAAACCTCTTCTGAAAAAGCCCAAACTTGATCCGGAATCTTTAGCCAACTATAGACCTATATCTAACCTTCCATTTCTCTCTAAGGTCCTGGAGAAAGCAGTTGCTAAACAGCTGTGTGACTTTCTACAGAGCAATAGTTTTTGAGGATTTTCAGTCAGGATTTAGAGCTCATCATAGCACAGAGACAGCACTGGTAAAAATTACTAACGACCTCCTTATTGCATCAGACAAAGGACTTGTCTCTGTACTGGTTTTATTAGATCTTAGTGCTGCATTTGATACCATTGACCATCAGATCCTATTGCCGAGACTGGAACATTTCATTGGCATTAAAGGAACCGCTCTAAGCTGGTTGAAGTCCTATTTATCAGATCGATTTCAGTTTGTACATGTTAACAATGAGTCCCCCATGCATGCCAAAGTTAGTCATGGAGTTCATCAAGGATCTGTCCTCGGACTAATCCTCTTCACTTTATATATGCTTCCCTTAGGCAATATTATCAGGAAACATTCCATAAGCTTTCATTGTTATGCAGATGATACTCAGTTATATCTATCGATCAAACCAGATGAAACTCATCAGTTTGCTAAACTTCAAATGTGCCTTCAGGATGTTAAAACCTGGATGACCTGTCATTTTCTTATGTTAAACTCAGATAAAAACTGAAGTTATTGTTCTGGGGCCTAAGCACCTCCGTGACGCATTATCTAAAGATATAGTTTCCCTGGATGGCATCGCCCTGGCCTCCAGCACCACTGTGAGGAATCTTGGAGTTATCTTTGATCAGGACATGTCGTTTAAGTCTCACATTAAGCAAATTTCAAGGACTGCCTTTTTTCACCTACGTAATATTGCGAAAATCAGGAACATCCTGTCTAAAAATGATTCAAAAAAACTAGTTCATGCATTTGTTACTTCTAGGCTGGATTACTGCAATTCTTTATCATCAGGCTGCTCAAAAAAAGTCCATTAAGACTCTTCAGCAGATCCAGAATGCTGCAGCACGTGTTCTGACAGGAACCAGGAAAAGAGATCATATTTCTCCTGTCTTAGCTTCTTTGCATTGGTTTCCAGTAAAATCCAGAATAGAATTTAAAATCATTCTTCTTACCTACAAAGCTCTTAATGGTCAGGCACCATCTTATCTTAAAGAGCTCATAGTACCTTACTACCCCACCAGAGCACTGCGCTCCCAGAATGCAGGGTTACTTGTGGTTCCTAGAGTCTCCAAAAGTAGACTAGGAGCCAGAGCGTTCAGCTATCAATCTCCTCTCCTGTGGAACCAGGTTCCAGTTTGGGTTCAGGAGGCAGACACCATATCCACATTTAAGAGTAGGCTTAAGACTTTCCTCTTTGATAAAGCTTATAGTTAGGGCTGGCTCTGGTGAGTACTGAACCATGCCTTAGTTATGCTGCTATAGGCCTAGACTGCTGGGGGATTTCCCATGATGCACTGAGCTCCTTTCTCCTCTACTTTCTCTCCCTCTGTATGCAACCTCATCCCATTATTGCATGTTACTAACACAACTTCTCCGCTTTCTGGTAGTCTTGTGCTTTCTCGTCCGTCTCCTCTCCCTCCTATCACTTCCTGCAGGTGTTTCTAGCTCTGGAGCTGTGGAGTCTGGATCTGTGGCTGCGGGTCACCTGCTGCCCCCGTGTTCCTGCTCGACACCCTCTGCTGCAACGACTATTGTTACTAGTCCTATTATTGTTGTTAATCATTAACATTACGACTGTTACCATTAAAACTACTATAAATATCTGTACCATTTCTCATTTAGTCTATAGCAACATCACCTTTACTGTCTGTACCTCTGTGTGTATATTGTGTAGGCTGCCTCCCTCGCCTCTCTCTCTCCTTCCATCCCTCTTTTTCTCTCTGTTCCTCTCCTGCCCTCTCTCTCTCTTGCTCTCTCTTGCTCTCGCTCTCTCTCCCTCTCTCTCCTTCACCCCAACTGGTCGAGGCAGATGGCCGTCCACCCTGAGCCATGGTTCTGCTCGAGGTTTCTGCCTCTTAAAAGGAAGTTTTTCCTTGCCTCTGTTGCCTAGTGCTTGCTCTTGGTGGGAACTGTTGGGCTTCTGTAAATAACATCATAGAGTATGGTCTAGACCTGCTCTTTTATGAAAAGCGCTGTGAGATAACTGTTGTTGTGATTTGGCGCTATATAAATAAAATTGAATTGAAGTGTGCTGGCCTTTTGTTTAATTAAATCTTTGAACTGAACCTGTCAGCCTTGAGTCCTGCATTTGGGTCCTCCAACCTGCTCATCCAACCACGCATCCTGACAAATTCTTATAGATTTACCGGTCTAACCTGCATGGTACAAGAGAGGAAAGGGAAAAGTGCTGACTGCCGTTACCTTAGAAGCGCTGGTTAAGGCGCTGGTTAAGCCCAAATGTGTCCGTTCCTTGATTATTTAAATATATTCCTTTAGTCTGTAAGGGTCCACCGATCAAAAGAATCAAAACAGCTTTTCATACAAATTTATCGAAGTTGTGAATCCTGTCAGGTGAAGTCCATCGCTCTCGGTCTGCTAACTTCTCTCATCCTGCACCGTGTTGTTGTTGTGATGTTACTTTAAAAAAAAGTGCATAAGCCGTCTGTTTGAGCTAGATCAATGTGTATTGATGTGTAGCATGTTCATACTGATCATACGTTTAAACATTAATATTTGTATTAACGATCTAAGCAGCTTAGAAGCGACTAAAGCGGGCGACCCGGCAGGGTTTAAGATGTTTTATACATCCAAAGAACTTCTATAAAAACCAGACCAGGCGTTAAATTGAGGCAGGCGTTTATTTGTCAAAATGTGTTCCCACGCCAGGCCACTAAAACGGAATAGGGGCTATTTGGGGCTCGGCTATTAATTGAAGTTTTATGGTAACTTTTATGGCCACTTGAGGCTGGCTCCATGTTAAAATGCCCAACTTTACAGCAGAAAAAAAACATGTTTAAAGCCTGGTACCTGTTTAAATGATATTAAGCCTTAAAGTTCCACATTATTAGAGGTGTGGCCGATAACTGCGTTTGATCAGCGATGTTTCTGATAAGTTTAAGAGGTGTCTGCATAATTCAGCAGAAAAGATGTTGTAGGCTACCTGCCTTTTTCGTCAGCATATAATGAGCGTTATACCTGCAGACAGGTAGCTGGGCTTTAACTAGGGCGATGCTCCTGAGTTTATTAAAAATAATTTAGTTAAGGCGATAAATTAGGTGTGTGAGAGCTGTTTTACGCGTAACAATGCGATTAATTATTTTACAAATAATTTAGTGCCGCCCCCTCAACTAGAACCGATCACTAAAATCTTGTGACAAATGTAAGAAGTACCTTTCTCTCTCAAGTGTCCTATTCCAGACAATAATCTCACGCAGGGACCTGTCCAGGGGTTTCGCCCAATGTCAGCTGGGATAGGCTCCAGCCTGGAAGACATGATGGAATCTCACACAGCCCTGCTGACAGCAGCAACGTTACTCAAAATAGCGGTGTGGGGAATTCATTAACGTGATAGCCATGGCTAACGTTTTACAAGATATATATCATGTAACTAAGGAATCTACCGCTAGCTTATTACAAGTAACATAATCAGGTGACATCCAACAAAACTCGTAACTAACGTTATGTAAAAGGGTTAATTGATTTGCTTCAAATTGTTCGTTTCAGCTGTAAGTAAATGTTAATGTAATTAATAACTGAGTCATAGTTAACTGTTCAAGTTGGTCTCAACAAAATCTAACCATAGTCTTGCATCTAACATTTATATATTAAAAAGCATTTAAACCTTGTTATCTATAATGTCGATAATAGTTATTTTAATATTTTCTGGTGTCTTACCTTGACTGTGAGCTGGTAACGACCACAAACTGCTAACAACACGGCCGCAGGTTCCAACCTCAACCGTACAGCACCGGGGGTTTAAAAGCTATCTCTGCTAACCCAGGCCCACCCACGACCTGCCTCTTTGCCCATTTTTGTCATCGTTGTGGGGTTCACACTACGTGACTGATCGGTAACAGGGCAGGGATTGTCTGTGCTGCAGAGCAAGCTGGAGGTGAGTAAAAAGGGTTTTGCAGTTAAAAAGTAGCTGCCTGTTCTCATTGACTGGATTTGGATGTCGAGTTGGGCAACTCCTCCAAATATTTGTCATGCTAGATATCTGGCTGGAGTTGGCGATGTGTCAGTGATGCGTCTGTGCCAAGCTTGCCGACCGGCAATTGTGCAGTGTGAACTAGGTTTAAGGTCCCACCTCACCCACTTCTCCCTACTGCAACTAAATGCAAACCATGCCCTATTCCACAATGAAACGGTACATTATATACTTTGTGCTTCTTATATGGTGAAGAGTTGTGTTGGTGCCGTAAACCATTACTCCATTGTTGCAAAACATTGTTCATGCATGGGATTCCAATGATAAATTGTGCTGCTATGAAAGGCACTGCAGGCTCAGAGTGGCAATGGCAGAGGCTGTTCACCCTATTACAAGTCAGTGTACCATCAGAAGGATTTTGAAGCTGTTTTTAAAGATAACATTGCTACATAATGGGTTTTAAATAGTATTTATTAACTACAGACAATGGTAAAGTCTCTGTCTTATTTGCTGCATCTCAGTGCTGTATTTGACGCAGCTGACCCAATATATTCCTGGATAGACTGGACTCTGGGCACAGCCATTAATGGGTTTAAATCAAGCAGGAAGCTTCTGGTCAGTGATCTGAACGCGGAAGTCCCTTGAACCTGCATTCTATTGAACGGCCAGCAGACTCTTCTGGTTGTAAAAAGAAGTCCGGCTCCATTAGAAATAATGGGAAAATGACCCTACTTTTAAGTTGAATAAACACTTTCCTGAAGAGTTTATGGTCTCAGTCGCTAATTTCATGTCTTCTTCAACACAAAATGATGTTCATTTTGTAATTTATGGTTGCATTTAATTTAAAATAGAGTAGAAGCCAAAACTCTGCAAAAACCAAAATATTCTACCATACTTAAATGGATGACACTGATCTACAAAACAATAAATTCAGATGATTATGGACCGACAGATAGCTATGTTGGACTGTCGGCAGTCCACTATTTTGATCCAGACTGAAATATCTCAACAGCTAATGGATGGATTGTCATACACTGCCATTAACTGTCAACTTGACCAGCTGCAGCGACAGTATAGTGAGCTTTTTAAAAATTATAATGTATCAAGCTACACTCCGCCTGTATACTTGCTTGGATCCATCAGATCAGATGGATCAGAGCGATGGTTACAGCCCATATAACGCCTGGCTAACTGTGTGAAATTTAAATATATCTTCAAGAAATTATTTGAAGATGTGTTTATCTTTGTGCTGTTTGCTTTACAGACACCAGTAAGTGACCATTACAATAAATAGTTTTTTTTGTTTTGGAGTTCTATCTGGATTTTTATATGATAGGCTACTTAGGCCATTGTTGTTGCTTTTGTTCAAGTATAGTGAATGTGTGTGCAAAGTTTTTTGATACCTTTGATGTGGGGTTGGTGATGGAACAGTGGATAAGACACATACCTTTGGTAGCTGGTTTCAGTTCCCCACTGAGATGCACCAAGGTGTCCCTGAGCAAGACACTTAACCCCTAGTTGCTCCAGAGGCGTGCAGATCATTTGGATAAAAGTGTCAACTAAATGATGCTTGAATATAAAGATAATTATCTGAGCAAATTCTGTAAATCTCATTCTCACTCAATCTCACCATCTCATGTTTTTTAAAACTTTCAGCTATTGTTTTGTGTCTAGCCTTGTGCATATGTATGTGCTGTGATTGTTTCTATGGAGTTTTTGAGGATGCATCCATAGTCGTAGCATACCTTGAAAACTCAGTGTTCAGATCTTCTTTTATACAGTCTATGGTTCAGACTACTTGTTGGTCAGTCCCAACTATGTGTATTTTGTAATCTGGATAACTTCTTACCTTCTTGTAGTATTTGGACCAAAACATTTTTAAATGGAGCATTTAGTGTTGTTATAATATAATATAGGTTGGGATGTGGAGCCTGCACTAATGCTTCTAACCAACTTTCGAGCTTTAAGCTCCGGTAGAATGACATTTTTAATGAATGTTTTGTGATGTTAAATGAAGTACTCTAATTCATTTTTCATGTGTTAAACTCAAGCTCTTCTGCTTACCTGGTTAATTATTTTTATGTTGATCACATAAAACCTAGTTTTTCTGGCCTGCCTTTGTGTAATATTATCATGAATTATCAACGCTTCTGTCTGATCATTTGGCTTTCAGTCTGACGTTTCACTTTGTTAACTGGATGAGGAAGCACCTGTTGTTGTGGTGAAGATTGTTTCCTCTGTGTTACATAAATATTAACCAATAAGGATGCTGATAACCACAAGCCCAAAATGTACAAACATTTTCATTTCTCTTTTGATAGGATCTCTAATTTAAGTATTTGAGTTTATGTGTGTTAGTAGAAGTATACTTTTGGTAGTTATGGGTAGCAAATAATATGCTTATTGGATCCTTAATATGTGATCATTAACTCACATACTTTAATTAAGCTGTCATCAAACTGACTGTAATTGGATAAAAATCTGTCTATTTATATTTGTTTTTGACTATGTTAAATGTATTGTCGTTGTTGATACAAGGCATGTGGTGGTGGGGGGGGGGGGGCAATTCTAAGTTGTTATGATATATTCTGTTTAACTGAGTCACAATGACTTTGTGCCTCAGTTCAGTTCAGACAGGTTTTTGTATTACCAGATATCATCGTGACCACCCCCGTACACAGTGTCAAAGACTCATACAAAAACCTTTCCCTGATATAGTGCATGCTTAGTATTTTCTACTGTTACTTAGGAGTATTTACTATAATTAGATATATTTTTACAGTAAAACTCAGAAATCATAAAAGAATATTTCACTGTTCCTCCTTTTAATTTTTAACTTGACCCTTATTGCTATGTTTTTCTCACAATATCCTAACAAAACTATTTGTGTAAGAACACATTATTGTCAATTTTCTTTTTCTTGTTTCTGTATCAGCATTGTACACACATTTTCTTCTCAGTAGAAGGTGTTTTTTTCACATGATGTATCATTGCGGTTGCTATACTGCACTGTGTCTTCATACAAGAACTCCAGTATTGATTTTAATATTAGTTTGACAAGTATTGTTAAGATCTAATCTAAGTTCCGTGATGATTGCTTTTTTAATTATTTATCTTTTTTAATTTAGTGTCGTACACATTCATGAAAAGGGCTTCACAATATTATGATAATGACACTATAAAACAAACACATAGAGTATATTTGTATTTTTACCATTACCATAACTAATAGTTTACATCTCTTGTATTGTGCTGCTGTGTGTTCCCTTTTCTTCTCTCTCTCTCTGTCACTCAAGGGAGTTTGTTTTTTTTTGCTTGCTCATGGTGGGAATTGTTAGTTGTATATCATTGTAAAAAATATCACAGGAGTACGGACTTTACATGAAAAGTGCCATGAGATAACTTATTTTATGAATTTATTGAGTATAAATATTGTTATTGATACATTGTGCAGTAAAACCATGCTTGAATGACGTCCTTCTCATATGAAATGTGAGACAAAACAGATGTTGCCAACTACCAATCCTAAAACCAGAAAGATGAAAGAAAAGAAAATCCACATAAATTAAATTTACCCTCCACTATTCCATTAAATATCACATTTCTTCAGAGTGATTTGGGGAAACTACCTGAACATCTCTTATTCTTTAGGCACAGTTAATTTGTGGTCCACTTCAGCACAGGTTTTTGTATTACCATATATCACTGTGGCTCCCCCCATACACAGTATCACATACTCATACAAAAACCTTTGCCTCATACGTTTCATCAGGTTTTGTATGTACTCAGCAGCAATAATCATGAAACAGCATTCCCCTTGTCCTTCATTTAATTTTTTATTTTACCCCTTGAACCCTAATTATTCTGTGATTTTGAAAATCGCATTTATCACAGTCTGTCCACCACTTTGGTCCAGGCCGAAATATCTCAACAACTATCTTATGGCTCAGGATGAAATTTTGTTCTGTAGCAGACCTCGGCTATGTAAAATTTTAATACAGTTATGAAAATTAATATTTCCAGGAATATTAATTTATACCTCGAAATTAGGAGCACCACCTAAAGATTTGCTTGTCCGCCCAAGGCTTTAGGTCCTTGAGTATAGCCTGAGAATTATACCAAGTTCTGGTAATTCATGAAATCGTAAGGTCAATCAGTCAGTCTCAGATCTGAGCGTAAGTTCTATGTATAGGGACTCTAGATTCTGAATAACACACACACATACATCGCTGTGCTCAAGGTGAATTTATTAACTAACAAAAGAGGGTACAATAGTGGGTAAATGTGGTGATATTACAGGGATAACAGTTAATGTGACAACCAGGAGGTACTAAAACAGGGTAGCCTATGTAAGGTTCGATTGAATTTCAGTTTATATTGTAGAGGGAGAGAATTCTACGAGTATGAGGGAACGAATGACCGAAATTGGGTTGCAGATTTAGTTTGACTAATCTAAGGGTTATTAACTGTGGATGGAGCCCATAGAACACCAACGAGTCACAGAGGTTTGTTTGTTTTAGCCTACCGTTGCCGCCGGTCCCGTGGCGAGGCTCGACTGCCGGTTGGCTCGGGAAGTCGGTTCTGGCCCGACCCCAGTGGCGTTTTCGAGTTGGGTTGAAACCGGTGGATTTGGGTCCGGAGTCCTCTTGTGGGAAGCGCTTGCAGCAACGGCTGTCAGCCAAGGCTTTTGCTCTGATCTCAGTTCGTTTGGTGTTGCTATAGCGGAGCCCACTCAGGGTTCTGTCGTCATAGCCATGGTTTCATTTATTCAAGGCCATAAATGAAGGCTTCTGAGTTTCTGGTCCAAAGTTGCTTACACGGTCGGATGAGGTTGCAACAACAAAATCAAATAAACTCACACATTCACCGTAGGTTCGCGAGGCCTCGGGAATATAGGCTATTTAATGTTGCTGAGATTAAACAGGCAGCTCCAAACAGAATAAAAAAAATCAAATCTCCCGCTAAGAAATTTGGAATTCAGGGTCGTAGCTTTCTCAGCTCGTCTGAAGGAGATTTAAGTACGAAACAAAAAATCGGAATTTCAAAAGTAAAGGAAGTTAAGAGAACGTATACGTTTAAGGTTCAAGAAAGTTTAAAAGAGAAGAGGTTTTCTTTGAAGAGGAAGAAGCGAACAAAAGACAGCAGGGCCTTTTATTGATCCCGCTAGGTAGTGTGACGTCAATTTTGGGGATGGTCTCCCAAACGTCGCTAAGGTGTTAACTTTTGGGATAAAGAAATATACGTTGCGCGTATTTCCCTTTAATCTCTCTCTCCACAATATCGACATTTGGAAAAATACTTAGTTCTAAACATTCGGATAAAGACAATTAAAACAAGGCTAAACACTATGGAAAAAGGTTATAATGGTTATATAAAACATAACAAAGCTTAATTACCTGTCCTCAGTATACTTGCTGGTTACTGGTTTTAACTCATGAGACAATTTAGATGTAAGCGTGACAGTAAAATTTCGTTTATGCAATTACATGGTGATAGTTAGGCCTACTTAGCGATTCTGTCAGTGTAAGCAGAGTTTTAAACACTTGCGTGTTATACCTTTCTTGTCCCCTTGGTGGCGCTCGGGTCACACAAGAAAAGAGTAGACATTCCGCTTTAACTGAGAGGCTGGTGATGCCTACGAGCGTTTCCATGGATAATTTAGTAGGAAATTGTATATGAAACATTTAACTAAAGCATTAGTTAATACTGAACAGACAGTGATTACTAGGGAGTAACAGGAAAGAACAACACAGAAAGAGGTTAGAAAACTAGTTCAAGATTACTTTCTTATGGGTCTGCTAGTCTTCACACATCACTAAAGGATAACAACATGGTTATTACTTACTAAACTCAGAGGCAAACACCGCTGCTCACTTAGCAAGGTTATTATTTAAACAGAATAAACACAGTTATAATGGAACCTTGCTTGGTTTGAGAAACGGGGGTTTTTATGGTCTCTCTTCTTTGCATTCCTGGCTTATCGCATCAGCTATCAGAGAATGAAATGGTGGTTTATGGCTCAGCCGTTCTGTGAAGAGAAAAGAGTCAGGCTGAGGCTGGAGGTGACCTGCTGGAGGGAGAAGGGGTCAGATCGCCCCCTTTCCTGTCCTGTGAACTGTCTTTAGTGACACCTTTACGGCTAGAAAGGTTCACTAAGGCTCTTTGAATACACAGTCCTTAAGCGATTCATTGTCTGATTGAGTCTCTTTCGGTCCTTACCAACACCAGGCGATGTCTCTGGGTTTTACACGTGAAAAGGTCAACTCTTGGGGAGGGAAACTTCCCTCCCTCTTTTGACACCATCTGACCTTCTTTGAAGTGCGTTTGGTTGAGTTCACAACAGTTCGCATTCATGGTCCCCAGATGATGAATACTAATGACTTTGTTGATCCCCTGACTTTTCCTGTAACGCTGCAAGCAGGTTGACATTTTTTACTTTTAGTGAAATAGCTTGACATCTAGTTTACATCTGAGATACCCAAGGTGCACAGAGGATACATCTAAATTACTTTACATATATTTAATTGAATATTATATACACATTTTTGGTATTTATTTCAGATAGGACAGTTGAAAGAGAGGGAAACTGGGAGAGAGAAGGGGACGACATGCAGCAAACCTGCAGCCTTTGCATATGAGGAACACGCTCTAGCAGGGAGCTAACCGGCGCCACCACGATTGACTTTAGTGATCCCCAAGTTTTCCTGTAGTGCCATCAGAAGGTCATTATTTTAATTTGTCCAATGCTTAGGTTTATGATGACATTTCTGTAAAACCAATGACATTCCTGTCATGACATTCCTTTCCACTTTAACTACATTTTATCAAAATTTGTACCCACTGAAACCTAATTATTGCTGTTTTGTTTGTTTGATAATCACATTTTTTCCACAATAATGATGTTCTAACACAAACCTTGTTGTAAGAACACATTTTTGTCAGTATTTAAACATCACTGTTTTTCCTTGGAAGAGTTTTGTTGGAAACATACAGGCAGCAGAAAACAGTCACTCCTACTAACTTGTTTCTATATCAGTGCCATACACAGCATTTTCTTCTCAGTGGAAGGAGGTTTTTGTCACAGGCTGTATCACTGTGGCCGCTGCTAGTTACTGCACTGTGATATAACTCCATTCAAAAACTCCCACACTGCACACTGGCTATAAAGACATAATCATGTGAAAGGAATCAGCAGCACAAAAGTTCCCTGATAATTGCTATTTTTCATTTGGTCATGCCATGACACTCCTGAAAACGGCTTCACAATTATTTTAGTGATACAATAAAACAAACACACACAAATATTGTTACATTGTGCAGCAAAACCATGGATAAATGGCATCCACCTAAACTGAATAAGAAACAAAACCACTGCAGCCTAAAACAAGATCAACAGACTGTGACAGAAGGATACATATTTCATACTCATCTCAGTATATTTTTTCAGGCATTTCAGGCCCCTTTAGGTTAACAATATGTTAGTCTGTTAGTCAGCAGCCATCATATTTATTTTGATAATTACATAGTGAATCCTTATTCATGACCCCTAAGACACATTTAAAACATAAATAGCTTTAAATCAAACCCTTGATGCCTGAATTTATTTACAATAAAAACAAAAAACAAATTTGGTATGATGCAAATTAGCTACAACAGGCATAAACGAAAAACCAGTGCTTGCAAAAGGTTCCCAGGTATGTATTGAATATACAGTGGGTACGGAAAGTATTCAGACCCCTTTAAATTTTTCACTCTTTGTTTCATTGCAGCCATTTTCCAAAAATCAAAAAAGTTCATTTTATTTCTCAGTAATGTACACTCAGCACCCCATCTTGACAGAAAAAAACGGAAATGTAGAAATTTTTGCAAAGTTATTAAAAAAGAAAAACTGAAATATCACATGGTCATTAGTATTCAGACCCTTTGCCGTGACACTCATATTTAACTCAGGTGCTGTCTATTTCTTCTGATCATCCTTGAGATGGTTCTACACCTTCATTTGAGTCCAGCTGTGTTTGATTATACTGATTGGACTTGATTAGGAAAGCCACACACCTGTCTATATAAGACCTTACAGCTCACAGTGCATGTCAGAGCAAATGAGAATCATGAGGTCAAAGGAACTGCCTGAAGAGCTCAGAGACAGAATTGTGGCAAGGCACAGATCTGGCCAAGGTTACAAAAAATTTCTGCTGCACTTAAGGTTCCTAAGAGCACAGTGGCCTCCATAATCCTCAAATGGAAGACGTTTGGGACGACCAGAACCCTTCCTAGAGCTGGCCGTCCGGCCAAACTGAACTATCGGGGGAGAAGAGCCTTGGTGAGAGAGGTAAAGAAGAACCCAATGGTCACTGTGGCTGAGCTCCAGAGATGCAGTCGGGAGATGGGAGAAAGTTGTAGTAAGTCAACCATCACTGCAGCAATCCACCAGTCGGGGCTTTATGGCAGAGTGGCCCGACGGAAGCCTCTCCTCAGTGCAAGACACATGAAAGCCCGCATGGAGTTTGCTAAAAAACACCTGAAGGACTCCAAGATGGTGATAAATAAGATCCTCTGGTCTGATGAGACCAAGATAGAACTTTTTGGCCTTAATTCTAAGCGGTATGTGTGGAGAAAACCAGGCACTGCTCATCACCTGTCCAATACAGTCTCAACAGTGAAGCATGGTGGTGGCAGCATCATGCTGTGGGGGTGTTTTTCAGCTGCAGGGACAGGACGACTGGTTGCAATCGAGGGAAAGATGAATGTGGCCAAGTACAGGGATATCCTGGACGAAAACCTTTTCCAGAGTGCTCTGGACCTCAGACTGGGCTGAAGGTTTACCTTCCAGCAAGACAATGACCCTAAGCACACCGCTAAAATAACGAAGGAGTGGCTTCACAACAACTCCGTGGCTGTTCTTGAATGGCCCAGCATCTCTGGAGAGACCTGAAAATGGCTGTCCACCAACGTTTACCATCCAACCTGACAGAACTGGAGAGGATCTGCAAGGAGGAATGGCAGAGGATACCCAAATCCAGATGTGAAAAACTTGTTGCATCTTTCCCAAAACGACTCATGGCTGTATTAGATCAAAAGGGTGCTTCTACTAAATACTGAGCAAAGGGTCTGAATACTTATGACCATGTGATATTTCAGTTTTTCTTTTTTAATAAATTTGCAAAAATTTCTACATTTCTGTTTTTTTCTGTCAAGATGGGGTGCTGAGTGTACATTACTGAGAAATAAAATGAACTTTTTGGATTTTTGGAAAATGGCTGCAATGAAACAAAGAGTGAAAAATTTAAAGGGGTCTGAATACTTTCCGTACCCACTGTATGCAAACAGGCATTGGGGGAATACATACGCTACCTCAGCTGCAGTCTGAAAGGAAGAGGTGTGATGCGAATTTGCAACAATCGGCGTTAAGGGGTTAACTGGAAGTAGTCACAAATATCTTTTTGTGTTTCTATATATGAAACATTGAATCTTTGCTGATAAAAACCAAGGTGTTATGATTTTTATGGTTTTTTTCAGGGCAAAACTGAAAAAATACAATTCCACATAAATGCAAGTTATCCTCCACTGTTCCATTAAATATCAACTTTTTTCATGGTGATTTTGGGAAGTTACATCGACCACACATGACTTATCTCAACCATAACCAATGTGTAGCATCCACTTGGGTGATGCACGGCAGCAATTTGCTCCAGAACATTCACCACACATAATTATGGTTCACAGAGGATAAATCCAAATGGCTTTGGCATCCTCAAATTTTCCTAAGCAGCAGGTCAATGTTTTAATTTGCCCAGTGCATTGGTTATGACCAAGTACCTAGTGTTATAGTCAAGACCGCCCAAACCGAGACCAAGTCAAGACCAAGACCAGAGTTTATCGAGACCAAGACAAGACCAGGACTTTTATGGGCTGAGAACAAGTCGAAAACAAGACCGAGGGAGGGCGAGACCGAGTCAAGAACAAGACCAGTTTCCCACATGGTTGTCTACATGATACAAAATAAAATGTGGATTGAGATAATAGGTACTTCTCAAATACGTTTTACATCTAATCAATGTTAGGATGTTAACAAATAAATCAGACAATGCAAAAGCAATTTATTGATATTCCCAAAGTTATGGTCTTGACTGATCTTGAAATAAAATCCTGAGTCCTCAATGTTCGAGACCGAGACAAGACCGAGTACAAATGCAGTCGAGTCCGAGACGAGACCAAGACCATCAAAAAGTGGTCTTAAGACCGGTCTCGAGTACTACAACACTAAAAGGACCTGTAAAACTAATGACATGTCCATCAGCTGTAGCTGCACTTTGTGTTTAGTGTGAATTAGCAAATGTTTGCAAGCTGACATGTTAAACTAAGATGGTGAACATGTGGTTAAACATCTTTGCTTTTCATGAAAAAGTTGTGTTGGATACATATTTCACCTACTTGTTTTTTCTGTATCCTCACCACATTTCCTTCTCAAGTGGAAAGACGTTTTTGTCACAGGATGTATCACTGTGGCCGTTATACTGCACTGTGATAGAATCCCATACAAAAACTCCACCCTGCAAACTAGAACATGAAAAGACTCTCGATCTAGAGAGTTTTTCATTTTAGTTAGTCATGTTAAGATCACATCATGTGAAAAGAATCAGCAGTTCAAATGTTTCATTTTATTATTAATTTAATCAGGATGTATTTTTGTATCTATTCCTAAAAACAGCTTCACCATCACAAGAATATAACAAATACATATAAATACAGTTATTTATATACATTGTGCTAAACTACTGTGTTTCTGAAAATCAGATTTGTCACAATTTGGTGACTTTTAGTCCTGCTAGCAGCATGGCTCTTTGGCAAAGTTTGTCTGTTGGGTGGTCTGTCCACCACTTAGGTCCAGGCTGAAATATCTCAACATTTATTTAATGGATCAGGATGATAACACAATTCTTTGTGTAACAAAACATTGTTGTCAGCATTGAAATATCACTGCTTTTCCTTGGAAGAGTTTTGTTGGACACATTCAGGCAGCAGAAAGCAGTCTCACCTACTGTATCAGTGCCGTACACAGTATTTTCTTCTCAGTGGAAGGAGGTTTTTGTCATAGGATGCATCACTGTGGCCGCTGCTATATAGTGCACTGTGATATATCTCCATTCAAAAACTCCATACTGCATACTGGCTATCAAGACACACACTTTAACAATTTTTTTGATATTAGTCTAATGAGTAATGTTCAGATCCAATCATGTGAAAGGAATCAGCAACACAAAAGTTCCCTGATGACTGCTTTTTTTTTTAAAGATTATTATTTTTCATTCGGTCATGCCATAACATTCCTGAAAGGGGCTTCACAATTCTGATAATGATACATAAAACAGACATACACAAATATGGTTATTGATATACATTGGGCAGGAAAACCATAGATAAATGGCATCCACTGGAGATACGTTGGGTTTTATACCCCCAAATAGATAACTAAGCATAGATAACTTGACATCAAACTAACTGGAAGTAGTCACAAATATCTTTTTGTGTTTTTGTGTGTGAATAGTATCTTTGCTGACACAAAGCAAGGTGTTTAGGGTAAAACATGAAAAATGCAATTCCACACAAATGCAAGTTATCCTCTACTATTCCATCAAATCTCACCTTTTTTCAGGTGAGTTTGGAAAGTTACATCATTCATTCATTCATTCATTTATTTCGGTTTGGTCATTTACAGATCATTCAATCAAATCATTCAAAACATAAACACTATAGATGACCAGGTGCAGGCAGAAGCTAAAGCTTATTGTGCCTGCCCTTAGCTTTAAAATCATAAATGCAACTCATTAATGCCAACATCTGTTCGAAAATTAACAGTAACACATTAGTGGACCATTGTCGACATCAATCACTCATGGCTCATCTCAGCGTGTAGCACCTGGGTGATGCATGGCAGGCATTTGCTCCAGAATGCTCACCACACATATTCACACATGGAGCAAAGAGGATAAATCTAAATTACTTTGGCGATACCCAGCTTTTCCTAAGCAGCAGGTCAATGTTTTAATGTGCCCACTGCTTTGGTGATGACTAAGTACCTATAAAACAAATGACTTTCTCATCAGCTGTAGCTGCGCTTTGTGTTTAGTGTGAATTAGCAAATGTTTGCCTGCTAACATGCTAAACTAAGATGGTGAACATGTGGTTAAACATATTTGCTGTTCATGAGAAAGTTGTGTTGGACACATATTTCACCTACTTGTTTTTTCTGTATCCTCACCACATTTCCTTCTCAAGTGGAAAGACTATTTTGTCACAGGATGTATCACTGTGGCCGTTATACTGCACTGTGAAAGAATCCCATACAAAAACTCCACCCTGCAAACTAGCACATGAAAAGACTCTCGATCTAGAGAGTTTTTCATTTTAGTTAGTCATGTTAAGATCACATAATGTGAAAAGAATCAGCAGTTCAAATGTTTCATTTTATTATTTATTTATTCAAGAGGAATTTTTGTATACATTCCTAAATTGCTACTGCTTCACCATCGCAAGAATATAACAAATACATATAAATACAGTTATACATTGTGCAAAACTACAGTAGCAGAAAACATGATCATGATGTCTAACAGGAGGATGACAGCATGAGTTGTTTAGATACACCTTTCATTTACAGTATAAAGACCTAATGCAATTAAACAATTACAATATCTTATATGACAGAAATCTAATATTCTCATTTGGTCATTCATCTGGAGCTTTGCTTACGATTTACTGGAGAGAGACAGATGAGTCTCACAACATGGTTTTTGTATTGGTGTGTAACACTGTGCTGTAACCCCAGCTACCACTATAGTAACCACAGTGATACAAGCTCCTACAAATACCTTTCCACATTTGAAAGAGACCACAAAGTTTTCTGACATGGTTTAAAACGCTGTGATTTTCTGTTGAATAGATTCAGAGAGAGGAGAGAGAGACTATTTTTACAGAGCAATTATTTCTCTGCATGTTTTTTTGAGCATGATATGATTCCATCTTATTAAAGCTTTGAGTGAAGTACATTCTACATCAAAGAGCAAACAGGGAGGGCGGCGGTTGACGTTCACTGAACCACTACTACATTATGGCAAGTGAATTATTTTGAAAATAAACTCCATGACTGGGTGATTTTAGTTAGTCATGTTAAGATCAAATCATGTGAAAAGAATCAGCAGTTTAAATGTTTCATTTTATTATTTATTTATTCATGGGGTATTTTTGTATACATTCCTAAATTGCTACTGCTTCACCATCACAAGAATATAACAAATACATATAAATACAGTTATACATTGTTCAAAACTACAGTAGCAGAAAACATGATCATGATCTCTAACAGGAGGATTCATATTTCATAAAATTCATCCAGAGGTTGGATGACAAAAGTAATAGTGCTTTACTTGATCGCGCTGTATCAGTGATATAAAAACACTTACAATTTATTTATTTAATCTTTAAAGTACAACATATCCAGCACTTTGGTTAATATAGGCTGACTGTATATTAAGAAAGCCACAGCATGAGTTTTTTTACATACACCTTTCATTTACAGTATAAAGACCTATGACTCTTGAAAGGTTTTTGTAACTGTGTGAATCACTGTGGCCACCCCAGGACACAGTGATACACCACAATACAAAAACCTATTGCCACAGTGGAGCTGCAGTTCTCTTATCCGCAATACACACTACAACAGCTCTGGTTAATTTAATTTAAATCATTCAAAATCAAAATTATTGTGGGAGTGGGATGGCCATTGTAAGTACCTTCTTTGTTTTCTAATTGTTCGATGGCAGGAATAATAATTCGATTTTAACTACTCAACATGATGGAAGTGTTTTCATTATTAAATAATAATAAAATTAATAATAAATAATAATTAAAGTTAATATTTCTTCTTTGCACTGTCAGCAAATATACTGTATTTATATATTTATTTGTTGTGTGCTGTAGTATACACACTCTATTGTATAGCAGCTCATTTGTTGCTGCATATTAGCAACATTAACTAACATTACACTGATAACACACTTAGCATTGTATTACATGGCAACTGAATTATATTTAATAACTGTGACTTTGTGTTTTTTGACTTACTTTGCTCAGTGGAGGGTCGGGTTAAGAACAGAATTCTCTGCATATAAACACAGTCAATGATTTGTCTTATAACACATTCATCACTGGGTTATTTCCATAATGGGAAGAAATGCAATTAAACAATTACAATATCTTATATGTAAGAAATGTGATATTCTCATTTGGTCATTCATCTGGAGCTTTGCTTACGATTTACTGGAGAGAGACAGATGAGTCTCACAACATGGTTTTTGTATTGGTGTGTAACACTGTGCCGTAACTCCAGCTACTATAGTAACCACAGTGATACAAGCTCTTACAAATACCTTTCCACATCTGAAAGAGACCACAAAGTTTTCTGACATGGTTTAAAACGCTGTGATTTTCTGTTGAATAGGTTCAGAGAGAGGAGAGAGAAAAAATGGAGCAATTATTTCTCTGCATGGTTTTTTGAGCATGATATGATTCCATCTTATTAAAGCTTTGAGTGAAGTACATTCTACATCAAAGAGCAAACAGGGAGGGCGGCGGTTGACGTTCACTGAACCTCTACTGCATTATGGCAAGTGAATTATTTTGAACACAATCTCCACAATTTGTCTGCAGCTGACCTTAAAAAAGAGACATGGACCGAATCAAAGCCATCTGCTTCCATGTCTCCTGGTGTTGGTGTTATGTGTGAGTTTTTAATGTCATTATTAGTATTATTTCATTTATATATGCAGAGATTCTCTTGTTGATAGATAAATCACAGTCTTATTTATAATTTTTAAATTTATTAGTGTGTCTGTTTTTTAGCTGCGACATCATGTTGTCTTCATTCAAATCCCAACACTGAAATAAACATGATGTAGCGTCAGACAGTAATGTGTTTCAAAGTGCTCTACTTTACAGAGTGGGAGCAGTGCATGTTGAAGCCTGTAGATGGTAGCACAGGCAAGATTTTCTACTTGTGTTCTTCATCTTTAAGCTCACCTTACCAGAATGCATCTACAGGGCAGTGCAGTGCTTTGGTTGCTTGTTATATCAGCTGCTGCCTTAATGTACATCAGACAGTATGTGACAGGGCCAGAAAATGACGACTTTTTATGCATCTGGTGTGTTTCAATTTGTGTGCTGTGCTTTTTTACTTTTTTAGTGTGTTATTTGTGTATGTTTTTTTATCGCATGTGGAGTGGTGTGATTTAATGCATGTGTGTGCGATTTTAAGTTTTACTTACTGGCTGGACTGCCCCTAAACATCACACCTCCACTGACGTCATAATTACCAATGAGCAACAGGTGTGGAAGCCGGTTTGACACCAAAATGTGTGACCTATCAGATTCTGTGACCCATATAGGAAGTTAAGCGCCAGAGGCCTTGTTGACATACATAAAATGGAGCTAAAAGAGTCTCAAAAAAGATAAATGAACACACTACATTCACATATGCACACACAGTATTCATAAATACACACACAGGATACATAAATGCACACACAATTAAAAAGCACACAAGATTCACTAATGCAAACAAAAATCATTGGGGGGGGGGTAAAAAAATTGGTTCTGCTTAATGTTTCTAAACCCGACATAAACCTTTTATTATTGCAACAAAAATGGTTCATATCTTTAAGGACTTATCTACCTGCCGGGACATGGCGGCCTCAGGCATCAGTGCAACTAGCACCTGGGTTTGTTTAAATGCCACAATGCTGTGGAGATTGAAGGGGGATACCAGCATGTATGGCTAATGTCAGATGGACGTGTAAATGGTCAAATGTGTGGCTTCACTTTATTTAAAATAACTACGAGGCGAAGTGCAATGCATGTGAGAAGCTAAGTAGCTCTGAAGTAATGTAGCTCCAGTCCATCTTCTAGCTCCAATATCATCAGCCAATGCTAACATTAGCACGCTAATCACTATGCCACAGGGCGGGCAGGGATGACCGCCAAATTGAAAAGGCTGTTCATGTTCAGTCTTTCTTGCATGCCAGCTGCTGTTTTTCAGGTTGCCTTCTGTGGAACGCTTCTTCGGTGGCTATAATGTTACTACAGCGCAGTTGTTAACATTAAATGAATCAGAGTCAGAAATACTTACATAAGAAATAATGACTTTTGGAAGCCCTTTCAGCTCGCACCGTGTGCGCGCGTTGCTGACGTATGCAAATTGACTTGACAGACGTGCCCTTAAGGGAACAATACTTTGATATAGCTACATGTGAAGAATACATGGTCAAACTATAATGAGTTTGCTTGGCAGTGTTGTGTAACTTTGACTAGCAGCCAGCAGCTTGCTTGCTCAGACAGTAAAGCTGCTGGCTGGGCAGTGAAGTGAGATCTACTGACACCTTACTGTGCAATATGGCAACAAATTAACATTACTTAATTTATCAAAAGTGACAATACTAACGTTACTCCATGTTGAGCCCCAACAAATCACAGCAGGGGAAATTACTTCGCTGCAACAGGCAGCTCTATGTGAAAAGCATCTGTGTGAATTGGCCTTTAGAGTGAAAGCATGAAAAAGCAGAATGTTCAGTAAAAAAAATACATTTCTTAGTTTAATGAAACAATAAAAGTAAAAACACCTGGGGAGGGCAATCACAACTGGGAATCAATAAGAACAAGATCGATATGCAGAATCACAATCTGAATCAACAAAATTGAAATGATACCCAACCCTACTGCCAGGGAATATGTCTATTATATTCATCGATTTGTCCTACGGTCTTGTTCTGTTTCTGTAATGTTCTGTTCTCACATGGACGTGGAACCATCTGATATTTGTGCTTGTTTTGCAACATTTTTGTAGTGTGTTTTCCCAGCTCCTCTCATGCTGCAATTACAACCAGTGGTGTTCCATGCAGGTGCTGGGCTTGTCCCAAACTTTTCATTTCAATTAGCTTAATTTGCATGAATGTTTAGGTGAAGAATGTTGCTAAAGCAGAAATTCACATGAATATTGACATTTGATGCTCAAGAAAAGATTAATCAGTCAGATAAAGCGTCATGTATTGTCTATTAAGTGACACATGTTCACTTTACTGACAGTGAGTAATATTCTTCTGACACATTTAATATTGGGGAAGAGGATGCCAGACCACTTGAAACACAATGAGGTAATCATATAGTATATAATATTGTAGAATGGGTAATGATTAAAATGTTAATCATTTGCAGAATAGTGAATCATTAAATTTTTTAAAGATTGTGGCTCTACTTGAGGAGGAATTTCCTAAACTGAAGACCTTACAAGGAGGTTGGATGTTTTTCAAGTCTACAGGTAGAATTTTTCTAAATCTCCAATTACAAAAATTATAGTTCAGAGATATGTCATGTGATGTCCAGCGATGAATTACCATTCACACCACTATTCAAGTTGTCAAGGACAGTGCTATGACTTGTTTGCCTGACAAAATATAACTTTTAATATTAATGATTGTGAGACTGCAAGGTTTTAAAGGACTCTTACTTCTTTCCATTTCAAAATAGGTGGTAGCGGACATTGCGAGCTGTCCATAATTCCAACTGACGCTGAGGGTTACTCCACAAGGCTTCTTAAATCAGCATCTAACAATGGGAAAAACATAGTATTTGTAGTTCCACTACAGGAGAAGCTTTCTACTGAACCACTTTTCTATGATTCAGTAGAGTTCGCCAAGATGCCACAGTCAAAATGCATTACATGTGGCAGTCAAATGCCTTTGCAGCTGTTGCCATTGCATGTAGAGGGATGCAATGGCGCAGTGACTGTAAGCTGTATTACAACATGTCTCTCATTTCACTTTTTTAATTTGTTCAAATGACTGTTTCAAAGTATTAAGTATTTGTTTATTATATATATATTTTTATTAATTTTATTTCTTTAGGAGAGTGAATCTGGGACATGTCTTGATGAAGAATGTTCAGTTCTTGAGCAGCCAGTCTCATCTACCATAGGCATGGATGAATCCTTGGTAATAGATGTTGTCTATTCTGTTGCTTTTGGAATTTAGAAAGAAAGCATTTTTTTTTTATTCATCACATAAAGTAAGTAAGCAGAGGTTTTAGTACAGAATAATTTAATGCTTGCAGATATATAAATAGATTGGGCTTAACACATCTCAAACTGAATTTATTTTTTTACTCTGTGACACATATTTACTAATTTTTGATCATAGCATATTTACTGTCGCTAGTGAATATAACATGTCTGTAAGATGCAAAAAACATTACACTATTTTTATAATTTCATGTACGAAAAGTATTTACATTTTTTTGCAGGTCTGCCCAATCTGTCTTGCATTGTACCCAGCTGATGTTCTCCCATCTCATGCAAGCACATGTGGTGACAGGTAGGACGTTTGTCTGATAGATTCAGGTAATTGACAGTCAGACATTATCAGAATATAATGACATGTTCTGAGTGAGAGGAAGGACACGTGTAAAAGTGTCATTTCATTAGAGTATCGCATGAAGAATTAATATAAACATTTGGCACCACTGACCAACAAGATGGTAAATAATTAAAATAATCACATCATGATTTGGCTGTTTTCCAAGCAATGTTTTTATTATTACAATTTATTTGGTCTGTTCTAAGAATAAACTGTGCTCAACCCAGCGTAGCAGCCAGTCCCCCAAGGGGAGAAGAATTGCCAGGACACTCAGTTCCACAATCGTCAGCAGGTAACTTTTGTCAAGTGATTTAAAATAGGAATATGGATTTCAAGTACTTACCCTTGATATAATACATTAACCTGCAGGTATTTCAAAATTTCACTGCTGAAACAAATTTATTTTTGCTTTGGAAATAAGTTGATATTAGTGTACCATTTAGAAGGCCCTTTGCATCAACAACTTTTTTGTGGTAAATTACAGCTTCAACCTGGGCCACTGAAGTCGACCCCCAAAAAGCATGCCAGTTGTTCAGAGAAGATTTACTGAACCGTTACTCTGAAAGTCCACGCCTCTCTCTATCACTCGACATGTTTGATGCAGAAGATGAACAGGACAGTGCATTCATTTCATTCTATAAGCAGAATAATGTGAACTGGGCAGCTCCATTCAAGTGCAGGCTGAGAGGTATTAATAAAGCGTGTAACTTATTTTTCCATTATAGGTAGGTTATTCTCTGAATTGAATTGTGGCTTTTTAATTTATTTTATTTTTTTACTGTTGACTCCATGTCCCTTAACCCCCCTGTATTTGTTGTAGAAGAAAACTTTAGCACAATAGCCATGCTCTGTGTACTTGACATAATCTGGCCGATTGTCCTTTTCATCTCAAATATTTCCCCCAAGGAGATGCAGCAGTGGGTGATGGTGTCAGCAGACATGTTTTGTCAATGGCCATGCAGAAATTGAAAACTGGTTTCAGAATAAATTTAGGTTTGTATATATGAGAGACTGTGTGTCATCTATGTTTTCATGTTAAAACTGGACACTAATGTCATCAAATGAGGGAATAGTATTGACATGTAAACTCTACTTTAAATAAACAATATGTTCTAACTTAATCTAAATAAACCTCCAAAGACATATTTTGGTCCAACTGTGATCAAGCATGTTTTTTAAACATAATGCTCAATGTTTCTTGACCTCTTTTTTAGTTTTTTAATTAAGGCTCTGCGACCCTTTTTGAGGGGCAAAAAGAACATTGGGTTCTCTCTGCAGCTGCTGTCCTGCGGGAAGGCAACTTATTTGAGATGGCAGGTCGTATGATTGGTCATTCTTTCCTGCATGGTGGGTTCAGCTTCTCGGGACTCAGTTTGCCTGTGGTGACCCTACTGACTGGTGGGAGCATCGACACTGCAGCATCGGCTCTGACACTGGAGGACTGTCCTGATATTGACCATCGTGAAACAATTGGTTTGGTGAGTAACTTGGTTACAAATAGCACATTTTTGTTCATGTCACACGTGTCTGTGCCGAGACATTTCCTGATTTCCAAAGCTTTTTCATTTACTCCAGATGTTAGTTATTTTTATTGTACCTTTTGACTTTTTGGTGACAACTTTTCATGTAATTATTAAATTCTTTTAATTTTTTGTGAATGTATACCTGCTTTAGCTGAAGAATGCTGAACTTACTGCAGAAGAAAACACCAAAGTGACTGATCTTTTTTGATTTATGTGAATATTTTTTGAGATTGTGTGTAGTTTTTTTTGGTGTCACAGGGGTGTGTACATCTAAAATGAATGGTTTATTTTAGTCATATGTTTAAGTTATGTTATGTGTGATTTCAGAAATTAGACAGAAAGATTATTCTTTCATAAAAAGATCACTACAATTTTGAGATCACTTTGCAACATTTAATAAAAGTTTCAATCCTGACATGAAATGTTTATTTGATCCCTTGTAGACAGTGATCCAGAGCATTACCTGGCCACAACCCAACTTGGACAGCGACAAGGATGAGGAAGACACTGTTCCATTGGAGAAAATCAGTCTTGTCACTGGATTTTTGAGAAAATTCATAGAATATGGTAAAACTGTAAATGGTCTTTATTTCCTTATTTTTCATTCTCATCCTAATTCACACATAATTGTTTCCTCATAACAATCCTAGTTGCTACAATAATAAAGTGGTTCTTCATATTTATGTTTATGTGCATTTGTGTTTCGTTTCATCTTGGAGTGAGCTGGTTTAGAGTTTTATTGTCAAATGGTCATGTTTCTCTCCCTCCTTTCTATCCACTACTGTGTGCTTCACTGCAGCACAGGGAAAGGAGAAGACATAAATGTGAATGTTTGACAGAAACAGTAAAGCCCAGCTCCCTCTGAGATGAAATGAAACACAAATGCACATAGAACTGGTAACTGAAATTTCATACTTTGTTTACATTCCACAGGATTTAAAGTAATCATTTGGATGTTCTAAACTAGGAGAGGAAAAGAGACTACAGGGATTTTACTTTTGTAAAGTTTGTACTATTATAGATATTTTGAAGTGTAGCACCATTGATGTCTTATATTTGTCATCTGTTTTGAAGCCTTATCTAAACAGCAAGCATTGCTGATGTGTTATCTTTACTTGAGTATCTAAGACTGCAATAACTGAATTTGTTGAAAAGATAATCTTATGAGAGAATCGTTACTTCATAATTTTTGAAAGATCTCCAATGTAAATTTTTTTGAGGGGTCACAAGTGCAATTTTCTCTTTCATAGCGTCAACAGATGTGCTACGTGATCTGATGAAGTTTTGGGTGGGGTGGGAAATGCCAACAAGACACCTCAATGTTGAGGTTGTAACCTCAACTTATCCAGTGGCTCTCACCTGCTTCTTCAAGTTAAAGCTCCCCAGCCACTACCAGATCTTTCACCAGGACTTGATGATGGCCCTCAGTTCCATACGTTCTGGCTTTGGACTTGTGTAGCTGCAAATGTCATCACTTAAAAGAGCAATTCCTGTTAATTTATGCACCATTTACTTTATAAAGTTTGATTATTCTACTTGTCAGGCACCACCTTCACCTGTCGATAAATACTTTGAAGTTGGTTTGGTGATTGTCTTTGGCCTATGTTTTTAAATGTGCACTAGTTCTTTAGTTATTTTCATATTCTTAATCCAAGTGTACTTTTGTGTGCAATGAGCTTGGATCATATAAAGATCTTCTCTTGAGAGCTGTGGCAGCTTTCTCGGCCTCTCTCTCATCAAGCTTAGACTTCATAGACATTTAGTTGTAATTATTGAACAGTTTATACAGCTACAGCTACATGTTAATTCAGATGTTTAGGTAGATTCCAGTTTCTCCAATAGTACTGTTACCCTTTCACAGTAATCTGTTCTAAATAAGTGTGTAATCCTAACAATGTTTTTGTAAAGTTTTGTATAATAAATCAGTTCTTTATTAAAATGTCTTCACAAATTGCATGCAAAGCGCAAGTAAAGAAAACATTTCATACTATTCTTCAATCAACACTCCATGAATGTCAAATAACCCAGCAACCAACAAGACCCAAAGGATCTGGTGCCAAAATTCCAGTTCCAGACACTGTACAACTCCAAAGGTCCTGAATCCCTTTTGGCAGCACAAGGGGGACTGAAATAAAATATGGCAGGTTGGTTTTAATGTTGTTGCTTAAAAGGTATCTATTAAACTCTAATTCCAATAATAATTTGTCTGAATAGGCAGTCAGTTATCTGCTGACTGAGCTGCAGCTGTTAAGTCCTGGAAATCCTCTGCGATGGTCCACACGGTCTATGGGGGACAAAGTCTTTGTGGGCCACGTTCTTTCCCAGGATGCAGCGCCAAATGTGACTTAGCTTTTAGTCAATTCAGTCATCCTAGCTAAGAACAAGTCCAATGGCCACTGTAGAGAGATAACTAAGTGTATTTTTTTTCCTTTTCAAAATAAAATGCCCAGACACAAACTTATAGAATTCATACTAACTGTCAATACTGTCAATTTTAGTATGGATGTTCCTGGGCTCCTAGCATAAGGCACAATCAAAATATCATTTGAAATGATCCAAAGTAGTTTGTTAAATTTTATTTATTTCATTATGTCTTTAGAAACATTGATATCCCGGTTAGATAGGTTATTCGTTTTTTTTACCCAAACATGATCTGTAACATGACATGACATGTTTTATGATCAATCTGTCATCGATGATTGAGAGAATCTCCGGACATTGTAGATTTCTCTTCAGCACAGAATAAAATCTATAGGCTACACTGTCTTTTAACACTGACTATGGACCGCAGCTGTCAGGTTGGCAACAGTTGCACTTAAACACTTATTGTGACCTACTTTAGGCCTACTGTAGTAGCCTAATCACTAAACTAATCTGTATAAAACCAATCAATGAACACAAATCATTCATATGGTAGTTGCACTGATTGGAACATCTATATGGTAGTTATGTTGGATAGGCTATGATGTGAATATTTCTGAGTGAGGATGACTGTGGTGCAGCTGAAACAAAGAAATGTATCTTAAAAGTGAGTTTTTCCATTATCTGCTAATAGTCTGAATGTGTTTTACATAATTTCATTAAACACGAAATGAGCAGGATTGTTTAGCCTACTCATGGACTGATTGTAAAGTATGTCTAATCTGCTCAGTTAATATTTTCTTCTTCAGTTATTGCCAGCGGCATTTAGTCCCGTCAAGTTCCAGCTAAATAAACAGGCCTGTAGCTGTTTAAAATGAAAGCAGGCTTAACAAACTCTGAGCTTATCCCTGAGCTCTGAGTTGACTGAGCCCGATATGTGAAACGCAGAGTTTTCAGTTCCAGAACAGCTGATCAGAATTAGTTCAGTCAACTCTGAGTATGTTGAGCACGTGCGTGGGGAAAAAAAGCCTCATCAATGGCGCTCCAATACTATGATTCACCATGGCAACAGGTAAATAAAGGCAGAGCCTCCATTTTAATCAGGTGGAGCTAGAAATATGAATGCTGCCAACACGGACCCCGATTGGCGAATGAAAATTGTAACTGTCATTTTTATTTCTTAAACCAGTAGAATTAAATAGGAGAATTTTTAATTAATGTAATGAATTATGTTTATTATTTAGTGTAGCCTTTCTTAAATTGTCCACTGCATCATTTCAAAATAGTTAAAAACACTCAACTTTGAAGGCCAGCTGCTTTATGTTTGATTCTCAACTTTTATTTCCATTGTACAAGTTAGATAATGTAACAACTGACAATTATTGTAGCTTTTCTGATAACTGATTTAAGAAAGAAAGATTACAGTTACAATGTTAAATTTTATGTGCTAAAGAAAAGCACTGCAGTTGTTTTATTCTGTTCACTGGTTTAAGAAAGAAAACCAGTATGACTTGCATTTCTCATTATACAACGTAATTTCTTGTGGGGCAAAATGCTGTTGCAGAGTACGACAAAGTTGAATGTAATGTAATGTCATCTTTAACAATTGTACATAGATGTGCTAATGAGCTTATACAAGTTTCAGATGCAATTTAGTGACCTGGAGGGATTTGTGATGCTGATTATGTCCACGTGTAGTTCCAAGTATATATTCAGACTATGCTACTTTGAACCAACTGCAAAGCACTACTATATCTGCAATAATAAGTTTACATGTTTTTTTTATCTGATGGAGCTGTTTGAGGGAAGCCTAAAATTTACACAATTACAATAATAATTCCAATTAAATAACATCACTACCTCAGAGGAAACCCATGCTCATTCATAGCTTCATTGAAGAATGCCAGGTGGGTATCAGATCGGTTGTTGTCTGCTACCTTAAGGTACATCATCTACACATACAGGAACAAAAAAATACTACATCAATAGTGTCAAGAATTTATTTGCACCTGTAAAATAAATCAGCTGACAAAATTCTGAAGGGGTAAAAACAATGTCTAAATGACAGGCGGAACAGTAAGAACTATTGAAATCATCAAAACAGTAAATTTTAGTTCAGTTCATAAGACTTCAGGACTGATAAAACTGCATTGGCATGAGGAATAGTTTGCTGAATGGGACATATGCAAACTTGACAGGGAAATTGTTAAAGGTTAAAAGTACACCCTCAAAGTTAACATAGAATAGTACGCAATAGGTTCAATATGACTTTGCAAAGGCAAGTTCATGTAATTGACTTTCCTGAAACCATTCAAGTGAAAAGTCTATTAAAATCAATGGGACTCAGGAATATGCTGTAGCACTATTCCAAATACTTCATGTGATTCTTTGTATGTGTATGCCAAGGCTAACCAGTTGCCTATTTTTACATTTGTCATAAACATCCAAGAGACCATAAGGACAATTGCTACATGTATTCATGTAAATAGTCTAATGCAAACGAACAACCTTTAATTTTCAGAGATTAGTTTCTCCACTCGTTTTCACATTTCAAAGATGCGTACAGACACATTTGTAGAAAAGAATATGTGAACCCTTTGGAATTACCTGCAATTCTGATATTTTTAAATCGTTCATAAAATGTGATCTACGTGTGATAGAACTATATTACTATTAGGAATAACAAATTTGGTTGCAATAAAGGTGAAAACTAGTAAAGTTAAATTTTGAAAAGTTAAGATTTATATATATTTGTTTCCAAGGAACACCACCTGTTTGTACAGAAAATAAAATAAAATAATAGTGTGAGAAAACATCTTCCCTGCTTAAAATGGGGTCAGTCAGTAACATTTTGCAGTTCTTTGTCCTTGACAGGTAAAATTCTTACCTTTCTTGAATAGCCATCTATTCCCCCAAAGATAACAAAGTTGTACCTAGGTTAAAATATATCAGACAAGAAGTAAGTCCAAAACACACTACATAAAATCTCCAACAGCCTATGTCTTACGATACAATATCTCTGGGAATGTAAGCAGAATAAAATCAGTTCATGCCACTCTAATTCAATCAAGTTCACTGTGATCTATTACTCTGGTTGATGTGATACAATACACACAATGCCAGATACACAACTAGAAACAAATACAAACTAATCAGACACAGATACTGTGCAGACATACCTGATGAACTTGTGATTGGTGTCAATGTGCACCACGGGTAAGGAACCGTGTACGTCCTCCTCACCACACATCTCAGACGAGTCATCCTGGAAAGCACACCTACACTGTCCACGCGATGCATGGATGCATACACTCTGTCCCATTGCACTCTGTGTCCCTTTGCAAGTAGAGCACCTTTGACTATTCTGCAACCAGCATCTGGCATTGTGCTCTTAATTCCTGTGATCAATGAGTCCAATTCATCATCACTGCAGCCACTGTATGAGGCAGATATCAACAGATTATTTTCAGCCATCCGCCTAAAAAGCATAGCTCTCAACACACCAAGAAGTCTAGCGATGCATTTTGATGGCAGCCCAAGTTCTAGAAGATGTGTAAGGGTCTCTACTGACGTCGCCAATCGTTCTCCATTCTTTTAACTAGTCCCTCATTGCGTCCTCCAGCCTTTGCATCGTCCATATGACCTGCTGTATCCATGTAGCTGGAATGAAAAACTCAGGGGGTGCAGAGTCTGATACCGCTACTAGAGGAGGGAATTCGACGTAGGTGCATTTCTCAATACTTGTTTGTGTTAACGGCACCATAAACAGGTCTAGCTCCGACTTAATGCACTCTTGTGACAGGCTATGTACCAACGATATTCTTGTTAGAAAATGTCTCTTCTCTTCTGAAATTTTGTTGACTTACTTCTCCTTGCGTGTTTATTTTTTCTATTCTTAGTATGGGTCTTGTTAATTGTTGTTCGGCTACGCCTCTTTGGTGGGGAACTCCCTCTTTTCCCAGGAGGTCGTTTTATTGGTCGGGGAAGCCACAGCCTCTATACCACTCTTGACGTCTGTTCATGACGTTAGTAATAACATCAGTAGCTATGTTTTTAGCGGCTGTCTTTAAATTAGGGGCAACAAATGTAAATCCTTTCTTGAATAAGGGGAATGCTAATCTAAACAAACCCCTAAAGATACCCCCTAACCCTGCACCATACTGAGCACCGAGCCCGCTGTATCCTGGTAAATCACCACCTGCTTGGGCTGTATGATATGCATCGTACTTGTCCGCATTGTGAGCATATGGATGGTACATGTTTGCTCCTTGTCTAATACTGATATTTTACGGGTCGAAAGTGTAGCTTTATTATCACTTTGCCGTACGTAAAAGGGATATGTTGATTCTGATCTGTCTTGAGAGAAATCTCGATACTATCAATGTGTTTTTTGCGGAGCCTCAGATAGTGTGGTCTGTCGTAAGTATTTGTGATCATATGATTGTTTGGCCCCGATATATGTACTATTCTTAAAAGAGGGACATAACTATCCCCTACCGTTTGATGATCAACAATATCGGTACAAACAAATATATTATACATCCCTACATTAACATCGGTAGGATGTGGCACCAAATACGGCATCTGTGTCAACACTGTGTTAGGTCGCGGCTGAGATCTAAATGTTGCAATTCCCTTGTGAGTTTTAAAAGCTGCTCCGGGGATAAATCCCAACATTTGTGCAAGTTTACCTTGAAACGTTAATTCTACGTCTCTCGTTGGTAAAATGCTTACTCTGTTGGTAATGTTGTTGTAATCAAGCTCAATATGACCCATGTCAGTTTTTTATCAAACACAACAAATTTTGAGTCTTCTGATGAAAACGATTTCCATGTTTTTGGATGTTGTATTTATATCAAACCCACCTCGTATGCTGATTTAAAGTGTAAAGGCTTGGATAGTTTTGTTCTAAAGTTTGCTATTGTTTTGCTGGGGTAAAATAATGCAGAGGAGTTGCTGGGCAGGGTGATAAAAAAAATCCTCTGTATCCATTTATACATGTGTTTGTAATCTGCTAAGGTAGCTGAATGACCTGTTTTTCCAAGACCCACAAGTTAAATTTATCTGGCCAGCTGAACCATTTGACTAACACTATGTCCCGGCCTTGTCTTTTTTTTCTAGATAAAATCTTTTCTATTTTAAATGTTTTGATTTTATCTATAATAACTTTTTGCATCTCTTGCTCATAAAATGTCCCAGGTAATATTTCGCCGTCATAGTCTTTTAACCTTGACACACATTCCTTTACAGTGAAATATTCGTCAGTATAATTTTGCTCATAACCTTTTTTAAAAGGGCCGTATAGTTTTGAAATTCTTACAGTATCGCCCACCTCTAGGTATCGTTTAGAATTATTGGCTGTTAAATAACGCCATATTTTAGATTTCAGAGTCCTGTTAAAGCGCTCTACTACAGATGCCTTAGTCTCATTTGATGTAGTAAAGTGTACGATACTATTAATTATTAAGCATTAACGCATCGAAATCTTTGTTTAAGAACTCTTTTTCCTCGTCTGTTTGAATTTTATGCGGTATTCTACCTTCAGCTAAGATATCTTTAAATGACGCTGTGACGCATTTACCACTCTTATTTTTTAAACAACGCATCCATGCGTATTTTGAAAACAAATCTATACACGTTAATAGAAAACCCCATCACTTTCAGTAGAATAAGCGGACATGTCAACTAGATCTAGCTGGAATTGCCAATCTATTGTATTCACTAAAACCTTGTTTCTCTTAAAATGCACTTGAGCAGTCTTGTGTAGAGTATAGGCATCTTGCTTCATGAGCCAGTTTTCTACATCTAAATCTGCGTACCGAACTCCAGTAGTGTCAAATATGCCCTTTTTAAGTTTTTGCATGCCTCTGTAAGCCCCTGTGTTTTCTGTCGCATAGTATATATTTCTCATCACCTCCTCCATGATCTTTGTTACAAAGACTGACGCTTCAACATCTGTGTTCAAGTATTTTATTTCCAATGACATACGCAACATATCCGTCAGCAATGATTAAAAGTATACACTTTTCAGAAAATCAGTACAAGCACCTATGTTTTTATAAACCAAAGATTCAGTTTAGCAACACATCACATCAGCAACATCGACATGTTGTTTTCTGGTTAGCATTAAAACACACAAATCAATGCTAAAAGTACAAAAACAAAACACATGACCCATGAAACTCATTATCGTTCACAGGAAAAACATTTGCTATATCGAGTAGAGTAGATTTCACATCTGCATATTTATCCGCTGTCATTTAAATCATGGTACGCCATCCAGAGGTCATTCGTCTAACACATTCTGTCTGTTTGTCAAATCTAGAACAACATAGTGTCCTATCTGTGTCACATATTGGTTTAGTAGACTAGACACATTTCCCATTTTTTTAGTGTTGTTTCCCCTTCCAGATGTCCAGAGATTCCTTAACTATTGTGCTCACACTGTCCTCCACTCTAACTACCCGTTTAATCGAAGCAATGAGAAAAGGGTTCCTCAGCCAAATCTGTAAACTACTCGAATACTGCTTTCACACGTTGGCACCAACCCAAGACTGCGTAGGATGTACCTTTGAGCATCAGCTAAATTTTTGTTAAAAAGCTTCTGCGTAATTTCTCTATGTCCTTTGATATAAAAGAAGGGCAGCGTGTCAATGCATGTATGAAGTTGTTTTTTGTCTGTATATGAACAATACACACGTTTGAATAGCTTTTTGTTGCAGTATATCGTATAAATAATAAGCTATGGTTACCTGTATAATACTGCTAGCATTAGTGTTAGGAGATATGCTCTTGTCGCAATAGTCCAGAGTGTCCAAACAGGCACCCTTAAGCGGCTTGACCCTGCTCTTATCCTCTTCTGCTTTTTCTTCAGGAATGAGAAATGTTAAATTTTCCCCAGTTCTTTGCCATAGTCATCCACCCATGAGTTATCATCATCCTGGAGTAATGGAAAATATTTAGGGCTGCTCGATAGATCCTCACCTGCTGCACATGTCCTCGTACCTGTTAAAAACATTTTAATTAGAACAATGTCACAGTCAGCCCCGTCGTGGAGGTCTTTGGGGTTGTCTGCGGTGTTGTTTGTTTTTCATCTTGCTTGTCCTCACGACCAAAAAGTTTTCTTTTGATCCCTACATAGCTAACATAAGGTTTATACCATCTGAATAATTTATCAATGTGTGAGAAGATTTCAAGGGTTCTATCCCATTCTCCCCATTGGACCACAAAGCCGGTGCTGAACCATGTCTCACACTCTTTAGACATGATGGGGTAGCATTTTTGTTACTCTGGGGTTCCCATCCTGGCATTTTGAATGACAGAATCGTCCTTGCATGATCTAAAAAAGATGTAGGATTCTGGATCGTAGACTTCAAGGTCTGTCTGTACACGGTAGAGCTCTCCTGGCACAGAGCTGCACCATTGTGTGGTATAGACTGCTTTTGAAGCACTCATATCTTTACAGGGTTTCTGAAGTAATTCCAGTCTTTGGCTGAAAAACTAATGTGCGGTGTGCTTTCACAAAGAAAAATTTCATCAAGCTCTCTTGTATAAAGATGAACTGATCCGTGCTCAAACAAGAATCCCAACATTCTAAAATCTTCCACCACCCATTCAAACTGAGGCACCCAAGCGTTTCGGTCCAGAAAATCAGCCAATGTCGTTGGGGGAGTCTTCTTTCTAGGAGCCATACTCATTGCAACAGGATCTATAATTATACGTCGTTTTGGAGTCATTACTCCTAATTGATTACCTGTGACATCCGTGATTGTGATGTTGCAAAGATGGTGCTGTTATTTTGCACGAAAATAGCTCTGTCCAATACGGATTCACCCAAAAAACCGTTCAGTCACTCTGTTCCATGCTCTCGGTCCGATGTAAGTCAAAAAACTAGCCCTCTATATATACAACCGGTTGCTAAAGCCACTCCCAAACATCCGCTTTTAGAGGATAACACTGGACAGCCCATATACACAAACCCCCCTTTTCACGCCCGTCTTCACCTTTTGGTGATCGACCCCTACCACCGCTAATAGCAACACAGTCTCACTCCCTACTCGTCAAATGTTTGACGCATGGTCAAGGCCCTTTGTCGTCGCTTTTTAAAGACTTGGGTAGCCCTTTTGCATCAATTATTGACGTTTAGGGATCCACAGTCAAGTTAGCAACGCTTAGCAACAATAAATATGCAATATCCGGTTACACTTTCAAGATAAAACGTAACGTTTCGATACATTGCCATGTTGAAACGTGCATAATTAAAGTCGTGAAACGTTGCAGTTTCGTTAGGTTTAGGCACAGAAAGTACTTGGTTGGGTTTAGGCAACAAAACTACTTGGTTAAGGTTAGGAAAAAATCATGGTTTGGGTTAAAATAGCTATGTATGTCAATTAAGACTTAAGTTAACTAACGTTAATGTCAATTTACCTCACTCGCCTAAATAAAAACATTTAATGTTTTGTTTCGCACGGGACACAAACCCTGTTCTCCTGCTTCAAGGTCCGGGTTCTGGCCCTCTATCCACCCCAATCACCTCCTTACTTCGTCTTTTCTCTTAAATATCATACTTGCCTTTACCATCAAAAACTGACACAACAGGGCTTCCCTCAATACGTCGAACTATGACGTCAAAGGGATCGCTAGTGCGTCACAAACTGACGAATATGGCTCTTGACCAAGCGTCCATATGTGACGACTTGGGAGTGAGACCGGGTTGCTAAAAGAGGATAATGCCGGACACGCCCTAATACAATACCCATTTTTACTCCCCCCACCTCTTTGTTGTTCAACCTTGCTATGACCCCCCAATCTTTTATTTTTAATAATTATTTATTTATTATTATTAATAAAAAAATATATAATTAAATTTTTTTATATAAATTTTTGATTAATGAATTAATTAATTAATCCAGCGCTTTGCTGGCCTTTATTTACTACTAGTATTAAATTTAAAAACAAAACAATTACTAAAATATCAAATGATCAAAATAATAATTTGAAAATCTGTACAATTATTTATCAGTCTGAGTTTCCACTGGTTGTCCTCACTTCATGGCATGAGGAGACATATTTTGGAGCAATTATTTCACATTTAGGCATTTCTCCCAGTAAATAGGGGAGTTTCTGTGTGTCTGATATGTATTCGAATTCGGGGTATATTTGGGAAATGTTTGCAAAGTGTTTTTGTCTCAGTGTTTTATATTTGGGGCATGAGATTAGAAAGTGCAGCTCTGTCTCTACCTGTCCCCTGTCAGACTGGGAGCAGAAGGGGTATTGGCCGAGCTCTGCTCTGCACAGGTTATTTGCTGTTTTTCTCTGCACCTGCAGGATGCTCTTACAGAACTCAGTATGTAAAGATTCTATGATTGTTTTGTCTCATTTGTCAAATTCATTATTAAGTTTTGACCCCCAGAATTACTTATTGGTTCTAGTACAAATTGGAAAATGTTAAGCCAGATTTCAATTGGAATATATATTTTAATGTTTCTTTTTATTGCATAGAAAGCTCTGCTTGCTTTGTCCCTCAGATCTTTCACAGCCATGTTGAGGTTTCCTGTGTATGTAATGTTGAGGCCAAGGTAAATGTAGTTTTTGTGTGTTGTAATTTAGTGGTGTCTAAATAGAAATTGTGTGTAACCTGATTTCTGTATTGTTTCTGAAATATCATTATCTTAGTCTTTGCTGTGTTTACTGTCAGGGCCCAGGACTGACAGAATCTCTGCAGGAGGTTAAGGTGCTGCTGCAAACCTTCTTTAGTAGGTGAGAGCAACACTAAGTCAGGAATCGCCAGAGGAACTGTCAAATTATGGAACATTTCTCTCTTATTTAGCTTTTGTTTTAATCTGTGGCATCACATGGATTTTAGTCAGGCTGTTTTAAACTTATAAACATTTTTTAAATTGTAATAAATAAGTAAAAAACATTATTTTAGCTCGTGTGGTTTGTTTCTTCTCTGCTCCAACCCCGATTTTAAAGAACCTGTGTGTCTGTTAGTGTTGTGTCGTTCAAAGAACGTTTTGTTCATAAGACCTAATCGTGTATATGACTCGGGAGGAACGGGTTGTCTGAGTGAGCGATTCGTTCATTTTCATGTGAAAAGGATCTTGGACTCTTACGTTCGTGACACAGCTGCTGCATGGGCTCTGTCAGCACAGGAAACAGAATTGATTAGTTCACGACTCTCAACTGTGGGTCTCTAGGTTTGAGTTCATTTGTCACGTGACAGCTCCTACTGTGGAGCAGGAATGAACGACTCATTTACCGTTCACAAAGGTCCTCATCAGTCTTTCGTTCATTCTGCAGGCTGAGTGACTGCCAGCACCGGAGAATGAGAGGCAGGTCGGCTGTCAGGTAACAGTCACTAGACTGACATTAAATACCTATTTTGTTAATTATGTGACATTTTATAAAGCATAACATTATCACAGCGCAGTGATGTTGTGCTAAGATATAGTTTTAACACACCCGCACCGTAACTTCAGTCCTGCTAGTGTTTACAGCTAACAGCTGATGAGAGTTGTTCTGGGTCCGCTCCACTTCAGAGCCCTGACAGGGTTCCACCTGGAGCCGAATTACCTCCGAGGTCGTCTCCTCTCCGAAACAAACAGACCCGGTCATTAAAATATTAAAACACAGCCACGTAGCAACTTTAGCGTTAGCCCTGTAAACAGCTAACAGCTGATCCAGCTCCACCAGAGAACGCAACAAAAACTTTTTATTTATCAACAGAGCCGTGCTGTTGTTTCACAGCTCGTGACTGGTGAACAACCTGCAGTGTTTGAGAGCGATGTGCTCATGTTTGTTTCTCTGTCTGCAGAATCCGGACCTGATGTGGCCCATTCTGCGTCCAGACCTGCCAAACTGCTGCATTTATATGTGTTTATTTCTTTGTTCCTCTCTCTGTGCCGGAGTTCTTTAAGAACTTGGTGGCTTGATCCAGATTATTATTAAATTGGTTGAAAAGAGTGTGTTTATTCATATAGTGTATCAAGCGTATTACTTCAATATATTTACTGCAAATCTGTAAATTAGGTAAATTTAAAATTAGTAAATTAATATTTTACTCATGGATAAGGACGTTAGGCTACTGTATGAATGATCACTTCAGAGATAAGCCTTTATATGACTGGTCTGGTTGTATACTGGGGAAAGATTGTGAAAATGGAAGGATTTAGCCGGAGTAGTGGATTGCATATAGACAACATATTTCTGTGGTTTTTACATGGTTTGAATTTGGTTGTGGGCCCAGGGGGGGTTATATAATGATGATATACAGTAATCAAGAGGTGAATTTGTGCATTATACTTTGTCAAATAGACCAAGCCAGGCAACCTTCTGTGTTTGAGAACGCCGCTGTTTTACTAGGGGGCTGCAGCGCCACAATAACCAGCCTAGTTCAAATGAACGAAATGACTCAAAAAAAGATTAGTTCATTTTATTGAATGAGATTTGAATGAACGAGTCTGTCAAAAGACTCGAATTTGCCATCACAAGTGTCTGTGAGTCCTACGGCTCAGGGTAGCTATCCCTAGGTGGCGTTGTGGGCGTGCCCTTTCAACATAGGCTATGTTTCTTAATTTTTGAATACATATTTTTAGTTACACCCTTTTAATTGATCTTTTATCACGAACGGACCACATGTCCGACAAGTATGCTTAATCAGGTTGTCGATGCAGATTAAGTGAAAGGGATTTAATGTAGACTATCATAAATTTGGTCCTGTGAGCTCATTATAAAGTATTTTTTGCAAAACTAACCATATCACCTCTAAATGCCCACTGCACATTCTGCTTACTACTTATTTCTGAAAATGCCAATGCTCATGGTCACATTTGATCACACAACCACAGTGGTCAAAAAGCCTTGTTGTCTTTGGAGGGTGGGGTGTCCACTCATAAAGTATCTACCTCTCTATTTCATTGGATGTCTATCAATTTCTGGAATTTGTCTGCAGGGAATGGAGAATTGCAAAAAATACATCCTCTATGTTAGGGACGTGGGCACTCATGAATGGTCACAGGTTTTCCTTTAATTGGTGTTGTCGGGGGATGGGAGAAGCAGGCAGCCAAACATTACACTACACGTATTGAACTACAGAGTGCCCGATGAGGAACGACAAAGGAATCTGGGTCCACACGCCCGTGGCACCCTTTCCAATTGCCAGAGTGGGAGTGGTTAGGTCTCAAGGGTTCAGTTTTGTTTTTGACTGGTATTTCTGTGATGTTCTATGGTGTTTCCTATTCTGTACATGACAAACATCCACCAGCATCCAACTCGACCACACTGATACCGCATAGTCTTAACAGATCAAAGCGAGTAGTAACACCACTGAGCTTCGCACCTGAGGGGAACGCCTGGTACAGAGTGCTGAATAGTTCTGTGCGCGCCACTTTAAGTTCTAGTTGCTATGCATACATGACCGGGAAGCTATGCTCTAGGCAGCTGCGTCTGCCTTACACCACCTGCGTGGAACGCTCACATGTAGTTTCTAAATTTAAACCTTTCCCACTCACCGACGCCTGCCAGACCCCGGCCAGACCCCGGCCAGGGCCTGGGACTGCATGCTCACATGCGGCTACAAAATCAACACGACCCTGTTAGAAACTTATGCTAGATGTCCACTTCCCCCAAATCCTTCAAACAGCACAGCAGCAAAATATGCACTATGACTATGAATTAAAATAGCTAATTCCAAGTGCCCCAAACCCAGATGTGGGTAATCCCCAGGAGTGTGTTCACGCACCTATGATTCTGTAGTAGCCAATAAAATTAGCTGTACACAGGTTGTCTTTACAAATCCTTTGTTATGCAAACATTGTTTGGCATTAACATCATATCACACCCTCACAGAAGAAAACGCTCTACCACAGAACACAGCTTACCTTTGCATGTACATATATGCCATTGTGGGGTTCCAAATGAATTTAAGGCAAGAAATCAGATTACAGCTGGGTTTGAATCAAGTATCTTGTCTCTGCTGATGTGGTTATACAATTTAACTGTCAAAGCTTGTGACTGTTAAATATTGAGATATTTGATTGTCCAAAAGACTAATGGAATTTTTTTTAAGGAATTAATTTACAATTAAAGACCAAACTCTTTATTATCAATTTCTTTCCGTGACAGGACCACTAGATTGGTAAGTAATGCATACACCTAGAAAAGCTTTTGTCTGATGGATCCAGGCAACAGTTTTTTCTCTCAGACACAGAAGAAGTCCTGCCAAGAAACATTTACACCTGTAGCTTTTCCCTGTTTTATCCCACAGGTTAATCTAGGAGACATTATAGATAACACGCTATGGGTCAGTTATGAATATGTGATACATGATGTTTGATAGCCAAGGTTCTCATCCAGGATGAGTACAAATACAAATATGTTTGATACCCTGCTTGTTCATAACTTAACAAGGGAGGATTTTTATGGCAGAAAATTGTGTCCTCTTACATTTAATCTTTTATGTATGTTCTTTATTAAATTATTATTATTACTATGGCTTAAATATGTATGTATTGTGTTTTTATCTTTAACCTTTCCTCTCCTAAACTCCTTATGTTAGTCTATCCACATTTACTAGGGTTTAGGTCAGAACTGTGAGATTGTTTTGGTGTTTTCCCCCTCTTTTTGTTCCTCCCCTCTCCCGGAATGTTCTTTCAAGGTTGAGAGAGGATCTCTTTTCCCCAAAACATAGAAACCTAAATGATGTAAATGATTATGCATCCCTTTGCTGGGGGCCAGAAGCCCGAAGCTGGTCTCTGGTCTCTGGACCAGCTGTATATGTGTTTTGGTACTTCTCTGTTTATTCTCTCTTGTTAAATAAATTCTTCAAAGACAACGGTTGGTTGTGACTCGATTCTTTGCTCAACCCCTCACAAGGAATATAATTTCCGCAACACTCTACAGCAGGGGTTTTCAAAGTCTGAGACTGCGGGCCTCCCCTCTGACAAAGCTTGGGAAACGCCACCCCCCCTCTGCACATCTTTAGTTTACTTGGTAAGTTTCGCTCAATTCCTCGATGCCTATGGGATCATGATTACATTATTTGTCCTAAGGCATTTATTAGCTTTTGACTCTGATAGGGGGAAAACAGTTCCCAAAAACGACTGTATCTCTGAACTCTGACTATTCTATGTGATCTCCTTTTGATAACTAATGCAATAAGTAATGTAATATTTCACTTCCATTCACAGAGCCTCACCTGAAACTGTCTGGAGCCCCCCTAGGGAGGCCTGCCTCACACTTTGAAAACCCTTGCTATATGTTAAGATAATATGAGCACATAGATATTGACCGAAATTGACAATGTAAAAAAACATTACAATTTTTTGCAGTTGTTCACCATAGAGAAAATAACGGTGTAGGAACCTGTTGAAAACTGTCAGCTATTTGCCCCTATTTCCAGGAAAAACGCCTAAAATAACATACCCAAAATGAATCAGGAATAACTTCTCGACCATTAGGCCTGGATGCATAATTCTCCTTTGAAAGGTCAGAAACTAAAGAAAATAAATCCATTATAATTTAACATATTTATTTTACCATTACAGACTAAATGGAGATGCAATAAAGAAAAATATATTTTCATCCTCGCCTGTATAGCTATATTTGTAATGCAATAAACAATCAAAACATTTATAAGACAATTGTAACTGTAAATTTGATGAAAATAAAACATTATCATATTATATCTTTAAAATATACCAGGCAAATATACCAGGCAGGTTTAAAGCCCCCCTCCAGCCAGTTTTAACTGCCGTTTTTTAGTTAATAGTCGGACGTAATACATTACCATGACAACCAAAAACTGACCGGCTGGAGTGTTCACTAACGATATGCTGTGTTAGCATCACTACACTGTAAAGTTTAGTACACTTTACTGTCTGGCAGGAGTAGCTATTACTTACCCATGATTAGTGTGAACTAGTGTGAGAGTATCAACTGTTAGCAATCATACAGTCGATGGCCCTGTCATGCACTGTACACGATAACTCCCACTACATTTTATGGTGCGCTTACTTTACCGTGGGGGTGGGGTGGTCTATTACTCTGTTGAACTGTATGTAAAGACTTCTGATACGATTGCCTCCGCCGATGCATTGGTAAAACGGCCGTCAGTAAAATGCACGTGGCAGACAGTAAATAAGATGGTGGCAGGTGAAAGTGCGACGCATTTTCTGTCATCTATCCTCCAAAAACTCACGCACAAATGACTAACACTAACAGCTAACTTTCTGCCATAATTATGTTGGCTAACTACACCTGGCTAACTAAAACTTAGTTAACTTAGTTAGCTAACTAAACTAGAAAGACAAACTGACAATCAGACACAGAGAGACATACCTACTGTAAGTTCTAAGTAAATTACATGATAAATTGGTCAGCTAGCTCACAATGATGTTTATCGGTTTGATGCTCTGACTTAACGAGGCGTGACGATGTGATAGTGCGCCTGCGTAAGCTTGAAGAATGACGTATGACTTATGGAATTACTATAGTCATACGTCACTACCCCGTTTTAACAACTAAGCAACTTTTGCAACTTTGAGTACAAAATTAAGATATTTGTCAAAAAATATTTGGCGAACTATATGGGTAATTAACATAACATTGTAAGGAAATGACTCGGAAAAATATGAAATATCAGAAATGTCAAAATACACTGGAGGGGGGGGGGGGGCTTTAAATGTTGACTTTTATTGGGAGTTATCTTTAAAAGACTATTTATGTCCATACAACCATGTTCCAAATAACATAACATTGAAAGTGTCACATTCTGCCTGTCAGCTTTGCTTAGTTTAGCTCTAGTGATTTTTTTGTTCTTTGATCAGTTCAGTATCTGTTAGGCCTGTATTGTCTGTTGTGTTTTGGGTTTCAAGTCCTTTCTGTTGTCCTGTGTCCAGTCTGCTAGTGTTGTTGGGAGCTCTGCCTGATTTATTGTCAGTTTGGTTATCATTGTGTTAATCTGTTCTGTTCAGTTATCTTAGTCTGTTGTTGAGGTTGTTTGTGTTGTTCTGTTATCTTGTCTGACTCCGGAGGTCTGTTTCAGAAAGTGGGTTTAATGAATGAGTAAGTTGAGCCCGAGATGAGGGAAATTCTGGGTTTTCGGTTTCAGAGCGAGATCAGATAAACTCTAGGTCTGTATCCCCGGCAACTTACTCTGTGAACCTAACCTCCTCAAGAGGAGGTTTACTTCAACTAACACTGAGTTTCTCTCTGACTCCTGCGGAGCCTGAAGCGGCTGTCTGACATTTCCTCATTCATAGCCTATACTGTTGATATCAAAGCACATATTGGAACACAATTACGTCTTAAAAAATCATGGTTAAATGTAAGTGAACAACGGTGTGGTTTTGTGCATTTTACATGGAATAAATTTGGAGCTACCCTAAATTCCTTTCTCCTCCCAGAGAAGAAGGGGAGGGGTCAAAGTTGCTTTCTCTAAGTGCTAGCCCGACCATAAAACTGGCACCTTTTTGATTCCGAAGCTGATAACGCGGGGCCTGACTGTTAAACTGACAAAGAGACACGCACCAGCCATTGGCATCTCCCTGAACAGCCTATCAAAACTGGCCCCCCACACACGTTTCCGTGGCAACTGACCTTATTCTTTGTTTTATTACCATATCAAAGGGATACTCCTTGTCTCACCCAAGTGTGACATTGTCCAGGACAGCTGAACTTTCAATGTAAAAGGACTGCAGTCTCCAAAGACTCAAAGCATTTACTTGAGTTAATTAAATCTTTAGTTACTTGATTACGTTTGCCTCTATTTGAGTAGTTATGTTAACTGTTGTTGCTATCTGTTGTTGATATTAGTGCTGAAAAGAAGTTACTTGTGCAGTGTTTTTATTTTCAGCAAGACACTCCTTCATCTAATGTAATCAATGCTTGTTCATAATACTTTCCTACAAAATTCCTCTAGAAATTATGACAAAGGAATGTTTTACTATACTCTTAATCGCCAGCTTGAATTTAAGGATGAATCAACAAATTCCCCGGTTACTAAGGAGAGACGATCTTTGATTTAATCCAAGCTTTCCTCATGTAACCTGAGCTCCCCCAAGTGGACGAAATAAGTATTACATGCCCTCGTCGGAAATGCCGTTAAATGTATAAATATCCTGACCAATAATGTGACAATTGTTTCCTGTTACCAAATGCCTAGAACAGTACAACCGTTCAACCATTGAGGTTCGATTGTGGAAAATGTTTGATTATAATACGTGCAAATATATTTCTTTTCTTTAGACATTAAGTTTAGAAAGGCAGTCCCTTGGGAAACCTGAGACGCCCCCTGGGGAACCACGCCCCAGGCAACAAAAGAGCGACACGCGACCTTGCACGCTCTTCTCTTCGCTGTTGGCTTTCTTCCACTCTGCTCGGCCCTCTGGACGCTTCGGCACGCGCAGCGTGCCTCGCCAGGCAACGCCCAGACTCGGCCAACGAAACAGGCCTTTTGTTGAAGCTACACACCTGAAGTGCTGCGACATCGATCTGCCTTCAGTTTGTTTTAATTTCTTTATTTCTTTTGTTTGTTAAAGTTATAAGTCCGTTACACTGGACTAATTCAGGAACGACTAAGTTCCATTTTAAGCCTTTTTCGTCGAGCCAACTTCACCGAGGTCAGACCAAGCCACGTGGTCTCGCCAGCTACAACGAAGGAAACCTGCAAACAGCCGAATTGCCAGACGGAGGAGACGTTTCAATCAGACACGGAGAACCCCGGAGAATCCCTAGCAAAAAGCCAGGATCGGCAGCTAGCGTGGGACCCGTGCAACAGGCCAAAAGCAGGCTGTCGACAAGCAGTAAGACTTAACACACGTATTGTGATCAGATGTCCATTTTAACTCCTAAATTATAGCATTAGTTTACTTTCAGTAGCTCTTCTATGCCGTATGAGTCAAATGCTTCCCACAATCGAACCTCCAGGCTCATTGTTCAGCAAATGTTTATGTTCCCTGTATCCAACCATCTTTTTATCACCTTAGTTAGAGAATAAATTCACTGTAATATAATCAAGAGCTGTGTGTGTTGCCTATTTCTAGTTCCTGCCAAGAGAATTGACCCTTTAGATATGAGACTGACTGACTGATTTAAGATAATTGAGCGATTATTAACTAACTGATCACTAGTAATAATTGTATAATTATTCAAAACTACCTAGAGGTCCGGAGACTCTAGGATTATAACAACTCCGGTGGTGCCCTTAACGAGGAAATTTTGATTTTATGAATATTAATTCATAATTGGGTATCAATTCTCATAAATTTATTAAAATGCATAACTAATAAATTTAGGTCTGCTACACTATTAATTTTTTTTTTTAACTAAACATGACGTTGAACATGAACGCTTTTATGATCAATCTGTCATGTATGGACAGAGAGTTCTCTTTGGACATTGTAAATTTATCCTCAGCCCAGAATAAAATCTATAAGCTACACTGTCCTTTATAGGCTAACACAGTGACTCTGTGGACATTAAGGCAGCTGTTAGGTTGGCAACAGTTGCACAAAAACACTTTTAAACTTACTGTTTAAACTGATCTGTATAAAACTGATGAATGAACTGTAACCTTTCATCTTGTAGTCGCACTGATTGAACATTCCTATCGTAGTTATCAACTGGATATGATGTGAATATTTCTAAATGAGGATGACTGTGGTGCAGCTGAAATAAATAAATGTAGTTTAAAAGTGAGTTTTTCATTATCTACTGATAGTCTGAATGTGTTTTGACAGCATTTCATAAAATATGAAATGGGCAAGATTTTATTAATGTAACATAGACGTCTAAAACTTCACAGTCAGTTTGAACCTAGACACATTTTCCACTGCAAAAAAATCATTAATAGGCATAGGCCTACTGAGTTGGACTGTTACTTTACAATCACAGGTCCTTGAGTAACCTAAACTATGTCTAATCTGTTCGATTAATATTTTCATTTAGTCCCGTCAGGTTACGGTTGAATAGGCCTGTAGCCTATTTAAAATGAATAACAAACTGTAGGAGAATCCCAGCACTTTATCATTCATTCAGGAAATTCCAGTCTGGTAAATGATGAATGCGCAACGCTGTATAAAATGTAATATTGTTAACGTATCGATCCTTCCTCCACTCCTGCGTTTTATAGCCAATCATGGTCCGCGTTGGCATGCATTCATATTTCTGGCTCCACCCGATTAAAACAGAGACTCTGCCTTTATTTACCCATTGCCATGGTGAATCGTAGTATTGGAGCTCCATTGATGATGCCGTTTTTTCATCCCCCACGCACGCGCTTCCAGAAGGTTCAATATAGTCAGAGTTGGACGAATTTTAAACACCTGTTCTGAAACCGGAAAATCTGAGTTTGACAGCTCAGAGTTCGTCAACCCAGAGTTCAAGCTTACACTCAGAGTTTGTTGAACCTGCTTTCTGAAATGGGGCCCAGTAATTCCTCTGCCTGCCTGTCTCTCTGTTTTCCCCTGCTGTCTCTCTGCCTTCCTGTCTTGTTAGTCATGAACCCTCTCGCCTGTGTTGCTCCCGCCTGCTCGTTAGTCCCTGGTGTATAAATGTTCCTCTGCTGCTTGGTCTGTTGGAGTTTGGATTCCTCAACTGCCTGTAAGCCCGATATCCTGCTCCGCTCCTGTGTCCTGCATTTGGGCTCTCATCTGCTTTGCACACACCTCAAACCCTGACAGAAAGATTGATAAACAGTGAATATTCACCAAAAGCACCCCCTGCTTTACAGGCGTGTAACTTCAGAAGGGAACATCCCACAGTAATGGCGGGGGGGCATCAATCGATCCGGATTGAGCAGACCTTTCAATTGATCTATCTGATCTACCTGATCTATCTACTGTGCTGTAGCTATTACAGGTTGCCACCAGACCGCAAAAAAGATTGTGTGTTCCAAAGCGGCACTTCTCCTGCTCAGCAGAAAAAGGCGAGAGAAGGCAGGCACAGCTCCCAGGTATTTCACAATAATCAAAATGGCGCCCAGTGATATTTATAGCAACAAATCAACAGATGTTTGGACATAAAAGGGCGAAATTGGCAAATTTAAGTCAGCAGATCGGGTGCTGCCCCCTGTACTGTCTACATTCTGTGATGGACTTTGGTGTTTTCCTGCGATGAGCAAGAATGTTGGGACAGCTTTCAGGATCAATATAACTTGGATGAGTTGGATAAAGAAATAAATGAGTTAATGGTTATTGTTTGTGGTTGTGTTTTACTGCTGATTTTATGTCATGTGCCATAGTGCCATAACAGTGGCAGAAAAATAATATCTTGTAATCCTCTCACATACATAGTGTTTTGTATTTCCAGTCACATTTCTTATCAATTTACTGCATCAAGACCAAGTGACAGAGTGAATCCTCCTAAAGCATTTTGCCACTAGATGGTAGTCTATACTCACGTTTCTGATTTCTATTGACCAGCTGGAACATAAACCAAAATCTCCCTCTTACACATTAACAACCTGAAATTAAAAATGTTATCAAATGTATTTGTTCATGATAGCTTGGTATTATTCTCAAGATATTCTCAGGATATATTTTTTTAGTTTTTTAGTTTAAAAGTCTTACATAATACACAGAGTGAAATATAGAAATGAATCAATTGCAGCACAATAACTATACAATAACTGCAAGCATGTGCACACATAGACATCAAAGGGGCTTGAGCACCTGTCCTTTTTCTTATACAAGAGAAAGTGCCCTTTTTTCTGGTGTGCAGCACACACAGACAGACAGCAGCAGCCCCTCCCAGCTTCTCTCCCAGTTGTGGTTGTCTTGGCTTGTGTGTAGCATAGACTGGAGGTGAGTGGTGATGAACAAAAGACTAAACTACCAGTGCCTCAGTTAATTAGCCAAAAGACAAACATAGTTAACTTGTGTCTTGCTAACAGGCATGACTCATGAGCTAGGCAACTATCTAATAAGTAAGCTAAAGTTTAGCTAAGGCAATATATCATGGTCATACAGGCTAATGTACTGTAGCCTACTTAATGGAGACATTGCAAGTGATTGTTTGCAGACATAAAAAATAACTAAAGCATATGACCTCAGAACTTCCCCAGTTAATGATTTACATCAAGAGGCTTTCCCCTGAATATTTAAATATGCAGATTAGCTTGTTTTGGCTTATTTAAAAGAAATCTTCAAATGCAAACAAACAGAGGGTAATAGGCTCAAACAAACTCCATCTAAATGTGTATTTTGTAAGTCTGTTTTCCATTAAAGTAAAAGAAGACATGGAAGCAAAATATACATACTTGAAAAAAGGGTCCAGTAACTTCATCATTTTGATCATGGGCTCCTCATCTAATAATTATCTATTCTATAAATTTGTATGCTGATATATCTTTACATGATATAGACAGCCCTCCCTCAAATGTGAAACAAAGTCCTTATCACGTGTGTGTGTGTAATAATAATGGCAATAATGATAATGTATTTGATCAATACATTAATGTAGTCAGGCAAGTCAGTATTCTGTTGCTTGGCTGTGTGAAGCTGAAGGGTATTTTTCATGTGAAAAAAAAGTATTTAAAAAATTCATTTTAATGACCCTTTCCTTGGTGTCATCATTAATTCTAAATATAAGAAGTGCCCTTTTTTCACTTGAGCCCCTCAAAATGTCTGTGCACGTCCCTGAATAACTGAATGCATTATACAATAACTAACAAACAAATAACTATAAAGAATGAAATAAATAAACACAAGTTTACATCCAATACAATCCAATACAAATTGGACAGTGATCATCAACTGGCGGCCCCCGGGCCATATCCGGCCCCCCAAAGCTTCCCATCCAGCCCGTAGAATGGCCAACGATGGAATTATTGCAATATTTATATAATTGCAGTATCAGAAGCTGTGCATCTGTAGTGAAATTCCCGGTTACTGCTAACGCAAACTGAACATTTAGGCCTACTGCTGCAGCTTCACATTAAAAATATTTAACTGTCGAAACACAAGTGTACTTATTTTCAGAAGTACAGCAAATGCAATGTTTTTGTGAGTGAGATTAGCGCTGACTGCTATAGTTTTAAAGAAATGCGTCTACAAAACAAGGTTATTTCGGTCATTTTCAACATTTTATGACAGCGGGCCAGTTTGAAATATTGCAGTGAGTAATGCAGGCTGCACACCTCCACCTTCTCAGCAAAGTAACGTTAACCGACTCTTTTCATGTTCGCTGTTTGCAGACTCGTCTTGTGCAGAATAAAGTCAGATCATGACTGCTCATATATATATGGAAAAAGACCAATCCCTAATAATAGTTTCTTTATCTGCCTCAGACTTCTGTGACCTGAAGAAGAAGAAGGCCAATTTACCCTCATTTGCTGTAACCACCAGTAACTAGGCCTACAGTTGTTACATGCACAATAATGTTGCAATTACATTAGTAAAAAATGGTTGGTCAGTATTTCTTGCCAAACAGAACTGCATCCTGCAGTTACATTTACAATTACAGATTTCAACCATCACTCCTCAATGAACAGCCTTCTCAGTGAATGTCTGAAAGCAATTTCTAATTAAGCAGGCTAAGAGTCTTTTCACAGCTATAATAAAAAACACTTATTTTTTGAAATTGAAAATTTTACACATTAGTAGCCTATGCTAATTAAACCTAAATAAAAAATAAATAATTTGAAAATCCGGCCCTCGCAGCGTCTGCTTAGAAAAATTCTGGCCTTTGATCAAAAGTAGTTGGGGACCCCTGCCCTAGTAGTACAAGCTGTGCAAAGCTCATTTCACATGTACATTGAAAGTATTGCTGTAGTTAAAATGGTTAAATTAAACAGCAAAATAGGGTATTTATATAATAATGGAATACATGATTAGATGATAACTGTGCTGACGAATTAGTGCATCATATGTAGAGCATTTTCTCTAAATCTTTCAATATGGTATTAACTGCTATTTTGTCATATATTGCTCTGCCGTATCTTCATTCATTTGTGTAAAATGCCCCCACCGTTAAGGTTTTGATCGTGTCTTTAGCCTGACAGTTGGGAGCTCCCCAGACATAACTAAAAGGAATTAGTCATGAGGCCAAACTCATCATACAAGAGCTCAAAGACTTCTAATTCTGCTGTGTTCTGCCATGATGCTGTAGATACCAACAAGATCACTAATATGAAACTATCCATTTCTATATCAGCCATGAACTGACAACTCTGTACAGAAAACAAACAACATACAGTAAGCACACATATAATTGTACTATATCTGGTATTTCTGCCTTGTTAAATCTGTACCAGTGTGGATGGTATTTTCTTTTCATGCCACATCATGATTCTACTTTCTTTCTTATTTTAATGTATTTTTAATCACTTTTAGGTTTAGGCGGACACAACAAGCATTGTGAAGGTCACTTTGGGCTCTGGGCAATTGTGACAATTTTTACAATCGATTAATGTAGTAAACAATTGAGTGGATTTTTCCATAATGAAAATAATCATTAGTTGCAGTCTGATGCAAAATAGTTTAACCTCAACAAATTACGACATCCTGCTTTTACGTTGATGGATTAGTAATAGTAAGATAAGAATAGTAAGAAGAAGTAATAATACATAATAGTAACAGTCACAGGGAACAGTTTTCTATCTGCTTTGAGTACTTTTACTTTTAACACTTTAAGTACATTTTCCTGATTATCCTTAACATCTGGGATGTTTGCCTTGTTTAGTCTCTACCCTGCATGTGTGTGCATAATTTATCTTGCTTCTTCATGGTATTTCACATTTGTGAAAATGCATACGATGACACTTTTCTGAAGAGTTTTTGTGTTGCCTTTGTCTTTGAGAATGTGTGCCTGCTGTACACATGTTAGCCACTTCCTGTCTGGATACATGCTGATATGCTAATAAATGCCGTGAAAGAGGAGTCTCACTCTCGAGGAACTTTATTTGTAGCTCTGACAGTTTCTACAAAGTTTCACTGATACAGGTGCGGTCCCAGAGGTGCAGAGAAAGAGGGAAGTGACTCTCTAAAGATGATATGTTTAGAAGCTCCAGGAAATTGAAAAACCTTCAGACTCTAACTGATAACAGATGTTTACAGTATTTTGACTTGATGTGGTGTTTTTTTAGATGTCACAGATGCTTTGTTTATAACAAGCACACCATCAATCATATTCATACTCCCTTTAATGTTTGTCTATCCAAATTACATCTAGTGTATTTGCAAGTATCATCTATTCAGTTAGTGATGAATTCAAAAAAGATCAACAGAATTACCAAACATGAAAAGCAAAGATTTATGGTCAAACTAAAAAATGCAAAACAACATATAGAATCTATTTCTACCATGCGTGTTATTTACATCAGTGACAAGTTAATGCTACACTTCACAAACAAATTTTAACATTTTAATAACACTATAATTGTAAGTAATCAATAACTTCTGTATCACAATGTGATAACAATCCAAACTTATTCATTTAAACAGTTAAGAATTGCAGTTGTATTTTTCATTGTTCTACAGAAATCCATTTTCAATGTTTTATTATTTTTATTGTTGTTAGTCATTAAATATGACGACCACTTTATTTAGTAGATGTTCAATAATGTCCAAGTTTTTAAAACTAGATCAGAAAAATACAAAATACAAACGAGAGTCTCTGCAAAAGTCGTCTTATGCTACCCATCCACATCATCCTTTATCTCTTCATCTGAAAAAAAAAAAATCAATGCAATTAGAACACTTGTCAAATACAGATTGTTAAACAGTGGTAAGGTTTGACTGATCACATCAATCTGGAGTTTCACCCAGCTGGAGAACTGAAGCCAATGATCTTTCATACAGTAGATAGTTGTGGCCAGCAGATTTTCTGAAGGCGACTGGTGTTCTTTCAAGAACATTTTTCAAGAACTTACATAAAAATGTTTATCTTCAGACACCAGGACCCTGTAACTACGTGTGATTTGTTATTTGAAGAAGGTATTTGTGATGTTTAATTCAATAAATTAATATACAAGCTAATATATTACTTTGTGCAGTGCAGCATTTTAAACGTGCTGGATGGCTGTGCCATTAAACTCTGTTCAGAAAAGAGTGAGAGAGTTACTTTTCATTAAACAAGTTACTTGTTTAATGAAATGTATGGGGTTGATTGTTCTTATGTAGTATGTATGATGCTTTGGCAATATTGTTGTTACACATTCATGCCAATAAAGCTAATTTGAATTGAATTGAATTGAATTGAGAGAGAGAGAAGAGGTACCGTTCACACCACTTTACTGTGTGATTGTCTCCATCAAAATCAACAAAAAAACCCTGTAATATCACATTATTTTACTTGACAGTGTTTGTTATGGCCAGATAGAGCAATTCTCCAGTCAGAAAGAATTATTTGATACCAGTTAATGTTTCAGATATTGCTGACGAACAATTACATATTTATAATTAAATCTGAATGTATTTATCATTATATATATATATATATATATATATATATATATACATATATATATATATATATATATATATATATATATATATATATATATATATATATATATATATATATATATATATATATATATACATATATTATATTATCATTATATCATGGTCTCCCTTTTCAGGATCATGTGCACTGCACAAACTGGACAAACCTGGAAAAGTTGGCAGTCTGTCACAAACACACAGAAAATCACTAACTCTTCTCCTGCACATTCTTGTCTGTGAAGATGTAAAGAATCTGTCGGCCCAAATTGTTTCTCATTAATTTGGCATTTTTATTGTTGATGCGACTGGGCTTTTTTTTATAACTTGTACCATACTCAATCAAACTGTATACTTATTTTCATAGAATATATAAATCCTGCATTATATGGAATGCAGTCTTTAGTCCTGAGTATAAGTGAAATGTAGAAATGCCCTGCATGTTTACCTTGACCAGGCTGAATATCATGCTATAGAAGAGAGAGGATATGAAGAGGAATATGAAGGAGGAGGTTGTGGACCACAGACTGCTGAACTCATCCTCTTCAATGGCATCCTCTATGCAGCTCAGAGCCAAACTCAGTTTTAAATCTGGAGGAGAATCTAAGAAGAGGAAGGTATAGGTGGTTAGATGATGTGTGTGCGTGCGTGTGTGTGTGTGAGTGTGTGTGTTAACAAAGAATTTCTTTATTAAGATAACACATTTTTAAGCACTATTAAAGAGAGAAAAAGACGTTCACCTTTTTCTCATAATAATAATACTCATAAGCTAGAATTGAGCATTATTCACTGTTTGATCACATCATGTGTGGACGTTTCTCCATATGAATATATAGTATGCTACTGTGACTTTGTGCTTTTCAGTGTGTTTAAAAAAAATTTAAGTCATTCATGAACATATAACAAGTGTCTCTATGCAGCATTTATTTGAAACAGTCAGTACACTTCTCAAGCTGTTAGACAATGTGACAAAGACAGAAACACAAAATGACGACAAACAAAACTATATTAACATGTTAACACCTATTTTTACAATCACAAAGACTGATGACATCACAGAGTGCACAGATTCACAGAGACAGAGCAACATGTTAGCACAAAATACCACATTTAAAGCTGGATCTACTATTTTCAACATTCAAGTGATTCACCATGGTCCTTAGACACTCCTTTGGGTTCCATGGCCTTATTTCTACCAGCAGGCCAGACGTTGCAGTTGAACATGTTGTGCTTGTCCCACTTTTCCTTGGTGGTGGTGTAAACACTTGTAACTAAGTAGCCTTGTTGGGTCTTCTGTGGGGGGAAGTTAATGCCATCCTTATAGTTGCTAGTTTTATTTCCAGAACCTTCTGACCAGGCGATGTAGTAATCCTGCAGCACAGGACCAGAGACCAGACACACCAGAGAGACCTCAGCTCCTTTGCTGATGTCCTCATCTGGGAGAACATGGACTGTCACTTTTGGCTCACTCCCATCTGAAAAATACACCAACAAGGTTCATATATATACTTTATGTTTGCTATTATGACATGTGTTGCTGCCTCCCCAGACTTACAGATTACTGTTCTACCAATCAGTCTCCATCACTCAGTAACATACCTCCTTTGTGGACAGTCAGATCTTGAATAACTGGAGTCATATCGTCTTTAATAGCAGAACAGCGCACTTTGTTGACACTCTGCCACTCAGACAGACTACGAGTTATCGTGCTGGTTTTGCTGTGCTGAACGCCGCTGGACGATGTTGATTCAGCAATGTTGTTGGTCACATCTTGTCCATCAGTTTGCCAAGTGATTTGAATTTCATTTACAATGGTTTCGTCCTGTCCAGTAATGATACACTCCAACTTTATTTTGTTGTTGCTGAAAATTTCTTTGGCACTGGGTTGGTTCAGTGTCACTGTGACAGGAGCTACATAAAATGATGACGTCACAGAGTGCACAGGTTCCCATGGCAGAGAGCACACACAGAGACAGAGCAGCATGTTAGCACGAAATACCACATTTATAGTTGAATCTACTATTTTCTACATTCAATTGAGTTACCCTGGGCCTTAGACACTCCTTTGGGTTTCACAGACACACTTCTACCAGCAGGCCAGACGTTGCAGTAGAACATGCTGTGCTTGTCCCACTTTTCCTTGGTGGTGGTGTAAATACTTGTAACTAAGTAGCCATGTTGGGTCTTCTGTGGGGGGAAGTTAATGCCATCCATATAGATGCCGGCCTTATTTTCAGTTCCCTCTGACCAGGCGATGTAGTAATCCTGCAGCACAGGACCAGAGACCAGACACACCAGAGAGACCTCAGCTCCTTTGCTGATGTCCTCCTCTGGGAGGACATGGACTGTCACGTTTGGCTCACTCCCATCTGAAAGAGACGCCAACAAGGTTCATATATATGCTTTTATTTTTGCTATAAACAGATTATGTGTTGCTGCCTCCCCAGACCTACAGATTACTGTTCTACCAATCAGTCTCCATCACTCAGTAACATACCTCCTTTGTGGACAGTCAGATCTTGAATAACTGGAGTCATATCGTCTCTAATGGCAGAACAGCGCACTTTGTTGACTCTCTGCCACTCAGACAGACTACGAGTCATTGTGCTGGTTTTGCTGTGCTGAATGCCGCTGGACAATGTTGATTCAGCAATGTTGTTGGTCACATCTAGTCCATCAATTTGCCAAGTGATTTGAATTGTATTTAAAATTGTCTTGTCCTGTCCAGTAATGATACACTCCAACTCTGCCTGTTTGTTCTTAAAAATTCCTTTGGCACTGGGTTGGTTCAGAGTTACTGTGGAAGAACCTACATAAAAGAGAACAATGTAGTCAGAACCATTTTTCAACATTTGGACGATTAGACAAACTGTGTCATGGAATTTATGTCAAGATCCAGCATAAACTACTTTATCTCACTATTTAGTGATAACCTTTGTAGCACTGCACCTTTTGAGGCCTTCTTTTTATATTGTGTTTCTCTGTAAGTCACCTCACAGGTATACACAGAGTTACTGTCCCAGTCTGCGTTGTTGACCTTCAGGACACTGACAGCTGAATATAAGTCTCCAGTTTTTTGGATGGGACTTTGAATGTAGTCGTTCAACTCTGCGTCATTCTTTTTCCACTTGAATGAATCAAGTTTTCCATTACCGCCCTCAAGCGTGCACACCAGGGCCTGGGTGCCTTCACTTGGCACTGATAGCAAAGTCACTTTTGGAGGAATAGGCTCTGAACAGGTGAAGGAAAAAGCAGTTATAGTCATTTATTGCGATAGTATTCTGTATCATTCGCCTGCAAAGTGATAAGATGATTGTGCTGTGTGTTTCAGGCAGACAAAGGAAAATGTGAGGGAATAAATATTGCTCTACATTCATTGATAAAAGCAGGATGAATGAGGAGGACATATTGATAAGAAATCATAGACATTAGTAAATTGAAAAATCACATACTTTGCACTTGCAGATTTGTGGGAGATCCGTTGTGATTTACAGAACATTTAAAAGACTTCCTTGAATCCCAGTCAGATTTTGATACTTTGACCAAACTGACTCCTGTATATTTGTTGTTTTTCTCAGCCGGAGGATAATTTTCAGAAGTCAGGGTGGTCCCACTGGCATCGGTCCACTGGAATGTAAGACTCTTTGGGTAGAAGTCGCGTGCAAAACAACCAACAGTGATTTTATCTCCAGACCCAGGTTGGCACTGAACCAAAGGGAACAGAGTGGGTGGTGTTGGTGGTGTGGGTGTTCCTGAGAAAGTGTCAAAACATGTAAATATAAATACAATAGCACAGATGATCAATAGCTTGTCTAAACTCTGACTTCAATTATTGATAAAGAGATTAACATGCTCCTTTGTTATCTTTATGACCATGTAATCACCATGACAATAATATATCCAATCAAACCCTTTATGACCTGCCATAGAACAATTCCGCCAGAGCATATCTAAGTATTTTTTCATGCTGTACTGTCAATCTTTGGATTATTTTCATATGCCATACATCAATACAATCCTTACAACCCCAATTTGAAGGCTATGTATGTAATAAATTACTAATAAATCAATAAATAGCTGAAAATTGCAATAAACATAATAACCTTTGACTGATGAAAGCAAAAAGAGACACAGCTGCCCAAAAATCATTGTAATGAATAATGTCCTATTGATTTTTTTGTTGTTTTTTTAGTTCAGATTTGATCTGAGTTCATACAGTGGCACTAATATGTAATACTGCATATTTACTACTCTTTGATTAAACGTAATTAATCACTTGTTAATTAAATATTTGCCAAGTGTGGCATCGGTCCACTGGAAAGTACACTTTGGGTGGAAGTCAACCAAGAGTAATTTTATCCACAGTCCCAGAGTTACACTAAACCAAAGGGAACAGAGTCGGTGCAGTTCCTTTCAAAGAGGAGATTTGTTAAGTTTAAAATAACAAATGCGCATCAATTTACACAAGCCATGTTTCCATCTAAGTGTCATGCGAATTTTAAGGGGACTTCTGAAATGTTACAAAAATGAAAAAATAACTAAATGTGAAATAGGTGTGTTTCCATCAGTGAGTTTGGAGTGAATAAACCAGGTTACGGCAAGCGTAGCTACGTCAGTAGTTGACGTTAATAAACAAGATATAGGGCCTATGTGTTCCAAAACAGAAGCAAAACCAGTCACATGGAACTGATGGCCACTGATCTTAGAAAAATGGACAGGTCCTCAGGAATGTGTTTCGAGCGGGCAAGTTCCTATAAGCCATCTCTCCGCACATTATGGGAATATTGGGCAAAACGACAGTGGAAACAGCTGATGAGATGTGAGTTACAAGTTCGCTACATCAGAAGTTATTCGGCAAAAGTGATTCCATCTCCCATTTAGCACATTTACTCTTTTTCAACAAAGGCAAAAACCACCTGAAGCGAGCGTAAAAACCTTTTTGCAAAACTGAGGATTTTTTTTTTTAGAATTTTGCCGTCTCCATTAACCTTTTCTAATGCGATACTTCAAAATGCGCAGAAAAACGTTGATGGAAACACTGCTACAGACAATCAATTGCTCATCTATAAACTCAGAATTAAAATATGGAAACCCAAAGTGTTCAGTGTTTAATCATAATAACTACCATACATGTGACATACATACATGAAATTGTGAACTAATTTAAGAAATGATTAAAACATTTAATTAATGCTGAACACTTTGGGTATAATATTAAACACTTTATTTTATCTTTAGAAACATGTAAAGACTGTAACTGCATCAGCATCACTGTAAATATGAAAAAGCCTCATTGTTGTAGGATGTGAGCTTTTCTTAAACAACACTGGGTTGATCTTAAAAAGCTTAAAATACTGTTTTTATAGTACCTAATACAAAAGACTGAATAATAATCTTAATATAATGGATTATATAAATCATCAACAAGTTAGCACTATAACACATTTATTATTATTATTTGTGCTTTTCGTATGCACACAGATAAACAGACCAGAGCTGAGCGTGTTAAAGCAACGGCTTCCACCAACATTCAAAACCACAACTGCTGCTTTGTGGGATCAAGGGTCAATATAATATATAACAATAATAATTAATGTATTAAATTATTTCTGATGATGATTTTATGCTATTTTTAACAGTGAATCAAAAAACCTAAAAATGTTTTTGGGAAGAATTACAGATTGTTGATGTGAAATGATTCCTCTAAAAACCTTAAGTGCAAATGCATACTGTCCTTTAAAAGTCATCCCTGTGGTATTTCAAATTAAATTATATACTATAGCCTACTACGTAACATGCTATATAACACAATGTACTTCATTATATCTTTGTTCAGTGTTCTGTTGTTTAATTGAAACAACGCGTACTGAACTTGTATTTAAACACACAAAGAAAATATATATTACTATGTTGAAGGGAAACTTCTTACAAAACAAAATGTAGGTATGGTGCTGTATGGTATATAATTACTGTTCACAGTAATAAAATGTATTGAATAATAATGTGAATAAAAAGATACAGACATTCATCAGCAGCAATTCTAATCCAACTGAATACATTTTAAAATCAAGTCAAACCACCTCCTGCATTAAGCGATAATTCCAAACAAGAACTTTTTCAAACACTTTCTAAGAAACAGCTGCGTTAAAAACATCTGGCTGCTCTGTTTTCTAGTTTGTCCAACATGAGCATGAACTGAAATAAGACCATGATGTAAACCTCTTCACCAGCAATATTTATATTAATAAAAGAAAAAGAAACTAGTCAGTAAATATATAATTTAAATGTGTCTTACCTGTAGATACTGTGACTTCAGTCCCACGACCCCAGTAGTGAAGTAATCACAGTGCTGCATCTCCACTCACTGCTTGTACAAAAACCTCGTGTACCAGTAAAATGTGTTAAAAGCTCATTAAGTGTATGAAATACACAGAAATCCCAGTCAACATTGGATCCTGGTGTCATCTATGTGGTTTGTGATGATTCTTAATCAGTTCTTTAAGTTAAGATTTACTGGATGGTAACATTTACATCTTGGCATTAACTGTGACTTTAAACTACTAACTTAATACTAAGTACTGATCTTCTTGTTAAAAATGATAAACACAGTAGTTACCTCATATTCCAATGAGAAATACTTTGTCCTGTCCTTTTTTCCATCACAAGAAAGGCAGAGTGTCAGATTATTACTCTTAAGTTTTTGTATGAATATATCACAGTGCCCCCAAGTCATCACAGTGAGTAACCCTAATACAAAAACCAAACACTGTTTCCTACATTGGAGAGTCAGGGGACCTATGTCGTCAGCACTGGGTAAATATAAATATGCAAATATTAAAGTGATCAAAATGATGAATGTTTAAATTAGATTCAAACTTTTTTTAATTTGGTCTTTTTGGCAGCCATCAGTAGATATGAAGGGTCAAGAAGGACTAAGATCATTTTTTTTTTACATATAAAGTTCTGCTCAGTTTCATAAGAAGGGACAATCAACCCGATGGTGTATAAACTCCACTCTTTGTAGTAGAATAGAATTAGGGCACATTTTAAAACAACTTGTATAAAGTGGTTTTACAGAACTTTGTATCAGTGACTGTCACAGTAACATCTGCAGTGGTTTGTGTACAGCTCCTGTACACAAACCACAGGCTTCCTGTATCGCTGAGCCTTTGAGCACAATAATAAACACCCATCTTCAGTCGTCAAGCTGTTCATCTGCAGAAACACCTGGTGCACATCATTGTCCCTGGAAATACTGAAGCGATTCTGGACTGACGTGGAATAAGCTTTAGTGCCTCTGGTCGGGGCAGAAATGAAAGCAACCCACTCCAGTCCTTTTCCTTCAGCTTGTCAGATCCAACTGATATCTGTGCTACCATCTGATGTTCCTGCATAAGTACAGGTCAGTTTGTGGGATTCTCTATGCACTGGATCTCTCTATACTCCTGGACCTTAGTGCTGCTTTTGACACAATTGATCACAACATCATGTTAGACAGACTGAGGCACTGGGTGGGGATCTCTGTTACTGCCTTAGAATGGTTTTCATCCTACCTGACAAATAGGAAGTTTTGCGTGTCTGTAAACAACTATGTCTCATCGTTCTGTCCAGTTAAATATGGTGTTCCTCAGGGGTCGGTCTTAGGACCCATTTTGTTTTCCTTGTATCTGCTTCCCCTTGGACATATTATCCATAAACATGGTATTTCTTTTCATATTTATGCTGATGACACACAAATGTACTTGCCCGTCAGATCCACAAACCCTGGAATGCTGAGTTCACTTAACAACTGCCTTTGTGAAGTTAAAAAATGGATGTCAAATAATTTCCTCCAGCTGAACTCAGACAAAACAGAAATTCTGGTCATTGGGTCCCAGCAGATGGCAAAACAAATACTGCCATCTGCTGGTTCCGTTAACCAGAACAAAGAAATATGACCACATTACCCCTGTGTTAGCTTCTTTACACTGGTCCCCAGTATGTTTTAGAATTGACTTTAAAATTTTATTGATCACTTTTAAAGCTCTTCATGGCCTCTCACCTTGTTATATTTCTGACCTTTTTGTCCCATACACATCAGCATGTACCTTGAGATCCTCGGGCAGAGGTCTGTTGTCTGTTCCAGAGTCTCGACTGAAAACTAAAGGGGACAGAGCGTTTGCTGTCAGGGCCCCGAGACTCTTTCAAGTCCCTTCTTAAAACATACTTTTATAGGAGAGCCTTTCCTGATCTTATTTGACTTCATTTTATCCCTTATATTTTATTCTATTTTACTTATTTTATATTTATCTTAAAAGTGTACTTTAGTCTTTTCAATGTTTTCTTGCTTTTATCTTGTATTGTTTTTGTATTATTGTCTTTTGGGTATTATTGTGATTACACTTGTTAAAGCACTTTGTAACTTGTTTTTGAAAAGTGCTCTACAAGTAAAGATTTTTTATTATTATCATTATTTATCGGTGAAGAGTAGGATTTTGTAGGTGATGCGGAATTTGAACAGGAGCCAGTGAAGCTGAGTGAGGATTGGGGTGATGTGCTGCCACGACCTAGTGTGTGTGAGAACCCTGGCAGCCGAGTTCTGGACATATTGTAGCCTTTCCAGGACCTTGCTGGCTACCCCATACAGGACACCATTACAGTAGTCCAGCATGGATGATAGACTCTGCCACAGAGTCTGAGAGTGATGGTCGAAGTCTGGAGATGTTTTTGAGGTGGTAGAAAGCAGATTTGGTAATATGTTTGACATGTCACTGGAAGGAAAGGGTGGAGTCCAAGATGACACCAAGGTTGCGGACTTCTTGGGATGGAGAGATGGAGCAACCATCCACTTTGAGGAGTAGATCGCCTACCCTCAGGAGCAGCGGCTTGGGAGCTACTACCATTAGCTCCGTTTTGCTGCTATTCAGCTTGAGTAGATTGGATGACATCCATATTTTTATTTCAGTCAGACAGTTAACAAGTGACAGAGGGGGAAGATGAGTGGATGGTTTGGTGCTGATATACAGCTGTGTGTCATCAGCATAACAGTGGAAACTGAGACCATGGTGATGTATTATCTGGCCGAGGGGGAGCAAGCACTGAGCCTCGAGGCACACCTTGTTTGACTGGGGCCAGGGGGGAGCTGGAGGCTCTAAAGGTGACGAACTGTTCCCTATTGGAGAGATATGACTGAAACCAGGAGAGGGCTGAACCAGTGAGGCCAACACATTCAGATACACGGTTGAGAAGGATGGTATGGGACACTGTGTCAAAGGCTGCAGAGAGATCTAGAAGAATGAGGATGCTGATATGTCCAGAATCAGTGGCGATGAGGAGGTCATTAGTGATTTTGATGAGGGCGGTCTCAGTGCTGTGATGTGCTCTGAAGCCAGATTGAAGGGGTTCATAGAGATCATAGTGGGACATGTGTTGATGAAGTTGGGCGACAACTACTCTTTCCAGGATTTTGCTCATGAAGGGAAGGTTGGAGATCGGACGGTAGTTGTTGAGGTCATCCGGGTCCTGTGCTTTTTGAGTATAGGAGTAATGGCAGCTGTGTTTATGATGTCCACCATGATGGGACAGAGGGTAGAGAAGCATGCCTTGACCAAGACAGTAGGCATGTGGTCCAGTGAACAAGATCTTGGCTCTGTTAACCAACTTGACGACTTGAGCCGCGTCCAGAAGGGAGAAGGAGGAGAGGCAGTGCTGTGGCAGGGACGCAGCAGAGTGGGGGGCACCATCATGAGGGTGAGTTGTGGGTAGAGGGTCAGGAGTAGGAGGCAGCAGTTGTTGATGGATAGAGTCCACTTTTTCCACCAGTGGCCTTCATGGAGCGAAGTTCAGTAGTGAAACACGGGGCAGGACGGGAGAAAGAGACAGTCCGGGTCTTGAGGGGAGCAAAAGAGTCCAGGCTGAGAGACAAAGCTGTATTATATTTGGTGACTAGGCCATCCAACCCGGGGTCCGGGGGTTTTGAGGCCAGGTGGGTGCCTACAGTGCTGGCTAGGGATGACGCATTAACAGACTTGATGTTCCTGAATGTGATGGTGCGTTTGAGTTATTGCCTGGGCAGAAGGACTGGAACATAAAAAAGGATGGCACTGTGGTTAGATACAGCTAGATCGAGGCATTGCAGCTGGGAGGGAGTAGTACCAGTGGAGCACACCAGATCCAGTGTGTGACCTTTGGTGTGAGTGGGACCTTTGATGTGCTGAATGATGTTGAGGCAGTCCAATAGTGACAGGAATTCAGCAGCAAACGGACAGCTAAGAGTCCACATGGATATTGAAGTCCCCGAACAGGAGTGTGGATGGAGACGTGGAGCTAATGGAGATGAGTAGCTCTGATAGCTCGGCCATGAAGATGGTGGAGGTTTTTGGGGGGCGATAAACAAGGACCACTTGGAGCTGTGCAGACCCAGCCAATGTGAAACCATCCAGTCAGTGCTACCGGAAGAGATAATCTCAGATTGTTTGTCCGTGGTGGATCACTAGCCGGGGCAGACACCTGATGGCTAGCTGGCATGGGTGAGTAACGTTAGGCTACCGAGCCGCAGTTGTACCGAGCAGTTGGCAATACAGATATTTGCAGATCCAAACACACCTTATCCTAGTTGGCTGGACATTAAACTTAAAGAAGCTTAGTGACTTAGTGGTTTTGTGAAAAACGGCGTGTTGTGAAGTGGCGACACACACGCCAGCGTCCTCACTCACTCGCCTACTCAGGGTAAGCTGGAAGTTTACCTAGCATGGCTTTATATATAAAAATATACCAGTGCTGTTTTCTGTGGGTGGTCAGTGATGTCCAAGCCACCAGATCATAAAGAATGCAATGGTGAGTGAGGACTTTGCATTTGTAATAAAGCGTAGAGATGCATGATACACTGAATCAAGGCTCGGTAACATGGAGGAGGCTGCGTGTATAATATGTCACCATAATCAATCAAAAAGTAGCTTCCACAAGTTTTCCACAAGTTTTTTTTGGCATTGACATTAAAGCTAGATTTATTGTCTGAGGATTTAAAACTGAGGATTTGTAATGACTGAAATCCAGTCTGAAGCTCTTGCACAACCTGTGCTATGGAAGGAGCATGAGTATAAATTACAGTGTCATCAGCATAGAAGTGTATGTTTGCTTGACTGTCCTTACCTAAATCATATATAAAAAGAGAGAACAGAATAGGTCCCAAAATATACCCCTGGGGGACCCCTTTAGATATCTCAAGAAACTCAGATTTGTGGCCTTCTGCATGGACACACTGAGTCCGATCTACAAAATAGTTTCTAAACCATTTAACAGCATTAGAACAGAAACCAGCATCCCTAAGTTTGTTTAGCAACAATTCATGATCCACAGAATCAAACGCCTTGGATAGATTTACAAATAAGGCAGCGCAATGCTGTTTCCTGTCTAAGGCACCAATAAGATCATTTATTACCACCATAGCAGCAGAAATGGTACTGTGGCCAGTTCAAAAACCAGATTGAAAATTGTTTAAAATATTATTATCAAGTAAAAACTGTTTTAACTGTAAATTTACCTGGGATTCAAGGAACTTAGCCAGGATTGAGAGGGCGGTAGTTGTTTAGCTCTGAGCGGGTCCCCACCTTTAAATAAGCGGAGAACATAGGCAGCTTTCCAGATTTGGGGTATTGAATTGGACATAAGACTCTAAAAATGTGAGTAATAGACTCAGCAATAACATCTGCCGCCACCTTTAGAAGACAAGGATCCAGATTGTCGGGACCTGCAGATTTTTTTGTGGTCAGTGCCTTTCAGAGCTTTACAAACTTGAGCAACTGAAATAGTTTTAAAATCAAACAAATCCAGATTTCTATCAGTTGCAGTGGTGACAGAACATGGGACAGGTGCATTTACATTTGAGCTGTCAAATGCAGACCCAACATAGATAAATTGTTTGTTTAACTGACTGACCATAGCAGCTTTATCCTTTATTTCATCTGAGCCAATCGGAATGTGTTCAGTGAGGCTTGAAGCAACATGTGTACCTGACATAGATTTAATTACTTTCCAGAATTTTGAGGGGTTATTTAGATTCTCTGTAACTGTCTTCAGATAAAACTCTGATTTGGAATTTCTTATCATCAAGGTGCACTTGTTCCTTAGGGTTCAAAACGTAGTCCGATCAGCAGAAGAGTTTGAAAATCTAGCTTGGGCCCACAATATATTTCTTAAAAGAATTAGCTCTGAAAGACTAGTCTGAGAACCAGGGATTTTCCCTACCACTGATCCTAAACTTTTTAATCAGAAAATGTTTATTAGAGATAGACAGAAAAATTGAGTGAAAATATTCCCATGCCAATATACAGAATCAGAGTTACTCTGTTAAGATCTCTATGATATAAATCATGCAGGAAAGCCTGCTCTTGAAAACTTTATAAATATATTTCAAAAATGAACCAGGGTTTTACATTGGGTATTTTTGTATTCCTGACACAAGCAATTGCACAGTTGCTGTGTTTCCTCATTACCATTGCTTCCCTGTGTGTTCCATGTAAAGCCATTGCTGGGATCAGTATTACAAACGCAGTTTCATTACAGAAAAACAAGGGGCACCTGCCACAGCGGGGGCCACACCCGTCGGGGGCCCGACAAAGACAGGCCTGATGGTGTGCCAGTGGTGGTATATCATAACTTAAAACATGTTTTCAGAAAAGTATTAAGATTGAAACCAATGGACATTATAATAAGCTCCCTACTATTGGAATCAGTGTGAACAGTGTAGTGATCAGCCAGTGTAGATTGGTTCATTTTATATCAAATAAATTTGGAGATCCCAAATACTTTCTCTCTCCCTGAGAGAAAGAAAAGGAGAGTGTGTGTTGAGAAGAAATCCGCTTGACACTGTTCTTGATCATAAAAGTTTATTACATCAAGGAGTTCAGCATCAATTACAAGCTCTGCAGCAGCAGAGACCCAGCCCGATGACCACTCTGTCTCTCTGTACATCAAACATAGCTTATATAGGACATGTTTAGGTATCTGCTAAAAACCATATAAGGGTCTGAGTCTGCAAACTAAGGCTCCAATCCATATAAGGGCACAGTACTGTAGGATAAGTGTAAACATCTGTTAGACACCATAGAAGGGTTCAGTCCCTACATAAACACTAATCACTACTCCCCCCTAACACGGGGTCAGAGGTCAAATTCTATAGAAGGGTTCACTCTCTACATAACCATCAATCACTACTCCCCCCTTAAGAGTTCACTGACCCTCTGTCCAGCTGCTAGAGTCAAATGCACATATGTTATACACCACATATTCTTACTGTATAAAGTCACCTGTTTCTTCACTGGCTCTTTGTCTTACACTCTGCAGACTGGTTGCACTCTGTATGCCTGTTTGACCCTTTGCAAAGAATAAAACACTTAAAAGACGTCTGGATTGGACTCTTTATTTCAGAAGACTCACTAAAGGACATATTTCCATTTCACTCTTCACACCCAGATGGGAATTGATGAGAAACTCCGGAGAAAGGACACAGTCCACATTCCTTTGTGTGAACAAAGGAATACTGTCTCCTCAAAACTCAAAGCATTACCTTGTTTAATTAAATAATCGTTGTTAAGTTACTTAACAGGTCTCTCCACTCCATTTGAGTAGTTATATTACTGTGTTGTTGCTATTGAAAAGAAGAATCCATATAAGTTAATTTCGCAGTGTTTTAATTTTCAGCAATGAGTGATGTTTTTAACTACTGCTTTATTTCCAGCTCCTTCTGACCTCTTATACTTAGAAATGATATATACCGAAATGTTATCCTGTGTTAAATAATTAATTTCCCCAGCTCCTGAGCAAATGATTGTTTAAAGAAATAATCATTTGCTATCTTCAGTCTCCTCATGGAACCAGAGTTCTCCCAAGAGGACAAAATAAGTATTACATCCCATCATTCTGAAATGTGGGTCCAGAGTATAACTGGATCAAAATGGCCTGCGGAAAGACATGTCCTGGTTTCTCTATAGTGTCCGAGGGTTTTTTGGAGTTTTAGTGGACCCAAAGATTGCTATGGACCTGAATACAGACTAGCTAGAGAGTGTACTTGTTACGGGGTGTGGTGTGTTGGACAGAGAGGACCCAAATGCTGCACTCAGAGGGAAGGGGGTTTATTGGGGGAAAAAAGGGTGAGAGGGACTGGAGTGGAGGGAGAGGAGGACGTCGGGGAAGTACTGGCACGGGGAACCAAGGAGACAGGGGGCCAGGGAGCCGGGGAACACGGGCCGAGGAAGCGAGGAGAGGCAGGGGAACAGGGAGGACGCCGAGAGGGAGGTCCGAAGGGGAGTGGGCCAGTGGATGAGCCCAGCCGAGCGGAGGACGAGGGTGAGTGTACCTGGGAGGGAAACAAACAGAGAGACAAGGTTAGGGGGAGACAATGACAAGGCACAGGGTAAGTTTGAAAAAACAAGAAACAAGGAAGCCTGAACACAGGAGTGGCACCAGGTATGGAGCAACGACGATCAAGCAAGGATGATGTGGAGAACCGGGGTTGAAATACAGGCTGGGATGAGGTTGATTACTGGCAGGTGTGGCAGGCTGACGAGGTGGATGATGGGTTGCAGGTGCAGGTAGTTGGCTGGGCTCAGGAGCAGAGGGAGAGAGAGCACACGGGGGAGAAAACACAGAGAGGCGGGCAGAGAACAGGAAACCAAGGGAAAAAGCAGAAAACTGATAAAAAGGAGGAAAAACCAGGACACTCACCGTCAGCCGGGCTGCCACCACAACAGGGCCCCCTCCTCAATGGACGCCTCCCGGCGGCCTTCCTGTAGGACAGGGGGTTCGGCAGGCGAACACGGGGGGGAAGATGTCGTACTGGGGTCCGGCTGATGGGGGTCCAGGGTCCAAAACCAAACTGGGAATACAGGGAGGGCTTCAGGACAGGGAAGAGTTAGGGGAACAGGCAGGGCAGAACTGGAAGCTCAGGGCTAGACAGGGTGCCAGAGGGTAGCGCTGGGGGACCAGGGGGTTCGGGCGGAACAGGGGGACCAAGGGGTTCGGGCGGACGTCCCGAGGGCGGAACAGAGGGACCAAGGGGTTCGGGCGGGCGTCCCGAGGGCGGAACAGAGGGACCAAGGGGTTCGGGCGGGCGTCCCGAGGGCGGAACAGAGGGACCAAGGGGTTCGGGCGGAACAGAGGGACCAAGGGGTCCGGGCGGACGTCCCGAGGGCGAAACAGAGGGACCAAGGGGTTCAGGGGGGTCAGGTTGGTCCGACGGGCAGCCCGAGGGCGGACAGGGGGAGCCAGGAAGTTCAGGGGAGCAGGGTTGGTCCGACAGGCAGCCCGAGGGCGGACAGGGGGAGCCAGGAAGTTCAGGGGAGCAGGGTTGGTCCGACGGGCAGCCCGAGGGCGGACAGGGGGAGCCAGGAAGTTCAGGGGGGCAAGTCGAATGCAGAGCAGGAGAGCCAGGAGGGTCCGGCGGGACAGGGGAGCCCGAGGGCAGACCAGGGGAGCCAGGAGGGTCCGGCGGGCGGCCCGAGGGCGGACAGGGGGAGCCAGGAGGTTCAGGGGGGCAAGTCGAATGCAGAGCAGGAGAGCCAGGAGGGTCCGGCGGGACAGGGGAGCCCGAGGGCAGACCAGGGGAGCCAGGAGGGTCCGGCGGGCGGCCCGAGGGCGGACCAGGGGAGCCAGAGGGCGGACCAGGGAAGCCAGGGGGGTCCGGCGGGCGGCCCGAGGGCGGGCCAGGGGGGCCCGGCGGGCGGTCCGAGGGCGGGCCAGGGGAGCCAGAGGGCGGACCAGGGAAGCCAGGGGGGTCCGGCGGGCGGCCCGAGGGCGGACCAGGGGAGCCCGGCGGGCGGCCCGAGGGCGGACCAGGGGAGCCCGGCGGGCGGCCCGAGGGCGGACCAGGGAAGCCAGGAGGGTCCGGCGGACCAGGGGAGCCAGGAGGGTCCGGCGGACCAGGAGGGTCCGGCGGGCGGCCCGAGGGCGGACCAGGGGAGCCAGAGGGCGGACCAGGGGAGCCAGGAGGGTCCGGCGGGCGGCCCGAGGGCGGACCAGGGGAGCCAGGAGGGTCCGGCGGGCGGCCCGAGGGCGGACCAGGGGAGCCAGGAGGGTCCGGCGGGCGGCCCGAGGGCGGACCAGGGGAGCCAGGAGGGTCCGGCGGGCGGCCCGAGGGCGGACCAGGGGAGCCAGGAGGGTCCGGCGGGCGGCCCGAGGGCGGACCAGGGGAGCCAGGAGGGTCCGGCGGGCGGCCCGAGGGCGGACCAGGGGAGCCAGGAGGGTCCGGCGGGCGGCCCGAGGGCGGACCAGGGGAGCCAGGAGGGTCCGGCGGGCGGCCCGAGGGCGGACCAGGGGAGCCAGGAGGGTCCGGCGGGCGGCCCGAGGGCGGACCAGGGGAGCCAGGAGGGTCCGGCGGGCGGCCCGAGGGCGGACCAGGGGAGCCAGGAGGGACCGGCGGACCAGGGGAGCCAGGAGGGTCCGGCGGACCAGGGGAGCTCGGTGGGCGGCCCGAGGGCGGACCAGGGGAGTCTGGAGGGCGGCCCGAGGGCTGGGCTAGGGGGCGAGACGACCTCTCCAGAGGCCGGGGAGCCGGGCAGGGAGCCGGGCGTGGCGACCTCACCAGAGGCCGGGGAGCAAGGCGAGACAAGCCAGAGAGTTCGGGCGGGCGGCCCGAGGGATGGACTAGGGGGCGAGACGACCTCTCCAGAGGCCGGGGAGCCGGGCAGGGAGCCGGGCAGGGAGCCGGGCGTGGCGACCTCACCAGAGGCCGGGGAGCCGGGCGTGGCGGCCTCACCAGAGGCCGGGGAGCCGGGCGTGGCGGCCGGGAAGCCGGGCGTGGCGGCCTCTCCAGAGGCCGGGGAGCAAGGCGAGACAAGCCAGAGAGTTCGGGCGGGCGGCCCGAGGGACGGGCTAGGGGGCGAGACGACCTCTCCAGAAGCCGGGGAGCAAGGCGAGACAAGCCAGAGAGTTCGGGCGGGCGGCCCGAGGGAAGGGCTAGGGGGCGAGACGACCTCTCCTGAGGCCGGGGAGCCGGGCGTGGCAGCCGGGGAGCCGGGCGTGGCGACCTCACTAGAGGCCGGGGAGCCGGGTGAGACAAGCCAGAGAGTTCGGGCGGGCGGCCCGAGGGACGGGCTAGGGGGCGAGACGACCTCTCTAGAGGCCGGGGAGCCGGGCGTGGCGGCCTCTCCAGAGGCCGGGGAGCCGGGCGTGGCGGCCTCTCCAGAGGCCGGGGAGCCGGGCGTGGGGCTGGCAGCGCGACAGCAGCGGGGGGAGTCAGGGATGAGGCTGCTGGGCTGAGGGCCTCGGTGCGAGGAACAGGGGTCGGCCGGACCACCGGCGGGGCTGAGGCCGGTCCGTCCGCCAACAGAACACGAGGAGCAGGGGTCGGCCGGACCACCGGCGGGGCTGAAGCCGGTCCGTCCGCCAACAGAACACGAGGAGCAGGGGTCGGCCGGACCACCGGCGGGGCTGAAGCCGGTCCGTCCGCCAACAGAACACGAGGAGCAGGGGTCGGCCGGACCACCGGCGGTGCTGTAGCCGGTCCGTCCGCCAACAGAACACGAGGAGCAGGGGTCGGCCGGACCACCGGCGGGGCTGAAGCCGGTCCGTCCGCCAACAGAACACGAGGAGCAGTGGCCCTAAGGGGGGGATCGGGGGGGCCAGGCTGGGGGCTAGCGGCGCTAGCAGGCTGAGGGACAGGCTGGGGATCGGGGCAAACTGGCTGGGGATCAGGAGGAACTGACTGGAGGCTAGCGGCGCCCGCCGCTAGAGGGACAGGCAGGGGACCAGCGGGCCGCATGCTAAGCCCAGCAAGAAGAGCACCGGGGGAATTCAGGGCCGATCGCAGGGCTTCCTTGAGGCGACCCACCTCCCAAAGCAGCTCAGCCATGCCTGGAGTACGCAGTAGGCGCGGTTGTTGACCCAGAGCCCTCTCGAAGCCGACTAGCGCGTCCAGCCTCTTGTGCCAATCCTCCACCCTTAAGTCCCCGAGAAGACTGTCCGCGAGGGTCCTCACCTGGCAGAGATCCTCTGTGGAGGGGCTAACGGCCGCCAGGCCCACCTCCGGTCCGGTCCAGCAGTCTCCGAGCTCTGGCCGAGGTAACGGACCAGATGCAGACACCGGCAGGGGCGCGCTTAGGGGCTCCTTGGCGGGGGGAAGGGCCAGGGCGTGGAGGAAGCTGGCATCCCATGGTGGGATGAAATCCCTCAGGCGAGGCTCAGCCCACAGCAGCTGTTGGGCCCTGGCGCGGAAAGCCTTCTTCAGGCCGTCATTTATGGCTCCCTTCCACAGCTCTTTGAGCTTGAGGAAGTCCCGGAGCCAGGACTCAAATTCCAAGGAGTCGGTGGAGAGGGGGGAGGGTGAGTGAGCTGGGTCCATGCGTGGCTTGATCGTTCTGTTACGGGGTGTGGTGTGTGGACAGAGAGGACCCAAATGCTGCACTCAGAGGGAAGGGGGTTTATTGGGGGAAAAAAGGGTGAGAGGGACTGGAGTGGAGGGAGAGGAGGACGTCGGGGAAGTACTGGCACGGGGAACCAAGGAGACAGGGGGCCAGGGAGCCGGGGAACACGGGCCGAGGAAGCGAGGAGAGGCAGGGGAACAGGGAGGACGCCGAGAGGGAGGTCCGAAGGGGAGTGGGCCAGTGGATGAGCCCAGCCGAGCGGAGGACGAGGGTGAGTGTACCTGGGAGGGAAACAAACAGAGAGACAAGGTTAGGGGGAGACAATGACAAGGCACAGGGTAAGTTTGAAAAAACAAGAAACAAGGAAGCCTGAACACAGGAGTGGCACCAGGTATGGAGCAACGACGATCAAGCAAGGATGATGTGGAGAACCGGGGTTGAAATACAGGCTGGGATGAGGTTGATTACTGGCAGGTGTGGCAGGCTGACGAGGTGGATGATGGGTTGCAGGTGCAGGTAGTTGGCTGGGCTCAGGAGCAGAGGGAGAGAGAGCACACGGGGGAGAAAACACAGAGAGGCGGGCAGAGAACAGGAAACCAAGGGAAAAAGCAGAAAACTGATAAAAAGGAGGAAAAACCAGGACACTCACCGTCAGCCGGGCTGCCACCACAACAGTACTTCTCTTATTATTCTCTTTTCAAAATAATTGTAACTCAATTATTTTCCATTTTACTCTTTAACCCAGATTGTACACTGCACTGTAACTTTTACTGTCCTGTTTTACCCTATTTATTGTTTATTGTCTTGACAAAAAACAAATTCGTCTCCTTCACACACTCCTTGGTATACAGATCAACTTCATCACCTTATCGGGAAGAATTACAGATCAGTTGATGTGAAATGATTCATCTTAAAGCTTACAGTGCAAATGCATACAGTCCTTAAAAGGTGCCCCCGTGGTATTTCAAAAGAAATATTTTAAGTAAAAAATTTACTATATAGCCTACTACATACATATACAATTGCACTTCATTATGTCTTTGTTCAATGTTCAGTTGTTAAATTGAAACACATACTGACCCTGTATCTATATATTACTGTTGGAGCTACTCCGTGTTTTGTAATTTCGTTTAATATTTAAATATTAATTTATTTTGTTGCTGCATTAAAAACATCTGTCTGCTGTTTTCTAGTTTGTCCAACATCAGTATAAAGCTAAATAAGACCATGAGTTAAACTTCTCCACCAATAATCACATTCATAAAATACCAAGAAATTAGTCAATAAATATATAATAATAGGTCATTTAAATGTGTCTTACCTGAAGATACTGCAACTTCAGTCCCAATACCCTTGATGTCAAAAGCAGCATCACAGTGCTGCATCTCCACTCACTGCTCGTAAAAAACAAACAAAAAATTGTTAAAAGCTCATTAAGTGCATGAAATATACAGAAATCCTGGTGTGTAGATTCTTTTCCTTTCCTTTCTTTAATCCGTGTGTGCTGTTTGGGTCTGTCGGACCCGTTATCAATGTGTACCAAAAGAAACATGATGCAATTTATAATTATTTAAACCTCAGACAGCTGATTCTATTTTCTTTGAAGAACAAAAAATAACGCATTTGCAATTACTTCACACTGTACAATCCCCTACACTTTAACGTTAGACCTGCGGGTAAAAAAAGTGTGGAGGTGCTGTGTCCCTTCACTCTGTCATCCCCCTACTATTCACACAAGGTTACAACATTTTTACATTTCAAGCACATTCCTGCACATTTCGCCCTCTGTCTTGCAGGAACCCTACTATATGTTCTCTCACCTGAAAAGTGGCGGCGGAACACAACAAATCATCTTGTGGGGCTCTGTATCGCAGTCAATGAAATTGCCAAAAAGGATAGCTGATCTGAGGGGCTTCCTGGTAAACCAACACAGTGAAACCCTAATACATAAACCAAACCCCGTTTCCTGCACTGGAGAGTCAGGGGACCTGTGTCGTCGGCAGTTGGTAAGAATAAAATAACTGTCAAATATAACTATAACTATAAAATTTGTGAGGTGGATGGATTATCTTAGCAAAGGAGAAATGCTCACTAATACAGCTTTTGAAAGATTTGTGAGCAATATTTGAGAGAAACAGGCCTTTTGTGTACATAGAGAGTCTCAGATGTTTGAGTTCAGATCATGATGAATGGGGGCAAAAACAAAAGTGTTGAGTTTATAATTTTGTTCAGTGTATATATATGTTTTTAAAGTATATTGACACAACACCGTACCAATCCACTAATTAAAAAAATCTTTTATTATGATCATAATCTTGGTCATATTTAAACTGTCGTTGTTGAGGGACTTGATGAACCCTGAATATATTCAAATGAAAATAAACAATTGATAATAATTTGAATCACAATAATTATTGTTGTTATAAATTTGATTAATAAATCAAATCAATGATGAATGTTAAAATTTTATTTGAGGTTTGTTTAATTTGGTCTTTTTTTCAGCCATCAGTAGATATGAGGGATGAGGAAAGACAAAGATAGTTTTTTGTAATTATTCTTAAAGATAGAGTTCTGCCTCATAAGAAGAGATGATCAACCTGATGGTGTATAAACGCTACTCTTTGTTTCAGTTTAGGGCAAGTTAATAATAGTAATAATAATAAGTCTCTATTGCAGCAGAGGAAACTAAAATCTCAAAGTCCTGGCAAAACATTTCTGGACTAACTGAGTAAGGGAACAAAACTTTTATGTTCTACAATGACAGTATTTTACTAATGGTGCAAACATAGAACTATTTTCATCTAGGCCAAATTACAAAAGGGAAGTTTGCATCCAATTTGATTATTTATTCATACTATTTAAGAGATAGTTCTGACGTTCAAATTGTTTTCGTCAGATGTTATTTTCCACTCCACTGCATGAAAACAGGAAAAAGATTGGTTGCACTTCATAATAACTACACACTTTAAAGCATTAGTTAAGTATTAGTGAATACGGAATTCATCATTTATATTTGTTCATACGTTAATACATATTAGTAAGTCATTTATAAACATAGTTATACATGTTGTATTCTTTATTGTTAAGCTCATCTATAATGTGCTTAATAATTGTATTTTCATACTTTATACATGATCGGTTCACTATTACTATATAAATGAAGTATTATTTTAATGACAAACCATTTATATATAAATTGTTAATGCTTCATAAGATAATTTGGAAAGTTTAAAAAAAATTATGACATAGGTTAACTGCCTGTTTTTTTTATACTTTCCCGAGAAAGAATATAAACAATCTCAGCATAACGCCTAAATCTACCAGTGGCAAAGCCCAAAGGATGCTACTAAGACTACCAGAAAGATGCCCCAGCTAACTTTACGGCATGGGTAAAAGCCTCACCGTTACAGGCCTGGTACCGTTTCTCTGAGACAGATCATCTATCACTACCAGCTCATCAATGATGTGCTTAATGACTGTATTTGACAAAAAGTGTTATTCCAAACCATACATATGCGGCCATGGTTCATACGATCATGTAGAACATTTAAGGAAATTATTTAACAAGTATTTTCTATCTAGGCCATACAAAACATTACAAATGAGATTGAAAAAAGTCTCAGTTAGGCTTCCTAAGTCTCAGCTTTATTACGGCCTCGGTTAACACCCCTTTAGTGTCGTTTTTGGACGTCTCGGTGGTCAAGTTAGCAACAGTAAACATGTAACATCCGGTCAAGGTAGCAACAATAACTACGCAACGTCCGGTTACGCTTTCAAAAAAAAGTGAAAGTATGTTTTTTTTTACGCTTGGCATCCAGTAGTCACTGCCGTGTGCGCTCACTTTAGCGCCAGACCGCATGGAGGGTGATGACCCGTGACCGAAAGGAGCTCGTAATGCTTTTAGACATGAACGTCGGGTTAGGGCGCAGGATAGCCGAGCTGCCGTCGCCCTGAATCCTGAGGCACGACGGAGCCACAGAGAGGGCAGCCATATCGCTGACCCTCTTGGCCGATGTCAGAGCCAGGAGCAAGGCGACCTTAGCCGAAAGGAATCTCAGGTCCGCCGTCTCCAAAGGCTCGAACGGTGCTTGGGTTAGCACGCGTAAAACCAGCGCCCAAATCACACTGTGGGGCAACAGGTCACGTCACCGGCCTGCGCCTTCGCACCCCTCTATGACAGCGCTTTACCAGGGGGTGGGAGAATACAGTCCTGTCCCCGAAGCCCTCGTGACAGGATGAAATGGCGGCAGTGTAGGTTTTAACCGTTATGAACAGCAGCCCCCTGTCCATGAGCTGCTGGAGAAACGAAAGCACCGCCAGCAGAGGACAGGCAACCGGGTCCGTCCCCTGGTCCAGACACCAGCGTTGGAAAGCCGACCATTTAGAGGAGTAAGAGGACTGAGTGGAGGCCACACGGGCCCAGAAGCGGGTCTTAAGTGTAAAGACACCATCACTCGGGATTTTTGAATGCCGAAGGAGTTTTTTCCCCCTGGAAACTCCGGTGAGTAAAGTTTGTAACCTTTAGGAGAGAGCTAAAAGTGCAGCGTGATGCTAGCTTAAATGGGTGGGTTAAAACCATATTACTGTAAGTTAAAAGCAGTCGTGAACTGTTCAACAGTATTTTGTTGTGTCGTGATTTCAAACTAATCTCTGGAGGTACTTTTGGAGGTATTTTTATTTACAGTAATTATGACAATACATGTTAAAGATAATTTCCTTGACTAAAATGTGTAAACTCTGTTCAGTATTTTTTGGTTGTAATTTGATGAAATGTAATGTTAAGAGATGGAGAAATTTAATTAATTCATAGTAGTGATGTCTTGCTTAAATGCTACCTGGTAAAGTTATAAATCTTTGGTTACGTTATAACAATGTAAAACTTAAGAAGAGTCCCTAGACAACAGGGTGATAATATTGAGTTTTGACAAACAGGATGAGATCTTATTTGAAGAACACTGACTGTGATGATTTATCTGATTTATTCTGCACTATATGTGCAGACTGGTTCTTGAGACCAGAGATGATGCACCCTGTATGATGAGATCGGACCACGGTGTGGTCAGCTGCTTCTGATCCCATTCAACAGGACTGACACATCAGACAATGGCAGATAAGAAAGATCCACCACACGTTTATTATCCTGCCCAGGTAGAGATACAAATAACTGAAAGACATTTATTTTTATGAAAGAGCTCTTGTTATTCTTGGGATTGTTTCAAACATGGTTGGTGCACTATGAGAGTGTTAAAGGCAATGTAATAAACCTGCCCACTGTTCTTTTATCACACACAGTCTATTTCTTACCCCAACACTACTTCTCAGAACCTAGGTTGGTAAGTTAGCTAAAGTTCTACACTAGTGTTAAATATTTTAAACTATGCTACAGGGATTTCCCCAGTACGTTGAACTATGATGCTAAGGGGCTCCCAAGTGTGTTATAAAGTGACAACATGTGTCTTGACCATTGGTCCATTTGTGACGACTTGGGAGTGAGAATGGGTTGGGTTGTAGATGGTTCATTTTATATCAACAGTTGCACAGTTTATGCAGCAGTAGTTGTTGTGTTTTTTTGTGAATAAATGGGTGAAAGGCATTTTGTAATAAATAATATGTTCTGTATCCCTTTGTGTTGTGTCAGTTTCATTTTTATGTTCAGAAGAAAACTGCTTTGTAAGGCATAGATAGTCCTCTCTTTAGATGAGCTCATGCAAAATATTTTACTAACCATTAGTAACTACCAGAATTAATCATGAATTGTAGTATTAGTAAGTGTCATAAAACATATATGAACACGCACTATTAGACCATTTCTAAATAACTACATGTCATGTCAAGTTAGCGGTTGATCAAAGCAGATCTTGGAGTTTTGATGAGGAGTTCAGAGAAATGATACCAGGCCTGTAACAGTGAGGCTTTTACCCTGCAAAGTTAGATGGGGCATCTTTCTGGTAGTCTTAGAAGCATCCTTTGGACTTTGCCACTGGTAGATTTAGGCGTTATGCTGAGATTGTTTATATTCTTTCGTGGGAAAGTATCAAAAAACAGGCTGTTATGTAATAATTTTCTTAAACTTTCCAAATGATCTTAAGAACCATTAACAACTCATACATAAATGGTTTGTCATTAAAATAATACTCCATTTATAAATAGTGAACCGATCATTTATAAAGTAAGAAAATACAATAAAATTTTTAAGCATATAGATGAGCTTATTAATAAAGAATACAACATGTATAAGTATGGTTATAAATGACTTACTAATCTGTATTAACATAAGAACAATGGTTTATAAATGATGAATTAAAAATGTACTAATGCTTAACTAATGCTTTATAGTGTGTAGTTCTTATAAAGTGCTACCAAAAAAACATTTTAACAATAATTTGGTGTGCAATTTGCGAAAACAGAAGATGTGTTATTATTTTCACCTGCATGATCTTCATGCATGAACTTATGGAGACATGTGGACATAGTTTCTCCACAGAGAATTTAATCAGCAGCACTGTAAGAAATAGAAAATAGCCTTATTACATCATCTGTAAGCAATGATTCCAAGGAAAAACATTTTTCAGAATATTAAATATAAACATGTTTGAAACATGTGAAATAAAAAAGGTGTTCAATTTTCAGCAATCAGAATGATGCCAGTAGTGGTGGTAAATACAGGAAGTAGTATTTGGATGACTCTCCTATTATTGTTTCTCACTGTGGATCTCTGCCACAGTAATACACAGCAGTGTCTTCAGGCTGCACATTCTGTCTGTTTAGAGTCACTCTGTTTAAATTGACACTGAACTTGTTCTTTAGTGAATCTTTCACAGTTGCGTCAATACTAATCCACTCCAGTCCTTTCCCTGCAGGTTGTCTGATCCAAGCTGTGTAGTCACTGCTAACAGAATAAGAGACCTGACAGGTGATGGTCAGTCATTGACCTGGCTGCACAGTCACAGAGGCTGGCTGTGTCAACTGTTCTATTTCATATAGGCTTCAGCCTCTAAGGCTATAGATATTGGGTTTATCCCTGCGTAGACCGGCTGTAGCTGGCCGTGCGGCCTTCATGCAGCCTGGCTCCGATGTCGCAGGCAGACTTTTTCCTCTATTGCCTGTCCCGGCCGGGAGGTAAGTTTTTTCGAGGAGGTCTGTAGAGGAAGATCCCTGGAGGAATGCCAAAGCTGCTGCCCTGGCCCGTAGGTGGGTGCAGGGGTCCAGTGGTGGTCCACCAACTGGCGGCTGGCTTCCCTCCAGACTCAGTGGCAGCGTCGAAAATGGGACTTTACGAGGGACCGCTAACTCCTCCTCTAGTGACGGCAACAAGGGGGGCTGATAACCCAGGGAACACATGAATGGGGACATACCAGTGGCTAAGTGACTTGGTGTTGTGGGCATACTCGATCCAGGGGATGTGGGAGCTCCAGGAGGAGGGGGGGAGCAGACCGGTCGGATGGTTTGGCGCAGGCGCACATCTCGCACGCTGCTTCAAAGGCCCGACAGTCTTGGTCCATGGCGGGCCACCAGAACCGCTGGTGGAGCAGGAAGAGGATGCGGACCATCCCTGGGTGGCAGCTGAACCTGGAGGCGTGCGCCCATTGGAGAACCCTGGGAGCGGACACTCAAGGGGACGTAGAGGCGGGTAGGGGGACCGGCACCGGGGTCTGGGTCGGTGGACTAGGCACGGCAAAGAGCTGACTCCACCTCCCAGCGACAAGACAGGCGCGAGGCAGGATGGTGTCAGGGGGGTCCGAAGGGGTGTCTGGGGAGTGGAGTCGGGAGAGAGCGGCTGGCTTGGTGTTGCAGGACCCGGGCTTGACGGGAGTTCAGTCTCTTGGCGGTCTGGATGTAAGAGAGATTTTTGTGGTCGGTGAGGAAGGGGTGTTCTGCTCCCTCAAGCCAGTGCCTCCATTCCTCTAGAGTCAGCTTGATAGCCAGCAGCTCCCGGTCCCCCACGGTGTAGTTTTGCTCCATGGGAGACAGCCGGCGCGATAAGAAGGCGCAGGGGTGGAGTTTGGCGTCCACTGGGGAGCGCTGGGAAAGGCAGGCACCAACGCCCACGTCCGAGGGGTCCACCTCTACCACGAACTGAAGGGAGGGGTTGGGGTTGGTGAGGACGGGGGCAGAGGTGAACAGGGTTTTGAGGCGGAAGAAGGCTGCAGCGGCCTCTGGAGACCAGGCAAAGGGAACCGAGGAGGAGGTGAGACGGGTGAGGGGGGCAGCGACAGCACTGAAGTTGCGGATAAATCGACGGTGGAAATTTGCAAAGCCAAGAAAGAGCTGTACCTGTTTTACGGAGGTGGCGGTCGGCCAATCAGCGACCGCCTGGATCTTTGATGGGTCGGCGCGGAACAAAGACGGGTCGGCTTTAACAATGAGTCTGTTCTCCAGAAGCCACTGCAGGACCGGACAGACATGCTCAACGTGTTGGACAGGGTCGCGAGAGAAGATCAGGATGTTGTTGAGATACACAAAGACGGTGGTGGAAATCTCGGAGGACACCATTGATTAACGCTTGGAAGACTGTGGGGGCGTTGGTGAGGCAGCACCAGATCATAAGCATTTCTTAGATCCAGTTTGGTGAAAATGGTGGACCGGGAGAGGGACTCAAAGACAGAATCCATGAGCAGGAGGGGGTATTTATTTTTTATGGTGATGGCGTTGAGCCCCCGGTAATCGTTGCAGGGGCAAAGGGTCTGGTCCATTTTGGCAACAAAAAAGAAGCCGGCCCCTAATGGTGAGGAAGAGGGGTGGATGATGCCGGCAGCCAGTGAGTCTTTGATGTACTGCACCATAGACTCTCTCTCTGGACGCGAAAGGTTGTAGAGGTGACTGGAAGGGAGAGGCGTGTCCGGGGGGGGGGGTCTATAGAGCAGTCATAGGGGCGGTGGGGGGGTAGAGACAGAGCCTGGTCCTTGCCAAAAATTTGAGCGAGGTCGTGGTAGACGTGTGGGACACCAGATAGGTCGAGAGGGACGGAAGGTGGGTCAGGCCGGGTAGTATTACCGGGGGCTCAAGCAGACAGGAGGCAGGAAACATGACAAAAGGAGCTCCAGTTCCTGATCTTCCCCCGTGACCAGTCAATGTTAGGGTTATGGGTGGCTAGCCAAGAGAGACCAAGAGGACCAGAGGAGTGGCAGGGGAGGAGATCAGGTGGAAAAGCGAGGGACTTGTGGTGGTTGCCGGACGTGACGAGGGGTGTTCGTGGGGTGCGATAGATGACGGTGGTGAGGGGTTGGCTGTAGAGGCCCATGGCGTGAATGGGGGCGTCAAGAGGGACCTAGGGAACCACTCCCGCAGGAGAGGGAGGCATCGAGCAGAGTTCGAGGGTGGGGCGAGGGAACTCGGCCTGCCAGTAGCCCCAACCCTACTGGCGAGCTGACACTTTCGGGCGCATGGGGCAAGCTGACACGACGTGGCCGGGCTTTCAACCCATAAAAGCACTCACTGGCGAGGCGACGCCGTTTGCGCTCTTCCGGCGGGGAGAGGTGGGTGTGGCCTAACTGCATGGGCTTGGGAGATGGTGAGGTAGAGAGCAATGGGGCAGTGGTAAAGTGGTACGGCGAGACAGCGCCCCGAGACGGTGTGAGGCATGAGCGGGAGGTGGAGGTCTTTAATGCGATTGTTGAGGCCATCCAGGAACATGCACCGAAGGGCCTCATTGTTCCAGCCCGAATTGGCCGCCAGAATATGGAAGTCAACTGAGTACTCCACCACGCTCCGATCGCCATGGTGGAGGGAGAGAAGGCGTCCAGGCGCCTCCCTTCCCCGCACCGGGTGATCGAAGACTCTCCGCATCTCCTCCACGAAGGAGGAGTAGGAGGAGAGGACATGGGGCTGACCCTCGCTGACCGCTGCGTACCAGGCCAGGGCCCGGTCGCGGAGCAGCTCAGTGACATAACAGATTTTGGCCTCATTGGACTGGAAGGTTACTGGTTGCCTCTTAGACACCAGGGCGCACTGTACCAGGAAGCCGTCACACGTGCCCAAAACACCGGAGAATTTGTCTGGGTGGGAGACCAGGAACTCACGGGAAAAGGAAACGCCGGTGGTGGAGCACGGGGCAAAGTCCGCGGAGAGGGAGCGAGGCGGGGATTGAGAGGGGGACAGCGGTTGCGCGGAACAGGGGTCAGGAAGTAGCAGTACCATATGGGCCAGTGAGGCATTGACTCATCCTGCTTCGCCTCTAACCCAACAGCGATAGCCTTAGAGGGCAAAGCTTATACGAAATAGAACAGGGGTTACGTACTGTAACCCGGAGTATAGGCGCAGCCCTCTAAGTTGAAGGCCTCACTGGACCTTGGTTCTCAATTCTCAGTGCTGCGCAGGCGCGCGGAAGGGGTAAACCCAATAGCGATAGCCTTAGAGGGCTGCGCCTATACTCATAGAATCCGGGTTAAATCCGGGTTACAGTACGTAACCCCTGTTCACACTTGACCAATGTTTTGTAACAAATGATCAAGTTATACTGCAAAAGAAGAACTGCTGACTTTGACAAATCCAGAGAGACTCACATCCAGGTGCAAACAGCAGCAGCAGAGCTACAGAAAACATGGTTTATGTTGAAAGTGACGTGCTGTGGACTCCACTGACAGCCTGATGGGAAGTTTTTATAGCTGAGTTTGCATAGAACCAAACACATGAAAATGTCCCTGCATTTATAGAAACAATTGTTAACTTTTTTTTTACTTAAAGAGGTGGTATTATGCCCATTTTCAGGTTCAAAATCTTATTTAGGGGTTGTACCAGAACAAGTTTACATGGTTTAATTTTCAAAAAACACCATATTTTTCTCATACTGCACATTGCTGAAGCTCCTCTTTTCACCCTATATGTTGTACACTCCGCTCTTGAGCTACAGAGTGACTTAACCTCTGTACAAAATCTTTGTTGGGAGTTGCACATGCGCAGTTCCCGGTAAGGACTATTAGCCAATCAGAAGCAGAGAAGGGCGGGTCGTAAGAAACAAGGTAGTGTGATCCAAATCCAAGCCGCTTCAGACTGCGACCATAACCTAGCAGATGGTCCACAGTCCACAACCACACATCATTGTTCCACATCTTACCATAAACCACTACAAAAATGACCAAACAATTTGAATGTTTGCTCAGTAGCTTTCACATCAGGTGTAACTTTAGTATTATAGTTAGAACTTTAGCTGTGTTAGCCAACATTTACAACAACTCCGCACTTAAACAGTCTGTGAAGTTACATTGCTGTGTATATTTTAAATTTAATCCACAACCAATAAAGCATACTTACAGGTTGTGATTGTGAATTTCCAGGCCCAAACAGAGTCGGAGTTGCATCGTCTTTTAGGACTAAACGTTGAACTGTTGCCGGTGTTCTGATGATCTATGCTGCCTTGCCGAAAAATGCTACCATAGCGCAAATCGATAGACTCGACTCTACTCGGCCCTGCTCCGTTTTCGATTGCAGATAGTACCCAGAGATAGTACGTAGCGACGGCACACACAACTGCCACGACGTAATGTTCAATGCGACACACACACCAGCGATCCACACAGCTTTCTCTTTGTTAAGTTAAAAGGTTTCAACATTCCTCATAATGTAAAGACAGATAAGCGGTATGAAAACCTTCCAGCTGTGTTTTCCTCTGCCGTTGTTGCTGCAGCGGTCTGTGTGACGGCGGGAGCAGAGGGCTCTGTGAGCCTGCGGCTGGCCGGCCTCACACACTCCTCCCACGGGTTGGTACAGGCATCCCCGGCAGCCACTTGCGGAGTTCCTCACATTCAAGCACATTTTTGTTCTGCCATCACTTTTCGTAAAACTGTCAATATTCGAAATCTACACAGCTGATTTCTCACCTCAAAACTTCTCAGAAGTGGATTTAATGATGAAATTACATACAAAAACTGTAATGGTTTGAGGCGTGCCTGACCCCGCTAGCCGCTTGGCAAGCTTTATGCCGCGTTTTCATTGTGATGTCACAAGTAAAGGAAGTGAAGGGCTGGACTACAAACAAGCTGTTTTCAAGCGGTTCAAAGCAGTGCTTTCTGTGGGAGATGGGAACTCCCTTTGGGCTGGACTTTGGGCTTTTTCACTTTGCAAACCTGTTACATGCACAAAAAAGATATATAACTCAATAAGGGAGAGGGGAAAAGCCAAAAAGCATAATACCACCTCTTTACCCATTTTATGCTTAAATACAGAATGCTGCTTTGACAACAACACAGTAATATAACATTATGTAAAATGTTGTACCATTGCAAACAGCAATAAGGATTATTGTTACTATTTGTAATGATAATGCTAGCATGAATCATGGATAATGGAAAACATGTTCATTAAACTCTATATTTAACAAAGATGATGTGCACCCATGGAAACAAAAGGAGCAACCAGCAAGAATGTTGCTTTCTATAAGCCATGTATACAGTGTGTTTAGCATATTGTTTGAAAAGATTTAAACCCACTCTAAATATATATTTGCTGCAAACCGTAATAAAGTGACAGCAGCCAGGATCATGTAAATTGTGTAAAAAGTGTGATGCTGCTGGTTTGCAGGTTTGTATGAAAGACCTTTAACGGTGTCAGTATTTGCAGATGTTTGAAGACACTGACAACTTAAGACAGAGTAATAACTTGAAGCCTCGAGGGAAACAGCAGGAACTCAAACCTGTTTGACAAAATGCAAAAAGCTAAATCCTTTAGTTGAGACAAAAACTATGGTAGTTGGATGGGTTGTGTAAAAAAATAAGAACCAGTCTTAACATTATTCAGTGTGGTTTATGTATATATATACTCAAATGTCTGCGCATCATTTTTAATGATTTGACCTGAGGACATCATGAAGAGTTTTTACTCAGCAATCCCAGATTTTTTTTTCTTACTGCAGGATTGTTGTTCATCCATCTACTTCCTGTCTGCTGAGATGAACTGACAGACAGATGGAGCTGCAGTCACTGCTGATGGTAAACTCTTTATAGTTAAGCTGTACTATTCAAAATTTGCTAAATCAAGTTAACATGCTGTTTCTTTAGAGTAGAAAAGTCTACATCAGCAGTAGTGTTAAGTTTTAATTCAGTCCAGGGTTCAACTGTCAGTCAGTTAAGATCAATGAGAACACCAGATCTGAGTGTTAGAGGAGAGAGAAACATGACACTGACTGCCCTCTAGTGTTTACAAAAGAAAATGCAATATTATTGTTCACTCTCATATCAAGACTCATATATAATTTACAGACATTATTTTGTCTTAGTTTGTAGTAGTACTTTAACTTCAGTGACCATATTATTGTATGTCACTGTCTTTGGTCTTTTAAAAGTTATCTTTATTGTGTTTATTGAATTTCCCTGGACAGTTTTCAGGACTTGTATAATTTATTATTCAAGAATATATGCAATATAAGTTTTATACATGTTATACAAGTTTTTCACCCATCATGGACTTCATCAAGAAAGCACAGCTATCTCAGCACAACAAGAGCAAAGAAAGACAGACCCGGAAATTCCAAAACCTACAGTCCAGAGCGAGCTGCACTAACAGAACAGGAGAATTGTCTTGGAGGAGAAAGGACAACAACCCCACAACACTTGAAACAGACAACAGATTGGTGAAAAACTTGTCAGATAGGGAACTCAAACAACCAGAGAAAGACGTTCTGGCCAAAGGATTAAACGTCGCCATTACACCACAGCAACTACCGATAGTAGACCTCATCACAGCCACAGAATCGGCCATTAGGAAAAACAAATGAACAGAAACAGAAGCGGAACAGCTCAGACTAAAGGTATCTGCAGCCCTTTCTAATGTGAAGGCCCCCCCTTCCAACCTCACCATCCAAGAAAGGAAGGCTGTGACATCTCTGAGCAAGGATCAAAACATCACTATCCTACCTGCTGACAAAGGAAGATGCACGGTAGTACTTAACACAGCTGACTACCAGAACAAAGTCAACACACTACTAATGGACACAAACACGTATGAGACACTGAGACGAGACCCAACCAGCGGATACAAGAAAAAGGCCATAGAATGTCTACAACAGTTACAGAAGGACAACACCATCACCCGTGAACAATATTACCGTTTGTATCCTGGGGAAGCCATTCCATGCATTTATGGACTACCCAAGATACACAAAGAAGGAGCCCCACTCAGGCCGATTATCAGCAGCATTAACTCGGTCACCTACAACATTGCCAAACACATTTCTACCATCTTAGCTCCATTGGTGGGAAACACGCCTCACCACGTCCAAAACTCTATTGACTTTGTAAACAAAGTTCGAGGACTAAAACTGGATCCAGATGAAACCATGGTATCCTATGACGTGACTTCTTTGTTCACCTGCATCCCCACCATAGAGGCAGTAGAAACCGTTAGGAAACGGCTAACACAAGACAACACCCTGGACAACAGAACTAGCCTCAGCCCTGACCAAATCCGCAAATTACGCGACCTCTGTCTAAACACCACTTACTTCCAGTACAACGGTGGATTCTACAGACAGAAGCATGGCTGTGCCATGGGCTCACCGGTATCCCCGATTGTGGCAAACATCTACATGGAAGAAGTGGAGAATAAAGCCCTCAACTCCTTCAGAGGAATAGCACCGAGCCACTGGTACAGATATGTGGACGACACCTGGGTCAAAATTAAAAGCCAGGAAGTGCAAGCTTTCACAGAACACATCAACTCTGTGGACAGTAACATCAAGTTCACACGAGAAGATGTTCACAACAACAGTTTGGCCTTCCTGGACTGCGCTGTACACATTGAAGAGGGGAGGGGGTCTACGCCACCACTTATCCCCCACTTACAATGCTGTCCTTTCATCACTTCCCAGGAAACTCAACAAACGTAACCTATTGGCCTCAGGTGAAGATACCAACGATGGTCGTTCAGTCTTGGCCACAGGTAGTCTTAACGACTGTAACGACTGTCGTCACAGCAACAAGGAACACTAACGAACCAGCGGTATCGATGACCCGGGATAACGATCCCACTGAAGTTAAATAGCTGAGTTTCCCTGCCAGTCAGTCAGAACTGAAGAAGTCCTTTGGATGAGGGACGAAACGTCTTCCAGTATCTTCAACCAAGTCCAGTTGCCCTTGATTTTAACCTTCGTTGGATAATACTAAACAGCAGAATCTTCAGTCTTCAGATTGTTCATCTGCAGATACAGCTGCTGCCTGCTGTTGTCTCTGGAGATGGTAAACCGGCCTTGAACTGACTGACAGTAGGATTTCCCGTCATTATCATTTTCAACCCAGGCAACCCACTCCAGTCCGACCCAGTTCATATCATAGTTGCTGAATGTGAATCCAAAGGTTGTACAGGTCAGTCTGTGGGATTGTCCAGGCCTTTTAACCACTGGTTCAGATTCTGTCAGAGTGTGACCATCAACACCTGTTAAAACAACATGTCAAATCGAGATCAGATAATATTTTCACCTGCCCAGCAGACAGTTAAAAGCAGCAGTCCTGTCTTATAGTCCATCATGTTAAACTGTGTGTCCACTGTTCTGTCATCCTCTCTGCAGTCAGATAAGTAGAGGTGGAAGACATCTGAGTTTTGCATTGACTCCTCCTCACAGGGAAGAGAGAGCTGGGGAGGACTTGGATCTGTAGTGTTTGGTGAGTGTACAGTATGTTAATTTGCTTAAAATATTGTGTATTTATACACAATTTAGATTAATTAATTTAAGTCAGTCAGATTTATTTATATAGCACATTTAAATTGACCCAAAGTGCTTTCCAAGAACACAATGCACATAAATACAAGTATAAATGAACAAAGGAACAAAGAGTATATACCATTGTCCATCCAAATACACAATAAAACACTTCCAATACACATCAATAAAAGGAATATGAAGTACTCGGTAAAAATGAAATCCAAAGAAGCTAAAAGGAAATAAACAAGAATAACTTCAGATTAAAGTGGTGAAAGAGAACAATTTAAAATAAGGGACAGAATCAGGAAAAGGCCAGAGAAAAAGGTAGGTCTTTAAATTAAATTTGAAGTTCTCAATGGTAGGGCAGGACTTGATGTTAGACGGGAGACTATTCCGAAGCCTGGGGGCAGCAACAGAAAAGGCCCGGTCACCTTTAGTTGTAAGGTGTGAGAAAGAGAGAATTGTTGTGAAGATGACCTGAGCGACCTAGGCGCAGAATATGGAATATCAGCATAGCATATCGGTAATGTATTGTGGAGCTAAGCCATTGAGGGCTTTAAAAACAAATAATAGAATTTTAAAATCAATTCTGTATTTTGCCAGTAACCAATGCAAGACTGGAGTAATGTGTGGTCCTTTCATTGTTTCAGTTAAAAGTCTAGCAGCTTCATTTTGAACGATTTGTAGTCAGGATGGGTCAACCCCATAAACAGGGAATTACGGTAATAAGCGCATGTAAGGTAATCATTAGTAGCATCCTTGAATACCTTGAGGAATGCAACCACTGTTTTCAAAGTGTTTGCATTGATCTGTGCAATTCTTTCACACTGGTTATTGGTTACCAGTAATGTAGAGATCTCCTCGTGCTGTTGCAGTATGGAATCCAGAATATCATAATTTGAATTCCATAGAGTCTCGATGGATTGCTTGAGGGATTTCTTTGAGGTGTTCTGCAGACCTGAATGTTTGAAATATTTGACCAATTTTTTGGCATTGGTCAGCAGTTCAGCCAGTTCGGGTGTCTTTGCCAACACATCTGGGGCAGATGCGCTGTACAGGGTGATGTTCAGGATGTGCGCATTGCAGTTAAGCCTGGTGTACCCACACATGGCAGCAACTATGTTGGCTCCGCGGTCAGTGACAAACACAACACGGCCAACTAGTCAAGTGTCTATTCCAAACCCACTGAGTTTCCGGAACAGCAGGTTCCTGATGTTCTCTCCTGTTTTTGACACACCACCTTCAAAGGGAGCTGCAAACAACACCATCGAAACGTGATAAAACTCATTGTTTGTGTAATGGATGGTGCTGGATATGAATGCCATTTTATGGTAATCCTCCGTCCATATATCTGTTGTGATGGCACATCCATACCTTTCAATGATGGGCTTTATCTCTATGGCCACAGATGCCTGCAGTGCCTTTGCTTTCTCCTCGACATGTCTGGATAGTTGTTGGGTGAGGCAGAGCATCTTTTACATCAATTATGTTGTGTTGAGCTATGTCAACAAAAACTTTTTCCAGCAACAAAGTCATATGGCTCTACAGTCTCTACAGCAAAGTGTGACACATTTCTCAGTAGTATCTTGTTTAACATGAACAGGGAGAAGTGCTTTCTCTTTGAATGAGAGCTTACTTTGGCCCAGAAGAATGGAGCAGGTGTGTCACTGCAACCTGGAGGTGCGAGATTTGTGCCCGTTGTATATTAACACTTTTGCACATTTGTGGCAGCTTAAGTCCAGTTCTTTTTCATTGTTGTCAGTAACAATGGAGAAGTTTGTCCAAATGTCAGACTTGCCTTGCTTTGTTACTGTTTTATATAAGCCCGCTTTAATCTTCTTTTCAACTTGGTTTGTTGGCCCCATCTTCTTAGCTAGCTATATCCCGGGACCCGCAGTATATTTTCTGAACGCCCACTCCCGCCCCCCAGCAGAATTAATACCGCCGCTCCCGCACGATTTGTGTTGTCCCGATCCCAGTGCAGGTCTCTACACTGAAGCCGACGTTGCTCTGTTTGTGACTGAGAGCTGTTGAGCCCCGACGCAATTTCCGCTTTTGTTTCGATTAATTTCAGTCTTGAAGTGAATCCTGGTTTGTTATGTTACTGGTCCTCTTTGTGAAATGGTTAGTAACTTCAGTAACTTACAGACACAGAGCAGCCTGTTATACCAGCTGTGCGTTCAAACCTAGTTATTAGCCAAGTATAAATTAATACTAATTATTAGCATTACTGAAATAAAAACAGTTGCACCATGGAGAGAATTTACAACATAACTCTAACTTACACTCTAACTTACACAAAAAATAAGAGTCAGAAGGAGCTTTATTTCCAAGTAGTGTTTAACACATACGAGGAATTTGTTTTGGTGATAAGGTGCTACACGTAGACAAACATACAGTTGACGTAAATAAATGTAGAAATATACAACTATGGAATAGACAATGTAGGTTATATAAGAATATTAAAAAGTATAGAGAAAAATAATACAACTATTTGCAGAACATGTGCGTTAAGTAATTGTGGTGCAACCCATATTAGTAGCTGATCTAGTTACAGACAAACTAGTAGTTACTTAACCTCTAGTGTGGGCTTTAGGAGATAACTTACACTCAGCCAAAAAAACAAACTTACACACATTCGGGGCAACAGGCTGCTGGTGTGGAATACAGGAAATGGTCAAAAACAAACGTGCTGATTGAAAAAGGCACTTTGTGCATCTGCACTCGATTGCTCTTCCTCAAGGACCTTGACCTGCCTGTGACGTTAAAAGTGAATCTTGTGGATTGAAATTGAATTTAGAGAACTTAATTTGAATTGAGAGAACTGAAAGTGAAAGCACACAAAGACTTGAATTTTAATGAGGCTCAAATACAGTTTCAGTTTAGATTCATATTACATTCAGTTTCAAGTTTATTGGAATTCAGTTTCAAACTAATAAATTCAAATTCAAGTTGAGCAATTCAAATTCAGTTTTTAATGCAATTATTCAAGCTGAAATCATTTTTATGATTTTGATGGTATTGGTGGTGTCACCCACTAGCCGTGCTCATAAATGCAACTCACAGTTATTTTCCAGGAGCCTGTCTGATCCATCTCATATACAAACTGCTGAATGCGAATCCAAAGAGGCTGTACAGGTCAATCTGTGGGATTCTCCAGGCATTTTAACTACTACCCATGCTCTTCATTAAACCGGAATGTGTAACTAAATTAAAGTAAGTTACCATGTGTAAAGCGAAAGCTGTGAAAACCAAGGTTCGACATTTTACTCTCCCCCCTGATAGTAGCATCCCACTCCAGTCCGTCCATTAAACCTTAAATACGTACAGGTCAGTTTTACATCAGTATGTACCATCATATGTTTTATTGTAATTAATGAGACAATCTTTGTTTTCTAAATTGAAATATGCATTTTGCTGAATGCATGAATGAGTCCAGTGACAGAATATTTGTTACACTTGTATTTGAATCTCAAAGTGACTGAAACATAAAAAGAAATTAATACAGTATGAATCATTTCTAAAATATTATACAAATGTAAAAAGAAAAATTCATTAATTACAGTTTACACCTAGTAAGACCATCAGAAATCCTCAAATGTTCCCATTTGGCTCATTAATCTGTCCTGGGGTCATCATCATTTAGTCTAAAAGGAGAAAACATAGGCAATATATTGGATCTGGTGACAGATTTGTTTTGTATCAACATAAAAACAGTTACAATCAAACTGACATATTAAAGTCATACAGTTGAAATATTGTACTGGAGGATTACTTACCTTAATCACAGTAGCCAAGACACCATAGATGACAGAGATGAGGAAAAAAAAGAGGAAAGTGAAAGTCATATACCAGCTTTCCACATCTGTGTCTTGGTTCACATCAGCATGCATAATCTCATCTAAGAAATGACAGCCCTCCAACGTGCCTGTGAAAGAATTTAAATGAGATTTGTCAGTTAACTATTGCACTGACTTTGTTAAAGTGGAATAGGAACTGCAAAGAAATATTAAGAAAATAACCCAAGTTACCAAACAGTCTCACAAATGTGTTAAAATGTGTGGTTAACCTAGTAAGTGCAGTCTTTAACATGCAAGAAAGATGTGGATGAACGGAGGAACCGGCACCTGGTTTAGATATATTCAGGGATTGGGTGGTGTTCTCATGTGTCACCCTGCAGGTGAGGACTGCCCCAGGGAACCAGTTGCCATGGGACAGACGAAGGTGGCTTTGGATGCTGAACTTTCCATTTGGGCCTCTGATGGGTTCACTAGTGTTGTAGTCCAACAGTTCCTTGGTGTTACCAGAAAACCAATGAATGCTAATAGATGCAGGGCTGAAGCCGAAGACCAGGCACACAAGTTCACCAGAGCCCTGGAGCAAGGTGGCTGAAGGTTGGCTGTAGGTCACTGTGGCTGGGGAAAAGAGTTATTAAAGTTCGTCATGAATTTGTACTGAGGAAGGTCATGTAGCAAGAAAAATCATTAAAAATGTTGAACTCAGTTTAGTTAAGTGAGAACAAAGGTAGCAGGTCTGCTCCAATACTTCTCTTTACTTTAATGTTGCTTAAATATTTATCTGATATATTGAAATAACAGCGGTAGCCTTCTAAATTGTTTTTTTTTTCATGAACTACTTGATCCAAATACTAAAGTCACTGCTTCAAAGCTTAAATTATTAGTTTAAATGGAAGAATGGAACTCCTGAAATTGACGTGAAGCGATCTCTTACAGAGAAGAACAGTGCCAGCAAAACCATAACAGAGATAACAGAGCCGTTACAGTTGGAGCTTAGCGAATTTAGCCAACACTCATCAGTGAAACAAAATAATTTGTCCTTCTCAGGATTCGCTCGGGACATCTTAACTATGATGCAATGAACACCAGTGAACCTCATTGTTACTAAGTGTTAATTCTCAGCTCACCAAAAACATCCTTTATAGTGCTTTCAAACGGCGTTTCAGAGGACTCATGCCTGACAACACAAGAATATGTAGACTCCTTGTCCTCAGTTTTGGATGTGTTTAGTCTGCTGCTCATTGAATAAGCGCTGCTCTCTGTGTATTTCCAGGCAGGACTGTTGGTGTAGCGAGCTGAAGGGAGTCTCTGGCCATTCTCCTCCCAGTACACCATGATGTTAGACGGGAAAAATCCAGAAACTAGACAAATAAGTGTGAGGACGTCTGAGGTAGACAGCTCAGAGGCAGTTGGTTGTAATATTTTCACTGCTGGTGGGTACAGGTCTTGAGAAAAACAAAAAGAAGACAAAAGTAAATAAGGGTTTATTTTACAGCTCCTTTCAGTTCATGATTTAGTCACAACCAGCACAAGCATTATGGAGATTTGTCTTTTTACTGCTGAGCTTCTGATGTTTCACACTACCTCTGCTTTTGCTTATATGGTCCTGGTAGCCCTGGTTGGAACATCTGTGCTTCCCCTCACAAGACACTTGTTTGTATGCATGCCAATCCTCCGCTGACACTTTGAGGAAGCTCCGCAAAGACTCCGTCCCATTGCTGTGACTCACTGGTTGCTCCGTGTGGACATTAAGAGAATATTTGTTCCCACCTACTTTCCAGGTGATGGAGAAATCATCAAGAGAAGGGCCAACCAGAAGACAGATGACAGTCACCTGTCCCTTGCTCTGAAGCTCCTGGAGGGGTGGTCCCTGAACATATACGGCAACTATCTGAGATGATGCTGGAGTTACTGAAGACATAGAATGGGGAGAAAATGCAGCACCTATCAAATCATGATTATGAGATAAAAGCTTGACAGATTCAGAAACGTAAAGAAATGTATTTATTCTGCACTTAAAGCATTAACACGATTACTGTTTCCTTTTTACCTGAACAGATGCTGATGTTCTTTTCAACTGTTTTACTCAGAGACTTGTCAGACACTAAACAAGTGAAGACCTTCCCTGTTTTCCACTCTGTCTGAGGGATGTGAAGTTGACTGGTTACTGCCACACGTCCATCTGCACTCATGCTGATGTCATTCGTTGATGGAGATGCTTGCTGAGACTCAGGAAACCATTTAATTTGAGGGTTGAAGCCCCATCCAGAGCACAAAATCCTCTGTGGTCCTGACTCTTTACTGGGGACCTGAAGGAGCTCCACTGATGGGTCCACTAAACATTATGTGAGCAAATGAATAAATCAATGAATCGATCGATCACATTATCAGTTCATTGTTCAAAGAACAGAAAGAGAAACTCCTCTCACCAAAAATATTGCCAGTGGGGTTTGACTTGAAGCTGCTGGAGAAACCTTGATTCACTTTGCAGGTGAAACTTGTGTCTCTCTTCCAGTAGTTTGGAGGGACAGTGAAGCGTCTACTGACTGAATGGAGGCCTGGGGCTTCAGGAAGATCAACATACTGTTTGTCAGAGATGTCAACACTGTTGGCCTGAAAGGTGATGTAGAGGTCACTGGAGGAGAGTTGTGTGACGTCACACTCCAGCACAGCACTGTTTCCCTTCAGCAAATCTGGGAGAGATCTCCTGATCTCCACTGATGGAGCTGTAACTGCAGGCGCTGGATGATACAGAAAGAAAACAAGGAACATTTATTTTAGGTACTTTTCTGTCACAACACACCTGATTTTTATTTTGTCTTCTCCTCTGACCTGCAACATTTATTGTCTCCTCAGTGGATGAGAAGCAGCGATGTTCAACTTTACATTTCAGAAGCTTCAGTTGTTTCCACCGACTAAAGGAAACCGTCAGAGTGCTTATTAAATGAGTTGTATTTGTGACCTGGTTCACTTGGTTACTGGATGGGGGTTGCCCATCCATCAGCCAGGTCACCGTTGCTTCAAACACTGTGCGGACTGAACACGTTGCCTTCACATCAGACGTTGACTCCATTACTGTCTTGAAGCTGGGAACCTCCACATGAACTGAAGGAGGGGCGCTTGAACAAGCTGAAAGTCCAAAATAGAAGTAAAAAGAGTCATGAAGCAAAATCAAATCCTGAGTGAAATACTTTTTGGAAAAATATTGTCTTCCAGATTATAAGACCATGATGATATTATGCTTTAAAACTGCATTATTTAATATTTTCATTTTTTTATATTAAATCAAATTACTATGTAATATGAAAGGAAACTCTTATGAAAACACAAACATTGAGAAGTATCATTCTGCTTCTCTACAGAAAGTTTCAGCTTTTTTTAACTTGTTACTGCAGATTGAGCATCCTGCACATTTAGTGGTTGAGTCTCATCATCTCTGACCAAACATGGTGTATGTTGCCTGTCCAGCACTAAATGGCAGACATTAATATGTTACTGAGTGGCAGAGGAACAGTAGAACATCTAGCAAAAGAATCAGATAAGTGTGATTCTTGTGATGAGTTGTACAAAGACCAGTGAATATTGGATTTACATCCACCAGATGGCCAGAAACACAATTCTAAATAATGTTAATGTGGCTCTGTTTCAGCTCAATACTACAGCAGGCCATTGTTTGCATGTCAGCCTAACAATGCTGTAAGCAGACAGAAGGTGGTGGATGAGCATCTACCAGCTTCTTTGGATTATTCTTCTGCCTCCTAGTTAACATAAATTGATTAGATCAGCTTTATATTCAAATAAAAAAAGTGGCGTGATGGTTGTATAATTCTCATTAGTTATTTGGATGTAATTGTTGCTCTCCTTATGTTTTCATTTTAGCTGAGCAGAGGTTAATTTCCCTCCTGACAGTCTTGTTCAGAGATCTGTCAGACACTTCACAAGCGAAGACTGTATACTATATTATTGTACTCTCCTTTTAGATCTGTTTTGGTCTCTACAAGTTGTGAGGTAAATATATTGGTGTTGAAGTAAAGGCTCTACTGTGTTCACCTGTCACAAAGTTTGTTTGTCTGTAGTTTGGTGCCGGGTAGGTAGTGTTTGGTGGGTTTATCAGAGTTTTTCCCTAAAAACAGTTGGCTGTTGAGAAGAGCAGAGCTGCAGAAAACAAAGCCGTTGAGAGAAAAGAAGCTAAAAGGCTCCATAGACCTGTATAGCAGCAGAGTTGGGTGATAACTCTCTGTGGGTTCGACACCTTTCACATTACACAGTCATTTGATTAATCATTATAATAAATATATTGAACAGCGCAGCTTCAATCAGCTGAATCTGCTTTAAATTAAAAGTGAAAACCTTGTTGGATGGCCATATTATTCTCATTAAACTGCATGTTATTGTTGGTACTGTCATTATGTTTTAATTTTACCTGAACAGATGCTGATGTTCTTTTCAACTGTTTTACTCAGAGACTTGTCAGACACTAAACAAGTGAAGACCTTCCCTGTTTTCCACTCTGTCTGAGGGATGTGAAGTTGACTGGTTACTGCCACACGTCCATCTGCACTCATGCTGATGTCATTCGTTGATGGAGATGCTTGCTGAGACTCAGGAAACCATTTAATTTGAGGGTTGAAGCCCCATCCAGAGCACAAGATCCTCTGTGGTCCTGACTCTTTACTGGGGACCTGAAGGAGCTCCACTGATGGGTCCACTAAACATTATGTGAGCAAATGAATAAATCAATGAATCGATCGATGACATTATCAGTTCATTGTTCAAAGAACAGAAAGAGAAACTCCTCTCACCAAAAATATTGCCAGTGGGGTTTGACTTGAAGTTGCTGGAGAAACCTTGATTCACTTTGCAGGTGAAACTTGTGTCTCTCTTCCAGTAGTTTGGAGGGACAGTGAAGCGTCTACTGACTGAATGGAGGCCTGGGGCTTCAGGAAGATCAACATACTGTTTGTCAGAGATGTCAACACTGTTGGCCTGAAAGGTGATGTAGAGGTCACTGGAGGAGAGTTGTGTGACGTCACACTCCAGCACAGCACTGTTTCCCTTCAGCAAATCTGGAAGAGATCTCCTGATCTCCACTGATGGAGCTGTAACTGCAGGTGCTGGATGATACAGAAAGAAAACAAGGAAGAATTATTTTAGGAACTTTGCTGTCACAACACACCTGATTTTTATTTTGTCTTCTCCTCTGACCTGCAACATTTATTGTCTCCTCAGAGGATGAGAAGCAGCGATGTTCAACTTTACATTTCAGAAGCTTCAGTTGTTTCCACCGACTAAAGGAAACCGTCAGAGTGCTTATTAAATGAGTTGTATTTGTGACCTGGACTTGGTTACTGGACGGGGGTTGCCCATCCATCAGCCAGGTCACGTTGGCATCAAACACTGTGCGGACTGAACACGTTGCCTTCAAATCAGACGTTGACTCCATTACTGTCTTGAAGCTGGGAACCTCCACATGAACTGAAGGAGGGGCGCTTGAACAAGCTGAAAGTCCAAAATAGAAGTAAAAAGAGTCATGAAGCAAAATCAAATCCTGAGTGAAATACTTTTTGGAAAAATATTGTCTTCCAGATTATAAGACCATGATGATATTATGCTTTAAAACTGCATTCTTTAATATTTTCATTTTTTATATTAAATCAAATTACTATGTAATATGAAAGGAAATTCTTATAAAAACACAAACATTGAGAAGTATCATTCTGCTTCTCTACAGAAAGTTTTAGCTTTTTTCAACTTTTTGTTACTGCAGATTGAGCATCCTGCACATTTAGTGGTTGAGTCTCATCATCTCTGACCAAACATGGTGTATGTTGCCTGTCCAGCACTAAATGGCAGACATTAATATGTTACTGAGTGGCAGAGGAACAGTAGAACATCTAGCAAAAGAATCAGATAAGTGTGATTCTTGTGATGAGTTGTACAAAGACCAGTGAATATTGGATTTACATCCACCAGATGGCCAGAAACACAATTCTAAATAATGTTAATGTGGCTCTGTTTCAGCTCAATACTACAGCAGGCCATTGTTTGCATGTCAGCCTAACAATGCTGTAAGCAGACAGAAGGTGGTGGATGAGCATCTACCAGCTTCTTTGGATTATTCTTCTGCCTCCTAGTTAACATAAATTGATTATATCAGCTTTATATTCAAATAAAAAAAGTGGCATGATGGTTGTATAATTCTCATTAGTTATTTGGATGTAATTGTTGCTCTCCTTATGTTTTCATTTTAGCTGAGCAGAGGCTAATTTCCCTCCTGACAGTCTTGTTCAGAGATCTGTCAGACACTTCACAAGCGAAGACTGTATACTATATTATTTTACTCTCCTTTTAGATCTGTTTTGGTCTCTACAAGTTGTGAGGTAAATATATTGGTGTTGAAGTAAAGGCTCTACTGTGTTCACCTGTCACAAAGTTTGTTTGTCTGTAGTTTGGTGCCGGGTAGGTAGTGTTTGGTGGGTTTATCAGAGTTTTTCCCTAAAAACAGTTGGCTGTTGAGAAGAGCAGAGCTGCAGAAAACAAAGCCGTTGAGAGAAAAGAAGCTAAAAGGCTCCATAGACCTGTATAGCAGCAGAGTTGGGTGATAACTCTCTGTGGGTTCGACACCTTTCACATTACACAGTCATTTGATTAATCATTATAATAAATATATTGAACAGCGCAGCTTCAATCAGCTGATTCTGCTTTAAATTAAAAGTGAAAACCTTGTTGGATGGCCATATTATTCTCATGAAACTGCATGTTATTGTTGGTACTGTCATTATGTTTTAATTTTACCTGAACAGATGCTGATGTTCTTTTCAACTGTTTTACTCAGAGATTTGTCAGACACTAAACAAGTGAAGACCTTCCCTGTTTTCCACTCTGTCTGAGGGATGTGAAGTTGACTGGTTACTGCCACACGTCCATCTGCACTCATGCTGATGTCATTCGTTGATGGAGATGCTTGCTGAGACTCAGGAAACCATTTAATTTGAGGGTTGAAGCCCCATCCAGAGCACAAGATCCTCTGTGGTCCTGACTCTTTACTGGGGACCTGAAGGAGCTCCACTGATGGGTCCACTAAACATTATGTGAGCAAATGAATAAATCAATGAATCGATCGATCACATTATCAGTTCATTGTTTAAAGAACAGAAAGAGAAACTCCTCTCACCAAAAATATTGCCAGTGGGGTTTGACTTGAAGCTGCTGGAGAAACCTTGATTCACTTTGCAGGTGAAACTTGTGTCTCTCTTCCAGTAGTTTGGAGGGACAGTGAAGCGTCTACTGACTGAATGGAGGCCTGGGGCTTCAGGAAGATCAACATACTGTTTGTCAGAGATGTCAACACTGTTGGCCTGAAAGGTGATGTAGAGGTCAATGGAGGAGAGTTGTGTGACGTCACACTCCAGCACAGAACTGTTTCCCTTCAGCAAATCTGGGAGAGATCTCCTGATCTCCACTGATGGAGCTGTAACTGCAGGCGCTGGATGATACAGAAAGAAAACAAGGAAGAATTTTTTTAGGCACTTTGCTGTCACAACACACCTGATTTTTATTTTGTCTTCTCCTCTGACCTGCAACATTTATTGTCTCCTCAGTGGATGAGAAGCAGCGATGTTCAACTTTACATTTCAGAAGCTTCAGTTGTTTCCACCGACTAAAGGAAACCGTCAGAGTGCTTATTAAATGAGTTGTATTTGTGACCTGGACTTGGTTACTGGATGGGGGTTGCCCATCCATCAGCCAGGTCACCGTTGCTTCAAACACTGTGCGGACTGAACACGTTGCCTTCAAATCAGACGTTGACTCCATTACTGTCTTGAAGCTGGGAACCTCCACATGAACTGAAGGAGGGGCGCTTGTCTGTGCTGCAGAAAAAAATTTTTGTCCATACATGTTCATCTAATACAATTACTTTTTCAATCACAATATGCTAATTTTTCAATCACAATATGCATTTTTTTTACCAAAGAAATTCATATTGTGACTTGAGACATTAGCCATATATACTTACTTTGACAAATACTTATTGTTTTATGAAATTCACTGCCGTTGTGAGTGGACCAGCATGTAAAATTTGAGCCACCTGTCCACTGTTTCATATTTGGCTCAATCTCACTGCTTAGACTGAAGGTTTTCTCCACTTCCTCCACACTCTGCAGCTTCCTTTGGGTTTGCACAATGTTTAGAGATTGGTTGTCCCGTTGCCACGTCACACTCAGTTGGTCTGGAAAGAAGCCACTTAGGGTGCAGAGGAGTCTGACAGGTGAGGCCCCGATTACACCTTCCCACACAGGGTGTAATGTGATGTTTGGAGAGACAACCCGCAGTTCTGAGATGGAGAAGAGATTATTTTTACTTTACTTGCCTCATTCTAAATGCTGAACATGGAATATTTTGAAAATTTGAGCTGATTTTATCTCTTCACCTATACATACCTTCAGATTTTGTAAACAATTCTAAGTGTAATGTCTTTGTATTTAGGCTAGATGGCAGAGTTGTACTTTTACAGTGTCTGGTGTTATAAAGTCAGGTGGAGATGGAGGCGATGGGGCTGGAAGTCTGTTGCACAGATGCCGCAGAATGACAGGGCAGAGTGATCACAGCTAGCAGCAAGCGGAAGCATTGAGTAACACCCAGATCCAAAAAAGTACCAAAATACTGAAGTGAAACAGAGCCAAGAGCAACGGTGCATTGCAGACACCAGGTGTGAGGTGCGCTTATGCCAGTAAGAGAAACAGAGTGCACATTTAAATATCTCAGATCAGTTTACATGTGTTATCACAACTATTTTACATGGCTTCTCATGACTTTGCTAAAGGTTTTAGTTCTAAGTCTATTAATAATAGACTCAGAACTAACCGATTGTGAAATCTCCACATTTACATATTGAGTAGAACACGGGCTGTTGATTCCAGGTGCTGGGGAGGTGATGAACACAACAACATATTACATAGTTAAAATAAAAATAAGAAATGGTATTGTTATGAGCATTATGTATCAAACATTTATAAGTGAAACTATAGACAGTATGAACAATTTCAGAATAACAGATGAGAGAACAAAGATGGAGGAGCAACATTAATGGTTATGTTCATTAAAACATTTATTTTCAAAATTACATAAAGCTCTTGTAATAAGAATGGAAAAATGGACAGCTGTGATTACTTACAGCAAACTATGAGTTTATAAGAAAAAAAGTGTGAAAAACAGTTTTGTACAGAAAGTTCTCCTTGTTTCATTTAACCTGAAAAAAAACAGAAGAAAACAAATACAGATTAGTAATGTTGCTCCAACATGATCAAATTCCTGCTATTTGTCACCACTTACATGTGTGGTGAAATTACAGATGCACTATAAGACCACTGTATGCACATTACAGTTAAAACATTGACGCATTATAAAACATCATAATACACACATGAATGTTTGTAAGGAAGTTATTCACAGTTTAAGAAAAAGATTTACTACTGGAACCTAAATATTTCTTTTGGATTTCAAAGGTGTTGTGAGTTTTCTCTTTTGAAGACATCAACTTTACTGTTATTACATATTTGTCAAGTGAGGCATTGAACCGTGCATGCATTTTGTCATGATTTGTAAAATAAATGTATCAACATATGGCACAACGAGAATGTCACACCTGGCTTCTGTTGTAGTTTACTGTACTACTTAAATAAATTCATTCAGTTTAATTAACTTTGTTTTGGATTTGTATTGAACACACGATAACAGAAACACCTGCAGAATAAAATTTGATTAACTATAATAGCTCTGAAATAATCACTGAAGGAAAAATGTGAAAACACAGAACTCAAAAGAGTTTAATGTTTAAAAGCATTGAATTGCACAACGGTTGTTGTTTTTGTGTCCAACCCCCGGACACCCATACATCACTGATGGTTGATCTTTTGCTGCAATCACTTTTAGAATTTAATCTTTAGATGGAGATAGTGGCGCTGTGGGATCATTTTGGTTGTTGGTCAGAGCGGTAAATACATCAGCAGACAACAAGATGTAATTTTCTGAGGTAGTTATGATGTGATTACATTATGATGGTTATTATCATGTGTCACAGCTATGCCCTGTATGAATCTATTGTTACTCCACTCCTCATGTTAGATTTTTGTCAACCCATCTGTGTTGTTTGAATACATAAAACTTTTTTCTCAGTTGTGTTTTTCTGGTTAATATGTGCTCAACTCTGACATGTAAACTCAGTATTACCTTGAAAGCAGTGGTTGCAATGGTGAACATCAGAGTGATGATGAAGAGAAGGATGAAGGTGAGGGCTATTCTCCCCATGTCATCTTCTGCCTCGATGGTACTGTTCCACTGGTAGTCCATTTTAATCATGAACTCCGGATGTCCTGGACTTGGGAAAATCCACTCCTGGCTAACTGTGATGAGACCAAATTCTATTAATGACCAAATTCTTTGATTTCCTATAGCAGGTTAATATATTTTAAAACCTCACAGGTCTGTGGATTTAATCAGTAAATCAATCAGTTAGTCAGTCAATCATGTATGAAATAGATAACCATAAATTAAAAAAGGCATTATGTCTTAGTGACATGTCTTGTTACTTATAACATTGTTACCACAAGGCACTAACAGTTTTGCAAGTGCTGATTAAAGTGGTCCTAGATTGATCCTGACTTGCTTTTGAAAGGCCCCATTATTGGTGTGGCATGCCTGACTTGGCGTGTGAATCAGTTTTTTCATCATTTGACTGAGAGACTGCAGAGCTGGAGTTCAACCTTAAACAATCATCTGTCTTGTATTGAGGGTGCAAGACCCAGTAGAGGACAACACATACACAAAGACACACAAACAGTGTTAATGCACTACAAATAAAAATGAACACATTTTATTTTTGCCTCAGTTTAGTGGAGTGGTGGCAGCGTTATTCTAGTGAATACAATATGATGCTGAAGGTTTGATATATTATTAATGTCACTGTGCTGGATCTAACCTGTGCTGCATTAGGTGTGACATTACACTTACAATAAACATGTAGCTCAAAACATTGCTCCAATAAAGACATGAAATGCGACATACATCAACAGAGTTGCAAAGGGCATTTTTTTATTTTTTATTTTGCATTAAGAAGACAAACAAAATGTCATATCACAAGCAACAAACATTAAACAACAAACAACAGAAGACACAACGACACAAAACAACATCTACTAGGCCTTGCACGTTTCAGGGATGTTCATGTTGAGGTTGACCAGGTTGGTTTTTTCAAATGTTCTCTGCCCGATGGACCTGACAATAGCTTTAGTTGTGTTAACCAGAGACTCGTGGTAAACTACACAGCTATACACCACGTCATTCTTTTTCCACTGCTCAAGGCTGAGTGATAACTGGCCATAAGCAGAATAAGATCCATTGTTTTCTACAGGGTTTGTGGTATAGAACTTGTACTTTGAGTCTGCTTCCTCGTCATCAACAAGCCAAGACACCAAAACCTCTTGAGGATAGAAGTCTTTCACATAGCAAGTCAGGGTCACCATTTCTTTTCTAGTATGTTCTACTGGAGGCAGCATGAACACTGAAGGACGCTGAGTCTGTCCTCCTGCAAGCACGAGAGAACAATTAGGCCTCCTGCCACAGATAAAAGAACCTGCAGTACTGAAGGAAACCTCTGCTACAAAACACACAGTACCAATACACAAAACAACACACTTAGAAATAACACTCTTAACCTGTTTGATGTAGTGCACAATTGCTGAATAGTTTTCTTACCATTTCTCCTTTGATAGAGTTGCTTTACTGGGTCAATCACCTCTGTGTGTTCAACAATGCAGACGCGTTTCACCCCCTTGCTCCATTCATCATAAGAGATTTCAAGTGGCAGGGTGAATGGGCCTACACTTCCTTTAGGGGGGGTCATTGAGGCATCAGCCATTTCCTTTCCGTTGTGGTCCTCCCAGAATATCTTTTCGACAGATGGCTTGTTTGCCGTGACATGACATTCTAAAGTTCCTTTTCTATTTGAAAAGATGTCTTCCAATTTGGGGCCAGTGATCTTTATATCCACTTGACCTTCGCATTGTTCAGGTGCTGAGTGAGGAATTAATTAACAATTATTAAGCAGAAAGGGCTGCAAAAGTTTGAGAATAGAAATTAGATTTACATATAATTTTTAAAGAAAACATAACAATTACTCACGAGTTGTATCTCTGTAGGTCAGGGATGAATTCACAAATGTGTTTTGACCTTCACATTTCCCCTCAAACACACATGTGAACTTACTGTCCTCAGTCCACTCACTGGGTGGTACTGCAAGAAAACTTGCTGCACTGTACACCTTAGTTCCGTTCTCATAGTTTCTATCCCAAGAAGGTGTTTTGATCTTGTATATTTTGTTGGGGATATCCTCTTCATTTTTCAGCCATTTGAACTCATAATCATTTGGTGAAAAATCTTTGGCCAAGCAGGAGAAGGTAACCTCGTTTTCCTTCTCAGAGGAGGCCAACACTAGAGTTGGCAATTTACAAATCACCACTGAAAAACAAAGATATACACAAATATATGTATGCAGAAGCAGGGAATAATATATATATGCAGAAGAAGAGGTGACCAAAGTGCTCCAATGTTCATGTAATCTATATTTACTATAAACTTAACTGACTTTTCTGTTCTACTGTATGTTATGCAACTTGCACACACATATGCACACATGATTACGCTCTTTAAATTAACACTTACTGTTTGTTACTAAAGTGTGCATAAAGAGTCAAAAGGAAAATAAAAATGTCAAAGTAAAACAAGTGAACAGCAGAGGTTTTATCACTTCTGCATATACATTGACTGGTCGGGCAAGCAAACACAGGCTTAACGTGAATGTTAATGATCAACACACAGTTTCCATCTATCTGCATAATTATGCAGACAGAGGGAAAAAAGCAGAACACATTGCAATAATCTGTTCTTGGACAGGTGCAGAGGACATACAGCATAATAGTAAAGAACAAATCAGACTCAGAGTCAGCAGCTGAATATACACAACAAAGCTTTAGCCTTTTCGTTCCACCTCACTGTCTGGTTTGACAGCTGGACCTACTAATTAAACATATTTAAGGATGTTAATGTTAAATTGGTTGTATTTTATTTTTATGCTGTCCGCTGTGTTTATGTTACTTAATCACAGATTGGAGTATTTTGTTTCTAAAATGTTGAAACAAATTACCGCTCTCACGTTAACTTTACACGTGTCAACATCAGCAGCTTGGGATAAATGTACAAAGATGTTATAACGTCTGCCTCTAATAAACATTTCACAGGAAAACCCTAAAACCAAGTAACAGAGATTCACTTTTTGTGTAAACCATAGCACAAATGTATTATCAGTGCATGTATTGCACTACATAAATATACTTATTATTATTAGATGTTAAATCAACAACTAAAAATGCATTTTATTTGACTTAGCATGAGTCTTACGTGGTCGTGTAACATCAGCCTCTGCATTTCCTGCTGGATGTGTCACGGCACATTTGAAAGTCTGCCTTGCGTCCCAGTCCTGTCTCCTCACTCGGATTTGACTGACTCCCGTATAAACGTTCCCTTTCTGTACTGGAGGGTACTGAATGAAGTCCGTCAAGGCAGCCCCATTTTTGCTCCATGTGTAGGTCAGTGAGGAGGGTGTGAAGCCGGTGGCAAGGCAGCCGAGAGTGACCAAGTCTCCAGTCCCAGAACCACATTGCATCAGGGGAAACACAGTTGGTGCAGTTGGATTGGCTAACAGAGAAAAAACAAACATGCAAGAACCAAAATAAAATTTAACATAAAAGACATTTTTCAGCAAGTCAGGTAAGTTGATCAACAGTGTAACAAAGCACAGCATGGAAGGCATTATCTTTTAATCTGCTGAATGTGTAAATCAAATCAATCAGGCTTTGAACCTTACTGACCCTCCCTCTAAAAGTTATTTATCAGTGTTACAACAAAACCAAAGTCGTATAAGTTATGTTATACTGTTAACATGTTTAATCGGTTATTAAATACATCCTGGATATAAAGAAAAATAAACTAAAATGTAATCACGGTTAAAATTATAACAAAATGTGTAAAAATATATAATTATAAAAAGGTAATAGTTAACAAAACAATTTACTTTTAAAACAAAATATACTAACTAGTGTTCAATCAAATGCCCTCCATACACAGAAGTTTATGTTTCTCTGTCTCACTTATTTAGATGTCATTAGTTGCACTAAGGTTAACCTCCCTCAATAATATAATTTGTGGTGGCTTTATGTTATTTTATATATAAATACTTCAATTACTTTAAACTGCAACTTTGACAATAATGATTAGACATTTTCTAAATTCAAACAATGAAGGTTAAAGTCAGTAAACATCCAGTAACTGAGTCTCTTACTTTTGTTGAAATTTACGAATTTAAAGAGGTTAAAGAGTATTCTTACCTGATGAAACAGTTACTGTTGTACCCTTTCCCCAGTAGTCAAAAGCATCATAGTAGCACAGTGCTGAATCTACGTAGCTGTTAGTATTAAAAGGCTACGTCTACTAATGTTGAGTGCAATGATGAGTTTGTTTTTTTGTTAAATTCGACTGTTATAAAATCCACTTAAAATAAACTATCCATTAATATTCACCATTGCGTCCTACTGAGATTTTCGCTCTTTCACTCTTTACAGTACATGCTCGCCTAAACAAATTTACTTTTGAAGCCACACTTGACATGCTGAGAAGTTACAGAATAACTTAAACATGACATTTCAGTCTGAAACATACCCTGCTGTAGATTTGAAATGGTAAATCTTACCTGATGACACTGTTACCATAGTGCCTTTTCCCCAGTAGTCAAAAGCACCCCAGTTGCCACAGTTAAGAGAGTCAATTCACACTTCTCACAAAAACTTCTAACTGTAATATCCCATTACTTCATGCCACACAGTTTGGTTTCAGCAACAGGTCAAATCAAAGTAAAATAATAAAAATATAAATAAAATACTTTGACGATAGAACAGCCAGGAATTTTAAACTTTTCACAAAGTCTTTGTCAGGCTACAAAATACTGTTGGCTGTGACCACAGAAAATCATAATATATTTTAGTAATATAATTAGGATTACCGTCTCTAATCAGAAATATTTAAACATACCTGAGGTGACAGTGACCATAGTGCCTTTTCCCCAGTAGTCAAAAGCCCAGTTGCCACAGTTAAGAAAGTCAATTCACACTTCTCACAAAAACTCATTACTGGTATATCCCAAAGTTTGGTTTCAGTTTAAAAAACTGTTAAAATTAAATATAAAATTAAATGTTTTGTTGATAGACTTACTATCCAGCTGAACTTAACAGGACTTTTAAACTTTTCACAAATTCTTTGTCTGGCTATATAATACCGTTGGCTTATCTTATTATTGGCCATCAGTTGTGACCACATGAAAGTGATAATATATATTTTAGTAATATGATTAAGAATTTCACTCTGTAATCAGAAATATTAAAATAATATACCTGAGGTGACGGTCACCATCGTTCCTTTTCCCCAGTAGTCAAAAGCGTAGTCACAGTTCAACAAATTATTAAACACTGCATTCAGAAACCTGTTCCCAGATATCTACACTTCCATGGACGATTATTTTATGACAATCTACCTTCTGACATCTTTAACTTGCCATTTTCCACACATGGATTCAGTAGATGGAACCAAATTTTAGATTCTACCGATTATAACATATTTAACAAACATTGTCCCACAAATAAATGAATTGTGTGGCATCACAACCGCATTTCTTAATTCTAAAACTTTCTTTAAATCAAAGTATACATCAGTAAAAAAACAGCTGACTTACCTGAAGTAACTGTAACCATTGTGCCTTTTCCCCAGTAATCAAAAGCATTGTCACAGTACAGTGTGTCAACACATCCAACATACAAAAACAAGCATCTTAAAGATGCTGTTGATGCCACTGAGGTCTAAATATACTTTATTAAACTGTGTAATTACTACATTTTCAATATGAAGACAAATATAAGCTTTTTTTACCTGTTGTGACAGTCACCATTGTTCCTTTCCCCCAGTAGTCAAAGTAGTCGTCACAGTTCAACAAATTATTAACCACTGCACACAAAAACCTGTTCCCAGATCTCTACGCTTTCCATGGTAGTTTATTTTATGACAATCTACCGTCAGTTAAAGTTTCAGAAGATTGAGCCAAACATGATTTTCATCACCATATTTTAGATTAAGATATTTTAAATACAGTATCCTAGAAATTAAAGAACTGTATAGTGTCACTACTGCATTACTTAAAAATACTAAAACTGTTTTTAAGGTATACATTAGAGTAAAAAAAGAGGATTGACTTACCTGCTGTAACTGTAACCATTGTGCCTTTTCCCCAGTAATCAAAAGCAGCGTCACAGTGTAATATGTCAACACATCCAACATACAAAAACAATCACCCTAAAGATACCGTTGATGCCACTGAGGTCTAAATATAATTTATTAAACTGTATAATTACTACATTTTCAATATGAAGATAATTTACCTGTTGTGACGGTCACCATTGTTCCTTTTCCCCAGTAGTCAAAGTAGTGGTCACAGTGACAGGTTTCAACAGCACTTCAGTGCAAAAATACTTAATAATTTGTATCATTTAATAAAGTGTTCTCAGTTACTCAGAAAACTACAGTGTACACCTATCATTTACCCTGGTACTTTTGCTGTAGATTAAATTAGTTATTTGCCCCATAAACCAACATAAATTTAACAAAAAACAAGAAAAATATTGAATTGTCTTCACTCAAAAAACATGATTATTACTCACCAGAAGTTACAGTGACTTGTGTCCCTTTGCCCCAGTAGTCAAAGTAGCCATCACAGTGATATATTACAATCTGCTTCTAATACAAAAAACTGCTGTTTGAACCAAGAGAAACATACATGTTTCACTGACAAATGGCAATCCCCACTGTATTATTTATGAACCACGTCCATTGAGATTTCCATTTCCTGTGGTCTGGATTACATAAAGTTAAGTGTGTTTGCTAACGGTTAGTGAACACTTCCTCCTTATAGACCCTCCTGTCAGTTCCAGTTCCTGCTGCATAGAGTTCACATAACCAGATAGACATTTATCTGTTGAGCTTGATAAAAGTTAATGATAGTTAGCTCTGTTTCCCTGAAGTCCACATTTACACTATTTAGAATAAAAAGGTAGAAATATTAATTCTTTGTATATGTCGATCTATCAAAGCCACTGAATTCAGCCACACTGTCCATCCCAGAGGTGTCTAGTGTTTTAGCCTGTATATTTTAGTGCTGAACATTTCACATATTTTAGGATGGATTTCCTAGGCATTTCCTAGGCAATTAACAGACAGGTGTTTAATTTCAAATCTGCAAATTTTATTTTATAGAGTAAAAAACAAGATTTAAAAATGTAAAGATACAGAAACATTCATGGGAAGACATATACTTAGAAAATGTTTGAGAGAAAAGTAATTTGAGTCAATATCATAGTACAATTTTGCTGTTTACATTTAGTTAATTTATAATAAATTACATTTCTATTATGTACATAATTAAAATTTTGACAAGTACAACTTGCAAAACTGAGGTTATGCTACAATACCACATTCATAATGACTGCAGTCAACGTTCTGTTCAATCCAAACCAATAACCTACAAGCAACTAGTAATATCCTGGGCTCACGTCTAAAGTTTTACAGTTGTATGACAGCAGAAACAGAAATCCTTAACAAGTATTCTGTTCAAGTATCAACTTACTTAGCTCACTGTATCTGTACTGATGAACAAAAAATTTAGGTGCTTAATGATGAATTACACGATACATGATTATAAATTGTCTATTCAACTTCATCAATCAGCTAAATCAAAAAGAAACTGAGTAAAATGGAATAATAATAATAATAATAATAATTCCAATGTTTTAAAAGAAAAGCAACAATAATTTTTCATTCCCTAAACCATAGAAAAACTGACTTTGTAAACTTATGTATCTGGTCTGGCACGCTGTCACTGCACACCTGGCTCTCATCAGCCTGTACTGCCCATAGTGTCCCCTTTACTGACATTAACCTCTTTTAGGTAACACAGGCAGATGTTTAAAAACGATGGCATCCATCCAACGAAGGTTGAGGTCAAGGGCAATTGGACTTGGTTGAAGATACTACAAGAAGTTTCGTCCCACATCCAAGAGACTTCTTGAGTTCTGACTGACTGGGAGGGAAACTCAGTTAGTCAACCTCTGTGGGATTGTTAGCTAGGATCATCGATACCGCTGGTTCGTTAGTGCTCCTGGCTGTGGTAACAGCAGTCGTCATGGTCATTATGGCCAAGTCTGAACGACCATCGTTGGCATCTTCACCTGAGGCCAAGAGGAAATGCTTGTTCAGTTTCCTGGGAAGTGATGAAAGGACAGCATTGTAAGTGGTGGATAAGTGGAGGCGTAGACCCTCTCCTCTGTTCAGTTACTGCTTCTAAATCTGTGTGTAAATGGCTTCCCTAATACCTCTTTCAAACCATCCATCTTCTCTGTCTAAAATGTGCACCTGGTTTCCTTTATCCTTCAGATGTAAATAAACTACTGAGTCTTGACCTGAGGAGTTAGCCCTTCTGTTGTAGTAGGGTTGTATTACTTGAGACTGGTCTTGGTCTCAAGACCGGTCTTAAAACCACTTTTTGATGGCCTTGGGCTTGTCTCGGACTTGACCGTATTTGTACTCGGTCTTGTCTCGGTCATTGAGGACTCAGGATTTTATTTCAAGACCAGTCAAGGCCATACCTTTTGGAATATCAATAAATTGCTTTTGCATCATCTGATTTATTTATTAACATCCTAACTCTGATTGGACTGAAACGTAATGTTTCAAATGCAACCAATAACCCTAATTAAAATGTGTTGTTACCATTAACTGTTACTCCTCCCGGCAATTGCAATGCTTATGTTGATTTCATCTCTTAGTGTTTGTATGTGGAATGTGGATCTTTCAGATCAATTTGAGAAGTACCTAAGATCTCGTTCCACATTTTATTGTGTGTCATGTAATGTGGGGAACTGGTCTTGGTCTTGACTTGGTCTCGCCCTCCCTAGGTCTTGGTCTCGACTTGGTCTCAGCGCCTAAAAGTCTTGGTCTTGGCTCGGTCTCAATAAACTCTGGATTGGTCTTGACTTGGTCTCGGTTTGGGCGGTCTTGACTACAACACTAATACTAACAGACACAAACAAGACCAGCTCTCTCTCCTGCTGACAGCCACTTAAGAAAAAAATGTACACAGAGCAGCGGATACAAGTCAGGTCGCCATGGTAGCGATCTGTCAATCACATAGTATCCCCCCCCCCAAAAGCAGACCCAGAGGTTTGACAACCACTCGTCATGTTAGTACAACTCTGGATTGGACAACGGTGAAAAACAAACTGCAGGATGTTGAGTAGTTAAACTGTCCTGACATTACTTTTTACTGGCCATCGGGCCACCATTATTGTCGAGCACTGGTTTCTCTGATACTCCAGACACATATGGAATCACAATGTTGTTGCGTTTGACCTTCTTCTCCTCATCCCCAGTAGTTTTGGTCTTCTTCCTGGCTTTTGTGGCTGTTTTCACAAAGGTCCATTTAGGGTATCCACAGGCTGTAAGTGCCCCTTTCAGGGGGTTCTGTTCCTTCTCTCCGGCTTTTGCACTTGTTGGTATGTCGTCCACTCTGCGGTGCAGGGTTCTGATGACCCCTGGCTTGTGTTCCAGTGCGTGGTGGGAATCAAAAAGTAAGTATTGATCATGTGTGTGTGTGGGTTTCCTGTACACTCCAATTTGCTGCAATCTCCTCGTGTGAACTTGATGTTACTGTCCTCGGAGTTGATGTGTTCTGTGAAAGCGTGCACTTTTTGGGTTTTAATTTTAAAGTGTCATCCACATACCTGTACCAGTGGCTCGGTGCTGTTCCTCTGAAGGAGTCAAGGGCTTTTCCCGCCTCGTGACTTCTTCCATGTAGATGTTAGCCACAATAGGTGACATTGGTGAGCCCATGGCACAGCCATGCTTTTGTCTGTAGAATCCTCCATTGTACTGGAAATAGGTGGTGTTTAGACAGTGGTCGAATAATTTACAGATCTGGTCAGGGCTGAGGCTGGTTCTGCTGTCCAGGTTGTGGTCTTGTAGTAGTCGTTTCCTTACAGATTCTATTACCTCCATGGTGGGGGTGAACAAGAGGTCACATCATAGGACACCATGGTTTCATCTGGGTCCAGTCTCAAACTTTGTTTACAAAGTCCATGTCCAGTGTCACCGATTTAGTGTCACCTATTGTGGCATCTACATGTCCCCATAAGACCACAATCAGCCTCAGAACATATTGAACCTAGCTTCTTTTCTTTAAATGTCAGGTCCTTTGAAGTCACATCACTTTTAATTACATAAAAGCACTACTGATTGGGGTCCCTGGGAACCCCAAGAATAGACGCCTGTAAGAGAAAGCAATCATGCAAATGTTATTTCTTCTCAAAACTCTATAAGTTAGGTTATTAATAATAATAATAATTTTTTTATTTAATATTTTAGGAAATATGGCGATGGTAAACAATTGAAATATTCAACACAGAACTGATGCCCTCTCCTAAACATCATGCATATGGCCTCTGACTAAACAAGCTATGAGGTCAGATTGGACCTTTACGAGCAGCCTTTCGTCAAAGCTGGGCCAACACGGCTTCTTTATCTGCTCTCTTTCCTCTCCTTTGGGCTGTGTTGCCTGGTCTGGTTGATCGGGCCAGGTGGATCGTGGAACGCAGCTCTTTAATCCAAAAAACCTGTCTTCCTTTTCCAATGACTGTATTTCTGTCATAGGTAACAGGTTAGTGCAATGTATTCAGTAAGTTTGCGAATGTAACAGCATGGAGTAAGAGACCATAGAGACCAACCGCCATGAAATATGAAACGCTATTTTCTAGACTGAAGACTGAGGGTGTTTTTTGCAGATGTGTGTGGTGTGTGTGTGTGTGTGTTCAATAGAGCTAATGTTATATTTTTGGCCAACCAGTGTGTGAAATATAGTATGACAGTCTAGATTTAAGTAGCTATAACACAAGAACAAGCTGGCACTTATTTATTTGCTCTGTGAATTAAGGGCTGTTTAAAGACTTTTTTTCTCTTGGAGATAAAGGACTTCATGTTTGTATCAATTAGCTCATCTTCACAGTTCACATATTTTTAGATGTTTAAATAGGCTGAAGCAGAGCAAATTGCATGAGATGCAATGTGTTAATTGTGTTATTAAACGTGAGTGGTAAGAGCGGTAGTTATATAAAAATAAACCTTTGTAGATCCTATAAATAGACATAATTAGGCACATTGTTGACACCTCCTTTCTTTTTGACATTTTAATGGAGTCAACGCTGTTATTTAAGGGGTTCCACATCGCCACAAACACCTGTATTTTGCACACTGATTCTAATCTAATTTGACAATGATCCTGCTTGACGTTTGTAGTTATAGCTATTACTTCAAAGTGAATTGACTGACTGACAGTTTAATTGATTGCACTATTGAATTACATTTCCCCCAGGGTTAGGGTTAAGATAATAGATTTTTAACAGAAGCAGAGATATTCATAGCATCTTCTTCAAAAAAGAAAGAGTCAGAGCCAGCCACAGCTTCTACCAGCAGCAGTGAAAAGGCAAAGTCAGGTCAGCAGCCTAGGTACAGCAGTAGTGATGAAGAGCAGTCAGCTCCTCCTGCACAGGATGGTAAGTCATGCTTGGATAGATTTAATTTACCATGTTGGCTCACATTCAAGTTATTTGTCATTCATACAATTTCAGTTATACAATTACAACTGTCTGAAACATCAATACACATGAACAATAGTTAAAACAATTGTAAAAGACAGAAGAACAATAATAAAATGTGCATAATACATAAATACACACACAAACACATGTGTATGTATGGACATACGTATGATTGTGTGAGTGTAAAAAAAAAGATTATATATATATGTGTGTGTGTGTGTGTGTGTGTGTGTGTGTGTGTGTGTGTGTGTGTGTGTGTGTGTATGTATGTATGCGTGTGAGAACCTCTAGCCTATTGATGTCTCAGATTTCTCAGATATCTGTGTATTCCCACAGCTGACCAGCCACACCCAGAGGAGGATCCAGCAGTGTCTGGGGCTCCACCTGTTAAGCACGGTATGTCAAGTTCTGTTATGTCCAGATATGTCATTCATGTGTCACGGTGGGTGTAGGGTAGAACTGGTTGGTGGACCCAAATGCAGGACACGTAGGCTGACAGTTACAGTTCAGTGATATTTTAATATAAACAAAATGCTAGCACACTTACAAGAGCGGCTGAGTTCAGGATATCCAAAATAACACAGTCCAAACAAACAAACAAGGTAATCCAACAGAAAAATCCAGAAACAGGTGAAAATCCAAAATCCATAAAACTGACGGGAACAAGCAAGACTAGCACGACGAGACAGGGCAGACAACACTACAACACACTGTAACCCGACAAAGACTAAACAGAAACACCAGGTATATATACACAGGGACTAGCAAGGCGGGAGCAACACAGGTGACAGACATGAGACTAATGAGACACAGGCAGGCAGAGAGAGAGCAGGAGAAAACAGGGAGAGGCAGGCAGGCAGAGAAAGGAAAGGGGAACAAAGTGGCAGGCAGACAGAGATAACTGGGGGACAGAACACAGACAGACAGAACACTGACAGGCAGACATGGGGCAAAATAACCAACACAGACAGAACACATGTAACAAAATAACCAACACAGACAGAACACATGTAACAAAATACCAGACAGGAATCTAACTCAAACAACAGAAATCCATGTAAACAGACAAACACCGACCAGCTATAACCCAGGGATCATAACAGACAAAACCTAAACGAGAACACAGAGTAGCGAGCAGACTAAACCAAAATGATGCAGAGAAAGAACTAGAAGCAAATACTACGACATGAACTAAGGCACAGGACTGGGAACAAAGACATGGAACCAAAACAGACTAAATAACAGACACTGAACAGACAAAACAATAACTCCGAGAAACTCAGGACAGGATCGTGACATCATAAACAGTTACCTGAAGTTGTTGTGTACTCTCATACTTGATTTAATTTAAAAAGGACGGTCCAATTTTGCCTAAAGTGTATTCATTTGCTAACACACAGCAAACCCCACACTTAAACATAGACAATCAATTCTTTAAATCTTAATACAAAACATTATGAAAAGACAAAGGAAAATATGTGACACTAATCTGTCCACATACAGCTTATGGGTTTAATGGTTATTGTTTTTACTACTTCATCTAGTGAGGCTCCCCATGTTGTACAAGTACATGCTGCCCCACCTGGACCACACGGTATGTTGTGACATTTTATCTTTCAGCTTACACAACATTATGAGTGCCTTCCATTTTAATAACATGGAAGTTGTAATACTGACCACAAATTCACTTTGTAACTAATAATTTTGAATGAAACTTCATAAAAACGGAAGTAAGGACAGATCACGATTATTTATAATTTACAGATTTTTCACAGTCCAGAGCCGCAGGTCCTACACAGCCTCAACTTGAGGTATTTCTGCGAACCATGCAAGGCAAAAGGAAGAGGTCCTTCAAAAGCAAGGGGTTTAAACAACACCCATGGCTTGAGTACTCCCAAAACCAAAACTTTGCATGTCGACACTTCTCTTTGCCAAACACCCCAGGGTCAACACAAATGTAACGATGGTGACAAGGATTCCTTTAGGAGGATAATCTTCTACCCCATTGTGGACACCATACTTGGAGAGTTAAACAGGCGCTTCTCCAAAGACAATTGTGAAATAATGAGAGGAATACAAGCTTTGGACCCCAAAAGCACATGTTTCCTTCAAGAGGAAGTAGTCTTTCGCCTGAGAGAAATTTATGAAAGGGACTCTGAAGATCTCAGTCATGAACTCCACCAGAGAAGGAGGCTTTTGCAAAGGAAACAGCATAGTGGGATGCCAAACTTGTTCTGTATTGTTGAACTTGCAGTGTTCTTTGAACCTCATAAGGATGTTTTTCATGAGCTTTTTCGTCTGTGCAAGATAGCCATAGCCCTCCCAGTAAGCAGTGCAGCATGTGAGCGCAGCTTCTCAGCTCTTAAACTCATCAAGACCCATTTGCGCACAACAATAACAGATGACAGACTGAGCAAACTGGGTGTCACTTGACATGGACAACTTTTTGCTACCATTCACCAAAACAGGAGAATTCATCTGATGTAAAATGGATGAACACAGAATTTGTCTAATGGTCTTGTTTTTTTTGTAGTTAAAGGTTTGTTTGGTTTGTTACAACTGTTTGTGTACAATTAAAATAAGCTATATTTGGTCTGGCCTAAGTCTTAACGGTTTGATTTAAATAAACTTAATGTATGCTGAATCAAAGCCAACGTTTCAATTTATACCTTCATCAGGGCCTTGGACATGAATACTGTCTGGGTTGGAAAATTTTGCACATTTTCATACATCACAAGGCATCCTATAGAATGACATTATTCAGTCATCAGGCCATCATCTGTGTTACCTGTATTCTTACCTATGTTTGCTTTACTAATTTAAGTCCCATCTTGTAGTTAAATAAAAACACACCTGGCAAAGAACAAACCAAAAAATTCAAATTCCAGTATCTCCAACAAATTATATCTAAGCTAAATAATAACATAAACAAAGAATGTAAAGAACAACTAATATTTGTGTTTTTGTCCTTACAAGCTTAGTTTATCTTTTGCTTACAGATACTTTTTAATAAGGTCCTATCTTTAAGCATTTTGGTTTGTTCTGTTGCCTGGATTGCTGTGTTTTTATGTAACCACAAGACGGTGTCTCACTTAGTAAAGCAAACACAGGTAACAATACAGGTGACACAGATGATGAGCTGATGATAAATGTTATATTGGATGAGTTAAGAGCAGTTGAATTTTGCTATCTAACTTGTGAAGAGACAAGGTCTTTAATCCACTACAAGGAAATAGCTCTTAGAAAATGTGTGCCCTATTCTGAACATAATTACTGATTAAAAATAGACATGTTAAAATAATCAGAGATACTTGAGGACTGTGATAGGTGGAAATGGAATTAAAAAAATTACTTTTAAAAACAGCATAGACACCTTTATTTGACAGTTACGAGACAGGAAAACATGGGAGAGAGGGGATGTGACATGCAGCAAAGGACCGGGGTCCGGGATTCGAACTGCGGTCGGCTGCGTACGTATATGCATAAAACTTCGCTATGCCATGGCTACCCCACACTAACTCTGTGTCCCATCTTGGCCACCCCAGTAAAAATGTCCTGGATACGCCACTGTTCACTTGTGGTCATTCATAATAGTGTTGCAAGCTATTTTGGGCTGCTTGTGATCCCAGGCTTTTTGTTAGTGTGGACCTTTCCCTCCCCATGTGGACGAGCAGTTGCTTGCCAGGGTAGGTTTCTGCAGTATGAGGGGCCGTACAAGCCATAATCTATTCTGGACCTCTCCTATACCTTTATTCTCCTATCACATACATTTTCACTCACACATTCATACATTTTCACTCTCATAGTCATACATTTCCACTATCATATTAAAACATTTCCACTCACACATTCATACATTTCCACTCACACATTCATACATTTTCCCTCACACATTCATATATTTTCACTCACACATTCATACATTTTCATTCTCATATTCATATATTTTAATGCATATATTGACACATTTTTCTCATGCACATGCAGTTAATGTGTACATTTAACATTATGCATGTAAAAGCGTGTTTGAAAGCTTGAGTCCAGTAAACAAGAGCATGATTGACATCTGCATACAGCAGGTAAATCTTCCCGAACCAGCCGTCGTCAGCTCCGAAAGCTCTGCAGCAGGCATCACTGAGCTGAGGTTATGGCTTCCCCAAGTTCACCAGGAACTCCTAAATAGAAGTAAGCCTGTTTCTCTCTGCTGCTGTTTTATTACATAGAACCGGGCTGGGTTGGAGTTAACGTTAACTTTTAACTGACATTGGGCTGGTCTGGCAGAAGCCAGCTGGAACTATCATTAGCGCTAATGTTTGCTAATAACATAGGTGACAGCTAAGGATAAACAATAAAACTGATGCTATGTCTTGGGTTATGGAACAGTAACTCTGTAACTCTGAGCAACTTTCTTTATTAACGCTTTCTTAAGTTACTTAAGGTGCGCTAACATATTGTGGAGATTAGCTAGCAGCTTTGTTACATGTCATCAGGATGATACATGTTAATAGTTAACTAAAGTTAGCCTATATTTCTCCTGTCAGTCACAACATGTGCATGACAGGTGATATGTATTACTGCATGACCATCAGAAAGCGTTGTAACGTCGTGCTTTGAGTTTATGAGCAGAGAGTAAGTTAGCCACTGATTGAACTTTAACTCAAAACAACGCTACTGTATATTACCCAAATGTAATGGTAATGAAATGCTTGCCATTTTGGCCAGCTTGAATAATTAAAAAAATGACAAGGACGTAAATATTTTTTTCAGTTTGGGAAAACTCTAAACTTTCATCCTGTTTTAGAGATGAGTGACACCTGCTTTTTAGCTGACCTATGGATGCACAGATTTGCTCATAGTAAGTCTATAAATATGTGTTCTGTATTTTTAACAAAATAGTTTTTTGATAGCTAAACTCAGGCTGACGCAGATGACCAGTCTGATAGAAGTGCCCTTTTATAAATTAATTCAAAATCTGTATCCCCTCACTACATTGAGCTGATTGAATCATTTTACTATGTACACAGTTGCATGTGGAGACATTCATCATGCATTGTGGTCTCATGCAAATATTTACTGTGTTCTAAAGGAATTATGAATTAAATTCTATTGTTGCAGTGCATCAACCTCATAATGAAAGCCATACCGTCATGTTTACATTGTTTTAAAACAAACAATGCTACACATCCTTTGGTGTTAGATCAGTTAGATTTTCCACAATTCAATACTTCAGTTCATTTAAGGGAAACAAAAAGTCCCAAAGTCAAATTCTGTCACACTCTGCCGGTCAGCCATGTCATGTTTTGCACTCTTGAGTTTTGGTCAGTTTATTATCTTTTTGTGCTGTTGGGTATTGGGGTTCAGTCTTGTCTATAGTCTAGTGTCCAGTAACCTAGTTTGTGTCTGTGTTTAATGTTGTCCTGTTTCCCAGTTGGTTCCGTCTCTGTTCCCTACTTCATTCTGTTAGTTGTTGCATTCTTCCTGTTTTGAGGTTCAGTTCCTGGTCTTATGTTCTCTGTTTAGCCTTGGATTCTGTTGAGCTCACTTTGTACCTGTCTGTCATGTATTATAGATTTAGTCTAACTGAGTGTCTCAGTTCATGTCTTAGTGTTTACTGTTGGTCTATGTACTTCTGTGTTTTTTTGCCCTTGTCTGCTCTGTGTTGTCTTTAATCCCAGCTTCAGTCTCTTTTCATTGTTGGTTGTGGTTCTTCCTGATCTGTCTGCTTGTGTCTTTATTAGTTTCTGATCTGTTATGTGTTCAGTAACCTGTGTCATGTCTGTTCCCCCAGTTATCACTCTGCATGCCAGTCTCTATGTTTTCCCCTGCTCCCTGCCTGCCTGTGTCTCGTTAGCCTCATATCCCTCACCTGTGTACCTCCTTCCAGCTCGTTAACCCTGTGTATATATCCTTGCTTGCTTCCCTCAGTCTTTGTAGCTTGTAATCCTGTGATGTCCTCTGTCTACCTGTTTTTTCCCCGCCAGTTCTTGGATTACCAGTTTGATTATGTGTTCAGTGGGATTGTTTATTTTACTTTAAATACCCTGGTCTCAGCCACTCTGTTTGTAAGTGTGCTGGCCTTTTGTTTAATTAAATCTTTGAACTGAACCTGTCAGCCTTGAGTCCTGCATTTGGGTCCTCCAACCTGCTCATCCAACCACGCATCCTGACAAATTCTTATAGATTTACTAACCTGCATGGTACAAGAGAGGAAAGGAAAAAAAGTGCTGACTGCCGTTACCTTAGAAGCGCTGGTTAAGGCGCTCGTTAAGCCCGAATGTGTCCGTTCCTTGATTATTTAATATATTCCTTTAGTCTGTAAGGGTCCACCGATCAAAAGAATCAACACAGCTTTTCATAAAAATTTATCGAAGTTGTGAAGGTGAAGTCCATCACTCTCGGTCTGCTAACTTATCTCATCCTGCACCGCGTTGTTGTTGTTGTGATGTTACTTTAAAAAAAAAAAAAACGCATAAGCCGTCTGTTTGAGCTAGATCAAAGGAATGACGTGTATTTGATATTATTTGATAATTTTTCAAAAGTTAGTTGATTAATTTTACAAGTATTATTCTGTTTGAAATAAATAAACTGTTTCATAGTAGTTTCAGTTTTGTGCAAAAAGAATTAAAGGCCTGTCCCATATGGATGCCTGTCCCAAATACATAATATGCAGGGTCAAGATTTCTCCTATGTGATATAATCTCTCGGAGCCGTCAGGTTTGCGGTAACAGCAGACTTTGGGGCTTGTTGTTTCTCTTAAATGAACTGAAGTATTGAATTGGGGAGAATCTAACCAATCTAACGATGTGTAGCATGTTCATACTGACATACTGATCATACGTTTAAACATTAATATTTGTATTAACGATCTAAGCAGCTTAGAAGCTGCTAAAGCGGGCGACCCGGCAGGGTTTAAGATGTTTTATACATCCAAAGAACTTCTATAAAAACCATACCAGGCGTTAAATTGAGGCAGGCGTTTATTTGTCAAAATGTGTTCCCACACCAGGCCACTAAAATGGAATAGCTCGGCTATTCATTGAAGTTTAATGGTAACTTAAACTGCAATTCATCAGTGGCCACTTGAGGCTGGCTTCATGTTAAAATGCCCAACTTTACAGCAGAAAAAAACATGTTTAAAGCCTGGTACCTGTTTAAATGATATTAAGCCTTAAAGTTCTACATTATTAGAGGTGTGGCCGATAACTGCGTTTGATCAGCAATGTTTCTGATAAGTTTAAGAGGTGTCTGCATAATTCAGCAGAAAAGATGTTGTAGACTACCTGCCTTTTTCGTAAGCATATAATGAGCGTTATACCTGCAGACAGGTAGCTGGGCTTTAACTAGGGCGATGCTCCTGAGTTTATTAAAAATAATTTAGTTAAGGCGAGAAATTAGGTGTGTGAGAGCTGTTTTACCCGTAACAATGCGATTAATTATTTTACAAATAATTTAGTGCTGCCCCCTCAACTAGAACTGATCACTAAAATCTTGTGACAAATGTAAAAAGTACCTTTCTCTCTCAAGTGTCCTATTCCAGACAATAATCTCACGCAGGGACCTGTCCAGGGGTTTCGCCCAATGTCAGCTGGGATAGGCTCCAGCCTGGAAGACATGATGGAATCTCACACAGCCCTGCTGACAGCAGCAACGTTACTCAAAATAGCGGTGTGGGGAGTTTATTAACGTGATAGCCATGGCTAACGTTTTACAAGATATATATCATGTAACTAAGGAATCTACCGCTAGCTTATTACAAGTAACATGATCAGGTGACATCCAACAAAAACAACTCGTAACTAACGTTATGTAAAAGGTTTAATTGATTTGCTTCAAATTGTTCGTTTCATCTGTAAGTAAATGTTAATGTAATTAATAACTGAGTCATGGTTAACTGTTCAAGTTGGTCTCAACAAAATCTAACCATAGTCTTGCATCTAACATTTATATATTAAAAAGCATTTAAACCTTGTTATCTATAATGTCAATAATAGTTTTTTTAATATTTTCCGGTGTCTTACCTTGACTGTGAGCTGGTAATTACCATAAACTGCTAACAACACGGCCGCAGATTCCAACCTCAACCGTACAGCACCGGGGGTTTAAAAGCTATCTCTGCTAACCCAGGCCCACCCACGACCTGCCTCTTTTCCCATTTTTGTCATCGTTGTGGGGTTCACACTACGTGACTGATCGGTAGCAGGGCAGGGATTGTCTGTGCTACAGAGCAAGCTGGAGGTGAGTAAAAAGGGTTTTGCAGTTAAAAAGTAGCTGCCTGCTCTGCCAGCTGCCTGTTCTCATTGACTGGATTTGGATGTCGAGTTGGCCAACTCCTCCAAATATTTGTCATGCTAGATATCTGGCTGGAGTTGGCGATGTGTCAGCGATGCGTCTGTGCCAAGCTTGCCGACTGGCATATCGGGCTTAAATTGTGCAGTGTGAACTAGGTTTAAGGTCCCACCTCACCCACTTCTCCCTACTGCAACTAAATGCAAACCATGCCCTATTCCACAATGAATCGGTACATTATATACTTTGTGCTTCTTATATGGTGAAGAGTTGTGTTGGTGCCGTAAACCATTACTCCATTGTTGCAAAACATTGTTCATGCATGGGATTCCAATGATAAATTGTGCTGCTATGAAAGGCACTGCAGGCTCAGAGTGGCAATGACAGAGGCCGTTCACCCTATTACAAGTCAGTGTACCATCAAAAGGATTTTGAAGCTATTTTTAAAGATAACATTACTACATAATGGGTTTTAAATAGTATTTATTAACTACAGACAATGGCAAAGTCTCTGTCTTAGTTGCTGCATCTCAGTGCTGTATTTGATGCAGTTGACCCAATATATTCCTGGATAGACTGGACTCTGGACACAGCCATTAATGGGTTTAAATCAAGCAGGAAGCTTCTGGTTAGCGATCTGAACGCTGAAGTCCCTTAAACCTGCATTCTATTGAACGGCCAGCAGGGGGCGACTTTTCTGGTTGCAAAAAGAAGTCCGGCTCCATTAGAAATAATGGGAAAATTACCCTACTTTTCAGTTGAATAAACACTTTCCTGAAGAGTTTATGGTCTCAGTCTCTAGTTTCATGTCTTCTTCAACACAAAATTATGTTCATTTAGTAATTTATGGTCCCATTTATTTTAAAATAGAGTAGTAGCCAAAACTCTGCAAAAAACAAAATATTCTACCATACTTAAATGGATGACACTGATCTACAAAACAATAAATTCAGATGATTATGGACCGACAGATAGCTATGTTGGACTGTCGGCAGTCCACTATTTTGATCCAGACTGAAATATCTCAACAGCTAATGAATGGATTTTCATTCACTGCCATTAACTGTCAACTTGACCAGCTGCAGCGACAATATAGTGAGCTTTTTAAAAATTATAATGTATCAAGCTACACTCCGCCTGTGTACTCGCTTGGATCCATCAGATCAGATGGATCAGAGCGATGGTTACAGCCCATATAACGTCTGGCTTACTGTGTGAAATTTAAATATATCTTCTAGAAATTATTTGAAGATGTGTTTATCTGTGCTGTTTGCTTTACAGACACCAGTGAGTGAACATTGTAATAGTTTTTTTTGTTTTGGAGTTCTATCTGGATTTTTATATGATAGGCTTAGGCCATTGTTGTTGCTTTTGTTCAAGTATAGTGAATGTGTGTGCAAAGTTTTTTGATACCTTTGATGTGGGGCTGGTGATAGAACAGTGGATAAGACACATACCTTTGGTAGCTGGTTTCAGTTCCCCACTGAGATGCACCAAGGTGTCCCTGAGCAAGACACTTAACCCCTAGTTGCTCCAGAGGCGTGCAGATCATTTGGATAAAAGTGTCAGCTAAATGATGCTTGAATATAAAGATAATTATCTGAGCAAATTCTGTAAATCTCATTCTCACTCAATCTCACCATCTCATGTTTTTTTTAAACTTTCAGCTATTTTTTTGTGTCTAGCCTTGTGCATATGTATGTGCTGTGATTGTTGTATTTCTATGGAGTTTTTGAGGATGCATCCATAGTCGTAGCATACCTTGAAAAAAAAGTGTTCAGATCTTCTTTTATACAGTCTATGGTTCAGACTACTTGTTGGTCAGTCCCAAATATGTGTATTTTGTAATCTGGATAACTTCTTACCTTCTTGTAGTATTTGGACCAAAACATTTTTAAATGGAGCATTTAGTGTTGTTATAATATAATATAGGTTGGGATGTGAAGCCTGCACTAATGCTTCTAACCAACTTTCGAGCTTTAAGCTCGGGTAGAATGACATTTTTAATGAATGTTTTGTGATGTTAAATGAAGTACTCTAATTCATTTTTCATGTGTTACACTCAAGCTCTTCTGCTTACCTGGTTAATTATTTTTATGTTGATCACAATAAAACCTAGTTTTTCCGGCCTGCCTTTGTGTAATATTATCATGGATTATCAACGCTTCTGTCTGATCATTTGGCTTTCAGTCTGACGTTTCACTTTGTTAACTGGATGAGGAAGCACCTGTTGTTGTGGTGAAGATTGTTTCCTCTGTGTTACATAAATATTAACCAATAAGGATGCTGATAACCACAAGCCCAAAATGTATGTAAGAAACATTTTCATTTCTCTTTTGATAGGATCTCTAATTTAAGTATTTGAGTTTATGTGTGTTAGTAGAAGTATACTTTTGGTAGTTATGGGTAGCAAATAATATGCTTATTGGATCCTTAATATGTGATCATAAACTCACATACTTTAATTAAGCTGTCATCAAACTGACTGTAATTGGATAAAAATCTGTCTATTTATATTTGTTTTTGACTATGTTAAATGTATTGCCGTTGTTGATACAAGGCATGTGGCGGGGGGGGGGGGGGCAATTCTAAGTTGTTATGATATATTCTGTTTAACTGAGTCACAATGACTTTGTGCCTCAGTTCAGTTCAGACAGGTTTTTGTATTACCAGATATCATCGTGACCACCCCCGTACACAGTGTCAAAGACTCATACAAAAACCTTTCCCTGATATAGTGCATGCTTAGTATTTTCTACTCTTACTTAGCAGGAGTATTTACTATAATTATATATATTTTTACAGTAAAACTCAGAAATCATAAAAGAATATTTCACTTTTCCTCCTTTTAATTTTTAACTTGACCCTTATTGCTGTGTTTTTCTCACAATATCCTAACAAAACTATTTGTGTAAGAACACATTATTGTCAATTTTCTTTTTCTTGTTTCTGTATCAGCATTGTACACACATTTTCTTCTCAGTAGGTGTTTTTTTCACATGATGTATCATTGTGGTTGCTATACTGCACTGTGATATGTCTTCATACAAGAACTCCAGTATTGATTTTAATATTAGTTTGACAAGTATTGATTAAGATCTAATCATGTGACAGGTATCAGCACCCCAAAAGTTCCGTGATGATTGATTTTTTAATTATTTAACTTTTTTAATTTAGTGTCGTACACATTCATGAAAAGGGCTTCACAATATTATGATAATGACACTATAAAACAAACATATAGAGTATATTTGTATTTTTACCATTACCATAACTAATAGTTTACATCTCTTGTATTGTGCTGCTGTGTGTTCCCTTTTCTTCTCTCTCTCTGTCACTCAAGGGAGTTTTGTTTTGCTTGCTCGTGGTGGGAATTGTTAGTTGTATATCACTGTAAAAAATATCACAGGAGTACGGACTTTACATGAAAAGTGCCATGAGATAACTTATTTTATGAATTTATTGAGTATAAATATTGTTATTGATACATTGTGCAGTAAAACCATGCTTGAATGACGTCCTTCTCATATGAAATGTGAGACAAAACAGATGTTGCCAACTACCAATCCTACAACCAGAAAGATGAAAGAAAAGAAAATCCACATAAATTAAATTTACCCTCCACTATTCCATTAAATATCACAGTGAGTGATTTGGGGAAACTACCTTTACATCTCTTATTCTTAAGGCACAGTGAATTTGTGGTCCACTTCAGCACAGGTTTTTGTATTACCATATATCACTGTGGCTACCCCCATACACAGTGTCACATACTCATACAAAAACCTTTGCCTCATACGTTTCATCAGGTTTTGTATGTACTCAGCAGCAATAATCATGAAACAGCATTCCCCTTGTCCTTCATTTAATTTTTTATTTTACCCTTTGAACCCTAATTATTCTGTGATTTTGAAAATCGCATTTATCACAGTCTGTCCACCACTTTGGTCCAGGCCGAAATATCTCAACAACTATCTTATGGCTCAGGATGAAATTTTGTTCGCATTCATGGTCCCCAGATGATGAATACTAATGACTTTGTTGATCCCCTGACTTTTCCTGTAACGCTACAAGCAGGTTGACATTTTTTACTTTTAGTGAAATAGCTCGACATCTAGTTTACATCTGAGATATCCAAGGTGCACAGAGGATAAATCTAAATTACTTTACATATATTTAATTGAATATTATATAGTATAGGACAGTTGAAAGAGAGGAAAACTGGGAGAGAGAAGGGGACGACATGCAGCAAACCTGCAGCCTTTGCATATGAGGAACACGCTCTAGCAGTGAGCTAACCGGCGCCGCCACGATTGACTTTAGTGATCTCCTGTAGTGCCATCAGAAGGTCATTATTTTAATTTGTCCAATGCTTAGGTTTATGATGACATTTCTGTAAAACCAATGACATTCCTGTCATGACATTCCTTTCCACTTTAACTACATTTTATCAAAATTTGTACCCACTGAAACCTAATTATTGCTGTTTTGTTTGTTTGATAATCACATTTTTTCCACAGTAATGATGTTCTAACACAAACCTTGTTGTAAGAACACATTTTTGTCAGTATTTAAACATCGCTGTTTTTCCTTGGAAGAGTTTTGTTGGAAACATACAGGCAGCAGAAAACAGTCACACCTACTAACTTGTTTCTATATCAGTGCCGTACACAGCATTTTCTTCTCAGTGGAAGGAGGTTTTTGTCACAGGCTGTATCACTGTGGCCGCTGCTAGTTACTGCACTGTGATATAACTCCATTCAAAAACTCCCACACTGCACACTGGCTATAAAGACATAATCATGTGAAAGGAATCAGCAGCACAAAAGTTCCCTGATAATTGCTATTTTTCATTTGGTCATGCCATGACACTCCTGAAAAGGGCTTCACAATTATTTTAGTGATCCAATAAAACAAACACACAAATATTGTTACAAATATTTTTACATTGTGCAGCAAAACCATGGATAAATGGCATCCACCTAAACTGAATAAGAAACAAAACCACTGCAGCCTAAAACAAGATCAACAGTCTGTGACAGAAGGATACATATTTCATACTCAGTATATTTTTTCAGGCATTTCAGGCCCCTTTAGGTTAACAATATGTTAGTCTGATAGTCAGCAGCCATCATATTTATTTTGATAATTACATAGTGAATCCTTATTCATGATCCCTAAGACACATTTAAAACATAAATAGCTTTAAATCAAACCCTTGATGCCTGAATTTATTTACAATAAAAACAAAAAACAAATTTGGTATGATGCAAATTAGCGACAACAGGCATAAACGAAAAACCAGTGCTTGCAAAAGGTTCCCAGGTATGTATTGAATATATGCAAACAGGCATTGGGGGAATACATACGCTACCTCAGCTGCAGTCTGAAAGGAAGAGGTGTGATGCGAATTTGCAACAATCGGCGTTAAGCAGTTCACTGGAAGTAGTCACAAATATCGTTTTTGTGTTTCTATATGTGAAACATTGAATCTTTGCTGATACAAACCAAGGTGTTATGATTTTTATGGGTTTTTTTAGGGCAAAACTGAAGAAATACAATTCCACATAAATGCAAGTTATCCTCCACTGTTCCATTAAATATCAATGGTGATTTTTTCATGGTGATTTTGTGAAGTTACATCGACCACACATGACTTATCTCAACCACCACCAATGTGTAGCATCCACTTGGGTGATGCACGGCAACAATTTGCTCCAGAACATTCACCACACATAATTATGGTTCACAGAGGATAAATCCAAATGGATTTGGCATCCTCAAATTTTCCTAAGCAGCAGGTCAATGTTTTAATTTGCCCAGTGCATTGGTTATGACCAAGTGCCTAGTGTTATAGTCAAGACCACCCAAACCGAGACCAAGTCAAGACCAAGACCAGAGTTTATCGAGACCAAGACAAGACCAGGACTTTTATGGGCTGAGAACAAGTCGGAAACAAGACCGAGGGAGGGCGAGTCAAGAACAAGACCAGTTTCCCACATGGTTGTCTACATGACACAAAATAAAATGTGGATTGAGATAATAGGTACTTCTCAAATTGATCTGAAAGATCCACAATCCCATTAAACAGCCACATACAAACACTAAGAGCTGAACTCAACGTAAGCATCTTTATTCAACACTCCTTTTCCATGTTTACCATCGCGGGGAGGGGTGACAGCCGTTGACTGTAACAACACATTTTTAATTAGGGTTATTGGTTGTGTTTGTAGCAATACGTTTTACATCTAATCAATGTTAGGATGTTAACAAATAAATCAGACAATGCAAAAGCAATTTATTGATATTCCCAGATATTCAGTCTTGACTGATCTTGAAATAAAATCCTGAGTCCTCAACGTTCGAGACTGAGACAAGACCGAGTACAATGCAGTCGATTCTGAGACGAGACCAAGACCATCAAAAAGTGGTCTTAAGACCGGTCTCGAGTACTACAACACTAAAAGGACCTGTAAAACTAATGACATGTCCATCAGCTGTAGCTGCACTTTGTGTTTAGTGTTAATTAGCAAATGTTTGCAAGCTGACATGTTAAACTAAGATGGTGAACATGTGGTTAAACATCTTTGCTTTTCATGAAAAAGTTGTGTTGGATACATATTTCACCTACTTGTTTTTTCTGTATCCTCACCACATTTCCTTCTCAAGTGGAAAGACGTTTTTGTCACAGGATGTATCACTGTGGCCGTTATACTGCACTGTGATAGAATCCCATACAAAAACTCCACCCTGCAAACTAGAACATGAAAAGACTCTCGATCTAGAGAGTTTTTCACTTTAGTTAGTCATGTTAAGATCACATCATGTGAAACGAATCAGCAGTTCAAATGTTTCATTTTATTATTTATTTAATCAGGATGTATTTTTGTATCTATTCCTAAAAACAGCTTCACCATCACAAGAATATAACAAATACATCTAAATACAGTTATTTATATACATTGTGCTAAACTACTGTGTTTTTGAAAATCACATTTGTCACAATTTGGTGACTTTTAGTCCTGCTAGCAGCATGGCTCTCTGGCAAAGTTTGTCTGTTGGGTGGTCTGTCCACCACTTAGGTCCAGGCTGAAATATCTCAACATTTATTTAATGGATCAGGATGATAACACAATTCTTTGTGTAACAACACATTGTTGTCAGCATTGAAATATCACTGCTTTTCCTTGGAAGAGTTTTGTTGGACACATTCAGGCAGCAGAAAGCAGTCTCACCTACTGTATCAGTGCCGTACACAGTATTTTCTTCTCAGTGGAAGGAGGTTTTTGTCATAGGATGCATCACTGTGGCTGCCGCTATATACTGCACTGTGATATAACTCCATACAAAAACTCCACACTGCATACTGGCTATCAAGACACACACTTTAACAATTTTTTTGATTTTTGATTTTCTAATGAGTAATGTTCAGATCCAATCATGTGAAAGGAATCAGCAACACAAAAGTTCCCCGATGACTGCTTTTTTGAGTTTGATACATATTTCACCGACTTGTTTTTTCTGTATCCTCACCACATTTCCTTCTCAAGTGGAAAGACGTTTTTGTCACAGGATGTATTACTGTGGCCGTTATTCTGCACTGTGATAGAATCCCATACAAAAACTCCACCCGGCACATGACGAGACTCTTGATTTAGAGAGTTTTTCATTTCAGTTAGTCATGTTAAGATCAAATCATGTGAAAAGAATCAGCAGTTCAAATGTTTCATTTTATTATTTATTTATTCATGGGGTATTTTTGTATACATTTCTAAATTGATACTGCTTCACCATCACAAGAATATAACAAATACATATAAATACAGTTATACATTGTTCAAAACTACAGTAGCAGAAAACATGATCATGATCTCTAACAGGAGGATTCATATTTCATAAAATTCATCCAGAGGTTGGATGACAACAGTAATAGTGCTTTACTTGATCGTGCTGTATCAGTGATATAAAAACTCTACCCAGTCATTTATTAAATCTTGAAAGTACTACATATCCAACAGTTTAGTTCATTTGGGCTGACTGTATATTAAGAAAGCCACAGCATGAGTTTTTTTACATACACCCTTCATTTACAGTATAAAGACCTATGACTCATGAAAGGTTTTTGTAACTGTGTGAATCACTGTGGCCACCCCAGGACACAGTGATACACCACAATACAAAAACCTATTGCCACAGTGGAGCTGCAATTGTCTTATCCGCAATACACACTACAACAGCTCTGGCTCATTTCATTTAAATTATTCAAAATCAAAATTATTGTGGTAGTGGGATGGCCGTTGTAAGTACCTGCTTTGTTTTCTAATTGCTCAATGGTAGGAATAATAATTCAATTTTGACTACTTAACATGATGGAAGTGTTTATATTATTAAATAATAATAAAATTTTTAATAAATAATAATTAAAGTTAAAATCTCTGTGCTTCTTTGCACTGTCAGCAAATTTACTGTTTTTCTGTATTTATTTGTTATATGCTTTAGTATAAGTTATATGTATATGTTATCTGTGGAATGTTAGTTAATGTTGCTAATATGCAGCAACAAATGAGCTGCTATACAATAGTGCATTGTATTACATGGCAACTGTGTTGAACTGAATGATATTTAATAACTGTGACATTGTGTATGTTAAGAACAGAATTCTCTGCATATAAACACAGTCAATGATTTGTCTTATAACACATTCATCACTGGGTTATTTCCATAATGGGAAGAAATGCAATTAAACAATTACAATATCTTATATGACAGAAATGTAATATTCTCATTTGGTCATTCATCTGGAGCTTTGCTTACGATTTACTGGAGAGAGACAGATGAGTCTCACAACATGGTTTTTGTATTGGTGTGTAACACTGTGCCGTAACCCGAACCACTATAGTAACCACAGTGATACAAGCTCTTACAAATACCTTTCCACATCTGAAAGAGACCACAAAGTTTTCTGACATGGTTTAAAACGCTGTCATTTTCTGTTGAATAGGTTCAGAGAGAGGAGAGAGACTATTTTTTAAAATAGAGCAATTCTTTCTCTGCATGTTTTTTCAGCATGATATGATTCCATCTTATTAAAGCTTTGAGTGAAGTACATTCTACATCAAAGAGCAAACAGGGAGGGCGGTGGTTGACGTTCACTGAACCTCTACTGCATTATGGCAAGTGAATTATTTTGTCTGCACAATTTGTCTGCAGCTGACCTTAAAAAAGAGACATGGACCGAATCAAAGCCATCTGCTTCCATGTCTCCTGGTGTTGGTGTTATGTGTGAGTTTTTTAATGTCATTATTAGTATTATTTCATTTATATATAGAGAGTTTCTTTCGGTGATAGATAAATCACAGACTTATTTATAATTTTTAAGTTTGTTAGTGTGTCTGTTTTTTAGCTGCGACATCATGTTGATCCTTCTTCTGAGACAACTGACTTCATTCAAATCCCAACACTGAAATAAACGTGTGATGTAGCATCAGACAGTAATGTGTTGTAAAGTGCTCTACTTTACAGAGTGGGAGCAGTGCATGTTGAAGCCTGTAGATGGCAGCACAGGCAAGATTTTCTACTTGTGTACTTCATCTTTAAGCTCACCTTCCCAGAATGCATCTACGGGGCAGTGCAGTGCTTTGGTTGGTTGTTATCAGCTGCTGCCTTAATGTACATCAGACAGTATGCTTAATCAGGTTGGAGATGCAGATTAAGCAAAAGGGTTTTAATGTAGACCATCATAAATTTGGTCCTGTGAGCTCATTATAAAGTATTTTTTGCAAAACTAACCACTTACTATATTTGTATATTGTTGATTTACAGGGGTTTATGTGCTTTACTGCTGTATGAAAGAGGAGTCATATCACCTTTAAATGCCCACTGCACATTCTGCTTACTACTTATTTCTGAAAATGCCAATGCTCATGGTCACATTTGATCACACAACCAGTGGTCAAATAGCCTTGTTGTCTTTGGAGGGTGGGGTTTCCACTCATAAAGTATCTACCTCTCTATTTCATTGGATGTCTATCAATTTCTGGAATTTGTCTGCAGGGAATGGAGAATTGCAAAAAATACATCCTCTATATTAGGGACGTGGGTACTCATGAAGGGCCACAGGTTTTCCTTTAATTGGTGTTGGGGGGGAGCTGGCAGCCAAACACTACACTACACGTATTGAACTACAGAGTGCCTGTGGTGTCCGAACAATAATGCTGCAATGATGTTTTGAGAAGAAATCCGCTTGACACTGTTCTTGATCATAAAAGTTTATTACATCAAGGAGTTCAGCATCAATTACAAGCTCTGAAGCAGCTTGGAGAGTGACACAGCCCGATGGCCACTCTGTTTCTCTGTACATCAAACATAGCTTATATAGGATGTGTGTAGGTGTATGTTAGATACCATAGAAGGGTTCAGTACTATTCTGAGGTAACAAAACAAGGGATCAGAGGTCAAATTCTATAGAAGGGTTCAGTCTCTACATAACCACCATAATCACTACTCTCCCCTTAAGAGGTCACTGACCCTCTGTCCAGCTGCTACAGTGCTATTTTGAACTGTTATGAGTCAAATGCACATATATTATACATCACATATTCCCCCCTGCGAGACTTAATTGAGTCTCGAAAAACAAAAAGAGATAACAATTTCTCCAACACATGATTCTTGCAGTATTATTTTTAACAATATATCAACTGTGAGAACGAAAAACCTGTCCGGCAGCCTTCATTCCAAATTCCCTCCATGACAATCTAGACAGGAAAATTTTCTCATGGCCCCTCTGCCTTAGGCGGCCACGCATGGTACTCCAGTTTAATTAATAAAAGACATCTTTATCAGTCTATGCAGAGATATGGTTTAGCCAATACATGTGAAAACCTCAGGAAATGAAATAAAATCAAAACAATGTCCGAATTCAGGCTAGTCAACCCATCGGACCCTACAACGGAACTTTCCCTGCCTAGACCCTATATCCCTAAACATCAAGAAAAAAGAAAAAACCTGAGGTCCCCATATATTAACTCCATAACCGAAAGTATGTCTTTACACAGTTAACACAAAAAGTTAGATATTTCCACACCGTCCTTGTCCAAAGTCCATTCATATTGTCCTTGTTTGAGTATCTGTATCCCCATCTGTACATCCCCATATATCTGGAAGAAAAGAAAACACCAACCAGTATCTTGTTGCAAAATAACACATGAAAATTAAAACCTCAATGTATGAAAATACAAAGTAACATTAAAATGGATATCTTTCCATCATTACTTCATCTGGTTCCACTTCATCATCTCCATCTAAATCAGCCATAGTTAACAAAGGCATCTGAGTGTTCTCCCCAGGCATTACCACTCCAACCCATCTCAATATCATAGCTTTCGCAAAAGTCAATACCACCATACAAAAGCAAAACATCACAGCGCTACAAAAGCTGCTACCAAAATCTGAACCACCACTGGTCCTAACTGATTTTTTGAAGTATTTGCTGACCATCCAGCTCCCTCAGATTGACCAAACGTATCCCTTATACTCTTTAATGCATCTATAACACTAGTGATAATAGAACTATCGGGGATCAAAGCATAACAACCGTCCCCCATCAAGTTTATAGCCACACACAAACCACCTTGTTTGGCTAAAATGTAGTCGAGAGCCATGTCATGTTTCAACAATGTCGGTCTGTGACTTCTTTGAGTATTTGACAGAAGATTAAACCCTCATATAGTTTCATTTGCAAAACCCTGCAAAGTATAAGTAATATTATCAATGTGATCTGCCAAAAATGTTACACCATGGAAAAAGTCCAAGTCCCCACTTCTCACCTAGACTTATCCTCCAATGGTAGGATTCAAGATTATGAAATTGTGCCATGCTCCTTTTCACCCCATTTCCAGAACCAGGATCAGAATGAGCTATAGCAGGTCTTTCCCCTTTTTGGATTGTAAACACCTCATATGGAAGTTTTAGCATCGCCATGTAACAACATCCTATCCATCCATAAGGTAAGAACATATATGCCTTATCACCACAAATCCACCAAATATCTTGAAAAATCCCTATAGTCACATTGCCAGGCAAAAGCTGATCTCTTACCATCAAAGTCCTTCCCTTCTTACTAGATGGCACAACAAAAGTTACTTCATATGAAAAAACACCTAAAATAACATACCCAAAATGAATCAGGAATAACTTCTCAACCATTTGGCCTGGATGCATAATTCTCCTTTGAAAGGTAAGAAGCTAAAGAATATAAATCCAATATAATTTAACATGTTTATGTTACCATTACAGACTAAATGGAGATGCAATAAAGAAAAATATATTTTCATCTTCGCCTGTTAAAAATGCTATATTTGTAATGCAATAAACAATCAAAACCATCATAAGATAGATTATAATACAACTGAACAAATGTCATTTAATACACCTGGAATGCAATTGTAACTGTAAATTTGATCAAAATAAACTAAAATACAACAGTTATCATATCATTTTCAAAATATACCAGGCAGGTTTGAAGCCCCCCTCTAGCCAGTTTTAACTGCCGTTTTTGGTTAACGTTCTTTCTCTAACAGAGAATGGGAGTGTGGTTAATAGTCGGATGTAATACATTATCATGACAACCAAAAACTGACCGGCTGGAGTGTTCACTAACGATATGCTGTGTTAGCATCACTACACTGTAAAGTTTAGTACACTTTACTGTCTGGCAGGAGTTGCTATTACTTACCCATGATTAGTGTGAACTAGTGTGAGAGTATCAACTGTTAGCAATCAGACAGTTGATGGTCCTGTCACACACTGCACACGATAACTCCCACTACATTTTATGGTGCGCATACTTTACCCCGGGGGTGGGGGGGCCTATTACTCTGTTGACCTGTATGTAAAGACTTCTGATACGATTGCCTCCGCCGATGCATTGGTAAAACGGCCGTCAGTAAAATGCATGTTGCAGACAGTAAATAAGACGGTGGCAGGTGAAAGAGAGACATACCTACTGTAAGTTCTAAGTAAATTACATGATAAATTGGTTAGCTAGCTCACAACGACGTTTATTGGATTAATGCTCTGACTTAACGAGGCGTGACAGTGCGCCTGCGAAAGCTTGGAGAATGACGTATGACTTATGGAATTACTATAGTTATACGTCACCACCCAGTTTTAACAACTAAGCAACTTTTGCTACTTTGAGCACAAAATTAAGCTATTTGTCAAAAAATATTCGCCGAACTATGTGGGTAATCAACATTGTAAGGAAATGACTCTATAAATTCTATAAAATATCAGAAATGTCAAAATACACTGGAGGGGGGGCTTTAAATGTTGACTTTTATTGGGAGTTATCTTTAAAAGACTATTTATGTCCATACAACCATGTTCCAAATAACATAACATTGAAAGTGTCACATTCTGCCTGTCGGCTTTGCTTAGTTTAGCTTTCTGTGAGTTTTTTGTTATTTGATCAGTTTAGTATCTGTTAGGCCTATATTGTCTGTTGTGTTTTGGGTTTCAAGTCCTTTCTGTTGTCCTGTGTCCAGTCTGCTAGTGTTGTTGGGAGCTCTGCCTGATTTATTGTCAGTTTGGTTATCATTGTGTTAATCTGTTCTGTTCAGTTATCTTAGTCTGTTGTTGAGGTTGTTTGTGTTGTTCTGTTATCTTGTCTGACTCAGGAGGTCTGTTTCAGGAAGTTGAGCCCGAGATGAGGGAAACTCAGATCAGATAAACTCTAGGTCTGTAACCCCGGCAACTTACTCTGTGAACCTAGGTTCAACTAATGCTAAGTTTCTCTCTGACTCCTGCGGAGCCTGAAGCGGCTGTCTGACATTTCCTCATTCATAGCCTATACTGTCGATATCAAAGCATATATTGGAACACAATTACGTCTTTAGAAACAACGTTAAATAGGCTATTAATTTTTTTTTTTACTAAACATGACGTTGAACAGCTTTTATGATCAATCTGTCATGTATGGACAGAGAGTTCTCTTTGGACATTGTAAATTAATCCTCAGCCCAGAATAAAATCTATGAGCTACACTGTCCTTTATAGGCTAACAGCTGTCAGGTTGGCAACAGTTGCACAAAAACACTTTTAAACCTATTGTTTAAACTGATCTGTATAAAACTGATGAATGAACTGTAACCTTTCATCTTGTAGTCGCACTGATTGAACATTCCTATTGTAGTTATCAACTGGATATGATGTGAATATGTCTAAATGAGGATGACTGTGGTGCAGCTGAAATAAATAAATGTAGTTTTTCATTATCTACTGATAGTCTGAATGTGTTTTGACAGCATTTCATAAAATATGAAACGGGCAAGATTTTATTAATGTAACATAGACGTCTAAAACTTCACAGTCAGTTTGAACCTAGACACATTTTCCACTGCAAAAAAATCATTAATAGGCCTACTGAGTTGGACTGTCAATTTACAATCACAGGTCCATGAGTAACCTAAACTATGTCTAATCTGTTCGATTAATGTTTTCATTTTCAGTTATTCCCACCGGCATTTAGTCCCGTCAGGTTACGGTTGAATAGGCCTGTAGCCTATTTAAAATGAATAACAGGCTGTAGGAGAATTCCAGCACTTTATCATTCATTCAGGAAATTCCAGTCTGGTAAATGATAAAAAAATTTTTTATATTGTTAACGTATCGATCCTTCCTCCACTCCTGCGTTTTATAGCCAATCATGGTCTGCGCTGGCAGAGACTCTGCCTTTATTTACCCATTGCCATGGTGAATCGTAGTATTGGAACTCCATTGATGATGCCATTTTTTCATCCCCACGCACGCGCTTCCAGCAGGTTCCACCTGTTCTAAAACCGGAAAATCTGAGTTTGACAGCTCAGAGTTTGTCAACCCAGAGTTCAAGCTTACACTCAGAGTTTGTTGAACCTGCTTTCTGAAATGGGGCCCAGTAATTCCTCTGCCTGCCTGTCTCTCTGTTTTCCCCTGCTGTCTCTCTGCCTTCCTGTCTTGTTAGTCATAAACCCTCTCGCCTGTGTTGCTCCCGCCTGCTCGTTAGTCCCTGGTGTATAAATGTTCCTCTGCTGCTTGGTCTGTTGGATTTTGGATTCCTCAACTGCCTGTAAGCACGATATACTGCTCCGCTCCTTGATAAACAGTGAATATTCACCAAAAGCACCCCCTGCTTTATAGGCGTGTAACTTCAGAAGGGAACATCCCACAGTGATGGCGGGGGGGATTAAGCAGACCTTTCAATTGATCTATCTGATCTACCTGATCTATCTACTGTGCTGTAGCTACTACAACTCGTGTTCCAAAGCGGCACTGGCAGGCACAGCTCCCAGGTATTGCACAATAATCAAAATGGCGCCCAGTGATATTTATAGCAACAAATCAACTGATTTTTTGACTTAAAAGGGCGAAATTGGCAAATTTAAGTCAGCCGATCGCGTGCCGCCCCCTGTACTGTCTACATTCTGTGATCTTTTCATGCGATGAGCAAGAATGTTGGGACAGCTTTCAGGATCAATATGACTTGGATAAAGAAATAAATGAGTTAATGGTTATTCTTTGTGGTTGTGTTTTACTATCTTGTAATCCTCTCACATACACGTAGTGTTTTGTATTTCCAATTACATTTCTTATCAATGTACTGTGTAAAGACCAAGTGACAGACTGAATCCTCCTAAAGCATTTTGCCACTAGATGGTAGTCTATACTCACGTTTCTGACTTCTATTGACCAGCTGGAACATAAACCAAAATCTCCCTCATACACATTAACAACCTGAAATTAAAAATGTTATCAAATATATTTGTTCATGGTAGCTTGGTATTATTCTCAAGAAGGATATATTTTTTTAGTTTAAAAGTCTTAAAGTACACAGAGCAGCACAGCACAATAACTATACATAAGCAAAATACACCAAAATAAAAAAAAATTACTTCTAGTCTATACATGAAAAAGGGTCCTGCCTTAAACAGTAACTTCATCATTTTGATCATGGGCTCCTCATCTAATAATTATCAATTCTATAAATTTGAATGCCGATATATTTTTACATGATATAGACAGCCCTCCCTCTAATGTGAAACAAAGTCCTTGTTGTGTGTGTGTGTGTGTGTGTGCGCGCGCGTGTAATTATAATGGCAATAATGATTATGTATTTGATCAATACATTAATGTAGTCAGGCAATTCAGTATTCTGTTGCTTGGCTATGTGAAGCTGAATACCCTTTCCTTGGTGTCATCACTTATTCTAAATATAAGAAGTGCCCTTTTTTCACTTGAGCTCCTCAAAATGTCTGTGCACGTCCCTGAATAACTGAATGCATTATACAATAACTAACAAACAAATAACTATGAAGAATGAAATAAATAAACACAAGTTTACATCCAATACAATCCAATACAAATTGGATTAGTTTAAAAGAAGTAGGTCATCTATCAGCCCCTAGAACAGTGATCATCAACTGGCGGCCCCCGGGCCATATCCGGCCCCCCAAAGCTTCCCATCCAGCCCGTAGAATGGCCAACGATGGAATTATTGCCATATTTATGTAATTGCAATATTAGAAACTGTGCATCTGTGGTGAAATTCCCGGTTACTGCTAACGGAAAATGAACATTTAGGCCTACTGTTGCAGCTTCACATTAAAAACATTTAATTGTCAAAACACAAGTGTACTTATTTTCAGAAGTACATGAAATGCAATGTTTTTGTGAGTGAGATTAGCGCTGACTGCTATTGTTTTAAAAAATGCGTCTACAAAACAAGGTTATTTCGGTCATTTTCAACATTTTATGACAGCGGGCCAGTTTGAAATATTGCAGTGAGTAATGCAGGCTGCACACCTCCACCTTCTCAGCAAGGTAACGTTAACCAACTCTTTTCATGTTCGCTGTTTGCAGACTCGTCTTGTGCAGAATTAAGTCAGATCATGACTGCTCATATATATAAGGAAAAAGACCAATCCCTAATAAAAAAAAATTCTTTATCTGGGGATTTATTCTGTGACCTGTAACGCTCATTTGCTGGAACCACCGGTAACTATAGGCCTACAGATGTTACATGCACAATAACGTTGCAATTACATAAAAACAGACTGTGTAAAAAACGGTTGGTCAATATTTCTGGCCAAACAGAACTGCATCCTGCACTTACATTTACAATTACAGATTTCAACCATCACTCCTCAATAAACAGCCTTCTCAGTGAACGTCTGAAAGCAATTTCTAATTATCACTTCTTTTCACAGCTATAATAAAAAACTGTGGTTAAAATGGCTAGATTAAACAGCAAAAGAGGGTATTTATATAATAATGGAATACATGATTAGATGATAAGTGTGCTGAAGAACTAGTGCATCATATGTAGAGTATTTTCTCTAAATCTTTCAATATGGTATTAACTGCTATTTTGTTATATATTTTTCTGCTGTATCTTCATTCATTTGTGTAAAATGCCAAACTCATCATACAAGAGCTCAAAGACTTCTGCTGTGTTCTGCCATGATGCTGTAGATACCAACAAGATCACTAATATGAAACTATCCAGCTCTATATCAGTCATGAACTGACAATTCTGTACAGAAAACAAACAACATACAGTAAGCACACATATCATTGTACTATATCTGGCATTTCTGCCTTGTTTAATCTGTACCAGTGTTCTACTTTCTTTCTTATTTTAATGTATTTTTAATCACTGTTAGGTTTAGGCGGACACAACAAGCATTGTGAAGGTCACTTTGGGCTCTGGGCAATTGTGACAATTTTTACAATCAATTAATGTTGTAAACAAATGAGCGGATTAATCCATAATGACAATAATCATTAGTTGCAGTCTGATGCAAAATAGTTTAACCTCAACAAATTATGACATCCTGCTTTTATGTTGATGGATTAGTAATAGTAAGATAAGAATAGTAAGAAGAAGTAATAATACATAATAGTAACAGTCACAGGGGACAGTTTTCTATCTGCTTTGAGTACTTTTGCTTTTAACACTTTAAGAACATTTGTCTGATTATCCTTACATACTTTTACTTAAGTAACATCTGGGATGTTTGCCTTGTTTAGTCTCTACCCTGCATGTGTGTGCATAATTTATCTTGCTTCTTCATGGTATTTCACATTTGTGAAAATGCATACGATGACACATTTCTGAAGAGTTTTTGTGTTGCCTTTGTCTTTGAGAATGTGTGCCTGCTGTACACATGTTAGCCACTTCCTGTCTGGATACATGCTGATATGCAAATAAATGCAGTGAAAGAGGAGTCTCACTCTCGAGGAAGTTTATTTGTAGCTCTGACAGTTTCTACAAAGTTTCACTGCTACAGGTGCGGTCCCAGAGGTGCAGAGAAAGAGGGAAGTGACTCTCTAAAGATGATATGTTTAGAAACTCCTGGAAATTGAAAAACCTTCAGACTCTAACTGATAACAGATGTTTACAGTATGTTGACTTGATGTGGTGTTTTTTTAGATGCCACAGATGCTTTGTTTATCACAAGCACACCATCGATTATATTCATACTCCCTTTAATGTTTGTGTGTCTCTCCAATTTGCATCTAGTGTATTTGCAAGTATCATATCTATTGAGTTAGTGATGAATTCAAAAATGATCAACAGAATTACCAAACATGAAAAGCCAAGATTTATAGTCAAACTAAAAAATGCAAAACAACATATAGAATCTATTTCTACCATGCGTGTTATTTACATCAGTGACAAGTTAATACTACACTTCACAAACACATTTTAATAACACAAATGTAAGTAATCAATAACTTCTGTATCATAATGTGACAACCATTTAAACTTATTCGTTTAAACAGTTAAGAATTGCAGATGTATTTTTCATTGTTCTACAGAAATCCATTTTCAATGTTTTAGTATTTTTATTATTGTTAGTCATTAAATATGATGACGACTTTATTTAGTAGATGTTCAATAATGTAATAAGTTTTTCAGAAAAAGACAAAACAAGAGTCTCTGCAAAAGTCGTCTTATGCTACCCATCCACATCATCCTTTATCTCTTCATCTGAAAAAAAAATAAAAATCAATGCAATTAGAACACTTGTCAAATACAGATTGTTAAACAGTGGCAACGTTTGACTGATCATTTCAATCTGGAGTTTCACCCAGCTGGAGAACTGAAGCCAATGATCTTTCATACAGTAGATAGTTGTGGCCAGCAGATTTTCTGAAGGCGACTGGTGTTCTTTCAAGAACATTTTTCAAGAACTTACATAAAAATGTTTATCTTCAGACACCAGGACTCTGTAACTACGTGTGATTTGTTATTTGAAGAAGGTATTTGTGATGTTTAATTCAATAAATTAATATACAAGCTAATATATTACTTTGTGCAGTGCAGCATTTTAAATGTGCTGGATGGCTGTGCCATTAAACTCTGTTGACGCGACTGGGCTTTATTTTATAACTTTTACCATACATGATCAAACTGTATACTTATTTTCATAGAATATTCAAATCCTGTATTATATGGTATGCAGTCTTTAGTCCTTAGTATAAGTGAAATGCTGAAAAGGCCTGCATGTTTACCTTGACCAGGCTGAATATCATGCTATAGAAGAGAGAGGATATGAAGAGGAATATGAAGGAGGAGGTTGTGGACCACAGACTGCTGAACTCATCCTCTTCAATGGCATCCTCTATGCAGCTCAGAGCCAAACTCAGTTTTGACTCTGAAGGAGAATCTAAGAAGAGGAAGGTATAGGTGGTTAGATGAGTGCTATGTATATGTATGTGAGTGTCTGAGTGGTGTATCTGTGTATGTGCATTTGTGTGGGTGGGTTTGTTTTTTACTTATTTAAGTTTTTTATTAAGATAACGCATTTCTGAGCACTATTAAAGAGAGAAAAAGAAATCTACCTTTTTCTCTCTTGAAAAACAGGAATCCAGCATTTTTCACTCTTTGATCACTTCTTGTGTGGACATTTCTCCAGTTAAACAGTTCAGTTTGCTACTTTTTCAAATTGTTTTAAAATATTAAAATCATTCATGTACATGTAACACAAGTGTCTCCATGCAACATTTATTTGAAACAGTCAGCACACTTCTCAAGCTGTTAGACAATGTGACAAAGACAGAATGAAACACAATATGATGACAAATAAAAGTGGTTTGACATGTTTTTACAATCACAAAGACTGATGACATCACAGAGTGCACAGGTTCCCACGACAGAGAGCACACACAGAGACAGAGCAACATGTTAACACAAAATACCACATTTATAGCTGTATCTACTATTTTCAACATTCAAGTGATTCACCATGGGCCTTAGACACTCCTTTGGTTTCTATGGCCTTATTTCTACCAGCAGGCCAGACGTTGCAGTAGAACATGTTGTGCTTGTCCCACTTTTCCTTGGTGGTGGTGTAAACACTTGTAACTAAGTAGCCTTGTTGGGTCTTCTGTGGGGGGAAGTTAATGCCATCCTTATAGTTGCTGGCGTTATTTCCAGAACCTTCTGACCAGGCGATGTAGTAATCCTGCAGCACAGGACCAGAGACCAGACACACCAGAGAGACCTCAGCTCCTTTGCTGATGTCCTCCTCTGGGAGGGCATAGACTGTCACATTTGGCTCACTCCCATCTGAAAGAGACACCAACAAGGTTTATATAAGCTTTTATTTTTTGCTATTTTTGCTGCCTCCCCAGATTTACAGATTACTGTCAGTCTCCATCACTCAGTAACATACCTCCTTTGTGGACAGTCAGATCCTGAATAACTGGAGTCATATCGTCTTTAATGGCAGAACAGCGCACTTTGTTGACTCTCTGCCACTCAGACAGACTACGAGTCATTGTGCTGGTTTTGCTGTGCTGAACGCCTACAGACTTGACAGTTGATTCAGAAATGTTGTTGGTCACATCTTGTCCATCAATTTGCCAAGTGATTTGAATTGTATTTACAATGGTCTCGTCCTGTCCAGTAATGATACACTCCAACTCTGCCTGGTTGTTGCTGAAAATGTCTTTGGGACTTGGTTGGTTCAGTGTCACTGTGACAGGAGCTGCATAAAAGAGAGCAACAGAGAAAACCATGTCTTACATCTAGAAATACAATGCAAGAGTTAAAAATTCTGCATATTGTGTGTTATTATGTCACTAACAGCTTAATCTGTGTAACAGTACAACAGTATTACGTAATGACTGTAGTAGCCCTGTACCTTTTGAGGCCTTCTTTGTATAAGTTGTTTCTTGGTGCGTCACCTCACATGTGTAAACAGCTTTACTGTCCCAGTCTGTGTTATTGACCTTCAGGAAACTGACGGCTGAATATACATCTCCAATTTTTTGGGTGGCCAAGTTACTGGAGCCAGTTACATAGCTTGCATCTTTTTTCCATTTGACTGACAATTCTTTTGGAAGAAAACCTTCAATTGAACACACCAGGGTCTCAGATAGCAAAGTTACCTTAGGAGGAAATGGGGCCTCTGTACAAGAAGAAAGAGCAGAAATAGAGATACCTGTTTTAACTGACGTAAGTCTGCAATTATTTGTTTGAGAACTTTGAGAACAGAATAAAATTTATTTTAAAAACATGAGAAACAGAAATGATTGCTGAACAATGCAAAAACAAGATGAACAAGGTGATGAATGTGGAGATATAGGCATAAAAGAGCCATGATAGGAAGTTAAAAATCACATACTTTCCACTTTCACACTTCTGGGGCCTCCAGGGTGGGTCACAGAGCAATTAAAAGCCTTATATGAATCCCAGTCCGATTTTGATATTTGGACTGAACTGACTCCTGTATATTTGTTGTTTTTCTCAGCTGGATGATAATTTACAGAAGTCAGGGGGGTCCCACTGGCATCGGTCCACTGGAAAGTAAGACTGTTTGGGGAAAAGTCATGTGCAAGACAACCAAGAGTGATCTTATCTCCAGACCCAGGTTGGCACTGAACCAAAGGGAAAAGAGTTGGTGATGTAGTTGTTCCTGTGAAAGTGTCAAAAAAATGAAATACCAATATAGGTAAATGACAGAACACAGACGATCAATAGCTTGTCTAAAATCTAATAACAAATATTACAGAGAATAAAATACTGTTCCGTCCATTTAATAACCCAAAGCAATAATATACTAACAGTATCAAAATATTAATGCTTTATAGCAGCAACAACATGTTTTACTCAATCATACTTATATATATAAATATATTATTGTAATAAATTTATAATAATATTATGGCTAATGGATAATCATTTGCACACCAACTGTGACTGTTGCCAGTTTGATTGATGAATGTGTAGCGAGAGACATCTGCCCAAAAGATCATTTTAATAAATACTACATTCTACTAAATAATGTCCTATTGTTTTTTTCTGTTGTTGTTTTTCAGTTCAGATTTGATCTGAGTTCATACAACGGCACTAATATGTTGTACTGCATATTTACTACTCTTTGCGAAACATAATAAATCACTTGTTAATCAAATATTTGATTTTCCAGAGTTGCATGCAGTTTCGTTCACAGAGGAGATTGTTTAAGTTAAAAATCATATAAATACAAACACACAATATTACAGATGATCAATTGCTCATCTAAAAAAAGGAATTATTGGTTGAATGGTTTTACCTCAGAATGAAAATATGGAAACCCAAAGTGTTCAGTGTTAAATCATAATAACTACCAGACATATGACTTGAATTGTGAAGTAATTCAAAATTTAATTAATTCTGAACACTTCAGGTAGAATGATAAACATATTTTATGTTATTTTTATAACCATGTAAAGACAGTAACTGTCTAGCATCAATGTAAATATAAAAATGCCTCATTGTAAAAGGATTTGAGCTTTTTATAAACTGAAACAATGCTGTGTTCATTTAAAAACACAACATATTTTAATAGTAACTAATGAATAAATAATGACTAAATAATAATGTTAATATAACGGACTATATAAATCATCAACAAGTTAGCAGTGTAACACATTTATTGTTATTTGTGCTTTTTTGTCCAGCACACGGATAAACAGACCAGAGCTGAGCGTGTTAAAACAATGGCTTCCACCAACATTCAAAACCACAACTGCTGCTTTGTGGGATAAAGGGTCAATATAATATATAACAATAATAATTAACATATTCAATTATTTCTGATAAATAATGAGAAATAATTTCTTATTTCTGATTGAACGTCTTGTTAAAAATGATAAACACAGTAGTTACCTCATATTGCAATAAGAAATACTTTGTCCTGTCCTTTTTCCATCACAAGAGTGTCAGATTATTACTCTTAAGTTTTTGTATGGATCTATATCACAGTGGCCCCCACCCAGCTATCACAGTGACAAACCCTAATACAAAAATCAAACACTGTTTCCTGCACTGGAGAGTCAGGGGACCTACGTCATCAGCGTTGGCTGAGAATAAATCAAGAAAACTATATTTAAGGTTAGTGAATTCTTATTTTGCAGTATACTGATTTTATGCTTTTTTAAACTATTATTCTGTCATTAATATACCATGACAAGGTTTATATTTATTTTAACCCGAAGAACTGAAATTAACGCCAAGGTTCTTCATATTCAAGGTCGATCATATTTAAACTCTCAGGTTGTTAAGGGACTTGAAGAACTCTCACATAAAACACTCAAATTAAAATAAAAAATTGATAATATATTGACTGACAATAACTAATGTCGTTATATAGTTAAACACATAACTATGCAAATCTCAAAGCAATGATGAATGTTTAAATTTGACTCAAACTTTGTTTAATTTGGTCTTTTTGGCAGCCACCAGTAGATATCAGTTGTCAAGAAGGACTAAGGACTCATAACAAGAGATGATCAACCAGATGGTGTGTAAACTCCTCTCTTTGTTTAAGTTTAGGACAAGTTGTGACAGAAGCATAGCGTGGAGAAATGCATCAAATATTCTGAATTAGGAGGTATTTTAAAATACAACGTATATAAAGTGGTCTGTGTACAGCTCTGTGGCTTTCTGTATCTCTGTGCTTTCGAGATCAATAATAAACAGCACAGTCTTCAGTCGTCAGGCTGTTTATCTGCAGATACACCTGGTCCATGTTGTCTCTGGAAATGGTGAAGCTATTCTGGACTGACGCGAAAAAAGCTTTAGTTTTTTCTGCATCATCAGCTCAGTTTGTAAGATTCTTTATGCTGCTTTAGCGCTGGTTCAGACTCGGTCAGAGTGTGTCTGCAAACACAGAAAGAAAAGCAGTCTGATCAGAACTCAAGATTTGTAATGACTCCTCCTCACAGTGCTGAAAATACTTACTCTTATTTACTCAGATGCTATTTTTTTTTAACATTTGCTTTACTTTAATTGAGGTTTCAGGGCTGACACAGCCTGTAACAAACAGATAACCAACATATGATCCATATATATTAATGGCACACAGCACTACTGAGCATTGTGATACATATTTTATTGATTTTATGGCCAGAAGAGAGGAACAGATTTGGTAACAGACTCCTATCAGGATTCTGTCGATCGTCCAAACTTCTTGTCACTTTCATGGTCACAGGGTGCACATTGAACAAAACTCATCGATACACACGTGTAGGTATACAGACAAAATACGCTGACACACAAGAGAACTTGAAAAAGTTAGAACAGCTTTTTTACCTAAATTGCATGTGTGTTGACAGGGTGAGGGAAAAAATAGTGTGTTAGTGTTTCCTCATTGCCATCACTTCCATGTGCGTTCCATGAAAGGCCATTGCTGGGATCAGTATTAAAAACACCCATGTCTGCTTTCCCTTCTTGAAAGAAAGTACTACGATTATTGTCTATTTCAATATATTGTAACTTGCTTGTGAATCCTTAAAATATAGAAAGATGGTGTTTGATTGTGTTTGAAGCTGATACACTGTTAACCTGTCAGGACGTGTCCCTGCCTTTCGGGTACTGCATGCTGGGATACACTCCAGCACCAACGTGACAATAAACAGGGAAAAGAAGCTGTGAAAATGCTGAGCATTCAGTGGCTGGATGGATGGTTTTGTAACACATACTACACTATTTATCTGAGTGGTGATATGTTTTGGTATGAGTGTATGTCCATGTGTAGTACTGTTTAGTCCTCTCAACCTTAATAATTTTTTTATATTTTTTATTTACCAGTTTTATGAGTCTGCACGATGGTCTGCACTTGATGAAGTTCTGCATGTTCATTCATGAGAATATGTATCTTTCAATTCTTAATCCTGTCAGATGGCTGTAATCAACCCAGTGAGGATGATTACTGTAGGTTTTTTAAAATAATAATCATATCAATAGTACCTGATAAAAAAGGCAGCTGAAGGAAATTGGTCTTGGGTCATCACTATATTTATGTTAAGACCCTGAATCATGCGTTACACAATTAAGAATAAATAAAAAAATAACTAATTCATTTACAGTATTTACTTATTAATTTATTAATTAATTTAAGGATTTTGTGCAGATTTATATATATTTATATATTTTTTTATTCTCAATGCATGTACTAATCAAGGCATGGGGACACAATTTCACCGTGCAAATACAGAGTAATCAGCAGTTTTGCAAAAAAGTGGTAGGAAGTGAATGCTCCCAGCGGTGGTGGTAATTAGGGAAGTAGTTATCGTATGACCTCCTACGGCCTCTCTGGCACAGTATCCTCAGTTTTTAGAATATAGATAGAGCTTACTGCCGGAGTCATCTCTGGAGATGGTGACTGAATGGGAGTTATAGAAGAACTAGCGGTGCTTATGTAAGTGACCCACTCTACTTTTCCAGGAGCCTGTCAGATTTAGCTCATATCCAAACTGCTGAATATGAATCCAGAGGCTGTGCAGGTCCTTCTGTGTGAAACCCCCAGGCTTTTTAACCACTGGATCAGAGTCTAACCATCAACACCTGTTAAAACATTTTAAAAAACACATAAATTAATTTGGCACATGAAAAAAAGAACTGTGAAATCGAGATTGAATCTCATTCTTTGTTCAGTGAAACTAAAATGAATGTTTACTAATCAAGAAGTGTCCATATAAGTTTGTACATTCAAAAATGTTCTCACCTGTTTCATATTGAGTAACTTGGTTATCAACATTACCACTACAATATTTAATATCATCTGCTTGATTAAAACTAAACAAGAAGCAACAATTAGTGAAGCAGAGCACACCTTTACGGCATTGTGATACATTTATGGTCATTTTATGGAAGATAGGTGGTAACATCAGACCACATCTTTCCTTCCCTGTCATTTCTTGCTGTAAATGGACTTTACTGGGATAATTGTCATAGCCAGTCCTTGTCTGCCCATGGAGAGTTTTGATACAGGGATGGTGCTTCATCATGGTATTTCACATTTGTGAAAAATGCATATGATGACACTTTACTGAAGAGTTTTGGTGTTTCCTTTGTCTGTGAGATCTTGTCATATTAGTCACTTCACGCCTGGATACATACATACAAATAAAGAGTGAAAGAGGAGTTTCTCAAGTTTATTTGTAGCTCTGACAGTTTCTACAAAGTTTCACTGCAACAGGTGCGGTCCCTGAGGTGCAGAGAGAGGGGGAAGTGACTCTCTAAAGATAATATGTTCAGAAACGCCAGGAAATTGAAAAACCTTCAGAGCTTCACTGATAACAGCAGTTTACAGTATGTTAACTTGATGTGGTGTTTTTTTAGAATTTTAGATTTTCAGAACAAAATCCTCACAAGCACACTATCTCTCACATTCATACTTCTTTTACCGTTTTTGTCAGGCAAAATCTTGTCGTTTAATAAAAAAAAATATTGTTTGTTGAATTACTGATTAAAGCAAGATGCCCAAATGGAAAACAAAGATTTATATTAAAATAACAAAATGCAAAAACCACATACAGAATATAACTAATTCTACTACAGGACAAAGTGTTATTTACATATCAATTACAAGTTCGTACTACACTTCACTAACACATTTTAATTCAATTCAAGAAAGTTTATCAATAACTTCTGTATCATAATGTGGCAACAAACCAAATTTATTCACATAAACAAAGAATTGCAGTTTTATTTTTTATTTTTCTACAGAGAACTATTTTTAATATATAGGCTATTATTATATATGATGTCTACTTCATTTAGCAACTGTACAAGAGATTATCAATAATGTACAAGTTTTTAAAACTAGATAAAAAAGACAAATTACAAATGAAGACCTCTAGTTGTCTATGCTGAGCCTCCATCTCATCCTTTATCTTGTCTTCATCTGAAAAAAAATCAAACAATTAAAACAATATATTATATTCACTTGTCAAATACAGATTGTTAAACAGTGGTAGGATTTGATTGATCACTTCAATCTGGAGTTTCACCCAGCTCGAGAATTGATATTGAAATGATCTGTGTGTCTTCAATACAGTAGATAGTTGTGGCCAACAGATCTGCAGCAGGTGTTCTATAATAATTATATTTGTGGTTGGATGATTGGTTCATTTTAATAACATTTTTCAAGAACTGGCATAAAAAGGTTTAATTCAGACTCGAAGACACTGTAACTACCTGTGATTTGTTTCTTAAAGATGATACTGTAAATAGTGTCTGTGCAGTGGAGCATTTAAAACAAAAAACAGCACATCGTCTTTGGTTGGAGACGCTCTTCACTCTGCTGCTGCTAAATGTTGATCACTTTCACTTGTACTGGCTGGCTGTGCCAATAAACTCTGTTCAGAACAGAACTGAAAGTGTGATGCATTTCACACCACTTTACTATGCAGTTGTGGTCATCAAAATCACCTACACAACAAACCTTTTTTTACTGAAACAAAGGTTGTCGTTGTTATTGCCAGCAATTTAGTAAAATAATATTGTGACTTTACAGATATTGCTGAGAATATATTACATGTTTGAATTTTCTTACTTTTTTGTGTCTTCTGTCTAATTTTATTAAGCTAAATAGAGGTATTAATGTGCATTAACAGGGTCTCTTTTTTCAGGATCATGTGCACTACACAAACAAGCACAGATAGAAAATCACTATCACTTTGATCTCTTCTTCTTCTTGTGCACATTCTTGTCTGTGAAGACGAGAAAAAAACTGTCCCACCCACAGTAAAACTATGCAAAGATGAGTTGGTCCAAAGTGTCTCACTTTATGTGGTATTTTTATTGTTTACTTGACTGGGCTTTATTTTATAACTTCTGTCGTACTTTGTCAAACTGTATACTTTTTTCATATGTAAATCCTGTATTATATCTTATGCAGTCTTTAGTCCTGAGTATAAGTGAAATGTAGAAATGCCCTGCATGTTTACCTTGACCAGGCTGAATATCATGCTATAGAAGAGAGAGGATATGAAGAGGAATATGAAGGAGGAGGTTGTGGACCACAGACTGCTGAACTCATCCTCTTCAATGGCATCCTCTATGCAGCTCAGACCCCAACTCTGTTTTGACTCTGAAGGAGTATCTAAGAAGAGGAAGGTATAGGTGGTTAGATGAGGTGTGTGTGTGAGTGAGTGTGTGTGTTAACAAAGAATTTTTTTATTAAGATAACACATTTATGAGCACTTTTAAAGAGAGAAAAAGATATCTACCTTTTTCTCATGATTATAATGCTCATAAACTAGAATTGAACATTATTCACTCTTTGATAACATCATGTGTGGACGTTTCTCCATATGAACATACGGTACACTACTGTGTATATGTGCTTTATATGTCAGTGTGTTTTAAAAAAACTGAAGTCATTCATGAACATGTAACAAAAGTGTCTCCATGCAACATTTATTTGAAACAGTCAGCACACTTCTCAAGCTGTTAGACAATGTGACAAAGACAGAAACACAAAATGACGACAAACAAAACTATATTAACATGTTGACAACTATTTTTACAATCACAAAGACTGATGACATCACAGAGTGCACAGATTCACGGTGGAGTACACACAGAGACAGAGCAACATGTTAGCACAAAATACTACATTTAAAGCTGGATCTACTATTTTCTGCATTCAAGTGATTCACCATGGGCCTTAGACACTGCTTTGGGGTCCATGGACTTATTTCTACCAGCAGGCCAGACGATGCAGTTGAACATGCTGTGGTTGCCCCACTTTTCCTTGGTGGTGGTGTAAACACTTGTTACCAAGTAGCCTTGTTGGGTCTTCTGTGGGGGGAAGTTAATGCCATCCTTATAGTTGCTAGTTTTATTTTCAGTGCCCTCTGACCAGGCGATGTAGTAATCCTGCAGCACAGGACCAGAGACCAGACACACCAGAGAGACCACAGCTCCTTTGCTGATGTCCTCCTCTGGGAGGGCATGGACTGTCACATTTGGCTCACTCCCATCTGAAAGACACACCAACAAGGTTCATATATATACTTTCTGTTTGCTATTATGACACGTGTACCTGCTTACCCAGATTTACAGATTAGTGTTCTACCAATCAGTCTCCATCACTCAGTAACATACCTCCTTTGTGGACAGTCAGATCCTGAATAACTGGAGTCATATCGTCTCTAATGGCAGAACAGCTCACTTTGTTGACTCTCTGCCACTCAGACAGACTACGAGTCATCGTGCTGGTTTTGCTGTGCTGAACGCCTACAGACTTGACAGTTGATTCATTAATGTTGTTGGTCACATTTTGTCCATCAATTTGCCAAGTGACTTGAATTTCATTTACAATGGTCTCGTCCTGTCCAGTAATGATACACTCCAACTTTATTTTGTTGTTGCTGAAAATTTCTTTGGCACTGGGTTGGTTCAGTGTCACTGTGACAGGAGCTACATAAAATGATGACGTCACAGAGTGCACAGGTTCCCATGGCAGAGAGCACACACAGAGAAAGAGCAGCATGTTAGCACGAAATACCACATTTATAGTTGAATCTACAATTTATCACATTCAATTGAGTTACCCTGGGCCTTAGACACTCCTTTGGGTTTCACAGACACACTTCTACCAGCAGGCCAGACGTTGCAGTAGAACATGTTGTGCTTGTCCCACTTTTCCTTGGTGGTGGTGTAAACACTTGTAACTAAGTAGCCTTGTTGGATCTTCTGTGGGGGGAAGTTGATGCCATCCATATAGATGCCGGCCTTATTTCCAGAACCTTCTGACCAGGCGATGTAGTAATCCTGCATCACAGGACCAGAGACCAGACACACCAGAGAGACCACAGCTCCTTTGCTGATGTCCTCCTCTGGGAGGGCATAGACTGTCACTTTTGGCTCACTCCCATCTGAAAGAGACGCCAACAAGGTTCATATATATGCTTTTATTTTTGCTATAAACAGATTATGTGTTGCTGCCTCCCCAGACCTACAGATTACTGTTCTACCAATCAGTCTCCATCACTCAGTAACATACCTCCTTTGTGGACAGTCAGATCTTGAATAACTGGAGTCATATCGTCTTTAATGGCAGAACAGCGCACTTTGTTGACTCTCTGCCACTCAGACAGACTACGAGTCATCGTGCTGGTTTTGCTGTGCAGAACGCCTACAGACTTGACAGGTGATTCATTAATGTTGTTGGTCACATCTAGTCCATCAATTTGCCAAGTGATTTGAATTGTATTTAAAAAGGTCTTGTCCTGTCCAGTAATGATACACTCCAACTCTGCCTGTTTGTTGTTAAAAATTCCTTTGGCACTGGGTTGGTTCAGTGTCACTGTGACAGGAGCTACATAAAATGATGACGTCACAGAGTGCACAGGTTCCCATGGCAGAGAGCACACACAGAGAAAGAGCAGCATGTTAGCACAAAATATCACATTTATAGTTGAATCTACTATTTATCACATTCAATAGAGTTACCCTGGGCCTTAGACACTCCTTTGGGTTTAACAGACACACTTCTACCAGCAGGCCAGACGTTGCAGTAGAACATGTTGTGCTTGTCCCACTTTTCCTTGGTGGTGGTGTAAATACTTGTAACTAAGTAGCCTTGTTGGGTCTTCTGTGGGGGGAAGTTGATGCCATCCATATAGATGCCGGCCTTATTTTCAGTTCCCTCTGACCAGGCGATGTAGTAATCCTGCATCACAGGACCAGAGACCAGACACACCAGAGAGACCTCTGCTCCGTTGCTGATGTCCTCCTCTGGGAGGACATGGACTGTCATGTTTGGCTCACTCCCATCTGAAAGAGACACCAACAAGGTTCATATATGTGCTTAATGTTTGCTATTATGACACGTGTCCCTGCTTCCCCAGATTTACATATTGCAAATCTACCAATCAGTCTCCATCACTCAGTAACATACCTCCTTTGTGGACAGTCAGATCCTGAATAACTGGAGTCATATCGTCTCTAATAGCAGAACAGCGCACTTTGTTGACTCTCTGCCACTCAGACAGACTACGAGTTATCGTGCTGGTTTTGCTGTGCTGAACGCCGCTGGACGATGTTGATTCAGCAATGTTGTTGGTCACATCTTGTCCATCAATTTGCCAAGTGACTTGAATTTCATTTACAATGGTCTCGTCCTGTCCAGTAATGATACACTCCAACTCTGCCTGTTTGTTGTTAAAAATTCCTTTGGCACTGGGTTGGTTCAGTGTCACTGTGACAGGAGCTACATAAAATGATGACGTCACAGAGTGCACAGGTTCCCATGGCAGAGAGCACACACAGAGAAAGAGCAGCATGTTAGCACAAAATATCACATTTATAGTTGAATCTACTATTTTCTACATTCAATTGAGTTACCCTGGGCCTTAGACACTCCTTTGGGTTTCACAGACACACTTCTACCAGCAGGCCAGACGTTACAGTAGAACATGTTGTGCTTGTCCCACTTTTCCTTGGTGGTGGTGTAAACACTTGTTACCAAGTAGCCTTGTTGGGTCTTCTGTGGGGGGAAGTTAATGCCATCCATATAGATGCCGGCCTTATTTCCAGAACCTTCTGACCAGGCGATGTAGTAATCCTGCATCACAGGACCAGAGACCAGACACACCAGAGAGACCTCAGCTCCTTTGCTGATGTCCTCCTCTGGGAGGGCATAGACTGTCACTTTTGGCTCACTCCCATCTGAAAGAGACGCCAACAAGGTTCATATATATGCTTTTATTTTTGCTATAAACAGATTATGTGTTGCTGCCTCCCCAGACCTACAGATTACTGTTCTACCAATCAGTCTCCATCACTCAGTAACATACCTCCTTTGTGGACAGTCAGATCCTGAATAACTGGAGTCATATCGTCTTTAATGGCAGAACAGCGCACTTTGTTGACTCTCTGCCACTCAGACAGACTACGAGTCATCGTGCTGGTTTTGCTGTGCTGAACGCCTACAGACTTGACAGGTGATTCATTAATGTTGCTGGTCACATCTAGTCCATCAATTTGCCAAGTGATTTGAATTGTATTTAAAAAGGTCTTGTCCTGTCCAGTAATGATACACTCCAACTCTGCCTGTTTGTTGTTAAAAATTCCTTTGGCACTGGGTTGGTTCAGTGTCACTGTGACAGGAGCTACATAAAATGATGACGTCACAGAGTGCACAGGTTCCCATGGCAGAGAGCACACACAGAGAAAGAGCAGCATGTTAGCACAAAATATCACATTTATAGTTGAATCTACTATTTATCACATTCAATAGAGTTACCCTGGGCCTTAGACACTCCTTTGGGTTTCACAGACACACTTCTACCAGCAGGCCAGACGTTGCAGTAGAACATGTTGTGCTTGTCCCACTTTTCCTTGGTGGTGGTGTAAATACTTGTAACTAAGTAGCCTTGTTGGATCTTCTGTGGGGGGAAGTTGATGCCATCCATATAGATGCCGGCCTTATTTTCAGTTCCCTCTGACCAGGCGATGTAGTAATCCTGCAGCACAGGACCAGAGACCAGACACACCAGAGAGACCTCTGCTCCGTTGCTGATGTCCTCCTCTGGGAGGACATGGACTGTCACGTTTGGCTCACTCCCATCTGAAAGAGACACCAACAAGGTTCATATATGTGCTTAATGTTTGCTATTATGACACGTGTCCCTGCTTCCCCAGATTTACATATTGCAAATCTACCAATCCGTCTCCATCACTCAGTAACATACCTCCTTTGTGGACAGTCAGATCCTGAATAACTGGAGTCATATCGTCTCTAATAGCAGAACAGCGCACTTTGTTGACTCTCTGCCACTCAGACAGACTACGAGTTATCATGCTGGTTTTGCTGTGCTGAACGCCGCTGGACGATGTTGATTCAGCAATGTTGTTGGTCACATTTTGTCCATCAATTTGCCAAGTGACTTGAATTTCATTTACAATGGTCTCGTCCTGTCCAGTAATGACACACTCCAACTCTGCCTGTTTGTTGTTAAAAATTCCTTTGGCACTGGGTTGGTTCAGTGTCACTGTGACAGGAGCTACATAAAATGATGACGTCACAGAGTGCACAGGTTCCCATGGCAGAGAGCACACACAGAGACAGAGCAGCATGTTAGCACGAAATACCACATTTATAGTTGAATATACTATTTTCTACATTCCATTGAGTTACCCTGGGCCTTAGACACTCCTTTGGGTTTCACAGACACACTTCTACCAGCAGGCCAGACGTTGCAGTAGAACATGTTGTGCTTGTCCCACTTTTCCTTGGTGGTGGTGTAAACACTTGTTACCAAGTAGCCTTGTTGGGTCTTCTGTGGGGGGAAGTTAATGCCATCCATATAGATGCCGGCCTTATTTCCAGAACCTTCTGACCAGGCGATGTAGTAATCCTGCATCACAGGACCAGAGACCAGACACACCAGAGAGACCTCAGCTCCTTTGCTGATGTCCTCCTCTGGGAGGGCATAGACTGTCACTTTTGGCTCACTCCCATCTGAAAGAGACGCCAACAAGGTTCATATATATGCTTTTATTTTTGCTATAAAAAGATTATGTGTTGCTGCCTCCCCAGACCTACAGATTACTGTTCTACCAATCAGTCTCCATCACTCAGTAACATACCTCCTTTGTGGACAGTCAGATCCTGAATAACTGGAGTCATATCGTCTTTAATGGCAGAACAGCGCACTTTGTTGACTCTCTGCCACTCAGACAGACTACGAGTCATCGTGCTGGTTTTGCTGTGCTGAACGCCTACAGACTTGACAGGTGATTCATTAATGTTGCTGGTCACATCTAGTCCATCAATTTGCCAAGTGACTTGAATTGTATTTAAAAAGGTCTTGTCCTGTCCAGTAATGATACACTCCAACTCTGCCTGTTTGTTGTTAAAAATTCCTTTGGCACTGGGTTGGTTCAGAGTCACTGTGGAAGAACCTACATAAAAGAGAACAACGTAGTACGAACCATTTTTCAACATTTGGACAATTAGAAAAACTGTGTCATGGAATTCATGTCAAGATCCAGCATAAAATACTTTATCTCACTATTTAGTGATAACCTTTGTAGCACTGTACCTTTTGAGGCCTTCTTTTTATATTGTGTTTCTCTGTAAGTCACCTCACAGGTATACACAGCGTTACTGTCCCACTCAGCGTTGTTGACCTTCAGGACACTGACAGCTGAATATAAGCCTCCAGTTCTTTGGATGGGACTTTGAATGTAGTTGTTCAACTCTGCGTCATTCTTTTTCCACTTGAATGAGTCAAGTGTTCCATTACCGCCCTCAATTGTGCACACCAGGGTCTGGGTGTCTTCACTTGGCACTGATAGCAAAGTCACTTTTGGAGGAGGCTCTGAACAGGTGAAGGAAAAAGCAGTTATAGTCATTTATTGCGATAGTATTCTGTATCATTCGCCTGCGAATTGATAAGATGATTGTGCTGTGTGTTTCAGGCAGACAAAGGAAAATGTGAGGGAATAAATATTGTTCTACATTCATTGATAAAAGCAGGACGAATGAGGAGGACATATAGATAAGAAATCAGAGGCATTAGTAAATTGAAAAATCACATACTTTGCACTTGCAGATTTGTGGGAGATCCGTTGTGATTTACAGAACAATTAAAAGACTTCCTTGAATCCCAGTCAGATATTGATACTTTGACCAAACTGACTCCTGTATATTTGTTGTTTTTCTCAGCTGGAGGATAATTTTCAGAAGTCAGGGTGGTCCCACTGTCATCGGTCCACTGGAATGTAAGACTCTTTGGGTAGAAGTCACGTGCAAAACAACCAACAGTGATTTTATCTCCAGACCCAGGTTGGCACTGAACCAAAGGGAACAGAGTGGGTGGTGTTGGTGTTCCTGAGAAAGTGTCAAAACATGTAAATATAAATACAAGAACACAGATGATCAATAGCTTGTCTAAACTCTGACTACAAATATTAATAAAGAGAATAACATGCTCCTTTGTTAACTTTAGGACCATGTAACCACCATGACAATAATATATCCCATCAGTATCATTAATATTAAAATTCTGAAACATAAAATAAATAAATAAAACTTTACCCTTTCCCAGCAGCAATATCATGTTTATATAAATAATATAATGGCTAATGTAAAAACATCTGCAGGATAGCACCGATAACTCTTTGACCGATTAAAGCGAAAAGAGAGAAAAATCATTTTAATGAATACTACATTCTAATAAATAATGTCCTATTGATTATTTTGTTGTTTTTTAGTTCAGATTTGATCTAAGTTCATACAGTGGCACTAATATGTAATACTGCATATTTCCTACTCTTTGGTTAAACGTAATTAATCACTTGTTAATTAAATATTTGCCATGTGTGGCATCGGTCCACTGGAAAGTACACTTTGGGTGGAAGTCAACCAAGAGTAATTTTATCCCCAGTCCCAGAGTTACACTAAACCAAAGGGAACAGAGTCGGTGCAGTTCCCTTCAAAGAGGAGATTTGTTAAGTTTAAAATAACAAATGCGCATCAATCACAAGCCATGTTTCCATCTAAGTGTCATGTGAATTTTAAGGGGACTTCTGAAATGTCGCAAAAAAGAAAAAATAAGTAATTGCAAAATAGGTGTGTTTCCATCAGTGAGTTTGGAGCGAATAAACCAGGTTACGTCAAGCGTAGCTACGTCAGTAGTTGACGTTAATAAACAAGATGTAGGGACTATGGGTTCCAAACCAGAAACAAAACCAGTCACATGGAATCGATGGCAAATTATCTATGAAAAATGGAGAGAGGTCCTCAGGAATGTGTTTCAAGCGGCCAAGTTCCTATAAGCCATCTCTCCGCACATTATGGGAATATCCGGCAAGACGACAGCAGAAACAGCTGATGAGATGTGAGTTACATTTTCGCTACATCAGAACTTATTCGGCAAAAGTGTTTCTTTCTCCCATTTAGCGCATTTACTCTTTTTCAACAAAGGCAAAAACCACCTCAAGCGAGCGTAAAAACCTTTTTGCAAAAATGAGGATTTTTTTTTCAAATTTTGCCGTCTCCATTAACCTTTTCTAATGCGATACTTCAAAATGCGCATAAAAAAACTTTGATGGAAACACGGCTACAGACAATCATTTGCTCATCTTTAAACTCAGTTATTGGTTGAATGTTTTTACCTCAGAATTAAAATATGGAAACCCACAGTGTTCAATGTTTAATCATAATAACTACCATACATGTGACATACATGAAATTGTGAACTAATTTAAAAAGTGTTAAAAACATTTAATTAATGCTGAGCACTTTGGGTATAATATTAAACATACTTTATTTTATCTTTAGAAACATGTGAAGACTGACTACAAAATCAGCATCACTGTAAATATGAAAAAGCCTCATTGTTGTAGGATGTGAGCTTTTCTTAAACAACACTGGGTTGATCTTAAAAAGCTTAAAAAACTGGTTTTATAGTACCTAATAAAAAAGACTGAATGTTAATATAACGGATTATATAAATCACCATCAAGTTAGCACTGTAACACATTTATTATTATTTGTGCTTTTCTGTCCAGCACACAGATAAACAGACCAGAGCTGAGCATGTTAAAACAACGGCAAAACCACAACTGCTGCTTTGTGGGATCAAGGGTCAATATAATATATAACAATAATAATTAATGTATTAAATTATTTCTGATGATGATTTTGTGCTTTTTTTAACAGTGAATCAAAAAACCTAAAAATGTTTTTGGGAAGAATTACAGATAGTTGATGTGAAATGATTCCTCTAAAAACCTTAAGTGCAAATGCATACAGTCCTTTAAAAGTCGTCCCTGTGGTATTTCAAATTAATTTATATACTATTGCCTACTACATAAGATGCTATATAACACAGTGTACTTCATTATGTCTTTGTTCAGTGTTCTATTGAAACACATACTGAACCTGTATTTAAACACACAAAGAAAATATATATTACTATGTTGAAGGGAAACTTCTTACAAAACAAAATGCAGGTATGGTGCTGTACAGTATATAATTACTGTTCACAGTAATAAAATGTGTTGAATAATAATGTGAATAAAAAGATACAGACATTCATCAGCAGAAATTCTAATCCAGCTAAATACATTTTAAGATCAAGTCAAACCACCTCCTGCATTAAGCGATAATCCTAAACAACACACTTTCTAAGAAACAGCTGCGTTAAAAACATCTGGCTGCTCTGTTTTCTAGTTTGTCCAACATGAGCATGAACTGAAATAAGACCATGATGTAAACCTCTCCACCAGCAATACTTATATTAATAAAAGAAAAAGAAACTAGTGAGTAAATATATAATTTAAATGTGTCTTACCTGTAGATACTGTGACTTTAGTCCCACGACCCCAGTAGTGAAGTAATCACAGTGCTGCATCTCCACTCACTGCTTGTACAAAAACCTAACGTACCAGTAAAATGTGTTAAAAGCTCATTAAGTTGATGAAATACACAGAAATCCTGGTCAGTTTTGTATCCTGTTGTCATCTATGTGGTTTGTGTTTATTCTTAATCAGTTCTTTAAGTTAATATTTACTGGATGGTAACATTTATATCTGGGCCCTAACTGTGACTTTAAACTGCTAAATTAATACTAAGTACTGATCTTCTTGTTAATAATGAAAAACACAGTAGTTACCTCATATTCCTACTTTGTCCTGTCCTTTTTTCCATCACAAGAAAGGCTGAGTGTCAGATTATTGCTCTTAAGTTTTTGTATGGATCTATATCACAGTGCCACCCCATTGCCATCACAGTGACAAACCCTAATACAAAAACCAAACACTGTTTCCTGCACTTGAGAATCAGGAGACCTACGTCGTCAGCAGTGGCTAAGAATAAATCAAGAAAACTATATTTAAGGTTAAAGTTGGTGAATTCTTATTTTGCAGTATACTGATTTTATACATTATTTATTGCATTTTTCATTTATAGTCATCATTTTTTCAATAATATACCATGGCAAGCCTTATGTATACATTTTAATCTGAAGAACTGAAAATAATGCCAATGTTCTTGTGTATATATATATATATATATATATATATATATATATATATATATATATATTGATACAAGTCAAACCCTCTAAAAGGAGGTTTCCATCTGTTATTAAGACCAAAATGTTGGTCATATTTAAACTCTCAGGTTTTGAGGGACTTGAAGAACACTGAACAAAATACATTCAAATGAAAATAAGAAATTGATAATATGTCAAATGAAAATAATTATTTTTGTTATAAAGTTGATAAATGTGTAAATATCAAAGCAATGATGAATGTTTAAATTTGATTCAAACTTTAAACTTGTTTAATTTGGTCTTTTTGGCAGCCATCAGTAGTTATGAGGGGTCAAGAAGGACTAAGATCATTTTTTGTAATTGTTTTTAAAGTTCTGCTCAGTTTTAAATTAAGAGATGATCAACCTGATAGTGTGTAAACTCCACTCTTTGTTTCAGTTTAGGACAAGTTAGAATTAGGGAACATTTTAAAAACAACTTGCGATTCTGGACTGACGTGGAATAACCTTTGGTGCCTCTGGTCGGAGCAGAAATGAAAGCAACCCACTCCAGTCCTTTTCCTTCAGCTTGTCTGATCCAACTGATATCAGCGCCACCATCTGATGTTCCTGCATAAGTACAGGTCAGTTTGTGGGATTCGCTATGCTTCTTCACCACTGGTTAACACGCTGCCGGAGTCTGACTTCAAACACCTGTGGAGGAGTCAGACAGCAACAGAAACTGTTGTGAATTATTTTAGAGCATTATAGCACAAATTGTTATCATTAATTACTAGAGCGATGGTGGTCTATATTGTCATCATTTAAAGTGTTATTTTAGAGTGTAAAGTTAGGATCACAGTGTTAAAACACTATAGCTCTGAGTGTATGTGCTCCTTTTGTATCTAACTGCCCAGGCTCAGCAGTAGCACGTGTGTGTGTGTGTGTGTGTGTAAGCAAGCACATGTGCTTTGGGAGCACAGTGAGGAAGCACAGTGAGACAGCAAGGCATCATCAAAAACACCAGCAAAGGAAAATGTAGAAGCAGAATTAGTGAAAATTGTGTTACAAAACATACATCAATATAGTTCATCACAGTAAGAATGTCCTGTCTCTAGCAAACAGCACAAAAGACACCAGCTTATTCCACAAAGTCAGGTTATGGTTAAAATAGCATGACCAGCAGAGGGCATGCCTAGGACACAGAGAGGGGGAGCAGTGCAGACAAAAAACAGTCATCAGTCATTATCTTTAATCAGTATTAATAAGTAATCATTCTTAATTCATCATTTTTAATCATTTTATTATTCTTAATTAGTATTAATCATTAATCATTCTTAGTCAGTTTATTAATTATCCTTACTTACTTTTTACTCTTTTTACCGACATGTGCCTTGTCTTTACCTATAAGTGCTGTACTGTAGTCATGAAAGCAGTAACAAGGTCATTGTGGTTAAGATCCTGGAGTGGGAGCATTGAATGCAGACACTGAGACTATACACGCCTTGTTCAACTGTTAAGATTTATGACTGCAGGAGAGGCTGCAGGTGTTCAACATCTGCTGCTTGTGCATGCTTTGGCCTACTGCTGTTATGACTACATGAGGAACTGCTGATGTGTTAGTCTGCTGATATTAAGACTACATGTTTAATTACTGATTAAGGGGATGATTGTCAACTTCCAAACTCTGATGCTTATAGCCTATGTGAACTTTGAGTAAACTTGCTGAAGGAATTTTTGCTTAACTTTTCACGATAGAGAGAGGATGAGCTTTTCACGTCAGAAGGGGATGAACAGAAGACGTCAAAAAGATGATAAGATGATAAACAGCCAGCATAACATCAAGATTACTGTAAGAAACCAAGCATTAATGAAAGATACAGCATTACATATGTTATTCTTGTATTAATTTTTAAGAAATATAATTGTGTGTCAGATTATGCATGCATATCTTAAAAAAAAAAACGGTGAGACTGCAGTTGAAATGTAAATGGTGAATTTCTTAACCAGTAGTGTAAAAATATAGAAAGTCAGCAATACAGTATTGAATGACAGCTGGAAAACGCTGTTAACTGGTAAGCAGAGGATAAGAAATTCACCATAAGGAAAGGAGGGGGCACACCAGCCCAGAGGGGGATATATGTTCTCATCTCAGGGCGTCATATACCGACAATTTGAGAAAGAGTGACAAAGCGTAGTTATTTGATGCTAAAGGGTACCTTATCGGGTCATAGGCCCAATCCCAATGTCCCCCCTAAGCCTTAAGCTCTGAACCCTCACAGACTTTACTGACGTCACTTGGAAAGTGATTGAGTGCAAGAGGCTGTGAGGCCTCAAAATGCTGTAAACAGGAACAGGACAGCCCTTTGCCACTTTATCACGTTACCTTGACGATGCTGAAACCGATGCTGCACACTTTGTATTTGATGTTTTTGCCTTATTTTTAAGTCCTGCAGGCTCTTGTCCTACAGAGTGGAGGAGAGGTAGCCTAAATGTCAATATATATATTTGTAATAAATCAATAGACTATTGTTGGTCAAATAGCGTCATCAAGTAAACACTAAAATAAATAGTTGAATAAACTAAGTATGTCATAAGTTTATTGCATTCCTCTGACTTAATGTGTTCTATGCAGCATCTTAAGCTAAGAAAACTTTCAACCATTTTAACATCAGATGTCGATGCTTGTTTGTTTACTGTTTTCTTCTTCTCTTAATACGCAGATTTGCTGTTTGCTGCTCGCTTCCGGGCTTGCCCTGGAGGGATGTTGTACGGGTTTATCTGTCCTGTTTTGGAGTAAACTCTTTTGCACCGACTCTTGACCGTCTCCAGAGACGTTTTTGTCTGCAAAGTTATTGACTATAGTAGAAAGTTAATAGAGTATTTTTTGACAAAGTTTATAAAGCTGGTGAAGGTGGAGACCAGGCTTCAACTGGCCTAGCCTGGCCACATCTGACCCAACAAAACTTTGAAAAAGATGCAGAAGCATGTGTTCACCAGAAATTGATGATAGCACCAGCAACATTATACATATAGCTAAAGTCATAGTGAAAATGTGTTGTTTTTCTGGTCAGTAATTTTATTTCTTTTCTTCAGTTTGAAGAGAGATATAAGGTTGAAAGTGATCAAGGTTTGAAATGACTCCTCACAGCGCTGAAAATCTATTTATGGGATTTGATCACTCAGAAGGTCATTTATTGATTATATTAAGAAATTAATTACAGACAGATTCTGATTAATTGTCTTTTTTTTTTAAGTAAGTTTCAGGTTTCGGGGCACACACAGCACAGCTTCGTTTTGTGGTACAATGTTTTGTCATTTTATGTCCAGAAGTGAGGAACAAATTTGGTAACAGAGTCGTATCAGGATTCTGTCCATTGTCCAAACCGCTGGCCTCTTTCATGGTTACAGGGAGGAGCTGTTCTTCTTAGTGCACATTGAACAGTACTGTTTGAATACACACATGTAGTACTAGGTACACGGAAAAAAACCACATACATACAGATGTGCAATTGAAAAAAATTATGGTACCTAAATTGCATATGTGTTGACAGGGTGAGGAATATTTTGTCGGTATTTTCTATTTCAATGCAACGTAACTCTAAGGGTTGCCAACTTCATTACAAAAAAATAAGGGACACCTGCCACAGCGGGGGCCACACCCATCGGGGGCTCGACAACAACAGGTGCGATGGTGTGCCAGTGGTGGTATATCACAACTTAAAACATGTTTTCAGAAATGTATTAAGATTGATACCAGTGGACATTATAATAAGCTCTCTACTATCAAATCAGTGTGAACAGATGCACTCAGTCTCTCTTTATCACACCTCAACAGAATAGCTGATTATACGGCTATGACAATAATAAACACAGGCCAACAATGTGTGACAGTGAGACCACAAAAAATAATGTGAGCGGTATTTTATTGACTTATTAAATCAACATGTCCATAACTTATTAACTATAAATAGGATAAAACGCTTTGATACAATTGGATTATAAAAGACTTGCAAAGGATTTTCTGTAAACATGAACATCAGTGGACCAGAAGTTGTAGGCCTTGTGTGCAGTATGGGAGCATGTTAGGCCTACTTCCTTTTATAAATGTTTTCTTGTCAAAAGTTCACTCCTCATGAGCTCCACAGAGCATGTGTTCTTGCTGTCACTTTGTTAGTCATTCTGGAAAATATCATTCCATATCATCTGAGTGCATGGTGTGGGGCAAGGCGGAAGACCCGAGTCCAGGTGTTCCAGCTGTACTAGAGCCTTTGAAAATTACAGAAGCGGTGGCCTCTGAAGTGTTGCTATCACCATGGAGAAGCTGATGCCAGTCTCGCTATGCAACTTCTCAACCTGCCAAAAGGAGCATGCCATGGACTCTTTTGAAGCTTATCCTGAAGAGCAATTATGTTCACCTGAGCAAAGTGCAGTGCCCAGCATAGTCAGAGGGTTCGCCACTACTGGTGGTTGGAAGAGTAGCAGCGATCTCTGATCTACCTGAACACCTCCGAGATCAGGTCGCAAAAACGTTTTATCCACCTGGTTTATCCACCTGGTCCACATTGTTGTCTCTGGAAATGGTGAAGCGATTCTGGACTGATGTGAAATAAGCTTGTTGGTGGAATTCATGGTCGATAAACCGCTGGATCGATACCAGTGAGAATCCACAGACCCAAATATGTCTGCAGATCTATTTGATCCATCTCACTCCACTTGTTGCCGTCCACACAAAGCCCCTCCTGGTTTGTCATGTCCAGCACGACCTTTTATATTTGCTTTGGCCGAAACAGCTCCTCTGTTGAAGCATAATTCTCATCTTCTTCACAGTTGTTTTCTTCCTCTGTTACATCTTCTTCTTCTGCAGATTTCTTGTTAAATTAATTCAAGAGCCTTTGACACAGTATAGTGCCTTTTTATTCTGTTGTCTCAGACTAAAATGGCTAAAAGGCTTCAAAAACTCGTTGTTGTTGTTGTTTTGAAAGGCATATCAAAGGTTTGATGAGAACACGTTTACAGAGATGTGCTGTATCTTTGAAGTTTGTTAGGAGGTGTCCCTGTCTGCTGCTGGGATCAACTCCAGCACCAAAGTAACAATAAACAGTGAAAATAAGCTGTAGAAATGCTGATGATGTAACGGTGGTTTTGTAACACATATTTTGGTGTTGATGTGTTTTATTAGTACTGTTGTGTCCACTCCTTAATCATTTTTATATTTCTTTTTTTACCAGTTTTATGAGTCTACACTTTATGAAGTTCTGCATGTTGATCCTATCAGACTCACCTGCTTGTTCCACTCGAGGTAAAAGAAGCTACAGATTTATTGCAGGATATGTACAGAATGATCAGGCGAAGGTACCAAAAACACAAGTCAAGAATCTGGGTTACTAGACAAGGCAATGGTCAAAACACTTAGGCTAGACGGGAAATATCACTAGGGAAAAGGCTGGAACTCTGTCACAAGGAACCATACAATCTGGCAAAGACATCAGGGGACAGTGGGTTTATATATACGATGGGAGGGGAGACAATGGCACACAGGTGTAGCACATTAGGGACAGTTAATCACACATGGAGGGAAGGCAGACGAGGACCAGAAACGAGACACATGGGCCCAATCCCAATGTCCCCCCTAAGCCCTAAGCATAGACAGTATATTACTGGATGAAGCCACCCAGCTGATTTGAATGTAAAGTAAAGAAGTAAAGCCGAAATCTGAAATGATTTCCTCACCGAAATCTGAAATGATTTTCTCACATAATAAACTCCAGATAATTGTATTTCCCATTCTGTGATAAACACTGTAGTTCAGCTCTCTGATCTGAGTGTTTCAGAAATATATAAATCTGTCCCAGTATCCTGTCATAAGTTGCTGATGGTGTGTTTATAAGTGAGGAAGAGTTTGCATAGACCTCCCTCTACATGCTTAAAAAGGGAAGACGTGACACAGAAACATTTCAGCAGAGGAAACTGGCAACTCATTACTGCACGAACTGAGTTGGGGAAATATTTTCATCTCGGCCAAATTACAAAAGGGAAGTTTCCATCCATTTAAGAGATAGAGCTACAATTCAAATTTTCATTGTAGGATGTTATTTTCCACCTCATGGCATGGAAAGAGGAGACAGATCTATGGGCTGATTTTTGTATCAGTACAGACTGAATTTGAATCATTTAGACCTGAATTTGAAATGCTCAACTTGAATTTGAATTTATTAGTTTGAAATTGAATTCCAATAAACTTGAAACTGAATTTGATACTATGAATCTAAACTGAAACTGTATTAGAGTCTCATAAAAAACTCAAGTCTTTGTGTGCTTTCACTTTCAGTTCTCTAAATTCAATTTCAATCCACAAGATTAAGGTTGCATCCGAAAAGTCAAAAAAATCTCCTTTCCTAACCACCGGATTCTCCTTCACATCTTTCCTTGACCTCATGACGTTTTCCTTCGAGGTCAAGGAAAGATGTGAAGGAGAATCCGTAAGGACTTAGGAAAAGAGGACGGCGGGTCTAAGAGAATCCCACTGCTCTTCTAAGCGACGTAAGTATGTGACGGCAGATTTTACTGACGTGACCTGCCGTGATGAAACTACAATGTTCAGAAGATGGACTACAAAAAGCGTGTTGTTGTAATGCAGGCCATCTAAAGGTGGACAACATGGTGGAAAATATTAGGCTACATTATAACCAAGATAGCAAAAAGGCAGATAAGGAAGCCTACCAGTCACTAAATAATGGACAGGGTTGTCACATTGAGAATGCTTGCTCACACTCACCCTCCTGCCCACCCATAGGTGTATTTATCAACATGAATCCCAATTGTATGTAAATACAGTGTTTCCCACAGAATGACTGTGCCGAGAGAGAGAGAGAGAGAGAGAGAGAGGGAGCGACTGGGCGAGAGGAGATGCTGAGAGAACATATGCACTACGCCGAGTTCTGTCATCAAATACGATTATACCCATTTTAAATAGTAACAAAATCAATCGAAAATCAGCGTTGATAATGTGGCAGGCCGCCACAAATAAATCAGTGTGTGGGAAATGCCTACTGTTGAGGTTATCCAGCTTAATCTTTGCCTTTATTAAGGCCAGGGTGTCAGCATCTGTGACTGAAGTAAAATTAATAGTTACATAATGTGAGGCTACACGCTGTAACATTATCCTCACTTTGATCACCTTACAAGAAAGCTCGCATGGGTCTCAGTTATTGTTGACAGTTTAAGATATATGCATATTAGCAAGTTATGGCATAAGAGAGAAAAGGATGGTAACTTACATGGTGATCAACATCCTTTATCCGTCATGGTTGGTGATTTTTTTATTTTTATTGTTGCAAACACTTAATGGCTTATTTCAGCAACCCAAAACATAAAACGGTGTTGAAACAGTATTAGATTACAAAAAAGCCAAAAGAAAAGAAACCTAAAGAAAGAAGGTAGTTGTGAGTCTTATTAAAGTATCATAATGTGCATCTGTATTGCAAGGATCTTGCTAAATGTGGATGATGGATTTTATCGTTTGAGTTTGAGAATGTGCGTCGCTTTAAATGTTACGCCGCAAAAAATTGTGGGACGGCATTCTCTCCGTTCCTTTCATAAAGGATGGTCCAGTGTATCCTATGCTAAAGGAGATATGAAAGGAAGCATTGAGGCACCTTTCCTTACCTTTTAGAGAATTTGAACAGCTCTTATCATGACTGCCACTGAAATACTTCCGGTTCACGTCACTCAGTTAGGAACCTTCCTAAGCAAAAAAGACTTTTCGAACGCAGCCTGTGTCTTTTTGATGGTGGGAGGAAGCCGGAGCACCCGGTAAGAACCCACGCAGACAAGGGGAGAACATGCAAACTCCACACAGAAAAGGCCAGGGAAACTGGGGTTTGAACCCATGACCTTTGTGCTGTGAGGCAACAGTGCTAACCACTACACCACCCTTGTTAGAAACATGTGAAATAGAAAAGGAGTTAAATTTTCAGTCAATCAGAATGATGCCAGTAGTTGTGGTAAATACAGGAAGTAGTATTTGTATGACTCTTCTATTGTTGTCTTTCACTGTGCGGGTCTGCGGGCACAGTAATACACTGCTGTGTCTTCAGGCTGCACATTCTGTCCGTTTAAAGTCACTCTGTTGCTGGAAGAGTCTAAGTCGATACTGAACTTGTTCTTTAGTGAATCTTTCACAGTTGTGTCCTCACTAATCCACTCCAGTCCTTTCCCTGCAGACTGTCTGATCCAAGCTGTGTAGTGGCTGCTAAGAGAATAAGAGACCTGACAGGTGATGGTCAGACGTTGACCTGGCTGCACAGTCACAGAGGCTGGCTGTGTCAACTGTTCACACTTCACACCTGTTAAAAAAAGAAAATGTTTAGTAACAAATGATCAAGTTATACTGCAAAAGAAGAACTGCTGACTTTGACAAATCCAGAGAGACTCACATCCAGCTGCCAACAGCAGCAGCAGAGCTACAGAAAACATGGTTTATGTTGAAAGTGACGTGCTGTGAACTCCACTGACAGCCTGATGGGAAGTTTTTATAGCTGAGTAACAAGGAAGGTCACTGAGTTTGCATAGAATCAAACACAATTGATGCATTTATAGAAACGAAACAAATGTAAACTTTGTTTTTAACTTCACCTATTTATGCTTAAATGGAGAATATTTCTTTGACAAGAACTCATTAAATATAACATTATGTAAATTGTTGTACCATTGCAAACAGCAATAAGGATTATTGTTACTATTTGTACTGACAATGTTAGCATGAATCATGGATAACGGAAAACTTGTTTATTAAAATCTATATTTAACAAAGATCATGTGCACCCATGGAAACAAAAGGAGCAACCAGCAAGACTGTTGCTTTCTATAAGCCATGTATGCAGTGTGTTTAGCATATTGTTTGAAATATATATATATTTTTTACAGAAATACAGTGACAGCAGCCAGGATCATGTAAATTGTGTTAAAAGTGTGATGCTGCTGGTTTTCAGGTTTGTATGAAAGACCTTTAACGGTTTCAGTATTTGCAGATGTTTGAAGACACTGACAACTTAAGACAGAGTAATAACTTGAAGCCTCAAGGTAAACAGCAGGAACTGAAACCTGTGTGACAAAATGCAAAAAGCTAAAAACTGTGGTAGTTCATGCATGCATGGGGTTGTGTGAAAAAATACGACCCAGTCTTAAATATATATATATTTGTTTTATATTATTGTTATTGTCAAGTTAAACAAAAATGAAATCCTCTCATGAAATATAACTTTAAAGCCAGTATTACTCAAATGTCTGTGCATCATTTTTAATGATTTGACCTGAGGACAGCATGAACGACAGTGCAGATTCTATCAGCCCAGTGAGGATGAGAAAAGACAGAGTTTTACTCAGCAATCCCAGATTTTTTTTTCTTACTGCAGATTGTTGTTCATCTACTTCCTGTCTGCAGAGAAGAACTGACACTGACAGATGGAGCTGCAGTCATTTAGTTAACACGCTGCTTCTTTAGGCGGCAGGTCTCTGGAGCAGCTGTATATGTGTTTTAGTACTTCTCTCTTTATTCTCTTTTGTTAAATAAATTCTTCAAAGACAACGGTTGGTTGTTACTCAATTCTTTACTCAACCCCTAACCAGAAATATAATTTCCAAAATATCCCTCTACCACATCAACAACCTCACATTATTAAACATTTTATTAAGCGTATCTGCTCATCAGTAGCTTGATATTATTCTTAAGTAGGACATATTTTTTTAGTTTGAAGGACATAAAGTGCACAGAGTAAATTATAGTAATGAATTAATCACTTGCAGCACAAGAACTATGCGATAACTGAATGCATTATACAATAACTAACAAAAACAATGATAAAGAATTAAATAAATACATATATGTATTGGATTAGTTTAGAAGAACGAAGATCTACTAACTGGGGCTTAGCCCAGCCCAGAAATCTTTCATGTTTTTCACCTGTTTTTTACCATCATAGATTTGCTATATTTTTAGGAATCTGTTCACAGTGATATATGCTAATAATAAACATTTATTTTATGAAATTGTTCAACGCTATTATGCTAAAGATCCCCGCCCTAGTAGTACAAGCTGTGCAAAATTCATTTCACATGTACTACATTCAAAGCAATCTGTCACTGTGCTGAAATGCCAAATTTCTGCAAATGCATCATACAGTGGGTACGGAAAGTATTCAGACCCCTTTAAATTTTTCACTCTTTGTTTCACTGCAGCCATTTTCCAAAAATCAAAAAAGTTCATTTTATTTCTCAGTAATGTACACTCAGCACCCCATCTTGACAGAAAAAAACAGAAATGTAGAAATTTTTGCAAATTTATTAAAAAAGAAAAACTGAAATATCACATTGTCATAAGTATTCAGACCCTTTGCCGTGACACTCATATTTCACTCAGGTGCTGTCTATTTCTTCTGATCATCCTTGAGATGGTTCTACACCTTCATTTGAGTCCGGCTGTGTTTGATTATACTGATTGGACTTGATTAGGAAAGCCACACACCTGTCTATATAAGACCTTACAGCTCACAGTGCATGTCAGAGCAAATGAGAATCATGAGGTCAAAGGAACTGCCTGAAGAGCTCAGAGACAGAATTGTGGCAAGGCACAGATCTGGCCAAGGTTACAAAAAAATTTCTGCTGCACTTAAGGTTCCTAAGAGCACAGTGGCCTCCATAATCCTCAAATGGAAGACGTTTGGGACGACCAGAACCCTTCCTAGAGCTGGCCGTCCGGCCAAACTGAGCTGTCGGGGGAGAAGAGCCTTGGTGAGAGAGGTAAAGAAGAACCCAAAGGTCACTGTGGCTGAGCTCCAGAGATGCAGTCGGGAGATGGGAGAAAGTTGTAGTAAGTCAACCATCACTGCAGCAATCCACCAGTCGGGGCTTTATGGCAGAGTGGCCCGACGGAAGCCTCTCCTCAGTGCAAGACACATGAAAGCCCGCATGGAGTTTGCTAAAAAACACCTGAAGGACTCCAAGATGGTGATAAATAAGATCCTCTGGTCTGATGAGACCAAGATAGAACTTTTTGGCCTTAATTCTAAGCGGTATGTGTGGAGAAAACCAGGCACTGCTCATCACCTGTCCAATACAGGTCTCAACAGTGAAGCATGGTGGTGGCAGCATCATGCTGTGGGGGTGTTTTTCAGCTGCAGGGACAGGACGACTGGTTGCAATCGAGGGAAAGATGAATGCGGCCAAGTACAGGGATATCCTGGACGAAAACCTTTTCCAGAGTGCTCTGGACCTCAGACTGGGCCGAAGGTTTACCTTCCAACAAGACAATGACCCTAAGCACACCGCTAAAATAACGAAGGAGTGGCTTCACAACAACTCCGTGGCTGTTCTTGAATGGCCCAGCCAGAGCCCTGACTTAAACCCAATTGAGCATCTCTGGAGAGACCTGAAAATGGCTGTCCACCAACGTTTACCATCCAACCTGACAGAACTGGAGAGGATCTGCAAGGAGGAATGGCAGAGGATACCCAAATCCAGATGTGAAAAACTTGTTGCATCTTTCCCAAAACGACTCATGGCTGTATTAGATCAAAAGGGTGCTTCTACTAAATACAGAGCAAAGGGTCTGAATACTTATGACCATGTGATATTTCAGTTTTTCTTTTTTAATAAATTTGCAAAAATTTCTACATTTCTGTTTTTTTTTCTGTCAAGATGGGGTGCTGAGTGTACATTACTGAGAAATAAAATGAACTTTTTTGATTTTTGGAAAATGGCTGCAATGAAACAAAGAGTGAAAAATTTAAAGGGGTCTGAATACTTTCCGTACCCACTGTATGTACAGTATTTTTTTGTCATATATTGCTCTGCTTTATCTTTCATTTGGATAAAATGTCCCCCAATTTTGACGTTTTCATCCTGTCTTTAGACTGACAGTAAAAACAAGAACACGAATATGAAACCAGGGGCGATTCTAGGATCAGACCTTTAGGGGTGCTCAGCCCCTAATGAGAATGTAGCATGCATACAATGTCTTGCAAAAGTGTTGTCAAGGGCGTCACTTTGTGTTGAAAACTGGTGGGAACATAAGGGCCCAGATTAGGGGCGTGATAATACATTTGGGTCATGAGACGTGACAATGCACGAGAACAAGGCAAGAAGATTTTTATCACTATTTAAATTAAATATTTGATGTTGAAATGTATGTGTGGGGGGTCTGGGGCTCCTCCTCCAGAAGATTTTGAGCATGAAACACATAATTTCCTGCATTCGTGAGACATTTTCTGCTCCAATTTATGGAGGAAATGTCTGTTTATGTCTTTATATGAGGGAAAACTATATTGCATTTCATGTTTTCTTAGTTTCCTGTCCAACTTTTCTCAAAGCATTTTCATTTGTTAGTTAACATTTCTTGGTGCAAGCTATTTTTCAGAACGTCTAACAAATGCATTCAAAAAGTGGTGGGGACAACACTCAGCCATTTCAAAATGTGGTGGGGACATGTCCCCAGCGTCCCCAGTGTAAATGACCCCTATGGGGTCAGTGGACCAGTTAGGGTCAGACGGCAGTGTGGAGCTGTGTGCTTGGGAATTGTGGAGCTGTAGACTCGTGTTTACTCTCTCAGAGGAGGGTGTTTGTTAAAAGAGTTCAGTCTTCTGTTTTAAGTTAAATCTTGTTACATGCTTGCTTTCTCTTTCAAGGAAGTAGTTTTCTGTTGCTGAGTTTAATTTGTTAATAAAAATCTTTATTTTGGTTGCACAGAATCTGTGTAGTATAAATTATTTATTAGTATAATAGTCTAACATTAAATTAAAACTAATTTCATAATTCTCCACTGATAACAGCTAATATACATACAAACATACATACATACATACACAGATTTCTCGCTTATAGATAGAAGGATGTTGTCTTGGAGTGATAACACATAGCAAACTGTTTTATTGTGCACCTATTTCTTCTGCTGCTGGGAGCAACTTCCACCAAGGAAGCAGTCCGTTAATTTGTAGCATTCAGCTGCCTTTTTTGCAGACATGTTTTTCTTCTTAATTCTTGTTTTTCGCCACCACACATTTCTTTTTCCTCTTTCTTTCTTTTCCATTCTTTTGCACTTCTCACTCGCCCCAGATGAAAACTAAACTCCTCTGACCGGTGCCGTTGAGCCAATCAGAATTCAGCAAAGACGAGGACCAGTCCAAGCTGGGAGGGGCCGCTCATATCCCCCCTCAGTAGTGAAAGTATTAGTTTGGCCCAGTCTGACGGACCCCAAACAGCGGTCTGACGCAACTGACCGGTTCGCCAGCGCAGTCGCGGATCATTTCGTAAAACATTAGAAACTGAAAAATGCCAGCATTTGGGGACATTAAATCTGTTTAATATAAGAAAAGTCATATGAAACTGTAGGCTAATTGGTTGTCCCCTCTCTTGCTTCTCCAAAATCTAACGTTAGGGGACAAAAACTATAATAATTATTGTATTATTTTTTTAGAGGTGCTTAAATGAAATTTAGGGGTGCTTCAGCAGCCCTAAAAATGGTCTAAAATCGCCCTCAAACTATCTATCTCTATATCAGCCATGAACTTACAGCTCTGCACCATACAGAAAAAACAAACAACATACACACACATTTGTACTGTATCTGGTATTTCTGCCTTTGTTTTTTTCTGTACCAGTGGTGAACAGTTTTTTCTTTTCATGCCACTCTTAGTCTTCCCTTTGATTATCCTAATGTAGTTAATGTATTTTTAATCATTTTGAGGTTTAGGCTGATGAAACAACTATTGTGAAGGTGTCATTTTGGGCTCTGGGCAATTGTCACAATGTCTCTCATGATTTCAGAATATTTACTATCAATTAATGGAGTAAAATTATCAGCGGATTAATCCATAATGAAATTTAATCATGAATTGCAGTCTGATACAAAATAGTTCAACCTCAACAAACTATACGGTACAATCCTGATTTTACATTGATGGAGGAATAATAATCAATAAAAACTATCTAATGATTTAACATATATTAGTAACAGTGACAGGGGACCTGACTATCCTTGCATACTTTTACTAAAGTAACATCTGGGATTTCTGCCTTGTCTGTACCTTGCATGTTCTGCATTTACTGTCATATTGTTTGATCAGACAATTCTGTGTATAATTTATCATGCTTTATCATGGTATTTCACATTTGTGAAAAAAGCTTACAATGACCTTTTTCTGAAGATGTTTTGTGTTGTCTTAGTCTGTGAGGGTGTGCGTCTGCTGTACGCATGTTAGCCACTTCAAGCCAGGATACATGCTGAAACAGTATTCAAATAAACAATAAAATATGAGTCTCGCACTTCGAGTAAGTTTATTTGTAGGTCTGACGGTTTCTACAAAGTTTCACTGCTACAGGTGCGGTCCCAGAGGTGCAGAGAGAGAGGGAAGTGACTCTCTAAAGATGATATGTTTAGAAACTCCAGGAAATTGAAAAACCTTCAGACTCTAACTGATAACAGATGTTTACAGTATGCTGACTTGATGTGGTGTTTTTTAAGATGTCACAGATGCTTTGAATTTTACATGCACACTTTTGATCATACCCATATTCCCTGTTTGTGTGTCTGTTCAAATTGAATGTATTGTATTTGGAAGTATCATATCTGTTGACTCAGTGATGAATGCAAATATGATCAACAAAATGACCAAACATGAAAAGCAAAGATTTGTACACAGTAAAATCAGCAAACCCAAATTAACACTCTCAGAGTTGATTTTAACACTTTTAAGTGTCTATATGGGTCCATACCAAAGAGTGTTAATTTTGCTCATTTTTGAGTATTAGTACCTTGACACTAATTAAGCACTTCTTAACACCAACCAGTGTTAGTTTTTCTTAACACTTTTAATTCACTGTTAGACATTAACTCTCTCAGAGGATCATTTTAAAGGTGTAAATATAGAAAAGTAAAGATGGACATGTTTGGTGTTTTAAAACATTTATTTTAATCCCTCAAAGAATTTGATTACATTACAATAAAAAAAAAGGTAACAGAATGAACACATTAGGCATGCATGCAAACTGCTAACTCATTAAATAGGTGTTGGGGTGACTAGTAACAGTGTTTCCACATAAGTTTAAGTTATGATGGCTCACCATTGCAAAACGACCAGGTGCCAGTAAAGTCAATATAAAATACAACATTAACAGGTCCAACTTCATTTTCTCATCAAACAGTGTTAAAGTTCAGATGCAAGTCAAAAGTAGAGTCCCTAGCAGTGGAGTGCTTTCATCAAAATGTATGTAGGCCTATGCAGTGGGGGCAAGAGCAAATGTCAGTGCAAAAGCCGGGACCAGAGTCAAGAAGAAGTTCAGAGTTATTTACACAATTACACTTACAGGTTTAATTTTGTGACACTTTTTTGTGTTTTTACACTCGGTTTTGACATCAACTACTTATCAACTGAGTCAAATATAATGGATTTGACTCTATCAAGAGTGGAATTAACTCTGCTGTTACTTAGATTATAAGAAAGTCCGTTTTTGACCGTACAATGGGTTATTTACATTTCCGTGACAACTGTTTTCAGTCCAAAAACAGCTTTGTATCAACAGAGATCGTCTGTCGGGCCACCATCTTGGTGAGGTCGGCTGCGGTCTTAAGTTTTGTTTGTGTCACCAGATATAAGGGCAGAAGAAGAGTGTAATTTGGCAGAAGCGATTTTTATCGGCCTCTGCTGGCAAAATTCATAAACATAAACAGTAAATATGGCCAAAACATGGACATTTGTGTGGTATGTTTTTGAAAGATTGTGTAATAACAGTTGCATATCAGTTTCTTTTCATCAAATTTACAGTTACAGTTGTATTCCAGGTGTATTAGAAGATATTCATTGCATTATATGCATTATAATCTACCTTAGGATGGTTTTGATAGTTTATTGCATCAAAATATAGCTTTTTATACCAGGCGAGAAAGAAAATATCACATTTTTTCTGTATTTCATATCCATGTAGTCTGTAATGGTAAAATAAATATGTTAATCTACAATGGATTTATATTCCTTAGCTTCTGACCTTTCAAAGGAGGCCAGAATTATTCATCTAGGCCTAATAGTTGAGGAGCTATTACTGATTTATTTTGGGTATGTTATTTTAGGTGTTTTTCCTAGAAATAGGTGCCAGGAACCATGTTTAAAACCACTTCACTAACACATTTTAATGATACTAAAAGTTTTAGTAATCATTTACTTCTGTATCATGATGTGATAACAATCTAAATTTATTCATATAAACAGTTAAGAATTCCATTTTCAATGTTTAGTTTATCATTGACTATGACAACCACTTCATTTAGTAGATGTGCAGTAGATTATTGATAATGTACAAGTTTTAAAACTAAATAAAAAAAAAAAAAAGTAGAGTAAAACTGGAGACCTGTAGTCGTCTATGCTGTCCATCCATCTCATCCTTTATCGTCTCTTCATCTGTAAAAATAAACTACAATTAAAACACTTGTTGAGTTGAGTTTCACCCAGCTGGATAACTGAAGCCCAAATGTTCTGTCTCTTCACTACAGCAGATAGTTGGCCAGATGATTTGCTGCAGGCGGACAGCTGGACTGGATAATTGGTTCATTTTAATAAAATTTTTCAAGAACTTGCATAAAAAATGTTTATCTTCAGACACCAGAACACAGTAGGTACATGTGATTTGTTACTTAAAGAAGTAATTTGCCATGTTTAATTCAATAAATTGTTAATATATTACTTTGTGCAGTGCAGCATTTAAAACAGAAACTGCTGCTAAACGTTTATCAGTCTGTGCTGGTTGGCTGTGCCAATAAAAGAAGAGAGCTAGTGAACTGATAATGATGCATTTCACAGCACTGAACTGTGTGATTGTCTCCAATAAAATCAACACAATAAACCTGGAATATCACATTCTACATTTAACATGAGGTTTGTTACACCCAGATAGAGCAATTCACCAGTCAGAAATAATTATTTGGCACCAGTTAACTTTTTTTTCAAGATCATGTGCACTGCACAAACTGGACAAACCTGGAAAAGTCACAAGCACAGACAGAAAATCACCAATTTTCAGTAACATCTTTGTTCTTTTCTTCTCCTGCACAATCTTGTCACAGTTGTCAAAATTGTCTCTCCTTTATGTGGCATTTTTATCGTTTGCATGACTGAGCTTTATTTTGTAACTTCTACCGTACTTAGTCAAACTGTTTAATTATTTTCAGTAGATATTCAAATCCTGTATTATATCTTATGCAGTCTTTAGTCCTGAGTATAAGTGAAATGTAGAAATGCCCTGCATGTTTACCTTGACCAGGCTGAATATCATGCTATAGAAGAGAGAGGATATGAAGAGGAATATGAAGGAGGAGGTTGTGGACCACAGACTGCTGAACTCATCCTCTTCAATGGCATCCTCTATGCAGCTCAGAGCCCAACTCTGTTTTGACTCTGGTGGAAAATCTAGCAAGAGGAAGGTATAGGTGATTAGATGAGGAGTGTGTGTGTGTGTGTGTGTGTGTGTGTGTGTGTGTGTGTGTGTGTGTATGCTTTATTAAGATAACATAAAAACACCCTTTTTTCTCTAGAATAATGCTCATAAACTTGAATCGAACATTATTCACTCTTTGATCACTTCATGTGGGGACGGTTCTCCAGTTAAACAGTTCAGTATGCTACTGTGACTTTGTGCTTTTTTTCCCAGTGTGTTTAAAAAAAAATTATTTATGTAACAAAAGTGTCTCCATGCAACATTTATTTGAAACAGTCAGCACACTTCTCAAGCTGTTAGACAATGTGACAAAGACAGAAACACAATATGATGACAAACAAAACTAAATTAACATGTTGACACTTATTTTTACAATCACAAAGACTGATGACATCACAGAGTGCACAGATTCACAGTGGAGTACACACAGAGACAGAGCAACGTGTTAGCACGAAATACCACATTTATAGCTGCATCTACTATTTTCTACATTCAAGTGAGTTACCCTGGGCCTTAGACACTCCTTTGGGTTTCACAGACACACTTCTACCAGCAGGCCAGACGTTGCAGTTGAACATGTTGTGCTTGTCCCACTTTTCCTTGGTGGTGGTGTAAATACTTGTAACTAAGTAGCCTTGTTGGATCTTCTGTGGGGGGAAGTTAATGCCATCCATATAGATGCCGGCCTTATTTTCAGTTCCCTCTGACCAGGCGATGTAGTAATCCTGCATCACAGGACCAGAGACCAGACACACCAGAGAGACCACAGCTCCTTTGCTGATGTCCTCCTCTGGGAGAACATGGACTGTCACTTTTGGCTCACTCCCATCTGAAAGAGACACCAACAAGGTTTATATATATGCTTTTATTTTTGCTATAAACAGATTATGTGTTGCTGCCTCCCCAGACCTACAGATTACTGTTCTACCAATCAGTCTCCATCACTCAGTAACATACCTCCTTTGTGGACAGTCAGATCCTGAATAACTGGAGTCATATCATCTTTAATGGCAGAACAGCGCACTTTGTTGACTCTCTGCCACTCAGTCAGAGTCATTGTACTGGTTTTGCTGTGCTGACCGCCGCTGGACGATGTTGATTCAGCAATGTTGTTGGTCACATTTTGTCCATCAATTTGCCAAGTGACTTGAATTGTATTTACAATTGTCTTGTCTTGTCCTGTAATGATACACTCCAACTCTGCCCGGTTGTTGCTGAAAATTCCTTTGGCACTTGGTTGGTTCAGTGTCACTTTGAATGGAGCTACATAAAAGAGAACAACAGAGTCCAACATTGTACCATTAGAAAACTGCAAACTTTGCAATTCATGTCAAGATCCAGCATAAACTACTTTATCTCACTATTTAGTGTTAACCTTTATAGCACTGTACCTTTTGAGGCCTTCTTTTTATATTGTGTTTCTCTGTAAGTCACCTCACAGGTATACACAGCGTTACTGTCCCAGTCTGCGTTGTTGACCTTCAGGACACTGACAGCTGAATATAAGTCTCCAGTTCTTTGGATGGGACTTTCAATGTAGTCGTTCAACTCTGCGTCATTCTTTTTCCACTTGAATGAATCAAGTGTTCCATTACTGCCCTCAATCGTGCACACCAGGGCCTGGGTGTCTTCACTTGGCACTGATAGCAAAGTCATTTTTGGAGGAATAGGCTCTGAACAGGTGAAGGAAACAGCAGTTATAGTCATTTATTGCGATAGTATTCTGTATCATTCACCTGCAAATTGATAAGATGATTGTGCTGTGTGTTTCAGGCAGACAAAGGAAAATGTGAGGGAATAAATATTGTTCTACATTCATTGATAAAAGCAGGATGAATGAGGAGGACATATTGATAAGAAATAAGAGGCATTAGTAAAATGAAAAATCACATACTTTGTACTTGCAGATTTTTGGGAGATCCGTTGTGATTTACAGAACATTTAAAAGACTTCCTTGAATCCCAGTCAGATTTTGATACTTTGACCAAACTGACTCCTGTATATTTGTTGTTTTTCTCAGCTGGAGGATAATTTTCAGAAGTCAGGGTTCTCCCACTGGCATCGGTCCACTGGAATGTAAGACTCTTTGGGTAGAAGTCACGTGCAAAACAACCAACAGTGATTTTATCTCCAGACCCAGGTTGGCACTGAACCAAAGGGAACAGAGTGGGTGGTGTTGGTGGTGTGGGTGTTCCTGAGAAAGTGTCAAAACATGTAAATATAAATACAAGAACACAGATGATCAATAGCTTGTCTAAACTCTGACTACAAAATATTAATAAAGCGAATAACATGCTCTTTTGTTATCTTTATGACCATGTAATCACCATGACAATAATATATCCCATCAGTATCATTAATATTAAAATGCTGAAACATAAAATGATCTTTACCCTTTCCCAGCAGCAATATCATGTTTATATAAATAATATACTGGCTAATGTAAAAACATCTGCAGGATAGCACCGATAACTCTTTGACTGATGAAAGTGAAAAGAGAGAAAAATCATTTTAATGAATACTACATTCTAATAAATAATGTCCTATTGATTATTTTGTTGTTTTTTAGTTCAGATTTGATCATACAGTGGCACTAATATGTAATATTGCATATTTCCTACTCTTTGGTTAAACGTAATTAATCACTTGTTAATTAAATATTTGCCATGTGTGGCATCGGTCCACTGGAAAGTACACTTTGGGTGGAAGTCAACCAAGAGTAATTTTATCCCCAGTCCCAGAGTTACACTAAACCAAAGGGAACAGAGTCGGTGCAGTTCCCTTCAAAGAGGAGATTTGTTAAGTTTAAAATAACAAATGCGGATCAATTTACACAAGCCATGTTTCCATCTAAGTGTCACGCGAATTTTAAGGGGTCTTTTGAAATGTCGCAAAAAAGTGCTGAATGCTAAATAGTTGTGTTTCCATCAGTGAGTTTGGAGCGAATAAACCAGGTTACGGCAAGCGTAGCTACGTCAGTAGTTGACGTTAATAAACAAGATGTAGGGACTATGGGTTCCAAAAAACAAACAAAACCAGTCACATGGAACTGATGGCCATTGATCTTAGAAAAACGTAGAGAGGTCCTCAGGAATGTGTTTCAAGCGGGCAAGTTCCTATAAGCCATCTCTCCGCAAATTATGGGAATATGCGACACGACGACAGCAGAAACATCTGATGAGATGTGAGTTACAAGTTCGCTACATCAGAACTTATTCGGCAAAAGTGTTTCCATCTCCCTTTTAGCATATTTACTCTTTTTCAAAAAAGGCAAAAAACAATTGATGATGCAAATTTTGTCGTCTCCATTAACCTTTTCTAATGCGATACTTCAAAATGCGCATAAAAAAACTTTGATGGAAACACGGCTACAGACAATCATTTGCTCATCTTTAAACTCAATTATTGGTTGAATGTTTTTACCTCAGAATTAAAATATGGAAACCCAAAGTGTTCAATGTTTAATCATAATAACTACCATACATGTGACATACATGAAATTGTGAACTAATTTAAAAAGTGTTTAAAACATTTAATTAATGAGCACTTTGGGTATAATATTAAACATACTTTATTTTATCTTTAGAAACATGTGAAGACTGACTACAAAATCAGCATCACTGTAAATATGAAAAAGCTTCATTGTTGTAGGATGTAAACAACACTGAATTGATCTTAAAAAGCTTAAAAAACTGTTTCTATAGTACCTAATAAAAAAGACTGGAATATATAAATCACCATCAAGTTAGCACTGTAACACATTTATTATTATTTGTGCTTTTCTGTCCAGCACACAGATAAACAGACCAGAGCTGAGCATGTTAAAACAACGGCAAAACCACAACTGCTGCTTTGTGGGATCAAGGGTCAATATAATATATAACAATAATAATTAATGTATTAAATTATTTCTGATGATGATTTTGTGCTTTTTTTAACAGTGAATCAAAAAACCTAAAAATGTTTTTGGGAAGAATTACAGATACTTGATGTGAAATGATTCCTCTAAAAACCTTAAGTGCAAATGCATACAGTCCTTTAAAAGTCGTCCCTGTGGTATTTCAAATTAAATTATATACTATAGCCTACTACGTAACATGCTATATAACACAATGTACTTCATTATGTCTTTGTTCAGTGTTCTGTTGTTTAATTGAAACGCATACTGAACCCGCATTTAAACACACAAAGAAAATATATATTACTATGTTGAAGGGAAACTTCTTACAAAACAAAATGCAGGTATGGTGCTGTACAGCATATAATTACTGTTCACAGCAATAAAATGTGTTGAATAATAATGTGAATAAAAAGATACAGACATTCATCATCATAAATTCTAATCCAACTGAATACATTTTAAAATCAAGTCAAACCACCTCCTGCATTAAGCGATAATTCCAAACAAGAACTTTTTCAAACACTTTCTAAGAAACAGCTGCGTTAAAAACATCTGGCTGCTCTGTTTTCTAGTTTGTCCAACATGAGCATGAACTGAAATAAGACCATGATGTAAACCTCACCAGCAATATTTATATTAATAAAAGAAAAAGAAACTAGTCAGTAAATATATAATTTAAATGTGTCTTACCTGTAGATACTGTGACTTCAGTCCCACGACCCCAGTAGTCGAAGAAATCACAGTGCTGCATCTCCACTCACTGCTTGTACAAAAACCTAACGTACCGGGTAAAATGTGTTAAAAGCGCATTAAGTGTATGAAATACACAGAAATCCTGGTCAGTTTTGTATCCTGGTGTCATCTATGTGTTTTGTGTTTATTCTTAATCAATTCTTTAAGTTAAGATTTACTGGATGGTAACATTTATATCTGGGCCCTAAATGTGACTCGAAACTACTAACTTAATACTAAGTACTGATCTTCTTGTTAAAAATAATAAACACAGTAGTTACCTCATATTCCAATGAGAAATGCTTTGTCCTGTCCTTTTTCCATCACAAGAAATGCAGAGTGTCAGATTATTGCTCTTAAGTTTTTGTATGGATCTATATCACAGTGCCACCCCAGCTATCACAGTGACAAACCCTAATACAAAAACCAAACACTGTTTCCTGCACTGGAGAGTCAGGGGACCTACGTCAGGAGTGGCTAAGAATAAATCAACAAAACTATATTTAAGGTTAAAGTTGGTGAATTTTTATTTTGCAGTATACTGATTCTATACTTTATCAGTTTATCACTGTATTTTTGATTTGTAATCATCATTCTTTCAATAATATACCATGGCAAGCCACATTTTAATCTCAACAACTGAAAAGAATCCCACTGTTCTCGTGTATATATATATATATATACAGTATCTGTCTATCTATCTATATATATATATATATATATATACCAACAATGTTGGTATATTTAAACTCAGGTTTTGATAGACTTGAAGTACAATGAACAAAATACATGAAGAGCAATTGATAACATGTCAAATGACAATAATTACTTTTGTTATAAAATTAATAAATGTGTAAATATCAAAGGATTGATGAATCTTTAAATATGATTCAAGTTTTATTTAATTTGTTCTTTTTGGCAGCCATCAGTAGATATGAGGGGTAAATAAGGACTAAGATAATTTTTTTTTGTAATTGTTTTACATATAAAGTCCTGCTCAGTTTCATAACAAGAGATGATCAACTTGATGGTGTGTAAACTCCACTCTTTGTTTCAGTTTAGGACAAGGTAGAATTAGGGGATGTTTTAAAAACAACTTGTATAAAGTGGTTTTACAGCACTTTCTATCAGTGGCTGTCACAGTAACATCTGCAGTGGTTTGTGTACAGCTCTGTGGCTTCCTGTATCACTGAGCCTTTGAGCACAATAATAAACAGCCGTCTTCAGTCGTCAAGCTGTTCATCTGCAGAAACACCTGCACATCATTGTCTCTGGAAATAGTGAAGCATTTCTGGACCGACGTGGAATAACCTTTGGTGCCTCTGGTCGGAGCAGAAATGAAAGCAACCCACTCCAGTCCTTTTCCTTCAGCTTGTCTGATCCAACTGATATCAGCGCCACCATCTGATGTTCAGGTCAGTTTGAGGGATTCTATATGCTTCTTCACCACTGGTTAACACTCTGCTGGAGTCTGACTTCAAACACCTGTGGAGGAGTCAGACAGCAACAGAAACCTTGATATAGAAAAAGATGCAGAAGCATGTGTTCACCAGAAATTGATGATAGCACCAGCAACATTATACATATAGCTAAAGTCATAGTGAAAATGTGTTGTTTTTCTGGTCAGTAATTTGATCTCTTTTCTTCAGTTTGAAGTGAGATATATAAAGATGAAAGAGATCAAGATTTGAAATGACTCCTCACAGCGCTGAAAATCGATTTATGGGATTTGATCACTCAGAAGGTAATTTGTTGATTATATTAAGATATTAATTACAGACAGATTCTGATTAATTGTCTTTTTTTAAGTAAGTTTCAGGTTTCAGGGCACACACAGAACAGCTACGTTTTGTGGTACATTGTTTTGTCATTTTATGGCCAGAAAAGAGGAACAAATTTGGTAACAGAGTTGTATCAGGATTTTGTCCAATGTCCAAACCGCCGGCCTCTTTCATGGTTACAGGGAGGAGCTGTTCTTCTTAGTGCACATTGAACAAGACAGGTTGAATACACACATGTAGTACTAGGTACACGGAAAAAAAACACATACATACAGAAGTGCAATTGAAAAAAATTATGTTACCTATAATATTTTGTAAGTCGGTTAGTGTTTCCTCACTGACATTGCTCCCCTGTGTGTTCCATGTAAAGCCATTGCTGGGATCAGTACTATAAGCACAGTTGGCCCTTGTGTGCTCTCTAGAGTTTTAAGGGACAGACTGCAACTATTTTCTATTTCAATAAAATGTAACTCTGAGGGTTGCCACCTTCATTATAGAAAAATAAGGGACACCTGCCACAGCGGGGACCACACCCACCCGACAACAACAGGGGTTGCCAGTGGTGGTATATCACAAATTAAAACATGTTTTCAGAGAAGTATTAAGATTAATACCAATGGACATTATAATAAGCTCTCTAATATTGAAATCAGTGTGAACAGATGCACTCAGTCTCTCATTATCACAACTCAACAGACTAGTGATCATATTGTCATGGCTGTAAACATCATGAACATCAGTGGACCTGAAATGTTAGGCCTGCTTATAAATGTTTTCTTGTCAAAAGCTCACTCCTCATGAGCTCCACAAAGCATGTGTGCTTGCTGTCACTTTGTTGGTCATTCTGGAAAATATCCTTTCCATATAACCATGCTGTGATGCTCATGTTGATGGACAGGATGAGAAATTGCTAACAAATTGAGTAATTGTAAAGGGTGGTGTGAACTTGAATTTTGGTTAAAATCAAGTCATTTTTACACCCTAGACAGGTCGCCAGTCCATCACAGGGTCACACATAGACAAACAACCACTCACACTCGCATACACACATAAGGACAATTTTAGAGACACCAAGTAACCTAGCCTGCATGTCTTTGGATGGTGGGAGGAAGGGGGTTTGAACCCCCTATCTACAAACGTTTCTAAATTTAATTTATTATAATTTTTATGACTGGCCAGTATATAGCTTATATTTATTCTTCATTTTTATTTAGCCTATTGGTAATTCTACAGTATTGAAGGATGCAATTCTATAGGTAGGTTAAGCATAACGGGGGATTTCTGGAGTATTGTTTCAACTTGACTCCCTGCTAAGAGACCCGGCCTTAACTGACACTGATTGGCCCTGAACCTGACGGTATTTATCAAACCAACAATGGCAGCTAGTATTACCCAATCAGGGGTACAAAAGGACAAGTCTTCACAGAATGAGAAACAGAAGTTTGATGATGCAGACCAAAAGTTGCGGTCACAAGGGACACTAAATCCACATCACTACAGACTAGCTGCACCAAAAAAAAGGGGGAGAGTGTACAGATTCCTGTGACTTTAAATGGAATTCCAATACAACCTGTGGACACCGGAGCTCAGATAACAGTAATCTCCGAGAATCAGATATTCCTGGGAGGTGATCCGACAAGCCTACATACCTTCTAAAAGTAGGAGTTGCTGATGCCATGAAGGACAAACATGGACTGGAAACAATTGACTGAGAAGTACACATATGACTCTGTCCTCCTAGGATTGGATCTAATTAAGTCCCATAGTGTTGTCATCCACAGCCGTGACAGTTTTCATTGATGACAAACTTGTGCACTCTTGAATTGTTAGAGGTGAGGGATCGGACTATTGTGTTGCCAAAGTGACACTGGGCGAGTCCACTTCCATATCATCTAAGTGCATGGTGTGAGGCAAGGCGGAAGACCCAAGTCCAGTTGTTCCAGCTGTACTAGAGCCTTTGAAAATCACTGCTGCAGCTGTGGCCTCTGAAGTGTTGCTACCACCATGGAGAAGCTGGTGCCGGTCTGGCTATGCAACTTCTCAACCAGCAAAGCCCGGCCAAAAGGAGCATGCCATGGACTCATTTGAAGCTTATCCTGAAGAGCAATTATGTTCACCTGAGCAAAGTGCAGTGCCCAGCATAGAGCACGAGTCAGAGGGTTCGCCCCTAGTGGTGGTTGGAAGAGTGTGGGCGTAAATTTCATCTCACAGTAGGGGGGGACAATAAACATAAAATTTCACGAGAGCAATTTTTGAGGGGGACACAAATAATACAGCCAAAATTGTACTTCTAGGCCTATAGGATATGTGTACGCAAAGAGAAGTCTACAATTATTTTTTCTAAGATCTATAACTGACAGCATACACAAACATTTTTGTAACTATGTATTGGAAAAATCAATGATTCCCATCAGCACCAGTATAAATGTTGGCTAATCTCACTGGTCTCAATTGTTTACACGCATGCCCAGTGCACCTGAACGGGTCCTAGCTGTGCGTTTTCAGTCAGCCCTTTGTTTTAATTCTCCGTTTGTAAACTAAAACGGAGTAGTGTGGATGGGGCCTTAGTGAGGAGCAGCAAAAACCTTTTATCCAGCTACTGGATGAAACGCTTGCTTTCAAACATTGCCAGACTGTTCACCAGACAAGAGCTATGAAACAACACCATAACTCTATTGATAAATAAAAAGTAAAAGTTTCAACAACAGCCACAAACATCACAACACTACTAGCGTGGGACTTATGTGGGACCCACAGTAATGTTGGCCTTGTTAATGGATTAGACAGATTGGGGAACACTAAACAGTGTATTATTTTGTTGTTTTGTATGTTGTGACAATCTGATGTATATATTCTTGTGCAATAATAACTGTTTATTTTAGTAGGTCAGCTTATGGTTAGAATATGAGGGTCGTTCTACGAAATGGGTGACATCTGTCCCTCTGATATATTTGCATGTAATAATGACTGTGTTCAAGTTAAGCATTTATAATTTAAAGGTTTCATTATATGAGTTAGTTTTCTTAATATCAGAAGCACATTACTAATATAATCCCATTATCGAGCAATAAAACACATTTCTATAACTTTTGAAATACAAATTTTGACCTGTCCCATGGCAGAATTGTTGGAGCCCGTTTTCATCTCGGGGCGTTATATACCGACGATTTGAGAAAGAGTGACAAAGCGTAGTTATTTGATGCTAAAGGTACCCTTTAGTGTCTGTGTGAGACGCACTGGGGCGACAGACCGGAAGTGCTAGCTAGCTAGCTAGCTACGTTCGTGATAAAGGTGTTGACAGCCCCCCGAAGCCCCTACCTTTACCACAACCATCAGAAATGTTAGTACCTAAACCTAAGTCACTGAATGTATGCATGTCGACCGGCTTACCCTACAGCTGCGCAGGAAATGTATGCTTAGATACATCGAGATGCAGACTTGGACAAATCTGAATCACATATGTCACACAGTGAATTTTTAAATGTTAATTGATAATGTAATGTTGATAGTAGTAAATGAGTGCCACAACTAAACTTTCGCAACTAATGATTTTCACTCATTGTGCTACAATGGTAACACTCAATGCTTTGCATAAAGATGCATCATAAATTTTTTTATAATTGCAACGCAGCTCTCTGAATTGTAATCGAATCAACAGGTGCCTAGAGACTCCAACCCCTCGTAATAACAGAAATATTATAGTAGTGAGAAATAACATTCAGCATGTGAGTAATGCCATGTCTGAAATGCATACACACAAGTGTGTGGATACAGTGCCTTGCGAAAGAATTCGGCCCCCTTGAACTTTTCGACCTTTTGCCACATTTCAGGCTTCAAACATAAAGATATAAAACTGCACGCCCAATTTTTCAGTTTTTTATTTGTTAAAAAAGTTTGAAATATCCAATAAATTTCGTTCCACTTCATGATTGTGTCCCACTTGTTGTTGGTTCTTCACAAAAAAATACAGTTTTATATCTTTATGTTTGAAGCCTGCAATGTGGCAAAAGGTCGAAAAGTTCAAGGGGGCCAAATACTTTCGCAAGGCACTGTATATGATAGAGAAGGAACTTAAAGTAGGTAAAACATGAGACAATGGAGAAGAGAGTGAGAGCAGAAGACTCAACTGACTCAATTACTTTGATGTTATTTGGGGAGGAAAATAGGTTCGGACATATTATTACTTCATTTACATAAATGGATTATGTTGTTTTAAAACTTTATTTACTTTTAAAAATTACTTTAGTATGAAGTTGTCTGTGCCTCTTGTTGCATGTTTATGGTTTTGAGGTTTACTAAACTAAACTAATATCATATATGAATATAAATCTTTTTTCATTCACTTGTCCGGTTCAGGGCGATGTGGTGGTGCAGTGCACCATCCAAAGACATGCAGGCTAGGTTAAATGGTGTCTCTAAATTGTCGTCAGGCGTGAGTGGTTGTCTGTCTATGTGTGGCCCTGCGATGGACTGGTGACCTGTCCAGGGTGTACCCCGCCTTTTGCCCAATGTCAGCTGGGATAGGCTCCAGCTCCCCCGCAACCCTGTACACAGGATAAGTGGTTGACGATGGAAGGATGGATGGACTTGTCCAGTTCAATTGTGACCCTTCTGAACAGGACTAGATCTTCTTTAAAAGTACGCAATCTGCACATCACTGACAATAACATTTGCTTACTAGTGTCAACCCTGTAACCCAAGTGTCAGCCCTGTTACTGGCAAGTTTTATGGATATAATTATTATAATTTGGAAGTAAATGAGTTAATAACTTACATGAGAATGTAAAAAAAGTGAATGGCCTGTTAGTCAAAGTGAAATTTGAAGTTACAGAAAATACAAAAAAAATGAAAATTAGTTTGGAGTATGAATAGCAAGTTCTTGGTTAAATATTTGAAAAAAAGTAATTTCTTAATGGTTAGTAATTTAAAAATAGCACTTGTACTCAAAGGTGTGTTTAAATAATCCTTAATATGTTTGATTTCCGTTATTCATCTGTTTGAACTTTTTTTAATCCTCATGTAAAGTTTGGTAACAGGGTTGACATTGTACACGAGTACAACATTGTGGTACCAAATCTCTAATAAAGATAAAAATAAAACATCCTGAGGTGGGACGGTACATGTATGACACAGTTAAACATATCCTCTCTCCAACAGAACGTCAAAGAGCCCCCTAAAAAGAACTTCAAAAAACAACTTTTCAAAAGTGAAATTGTACCCGTTTCGTAGAATGACCCATGAGTAAAGGTCACACAGCAACGTTGGGCTGCATATGGGTTTAATTTGGGTTGGGCAGGAGGGCCCGTACGTCAGTCAGAAGGCGAAAACAGCCTGCTGTATATAGCCACAATGTGTACTGATGTGCTTGTTATTCTGTATTTACAGAGGAAACAGAGTAAAGGAATTCATTTTAAACATATGCGCGCCTGGAAGTCTCTTTTGTGTCCAAGTGTGCAACAATTAGATAATTAGCATGCTGGCATAATGCTAGCATGACAAATTGGATTAACATTTAAAATTGCATATCTTTCTATTCAGTACGTTTGGCGTCTATTTCTTTTCTCTCTTTTTTGTACTCTGCCCCATTTTTTTGTGTTTCATGTGTTTTGCCTTTTCTTTTTCTTCAATTTACTGCTCTCATACACTCAACACCACAGACATTTGACTATACCCATCAATGCTCACTGACACGTCTATATTAAGCGCCAGCTATGCTCACACACACCTGGAGAAGCCACTCAACACTGTGAGCATCATGTTCTTTGTCCATTGCTTCTGACACTGTCCAGCCTCTCCAGCTGGCAGGCTCTCTACGATGCAGGTGGATCAGGAGCCAGTGGCCTGGATTACAGACCTCACTGACGTGCTGCAGTATGTCAGGCTGCATGGCTGCCTGTAAGACGTGGTGACAAGCAACACTTGCACTCCCCAAGGAACAGTACTGTCACCGTTTCTGTTCACTTTCTACACTTCTGACTTTTGCTTTGACTCAGGAACCCGCCACCTCCAGAAGGTCTTGGATGACTCCTCCACCATCGGCTGTATTACAGATGACAGGGAGGAGGAGTACAGGGAATTTATTGAAAACTTATTGGTTGGTGCAACAGCAACCACCTCCAGCTCAACACAGGAAAAAACAGTTCCTTTTGGTGCAGCTGGGACACCAGTCTGTAGTGTATTCTTTGCTGTGGCGTGCTGGGGAGGTGGCATCGTGACTTGTGGCACCAAAAAACTGACCAGCTTGCTGGTGGGGGTGGAACTGGACAGTGTGGAGGCAGTGACTGAGAGGAGGATAAGAAAGAAGCTGAAAGCCATCATGGACAAACTGAGGCACCTCAGGAACACTCCCAGCCACAAACTAATCTAGCCCCATGCCTGAAAGCACTTAAGACTCATTTGTGCCATCTGCCATCACAATCCACAACCCTACAGCACCCCAAATCTCCCATCTCTGCTGATACTCTATTTTGATTGGATGTTGTGCCAGTTTGAATTTCCCATATAAGGGATCAATAAAGGAACATCTTATCATATTGTATGTGTTACGCCTTGGAACTGAAGATTCTCCTTTTTCTTTTCTTATTATCTTAATATGGCCATCATTTCCAAGTGCAGTGATTATCAGGGCTGGCTGTGGTTTGACTGGCAGAATGAGCTCAGGGGGTTGTGTAGGGTTGGCAGAGCTACTGTCAGACTTCTCCTAGAGAGTGACTAGAGGGGTAGGCGAGGGTGCTGGCTGTCTGGCAGGAAGACAGGGGAGTTGGCAAACTGACCTAGCCGGGCTTCCCTGGCAGGCAAGTCTGGCGTCTCGGAGTTCTCCTAGAATGAGCTGAATCCAGTTCCAAACAGGTCCGGTGAAAGCTCACGGACGTAGACTCAGAGACAGATTAGAAACAGGCAAGCAAACAGACGAACTAACAGAATCTTCTGATAGTTTTTTTAAAAAACTGGTCAGTAGTCATCTACACTGTCTGGCGGGGAGTGGATGTTTGGCCGCTACTTATATAGTTGTGTAGCTCAGAGAGATGCAGATCAGATGTAACTAATTGGATGCCCAACAGGGCAACCAGCGCAGCAGTGCCCCCCAACCTCACTGCAGGGAGAGAGAGGCATGGGACAGAGGAAGAGTGAGAGGGAGACCAGTCAGGAAAATCAACAAAAACACACACACCTGTGGCCTGTACTACAAAGCGTGGTAACTGGCTTATCCAGGTAACTTCAGGTGTAACTTTGTGACGTCGGGTGTAACTTCCCGTACTACGAGAGGTGGATAGGTGTTAACCGAGGTCTGTTGCCATGGCAATTTACGCTGCATCTCTAAACTGCTCCGAGCAGGTTTTCTTCATGGTTAACTCGAGGTTACCCTGCACGTAGACTCCACACCACATCTGTACTCAGTGTTAATGATGACAAGTAGGATATTAATATACACCACTTCATAAAATATGTTTAGATTTCATCCTGATTTGTTCCACAGTGGTTGCAATGAAGTTCTGAACACAACAGCATTACGTTCCGACAGCGAGCCCTGCAGCCTTTTAATTAACGGGATAGTTTCTTAGTCCATCTGTAGTCTATAATTAAATTAAAGTGTTTTAGCATATTTAGATAGATTATTTTACGTGTGGAGCCAGGGTGAGGGGTAATAACTGTAGTGAACAACAGTGTGGATTTGTGCATTTTATATTGAATAAATTTGGAGCTACTCTAAATTCCTTTCTCCTCCCCAGAGAAGATGGGGAGGGGTCAAAGTTGCTTTCTCTAAGTGCTATCCCGACCATAAAACTGGCACCTTTTTGATTCCGAAACTGATAATGCGGGGCCTGACTGTTAAACTGACAAAGGGACACGAACCAGCCATTGGCATCTCCCTGAACAGCCTATCAAAACTGGCCCCCCCCACACATATTTCCGTGTTAACTGACTTTGCTCATTACATTGTTTATTATACCATCAAAGGGATACTCCTTGTCTCACCTAAATGTGACATAATCCAGGACAGCCGAACTTTCAATGTAAAAAAGACTGCAGTCTCCAAAGACTCAAACCATTTAATTGAGTTAATTAAATCTTTAGTTACCTGATTACGTTTGCCTCTATTTGAGTAGTTATGTTAACTGTTGTTGCTATCTGTTGTTGATATTAGTGCTGAAAAGAAAGTTACTTGTGCAGTGTTTTTATTTTCAGCAAGACACTCCGTCATCTAATGTAATCCAAGCTTCCCTCATGTAACCTGAGCTCCCCCAAGTGGACAAAATAAGTATTACATGCCCTTGTCGGAAATGCCGTTAAATGTATAAATATCCTGACCAATTATGTGACAATTGTTTCCTGTTACCAAATGCTTAGAACAGTACAACCGTTCAACCATTGAGTTTCGATTGTGGAAAATATTTGATTATAAGACGTGCAAATAGATTTCTTTTTAGACATTAAGTTTAGAGAGGCAGTCCCTTGGGAAACCTGAGACGCCCCCTGGGGAACCACGCCCCAGGCAACAAAAGAGTTTACTTTCATTAGCTCTTCTATGCCGTATGAGTCAAATGCTTCCCACAATCGAACCTCCTGGCTCATTGTTCAGCAAATGTTTATGTTCCCTGTATCCAACCATCTTTTTATCACCTTAGTTAGAGAATAAATTCACTGTAATATAATCAAGAGCTGTGTGTGTTGCCTATTTCTAGTTCCTGCCAAGAGAATTGACCCTTTAGATATGAGACTGACTGACTGATTTAAGATAATTGAGTGATTATTAACTGATCACTAGTAATAATTGTATAATCATTAAAACTACCTAGAGGTCCGGAGACTCTAGGATTATAACAACTCCGGTGGTGCCCTTAACGAGGAAAATTTTGATTTTATGAATCTACAATTATGAATTCATAATTGGGTATCAATTCACATAAATTTATTAAAATGCATAACTATAAAATTTAGGTCTGCTACATAACCAAGAAAAAAAAAAAACTAGATTAAAGTAGGAAATTTACAAGAAAAAAAATCTGAAATTTCCTGAAATTAATGTAATAAAAAAAATCGAAAATCACTTCTTCTGAATACGCCCAATCCAAGGCAAAGTCTCTAAGGTGCATGATAGTGATTGTGGGCTAAACTCAGGAGTCTTTCCTCACTGCTAAATCCGAATGCAAAGTTTAATATAACTTTCCAGTGCATGCATAATACACGACAGACATGTGTGTGAATTTGCAGCCTTGCAAAGTGAAGTTTCTCTCATTAATGTGCGACTATAATGTCAGTGAATATTCAAGTTTTTTACTTGTAGGCTAGATTAAATTAAATTTTCTCTCGGATTATTAGGACTACCCCTCCACTGGCTCCTTATTTTCCATTACAATGGACTTCATGTGCAGTTGTACCTTTACATCAAATAACACATAAAAGAAGAGCCCATAAAACACAAAATAGAGATTTGATCTACAATAAGAACACTGTGAAGATAATTAGGCTACAAATTTACTCAATGCCAACAAGCCTCCCTGGCTTTGTCGTCTGCCATGATATTAGATTTATCTGTTAACTTGTCTTTACATTCATAATTTCCTGACACTACCAATGTGCATTCCTCTGGAGAAATACAGTGCATGCGCCGTTGCGAAAAACTGTGCCTGCACGGCCGAACACACCCGTTTTATGTGAACACGCACGAACTCCAATTAAGTTAACACCGGGTTAACACATACTCAACTTACCAACATCTTATCCACCTTCGTAATACCGTTTAACTCCAGTGTAGGCGGTCGAAGTTTAGAGATAACCCTGAGTTAACTCTGAGTACAACCAGTACAGGCCACAGGTGTCACTACAAGATCAGGGCACCCAACTCTTCTCCTCTGGCCCGTATCCCTCCCAGTCCACCAGAATCCAGAGAGAACTGGCCAAACAGTCTGACTACGGTTGGGTCGATGACTCTTTCAGTGACAAAACGTCCTATAAAATGGTGTGACAATGTCTTAGAATCTGTCTTCAAAAGAATGTCCTTAGTAGACAGCCAAACCTTATCTCGGGCGCAAGTGTAGAATATTTCTTCCTCAAGAGAACCCCACTGACCTGGTATACACCTACAACGACGCACTCTCCTCCTGTCTTGACAAGATTTATCCCAATAAAAACCAAACTCACTTCACACACTCCACACCTTGGTATACTTCACCACCTTGTTGGGAAGAATTACAGATCAGTTGATGTGAAATGATTCCTCTTAAAGCTTACAGTGCAAATGCATACAGTTCTTTAAAGTTGCCCCTGTGGTATTTCAAAAGAAATATTTAAAGTAAAAAATTTACTATATAGCCTACTACATACATATACAAATGCACTTCATTATGTCTTTGTTCAGTTGTTAAATTAAAACACATACTGACCCTGTATTTATATATTACTGTTGAAGCTACTCTGTGTTTTGTAATTTCATTTAATAATTAAATATTAATTTATTTTGTTGCTGCATTAAAAACATCTGTCTGTTGTTTTCTAGTTTGTCCAACATCAGTATAAAGCTAAATAAGACCATGAGTTAAACTTCTCTACCACCAATAATCACATTCATAAAATACCAATAAATTAGTCAATAAATATAATAATAGATCATTTAAATGTGTCTTACCTTAAGTTACTGCACCTTCAGTCCCAATACCCTTGATGTCAAAAGCAGCATCACAGTGCTGCATCTCCACTCACTGCTCGTAAAAAACAAACAAAAAAATGTTAAAAGCTCATTAAGTGCATGAAATATACAGAAATCCTGGTGTGTAGATTCTTAATCATTTCTTTGACCTGTGTGTGCTGTTTGGGTCTGTGGGACCTGTTATCAATGTTTACCAAAAGAAACATGATGCAATTTATTATTATTTCAACCTCAGACAGCTGATTCTATTTTCTGTGAAGAACAAAAAATAACGCATTTGCAATTACTTCACACTGTACAATCCCCTACACTTTAACGTTAGACCTGTAAAAAAAAAAAAGTTTGCAGGTGCTGTGTCCCTTCACTCTGTCATCTCCCTACTATTCACACAAGGTTGCAACATTTTTACATTTCAAGGACATTCCTGCACATTTCGCCCTCTGTCTTGCAGGAACCCTACTATATGTTCTCTCACCTGCAAAGTGGCGGCGGAACACATTAAATCATCCTGTGTGGCTCTGCATCGCAGTCGATGAAATTGATGAAAAGGATATTTGATCAGAGGGGCTTTCTGACAATTCACAGTCTGACAGTGAGTTGTAAGAAGAGGATGAAATTGACCAGTTCAATGGGGCTGATATGTTACTGATATTAATGAAAAAACCAAACACAGTTTCCTGCACTGGAGAGTCAGGGGACCTGTGTCCTCGGCAGTTGGTAAGAATAAAATAACTGTCAAATATAACTATAACTATAAAATCTGTCAAAATCTGTGAGGTGGATAGATTATCTTGGCAAAGGAGAAATGCTCACTAATACAGCTTTAGAAAGATTTGTGAGCAATATTTGAGAGAAACAGGCCTTTTGAGTACATAGAGAGTCTCAAATCTTTGAGTTCAGATGATGATGAATGGGGGAAAAAACAAGTGTTGCGTTTATAATTTTGTTCAAGTATATTGATACAACATCGTACCAATCCACTAATTGGTGGAAACCATCTTTTATTATGATCATAATCTTGTCAGGTTGTTGAGGGACTTGAAGAACCCTGAATATATTCAAATGAAAATAAACAATTGATAATAATTTGAATGACAATAATTATTGTTGTTATAAAGTTGATTAATAAATCAATGATGAATGTTCAAATTTTATATGATATGAGGGATGAGGAAAGACAAAGATCATGTTTTGTAATTGTTCTTAAAGATAGAGTTCTGCCTCATTACAACCTGATGGTGTGTAAACGCTACTCTTTGTTTCAGTTTAGGGCAAATTAGAATTAGAGCATATTTTAAAAAACAACTTGTTTAAAGTGGTTTTCCAGCACTTTCTGTCTGTGACTGTCACAATCTCCAGTGGTTTGTGTACAGCTCTGTGGCTTCCTGAGCTGAGCACTGAGCTTTCAAACACAATAAAGAGCAGACTTCAGTCGTCAAGCTGTTCACCTGTACAGGTTTGTGGGATTCTCCGTGTGTTGCTTAGCCTCATAACAAGATATGATGAACCGTAAGCATAATTTTTGACAGCCAACTAAAATCTGATAAACACATTAAGGCAGTCACTCAGTCCTGCTTTTTGCACCTTGTTGAGAATATTTCTTAAGGGGCTTTATGTAACAGGGAAAGGTAAGGCAGGTCTATCTTAGAGTAATTTAGCTGACCCCATAAGCGTTTTCTGACATTATAGCTTTAGGTATTTCTCACATGTACTTGTCCTTGTCAGGGAGACAACAACAGACTGATTAGTTAGAGACAGTAGCTCACGTGTCAGGCTAGCAGATATCAGTGTTCTCTGTGAATCTTAAAAGGTTGAGTCCTACAACAATGTTTACAAGAACTCACTGGCTCCACAGATTAGAGTACAACTCATGGATAGTGATAGATTCCAATGTGACAAAGCATTGGATCTAAACATCAGATGGATAGTTATTCTAGGTGAAAGGTGACCTAATATAGACACCTAAAGGCACTAGGGGGGAAGACAGAAACATAAAAGGGAACAAAAGATGTTATCCTTGAGATTTGGTGTTCACATGTTGTATGCTGGCACTGTATCTCCTCAATAAACGATGCTATGTTAAGTCTTCATCAGTCTCCGAAACTTCTTCACACCTGTACCTGGCTCACAATATTTCTTCAACACACCTGATAAATGTAGCAAAAATATGCGCCTTGGCGTTTGTTCATGGTTTTGTGTCATCCTGCCTTGACTATTGTAACGCTCTCTACTTCTGCCTGAACCAAAATGCTGTGGCCCGCCTACAATTACTTCAAAACTCTACTGCAAGATTAATTACTAAAACTTCGCTCTCAAATCACCCAGATTCTGATGTCACTGCAGTGGCTTCCGATTACATTTAGGATCCAATTCAAGATCTCCTTCCTCATCTATAAGGCACTTACAATAATCTTGCACTCCAGTATTTAAGTGAACTGCTTAAGCCCTATAACTTTGTCAGGCACCTCAGGTCCTCTGAGCAAGGTCTGCTAGTTATACCTCGGTCTAAACTAAAAACACAAGGAGACCGTGCTTTTGCTGTCCTGGGCCCCAGGCTGTGTCAGTCTGCCCCTCAGAGTGGCTAACTCAGATTGTTTTAAGTCACAGCTAAAGACTTATCTTTTTAAGATAAGATTAAGTTTTGATTTATATTGCCTTGGAATTGTTTTGATTTTATTGTTTCTGTTTTTACTGAGCAATTGTCTGCTCTTTTAATGTTTCTTTTAATCTCTGTAAGTGTTGTTTTGATCTGTTTTTGTCTTCATTGCTTTGTTTTTGTGCTATCTCTTGTAAAGCACTTTGTAACCCTGGTTTTGAGAGGTGCTATATAAATAAAATTTGGCTTGACTTGACTTGATTGATGGTGTATAAGCTCCACTCTTTGTTTCAGTTTAGTTAAAGTTATGACAGAACCACACTGTGGGGAAATACATCAAATATTCTGAATAAGGTCACGTTTTTAAAAAAACAACAACGTGTGGTTTTACAGCACTTTCTATCAGTGACTGTCACAGTAACATCTGCAGTGGTTTGTGTGCAGCTCTGTGGCTTCCTGTATCACTGTGGCTCTCGAGCACAATAATAAACAGCAGAGTCTTCAGTTGTCAGGCTGTTCATCTGCAGATACACTTGGTCCACGTTGTTGTCTCTGGAAATGGTGAAGCGATTCTGGACTGATGTGGAATAAGCTTTAGTGCTTCCACTCGGAGCAGAAATGTAGGCAACCCACTCCAGTCCTTTTCCTTCAGCTTGTCTGATCCAGCTGATATGAGCATCGCTATCTGATATTCCTGCATAAGTACAGGTCAGTTTGTGAGATTCTCCGTGCCGCTTCACCACTGGTTCAGACTCGGTCAGAGTCTGACTGCAAACACCTGGAGAGAAAAGCAGTCTGATCAGAACAGAGCCAAACAGAAATCTTGACTTTAAAAAGAAGCAGAAGTGTGTATTCACCAGAAATCAAAGATAGCATCAGAACCATGAAGCATGTAGCTAAAGTCATGGTGAAAATGTGTTGCATGTCTTGTCGGTGGTTTCGTCTCTGTCAGTGTGCAGTGAGATAAATAAAGAAGGAAGAGACCAAGATTTGCATTAACTCCTCCTCACAGTGCTGAAAATTGACTAAAGGGATTTGATCTACTTACTTACACATTTTTGTTGATTGTAGTAAGATAATAATTACAGGAGGGTCTCGTTGAATGCAGTATGATACATATGTTTTTTATTTAATTAGTGTTTCAGAGCACACACAACTTGTAACAGACATTATAACCATTAAGATACATTTCTTACATTTCTTACATATTTTTTGGCAGACATCACAATTGAACGGAGATTTGTGATATTTCATGGTCAGCAGTGAGGAACAAATTTGGTTACTGAGTCGTATTGGGATTCTGTCCATTGTCTAAACTGCTTGTCTCTTAAATTGTCACAGGAAGGAGCTTTTCCTAGTGCACACTGAACAAGGTCAGGTTGAAACACACATGTACAAACACATTCACACATATGAACACTTGAAAAAGTTATAATAGCCATTTTTCCTAAATTGCATATGTGTTGACAGGGTCAGAGAAAACAACACAAACACTCGGAGGATGGATGAAAATATTAATTGTAATTGTGAGTCTCCATTACTGCCATCACTTCTACGTGTATTCCATGTAAGATCATTAAAAGTTTGAGTCAGCCTTGCCTTTCCAGTTCTCCGCTTTTAACCTTTGTGTTGTTTTCTTGTCGACCATGCACCTTTGTCCTCTCGGGTGAAAACTAACCCGGTCTGGGGTGCCTTTTTTTAAAGTATCCAGTTTAAATGATCACCCAATTCTGTGTTACACCTTCTTAGCCAACTTCATTCCTACTCATTAGCACTCGTTTTACACTTCTTGGTGGAATCATGGTCGATAAACCGCGTGATCGATACCAGTGAGAATCACCAGACCCAAATATGCCTGCAGATCTATTTGATCCATCTCACTCCACACAAAGCCCCTCCTGGTTTGTCATGTCCAGCACAACTTTTTATAGTTGCTTTGGCCAAAACAGCTCATCTGCATAATTCTCATCTTCTTCACAGTTGTCTTCTTCTTCTGTTACATCTTCTTCTTCTGTAGATTTCTTGTTAAATTAATTCAAGAGCCTTTGACGCAGTATAGCACCTTTTTATTGTGCTGTCTCAGACTGAAAGGCTAAAAGGCTTCAAAAGCTCAGACTTTATAAACCTTTGACGTTGTTTTGAAAGGCATATCAAAGGTTTGATAATAACACGTTTACAGAGATGTGCTGTATCTTTGAAGTTTGTTAGGAGATGTCCCTGTCTGCTGCTGGGATCAACTCCAGCACCAAAGTAACAATAAACAGTGAAAATAAGCTGTAGAAACGCTGATGATGTAACAGTGGTTTTGTAACACATATTTTGGTGTTGATGTGCTTTATTAGCACTGTTATGTCCACTCCTTAATCATTTTTATATTTATTTTTTTACCAGTTTAATGACACTACACTTTATGAAGTTCTACGTGTTAATCCTATCAGATTCACAGCAGAAATGGACTCAGGCAAAGGTACCAAAAACACAAGTCAAGAATCGGGGTCGCTAGACAAGGCAATAGTCAAAACTAGTAGGCTAGACGGGAAATATCACTAGGGAAAAGGCTGGAACTCTGTCACAAGGTACAATGACAGATCCATTTTCTGAATCATATTCTGTAAATAAAAAAACCTGAAAATACACTTTTCAACTTTTAACACTTAATCCTATGAGAGCTAGTTGGGGAGTGTCAGCCCGGTGAGGGTGAGTCCTGTTAGTGCTTTGTACATAATGATAATATCTATAATATCTGATTTAAAAAAGACAGCTGGAGTAAAGTGATAATGGCTCATTGATGTATATATATAAATCTGTGTTGTCGTTTGGACTCTAAATCACAGGTTGGACAGTTAAGAAGATATTTCCAAAATAACAAAGAAAGTGGCAACAAGGTTTTGATTTGTTAAACATCTAAATGCTACTGATAGGCTCTAAAATCTGTTAATTGATTACATTATTATTACATACATTTAGTTGACACTTTTATCCAAAGCGACGTACAATTGTTACGTGTCAGAGGTCGCCGGCCTCTGGAGCAACTGGGGGTTGAGTGTCTTGCTCAGGGACACATTGGTTTCTCACAGCGGATTCGAAGCCCGGTCTCTCACACCAAAGGCATGTGTCTTATCCACTGCTCCATCACCAGCCCTAATTTGAAGATTTTGTGAAGAAAAAATGTTTTAAAGATTCTTCATATATGTACTTATCAAGACATGGGGACATAATTTTACCATGCTAATACAGAGAATTTAATCAGCAGTAATGCAAAAAAGGGGACAATCAATGAATACTGTTTGTTGACTGTGGAGGTTTTTGTGCAGCTGCTCCACTGTCTTCAGTCACTGTGCTTTCTCGAGCACAGAAGTAAACAGCAGAATCTTCTGCTGTCAGGCTCTTGACCTGGAGGTACTGAGTGCTGCTGGGCACATTTTCAGTCATGATGAAACGGCTTTGAAAGGAGCTGGCATAGCTAGCAGAGTTTGAACCTGCATTCATCCTCCCAATCCACTCCAGAGCTTTCCCTGGCCTCTGTCGTACCCAGTGAATATAGTAGCTTGTCATGTCAAACCCAGATATGATACACGACATCTTCACTGTCTCTCCAGGTCTTTTCACCTCAGAGGGAGACTGGTCCATGGTCTCACTCCAAACTCCTGTAAGCAAAGAAATAATGATCATTATCCAATAAACTTGTAAATCACAGGTTGGACTTTTACAAAAGAAGTAAAGCCGAAATCCAAAATTATTTTCTCACCATGAATAGTGACTACAAATAATAAACTCCAGATAATTGTATTCCCCATTCTATGATAAACACTGTAGTTCAGCTCTCTGATCTGAGTGTTTCAGAAATATATAAAACTGTCCCAGTGTTCTGCCACAAGTTGCTGATGGTGTGTTTATAAGAGAGGAAGAATTTGCATAGACCTCCCTCTACAGGCTTAAAAGGGGAACATGTGACACAGAAACATTTCAACAAATAGAGTATCTGTAGAGGATTTATATCAAGGTGTAAAACCCAAACTCAAGGACTAACCAGTCAGATAACAAGAACAACATACGCACAAATAGACATGACCCTGTATCCTCCTGCTCTTCTTTACCCTTCTCCCTTTTACAGTTTTCTGCGGCTCTGCGGTCATTCAGGACCAAAACCTCTCGCCACAAAAGCAGCTTCTTCCCATCTGCAGCAAGCCTCATCAACAAGGCCTGGGTCCCCCACTGACACTCCCCCCTTGCAAATAATACAAATGTAAACACTATTTCATTATATATCATGCACAAACCTGGCACATTGCACATATTTGTTGTTAAATGTTCATCTTTGTTGTTGTATATTTTTGTATTGTCAATTTATATATTTATGTACACAATATTCCCTTCCGTTGCAATACGTCTGCACAACACAAACCCAGAATAATGCACATGTAAATATCTGAGACGTTGTTCTTTCTCTGCAAATAGTTGTATTAATTTTATCTATTATTTTTAATATTCTTATATAACTTGCATTGTCAATTCCATATTTATATATTTCTACATTTATTTATGTTGGGCCTCACAGTCTGGTAGAACAAAAACTGGGCCTTCTGACATCCTGCAGGCCTGACCCCAGCCTGTAGAATTCCCAAAGGCCTGAATTGGAGTTATTTCAAACAAAGGAAAGTAAAACAGGCGCCAAAGCCCGTTTCACACCTAGGTGCGAAATAGTGACTCAGACCTACAAAGCCACTATTGGCTGCGCTTGTAATCTTGCAGGTCGCACCGTAACACAGCCAGCGCACAGCCAGCACATTGTCTTTTCCACAACTGCGCAAGCGGTGATAGGAGACATAACTTTCTCAGCGCTTTCTTTGTTCCTGAATACAGACTTCACTCGCCGGATGAGCACTCAGTTTTCTTCTTTTTTTCTACCGCTATTATTTTTTACCAACACAATTTAGGATCCCTTAGGAAACTGTTATATACAAAATAACATTTCATTCCTGCAGAAAAAGACTAATATAAACTCCGTGCTTAAGTGAAAAGATCACCTCTGTGTTCTACCTTCTCAACCTACGTCGACTTCACGGATTCCTATTGCTGCCGCCAAAGAATCAGCTGTGCCATTGAAACTTCCAGCATCGTCAGAACCGAGCGACTCCGCTGGATTTCCTAAAAGGACTGACGCACCTACTCGCTACCAAAGCGACACGTAAGAGGCTTTAGTATGTCTGGGAAGCAGATAGTTCTATAAATTTGTTATTGTAACTTACTTGTACAAGCTTCATGTGGTGAATTTCTGTTAAGAAACTCTAAGGGATATTTAAAGAGGCTGTGTGTTCCCTGTGCTACGCACATTGTTTGCTTCTGGCTGTGACTGCTTTGTTCCTATTACTGTGAAAATGTATCAGTATTTTTATCAAGCCAAGGAACACGGTTGCTGAATGCAAGTTCACTACCGTCCCTCTCATTGATAAAGTTGTAGCTGAGTGTTTGCAACAGTAGTAAGGATTTTTGGTGTTGGCTTCTGTTGTCTGAGAACAGATTCTATCCAATCCAAAGCCAGCAACCGCTGCTGAATGAACATTCATGGCTGGTTGTGGTATATTGTAAGTATATAGCTTTCTCTATGCCTTTCTCTCCTCCTTCTGCTTACCTACCCCACATGCACACACCATGTGATATCTGAAGCTAACCAGACCTGTGACCCACAGCAGGCTAGAGTCAGAGTGCGTCTTTAATTTTGGTAGTTCAAGGTAGTGATTTTCCACCATCTCAGTCTTGAAATCACATGGTCTGAACTGCCATCTTGATTCCAAAATCAGCCGGCCTCTAGCCCCTGAACCAGATCTGCGACCACCCACGTGGTCGGATCCACCCCCTCTTAGTCGCTCCCCTCCTTTGTCTGTCACTCACACATACACACACATGCTTGCTGGTTTGTTGTATATTTTTGTTTTATTGGCTTTATTTCATGTTGCCTAGAATAGTTAATAGTGATTTACTTGCTAAAGTTGTTGGTCATTGATCTGTGCTTGAGTTGAATAAATCCTATTATAATTTTAAAAAGTTGTTGCCTGTGATTATTTGTGTATAATGTTGCAGTAAGAGTTGGTTACCATGGCCAGTGTACGGACTCACCCTTCTCTGTTTGCCATCTATAGGTGGACAAACCCTCTTTTAGACTGATCATTTTTGGTTATTGGTCCCTGATTCCAGGGTGGTGCCCCGTATTTATTAATTATACTTAACAATTTTGAATATTAATAGTTTCAATATTTCTAGACTATCTTTGATATTCAGATAATAACCAAACCTGACCATATGTTGAAACCCCCAAAAACTGTTTGTCTGCATGTAGCACCTTATCACCAAAGCAAATTCCTCATATGTGTAAAACACTACTTGGCAGTAAAGCTCCTCCTGATTCTGATTCTGAGGGAGGGTGTTTGCGTTTGCTCCATTTAAGCTGTTAGCATTTAGTGTTCAGTTAAGTAAGTGATATGCTAAATAGCCTAATTTGTAACAAGTTACCCCCAGTACCCCAGTCCCCAACACTGCCTGGGGACATTAATCATGTAAGACAGTGCAGAGTCCATCAGCCCAGTGAGGATGAGGAAGAAAATCCAGTAAATGTTTCTTACTGCAGGATTAGTTGTTCATCCATCTTTAATCACAGTCTCACATGCACAAGAAGACACAGCAGCTCCTTCATACATTCCTGCTCTTTATCTTGAAATCTACTTCCTGTCTGCTGAGATGAACTGACACTGACAGAGATGAAGCTGCAGTCATCACCTTGCAGTTAAACTGTACTTTTTAAAATGAAGTTAACACATGACTCTTGTTTAGAGTAGAAAAATATCAACTATCACAGTATCCAGAGTACATGAGCAGCAGGAGTGTTAAGCTTTAGTTCAGTCCAGGGTTCAAGTGATGGTCAGTTAAGGTCAATGAGAACACCAGATCTGAGTGTCTCCTTTTAGAAACAGAGGAGAGAGAAACATGACACTGACTGCCCTCTAGTGATTTTATAAAAGAAAATTATCTTTCGCTCACTTTACATTCTACATAGTTTACAGACATTATTGTTTCTCAATTTGTAGAAATACATGGTATTTGCGGTAGTTTATCTTCAGCAACCAGATTGTTGTGCAGTCTTTGGCCCTTTAATGAAAAAGTCGTGTTTGTTGTATTTTGGATGTGTAGACTTTAAAATAAAGAAAATATAACAAAGTATGCAAAAGAAAACTACTTGTTTGCTTGGGCTCTACAAGACTGAAAGATGAGTACTGTAGGATTTTGTACAGCTGCTCAAACAACTCCAGTCACTGTGAGGCTGTCGAGCACAATAATAAACAGCAGAATCTTCAGTCTTCAGACTGTTCATCTGCAGATACACCTGCTGTCTGCTGTTGTCTCTGGAGATGGTAAACCGGCCTTGAACTGACTGAGGGTAGAATTTCCTGTCATTATCATATTCAATCCAGGCAACCCACTCCAGTCCTTTTCCAGGAGCCTGTCTGACCCAGTTCATATGGTAGCTGCTGAATGTGAATCCAGAGGTTGTACAGGTCAATCTGTGGGATTCTCCAGGCCTTTTAACCATTGGTTCAGATTCTGTCAGAGTCTGACCATCAACACCTGTCAAGATATTTAAAAAAACTCATGTATTAATTTCATGAAAAAAGAACTATGTGAAATCGAGATCAGATAATATCTTCACCTGCCCAGCAGACAGTTAAAAGCAGCAGTCCTGTCCTATAGTCCATCATGTTAAACTGTGTGTCCACTGTTCTCTGTCATCCTCTCTGCAGTCAGATAAGTAGAGGTGGAAGACATCTGAGTTTTGCATTGACTCCTCCTCACAAGGAGGAGAGAGCTAGGCAGTACTTGGATCTCTAGTGTTTGGTGAGTGTACAGTATGTTAAGCTGCGTAAAATATCAATGTAAACTTCAAATCAACAATCAACATCAACAAGTGTTGAATTCAACAGACATACAGGTCCACATAATTCAGACTGGAAATCGAATGTCAACCCATGGCCAACGGGTACACTTTCACACAGACACATCGTAACTGTTACAATGAAATATTTTTGTTTGTTTACTGATTATTCCAGTAACATATCTTTTAGTTTTAGGACACTCACAAAATAGTGTCTTTAGTTTCAAGAGTTAGTCTTCATTTATTTTCATGCATATACAGGTGCTAGTCATATAATTAGAATATCATCAAAAAGTTGATTTATTTCAGTAATTCCATTCAAAAAGTGAAACTTGTATAATGTATACATTCATTCCACTCAGACTGATATATATATTTCAAGTGATCATCCCTTTTAATTTTGATGATTATAACTGACAACAAATGAAAACCCCAAAATCAGTATCTCAGAAAATTAGAATATTGTGAAAAGGTTCAATATTGAAGACACCTGGTGCCAAACTCTAATCAGCTAATTAACTCAAAACACCTGCAAAGGCCTTTAAATGGTCTCTCAGTCTAGTTCTGTAGGCTACACAATCATGGGGAAGACCCATTGACACCTTGCACAAGGAGGGCAAGACACAAAAGTTCATTGCTAAAGAGGCTGGCTGTTCACAGAGCTCTGTGTCCAAGAACATTAATAGAGAGGTGAAGGGAAGGAAAAGATGTGGTAGAAAAAAGTGGGCAAGCAATAGGGATAACCGCATCCTGGAGAGGATTGTGAAACAAAACCCATTCAAAAATGTGGGGCAGATTCACAAAGAGTGGACTGCAGCTGGAGTCAGTGAACCACCACGCACAGACGTATGCAAGACATGGGTTTCAGCTGTCGCATTCCTTGTGTCAAGCCACTCTTGAACAAGACACAGCGTCAGAAGCGTCTCACCTGGGCTAAAGACAAAAAGGACTGGACTGCTGCTGAGTGGCCCAAAATTATGTTCTCGGATGAATGTAAATTTTGCGTTTCCTTTGGAAATCAAGGTCCCAGGAGGAGGAGAGGAGAGGCACAGAATCCATGTTGCTTGAAGTCCAGTGTAATGTTTCCAAAAACTGTACATGTAGGATGAGAGTCCCGCCCTGAACACATGTACATGCTGACATTCACCCACAGTCATAGCACCACCTGCTGGCAACAGGAAGTGACTTTTAACGAAGCAGCCCCCGCCGCACGTTTCACCTATGTGCACGAATTTTCTGTGGTACGTGTATCTTGTCCAGACGCAAAAAAAAAGCCTCTTGGAGCGATGCCCTAAACCCAACAGGAAGTCGGCCATTTTGAATTTTACGTCAAATTTTGGATGATTTACACACTTCATACTTTAACGAACTCCTCCTAGGGATTTAGTCCAACCGGCTTCAAATTTCAGCATTGAAGATGAAAAGATTGATTGAAGATGAATCTGTGAGTTTTCGTCAATGGGCGTGTCCGTGGCGTCGATGATTCGCCATGACACAGGAAGTTGTTGTAACTTCAGTATACATGCTGACATCTGAACAAAATTTTACATGCTTGATAACTCTCCCACCCCGAAGACATCTACACGCCAATATCGATTTATATTCATAGCGGGAAGTGCTATGTAGCTCCACATGGGGGACACAGGAAGTGACATATAACACCTTCATTCAGCATCGGAACCGCGTAGCAAATGCACAGCCGCACCGGCAGAGCTCCAGAATATGCAACGCGGCCGGCTCCCACCCGGACACGCTACAAGTGCGAGGGCCCGCCCAACGCTGCTTGCAGCTTTAATTTTGTATTGGTTTTTCATTAGTTGTCAGTTTCATCACAATTAAATGAAATAAACATTTGAAATATATCAGTCTGTGTGTAATGAATGCATATAATATCCAAGTTTCACTTTTTGAATGGAATTACTGAAATAAATCAAATTTTTGATGATATTCTAATTATATGACCAGCAACTGTATACCTACAAAGTTTGGTGAATGTAGGTCAAAGAGAAAGGAGGGGGCTTTGGTTTTGAAAATTGCTAGGGGGCGCTATCGAGCCATTTTTGTGCGCCCATGCACTGGACCCATATCAGATCGCTATTTTCACCAGTTTGGATGTATGTGCCAATTTATACAACTTTTCATGCATGCTAACCAAGCAAGTATAATATTAATATATTTAATATAATAATTCTAACAATTACAATAGGGACCTCACAGCGGTCGCTGTCGTGTAGCATACAAGTGCAGGGAAAAATAAATGTGCAAATGTGGAAATAGAGGCATAAATAAATGTGGAAATACAGAAATAAATAAATAAATATAGAAATAAATGTAGAAATATAGAAATAAATGCATGTAAATAAATACAAAAACTCTTTTTTATGACAAAAATATATTTAATTTATTTCTGCATTTAATTATTTATTTCTTGTATTTATTATATGGTCCCTCATAGATTCCATTAAAAGCAACATTAAAGTTTCACAAAGACATAGCTTTGCTATTACCATGGACATAAAGTGATGTTTATTTGCACGTTATGTCTGTTTGATCCAGATAAATGCAGCTGTAGACCTAAAGAGACTTTGCTGCGCACATCAGTTTTCGGTGGACGATCACTTTACAGCACGACACCTGTATGCTCTGCTGTCCAGTCTTTCTGGCCACGTAAAATCTGATTTCAGGTCTGTTAACACCTTATACAGTCTATGATTAACACAGATAAAAACAGGGACATTTCCGGGGACAGCTCCAGAGGGGGACAGACCACCAAAACCTGAGGCTGTCCCCGGAAAACGGGGACGTCTGGTCACCCTATTTTAACTACTGCCCATGCTCTTCATTATACAGGAATGTGTAGCTAAATAAAAGCAAGTTACCATGAGTAAAGCGAAAACTGTGAAAACCAAGGTTTGACATTTTACTCTCCCCCCGGATAGTAGAATCCCACTCCAGTGTTAGGGTGCTCCAATCAATCGGTCACCGATCATAATCGGCCGATAATGGCTTTAACTAGTTTAATCGGTGGTCGCTAAAAAGGCAGATTAAGAAAATCAGATGATGCAATACTCGCCAGACAAATTTTCAACGGCAGCTAAAAAGCTAGCTAGCACCAAAGTCCTTCTCAGGCAAGAAGGGATTAATGCGCCCACATAATCATTTACAGTTAGAGTTGAGCAGCAATCAGACAAGTGGAGCAACACGCAGGAGCGATCATGTGAAACTGTCGCAGCTGTGCTCATCTCATACATACGCCACCCGCAACCAGAGTTTAATAGACACATCGTATCAGGCAGAGAGAGAGACTGATCCTTCAGTGTGAGTTTCCTGATGCAAAGAGCGGTGCCACTCAATCAGCTGGCTGCCTCTCTCTCTCTGTTTTTGTTACAAAAACGGAGACCTTTTGCTACGTTTCCGCCTCTAGTCCAGATTAAAACGGTGAATCATTAGATGTTTGTTTGAAAACGCTGCTGACCCGATGGACTTTATAAAACGATGACACACACTCACATTTGGCTTGGTGAGTCGGTCTTATCAGTTATACAAGCAAAAACACGATGCTACTTACAGAGTTTTAGTTTTGGAATTTTTATTAAAATATATGTACTGTGTAGGCCTAAATAACACTTTTTTAGACAATTAGCCTACTGTGCATGTTGCAACTCCCAGTCTGTTTTCCGCCGCCGTCTCTCGTACTCAGTAACAGTTCCACTGTTGTCGGTCAATGCAAAAAAAAAAGATAAAAGCCTGGTGTGGTTCTTGGTTTGTATTAATTTCTTCTTTCGCTAAATCGTCTGCTACTGTGGAGTAGACCATCTGCTTCATGTTTACACTGGCACGCGCATGCCCAGTGTAGGCTAACTGAACGGCCATTAGATGTGTTTTAAGTCATTCTAATATAGACAGAGATCAACTGATACGCAGCTAAAATACTGCTGTGGACAGAGAAGATAGTTTTCGTTATAAAACTGTTTTAAAAAACATAGCAGTGTGGATGTAACCTCACATTACCCCACTCCTCTCTCTACTCCTCTCATGTCAACCCTCCTGTTTTCCCCTAGATTCTCCCGTATTTTTCCGTTCTCACCCGGTATCCACCCCTTATATGTTTCCCCGTAATTTTAACCTTTATAAAATCAAATAAAAACCTTCTGGCTGTATTTAAAGTGTTTGCTACTCTCTCCTCTGGTAAAGTTGGTGGCAGCATGTAAAATATGTAGACTTTGCTTCCTGCACAAGGATATAAAATGAAAACAATCCACTGAAATGATATAAGCCCTATAGCCTACTAATGGTTAACCATATGAAATTATAATGAATATAGTAGCCTATGTAATAACAATTCATACGGAATTTACATTGTAGCCTATTTTTATTTATTTAAATTTTCCTTATTTTCAAATCTCATTGATGGCAGTTTTGACTCCTCTCTGTAGCCCTTCTCCCTCTCTCTGCTCCTCTCTCCACTCCTCTCTCTCCACCCTAAAGCCCACAGAACCTGCCTGAGCTTTCCAGAACAAAAAGCAGCTATTTCAGAGTTTAACATCGACTCATGATGCCTGTGTTCCTTTATCCTGTTATCCTGTTTGTTCTCTTTTTGTAGTTTATTCCACAGTAAAGATATATTTGTTAAGCTATGAGATGTTCACAGTAACCAGGCAAAGGCTGCTATGGTTTAAGTCTCTAACATAGATTGAGCGAAATTTGTTGCCCATGTTTCCTGGCAATAAAATCATCATGATATTTTATCTGGCAACAGGAAGTGACCTTTAACGAAGCAGCCCCCGCCGCACGTTTTACCTACATGTACAAAATTTCTGTGGCACATGTATCATGTCCAGATGTACCAAAAAGCCTCCTGGAGCGATGCCCTAAACCCAACAGGAAGTCAGCCGTTTTGAATTTTACGGATATTTTTGGATGATTTACACACTCCGTACTTTAACGAACTCCTCCTAGGGATTTAGTCGAACCGACTTCAAATTTCTGCTGTGCCTTCTAAAGGCATTCACGATGAAAAGTTGTGCTATCTGTGAGTTTTCGTCAATGGGCGTGTCCGTGGCGTGGCATCAAAGATCAACTCTTCGCCATGACACAGGAAGTTGTTGTAACTTCAATGTACATGCTCACATCTGAATAAAACTTTACGTGCTTGATAACTGTCCCACCCTGAACATATCTTCACGCCAATATTAATTTATATTCATAGCGCCAAGTGCTATGTAGTGCCACAAAGGGGACACAGGAAGTGAGGTTTAACACCTTCATGCAGCGTCCGAAGCACGTAGCAAATTCACAGCCTCACACCCTGACGTGCTACATGTGCGAGGGCCCGCCCAACGCTGCTTGCAGCTTTAATATGTTTTATTGTAATCAATGAGACAATCTTTGTTTTCCAAATTTAAATCTTTATTTTGCTGAATGCGTGAATGAGTCCAGTGACAGAATATTTGTTACACTTGTATTTGAATCTCAAAGTGACTGAAACAAAAAAGAAATTAATACAGTATGAATCATTTCTAAAATATTATACAAATGTAAAAAGAAAAATTAATTAATTACAGTTTACATCAAGTAAGACCATCAAAAATCCTCAAATGTTCCCATTTGGATCATTAATCTGTCCTGGAGTCATCATCATTTAGTCTAAAAGGAGAAAACATATGGAATATATTGGATCTGGTGACAGATTTGTTTTGTATCAACATAAAAACAGTTACATTCAAACTGCCTAAAATGTTAATATTGTCATGACAATATTAAACACAGCAGAGATATTAAAGTCATACAGTTGAAATATTGTACTGGAGGATTACTTACCTTAATCACAGTAGCCAAGACACCATAGATGACGGAGATGAGGAAAAAAAAGAGGAAAGTGAAAGCCATATACCAGCTTTCCACATCTGTGTCTTGGTTCACATCAGCATGCATAATCTCATCTAAGAAATGACAGCCCTCCAACGTGCCTGTGAAAGAAATGAGATTTGTCAGTTAACTATTGCATTAACTTTGTTAAAGTGGAATAGGAACTGCAAAGAAATATTAAGAAAATAACCCAAGTTACCAAACAGTCTCACAAATGTGTTTAAATGTGTGGTTAACCTAGTAAGTGCAGTCTTTAACATGCAAGAAAGATGTGGATGAACGGAGGAACCGGCACCTGGTTTAGATATATTCAGGGATTGGGTGGTGTTCTCATGTGTCACCCTGCAGGTGAGGACTGCCCCAGGGAACCAGTTGCCATGGGACAGACGAAGGTGGCTTTGGATGCTGAACTTTCCATTTGGGCCTCTGATGGGTTCACTAGTGTTGTAGTCCAACAGTTCCTTGGTGTCACCAGAAAACCAAGTGATGCTAATAGATGCAGGGCTGAAGCCGAAGACCAGGCACACAAGTTCACCAGAGCCCTGGAGCAAGGTGGCTGAAGGTTGGCTGTAGGTCACTGTGGCTGGGGAAAAGAGTTATTAAAGTTCGTCATGAATTTGTACTGAGGAAGGTCATGTAGCAAGAAAAATCAGGAAACATTTACAATTTTTTTATATCAAAGGTGATATGCCTATTTACTTCATAACCTTTGTGCTTTAAGCAACACAGAGACTTGAGAAGAATAACAGACTACAATGTAGAGATGTTCAGATGAAGTTTTTTTTACCCTGATCCTGATCAGAGTCCTTTAATACTGTGTATCTGAAGATATCAGGTCTGATTTCCTTTAATGTTAATTAAATATTTATCTGATACATTGAAATAACAACTGTAGCCTTCTAAATTGACACAGTTTCTTTTTTCAACTTTTTGCAATGAACACCAGTGAACCTCATTGTTACTAAGTGTTAATTCTCAGCTCACCAAAAACATCCTTTATAGTGCTTTCAAACGGCGTTTCAGAGGACTCATGTCTGACAACACAAGAATATGTAGACTCCTTGTCCTCAGTTTTGGATGTGTTTAGTCTGCTGCTCATTGAATAAGCGCTGCTCTCTGTGTATTTCCAGGCAGGACTGTTGGTGTAGCGAGCTGAAAGGAGTCTCTGGCCATTCTCCTCCCAGTACACCATGATGTTAGACGGGAAAAATCCAGAAACTAGACAAATAAGTGTGAGCACATCTGAGGTAGACAGCTCAGAGGCAGTTGGTTGTAATATTTTCACTGTTGGTGGGTACAGGTCTTGAGAAAAACAAAAAGTAAATAAGGGTTTATATTAAGGCTCTTTTCATGATTTAGTCACAACCAGCACAAGCATTACGGAGATTTTTCTTTTTACTGCTGAGCTTCTGATGTTTCACACTACCTCTGCTTTTGCTTATATGGTCCTGGTAGCCCTGGTTGGAACATCGGTGCTTCCCCTCACAAGACACTTGTTTATATGCATGCCAATCCTCCGCTGACACTTTGAGGAAGCTCCGCAAAGACTCCGTCCCATTGCTGTGACTCACTGGTGGCTCCGTATGGACATTAAGAGAATATTTGTTCCCACCTACTTTCCAGGTGATGGAGAAATCATCAAGAGAAGGGCCAACCAGAAGACAGGTGAGAGTCACCTGTCCCTTTCTCTGAAGATCCTGGAGGGGTGGTCCCTGAACATATACAGCAACTATCTGAGATGATGCTGGAGTTACTGAAAACATTGAAGGGGGAGAAAATGCAGCACCTATCAAATCATGATTATGAGATAAAAGCTTGGCAGATTCAAACATTAACACAATTACCGTTTCCTTTTTACCTGAACAGATGCTGATGTTCTTTTCAACTGTTTTACTCAGAGACTTGTCAGACACTAAACAAGTGAAGACCTTCCCTGTTTTCCACTCTGTCTGAGGGATGTGAAGTTGACTGGTTACTGCCACACGTCCATCTGCACTCATGCTGATGTCATTCGTTGATGGAGATGCTTGCTGAGACTCAGGAAACCATTTAATTTGAGGGTTGAAGCCCCATCCAGAGCACAAGATCCTCTGTGGTCCTGACTCTTTATTGGGGACCAGAAGGAGCTCCACTGATGGGTCCACTAAACATTATGTGAGCAAATGAATCGATCGATTACATTATCAGTTCATTGTTTAAAGAACAGAAAGAGAAACTCCTCTCACCAAAAATATTGCCAGTGGGGTTTGACTTGAAGCTGCTGGAGAAACCTTGATTCACTTTGCAGGTGAAACTTGTGTCTCTCTTCCAGTAGTTTGGAGGGACAGTGAAGCGTCTACTGACTGAATGGAGGCCTGGGGCTTCGGGAAGATCAACATACTGTTTGTCAGAGATGTCAACACTGTTGGCCTGAAAGGTGATGTAGAGGTCACTGGAGGAGAGTTGTGTGACGTCACACTCCAGCACAGAACTGTTTCCCTTCAGCAAATCTGGGAGAGATCTCCTGATCTCCACTGATGGAGCTGTAACTGCAGGCGCTGGATGATACAGAAAGAAACAAGGAAGAATTATTTTAGGTCCTTTGCTGTCACAGCACACCTAATTTTTATTTTGTCTTCTCCTCTGACCTGCAACATTTATTGTCTCCTCAGTGGATGAGAAGCAGCGATGTTCAACTTTACATTTCAGAAGCTTCAGTTGTTTCCACTGACTCGAGGAAACCGTCAGAGTGCTTATTAAATGAGTTGTATTTGTGACCTGGTTCACTTGGTTACTGGATGGGGGTTGCCCATCCATCAGCCAGGTCACGTTGGCATCAAACACTGTGCGGACTGAACACGTTGCCTTCACATCAGACGTTGACTCCATTACTGTCTTGAAGCTGGGAACCTCCACATGAACAGAAGGAGGGGCGCTTGTCTGTGCTGCAGAAAAAAACATGTTTGGCCATACATGTTAATCACAACATGCATTTTTGTATCAAAAATGTTCATATTGTGTGTTGAGACATTAGCCATATATACTTACTTTGACAAATACTTATTGTTTTATGAAATTCACTGTCGATATGAGTGGACCAGCATGTAAAATTTGAGCCACCTGTCCACTGTTTCATATTTGGCTCAATCTCACTGCTTAGACTGAAGGTTTTCTCCACTCCCTTCACACTCTGCAGCTTCCTTTGGGTTTGCACAATGTTTAGAGATTGGTTGTCCCGTTGCCACATCACACTCAGTTGGTCTGGAAAGAAGCCACTTAGGGTGCAGAGGAGTCTGACAGGTGAGGCCCCGATTTCACCTTCCCACACAGGATGTAATGTGATGTTTGGAGAGACAACCCGCAGTCCTGAGACGGAGAAGAGATTATTTTTACTTTACTTGCCTCATTCTAAATGTTGAACATTTGAGCTGATTTTATCTCTTCACCTATACATACCTTCAGATTTTGTAAACAATTCTAAGTGTAATGTCTCTGTATTTCGGCTAGATGGCAGAGTTGTACTTTTACAGTGTCTGGTGTTATAAAGTCAGGTGGAGATGGAGGCGATGGGGCTGGAAGTCTGTTGCACAGATGCCGCAGAATGACAGGGCAGAGTGATCACAGCTAGCAGCAAGCGGAAGCATTGAGTAACACCCAGATCCCAAAAAAGTACCAAAATGCAGAAGTGAAACAGAGCCAAGAGCAACGGTGCATTGCAGACACCAGGTGTGAGGTGCGCTTATGCCAGTAAGAGAAACAGAGTGCACATTTAAATATCTCAGATCAGTTTACATGTGTTATCACAACGATTTTACATGGCTTCTCATGACTTTGCTAAAGGTTTTAGTTCTGAGTCTATTAATAATAGACTCAGAACTAACCGATTGTGAAATCTCCACATTTACATATTGAGTAGAACACGGGCTGTTGATTCCAGGTGCTGGGGAGGTGATGAACACAACAACATATTACATAGTTAAAATAAAAATAAGAAATGCTATTCTTATGAGTATTATGTATTAAACATTTACAGGTGAAACTATAGACAGTATGAACAGTTTCAGAATAACAGATGAGAGAACAAAGATGGAGGAGCAACATTAATGGTTATGTTCATTTAAACATTTATTTTTAAAATTACATAAAGCTCTTGAAATAAGAATGGAAAAAATGACAGCTGTGATTACTTACATCAAACTATGAGTTTATAAGAAAAGTGTGTGAAAAACAGTTTTGTACAGAAAGTTTTCCTTGTTTCATTTAACCTGAAAAAACAGAAGAAAACAAATACAGATTAGATGTTGCTCCAACATTACATTTATTCATTTAGCTGACGCTTTTATCCAAAGCGACTTACAATTGCTATACATGTCAGAGGTCACACGCCTCTGAAGCAACTAGGGGTTAAGTGTCTTGCTAAGGGACACAATGGCGGATGACAGTGGGAATCGAACCCAGGTCTCCCACACCAAAGGCAAGCATCTTATCTATGCGCCATCACCAAAAGAGTTTAATGTTTAAAAGCATTGAATTGCACAACGGTTGTTGTTTTTGTGTCCAACCCCCCGGACACCCATACATCACTGATGGTTGATCTTTTGCTGCAATCACTTTTAGAATTTAATCTTTAGATGGAGATAGTGGCGCTGTGGGATCATTTTAGTTGTTGGTCATCAGCAGACAACAAGATGTAATTTTCTGAGGTAGTTATGATGTGATTACATTATGATGGTTATTATCATGTGTCACAGCTATGCCCTGTATGAATCTATTGTTACTCCACTCCTCATGTTAGATTTTTGTCAACCCATCTGTGTTGTTTGAATACATAAAACTGTTTACTCAGTTGTGTTTTTCTGGTTAATATGTGCTCCACTCTGACATATAAACTCAGTATTACCTTGAAAGCAGTGGTTGCAATGGTGAACATCAGAGTGATGATGAAGAGAAGGATGAAGGTGAGGGCTATTCTCCCCATGTCATCTTCTGCCTCGATGGTACTGTTCCACTGGTAGTCCATTTTAATCATGAACTCCGGATGTCCTGGACTTGGGAAAATCCACTCCTGGCTAACTGTGATGAGACCAAATTATATTAATGACCAAATTCTTTGATTTCCTATAGCAGGTTAATATATTTTAAAACCTCACAGGTCTGTGGATTTAATCAGTAAATCAATCAGTTAGTCAGTCAATCCATGTATGAAATAGATAACCATAAATTTAAAAAAGGCATTATGTCTTAGTGACATGTCTTGTTACTTATAACATTGTTACCACAAGGCACTAACAGTTTTGCAAGTGCTGATTAAAGTGGTCCTAGATTGATCCTGACTTGCTTTTGAAAGGCCCCATTATTGGTGTGGCATGCCTGACTTGGCGTGTGAATCAGTTTTTTCATCATTTGACTGAGAGACTGCAGAGCTGGAGTTCAACCTTAAACAATCATCTGTCTTGTATTGAGGGTGCAAGACCCAGTAGAGGACAACACATACACAAAGACACACAAACAGTGTTAATGCACTACAAATAAAAATGAACACATTTTATTTTTGCCTCAGTTTAGTGGAGTGGTGGCAGCGTTATTCTAGTGAATACAATATGATGCTGAAGGTTTGATATATTATTAATGTCACTGTGCTGGATCTAACCTGTGCTGCATTAGATGTGACATTACACTTACAATAAACATGTAGCTCAAAACATTGCTCCAATAAAGACATGAAATGCGACATACATCAACAGAGTTGCAAAGGGCATTTTTTTATTTTTTATTTTGCATTAAGAAGACAAACAAAATGTCATATCACAAGCAACAAACATTAAACAACAAACAACAGAAGACACAACGACACAAAACAACATCTACTGGGCCTTGCACGTTTCAGGGATGTTCATGTTGAGGTTGACCAGGTTGGTTTTTTCAAATGTTCTCTGCCCGATGGACCTGACAATAGCTTTAGTTGTGTTAACCAGAGACTCGTGGTAAACTACACAGCTATACACCACGTCATTCTTTTTCCACTGCTCAAGGCTGAGTGATAACTGGCCATAAGCAGAATAAGATCCATTGTTTTCTACAGGGTTTGTGGTATAGAACTTGTACTTTGAGTCTGCTTCCTCGTCATCAACAAGCCAAGACACCAAAACCTCTTGAGGATAGAAGTCTTTCACATAGCAAGTCAGGGTCACCATTTCTTTTCTAGTATGTTCTACTGGAGGCAGCATGAACACTGAAGGACGCTGAGTCTGTCCTCCTGCAAGCACGAGAGAACAATTAGGCCTCCTGCCACAGATAAAAGAACCTGCAGTACTGAAGGAAACCTCTGCTACAAAACACACAGTACCAATACACAAAACAACACACTTAGAAATAACACTCTTAACCTGTTTGATGTAGTGCAAAATTGCTGAATAGCTTTCTTACCATTTCTCCTTTGATAGAGTTGCTTTACTTGGTCAATCACCTCTGTGTGTTCAACAATGCAAACGCGTTTCACCCCCTTGCTCCATTCATCATAAGAGATTTCAAGTGGCAGGGTGAATGGGCCTTTACTTCCTTTAGGGGGGGTCATTGAGGCATCAGCCATTTCCTTTCCGTTGTGGTCCTCCCAGAATATCTTTTCGACAGATGGCTTATTTATTGTGACATGACATTCTATAGTTCCTTTTCTATTTGAAAAGATGTCTTCCAATTTGGGGCCAGTGATCTTTATATCCACTTGACCTTCGCATTGTTCAGGTGCTGAGTGAGAAATTAATGAACAATTATTAAGCAGAAAGGGCTGCAAACGTATGGGAATTAGAATTAGATTTGTATTTAATTTTGAAAGAAAATTTTGAAATATACTCACAAATTTTGTGGGTCAGGGATGAATTCACATTTGTTTTGTCACCTTTTTCACCTCTCCCCTCAAAAACACATGTGAACTTGTTGTCAGTGTTGTCATCCCACTCACTGAACGGTACAGCAAGAAAGCTTGCTGCACTGTACACCTTAGTTCCATTCTCTGTAACCCTTTCCTTAGGAGGTGTTTTGATCTCATATATTTTGTTGGGAATTTCCTGTTCATTTTTCAGCCATTTGAACCCATAATCATTTGGTGAAAAATCTTTGGCCAAGCAGGAGAAGGAAACCTCGTTTTCATCATCAGAGGCGGCCAATACTCTAAGAGTTGGCAAAATCACGACTGAAAAACAAAGATATACCCAAATATATGTATGCAGATGCAGGGAATAATATATATATGCAGAAGAAAGGTGACCAATGTGCTCCAATGTTCATGTAAAATAGATTTACTATAAACTTAACTGACTTTTCTGTTCTACTGTATGTTATGCAACTTGCACACACATATGCACACATGATTACGCTCTTTAAATTAACACTTACTGTTTGTTACTAAAGTGTGCATAAAGAGTCAAAAGGAAAATAAAAATGTCAAAGTAAAACAAGTGAACAGCAGAGGTTTTATCACTTCTGCATATACATTGACTGGTCGGGCAAGCAAACACAGGCTTAACGTGAATGTTAATGATCAACACACAGTTTCCATCTATCTGCATAATTATGCAGACAGAGGGAAAGAAGCAGAACACATTGCAATAATCTGTTCTTGGACAGGTGCAGAGGACATACAGCATAATAGTAAAGAACAAATCAGACTCAGAGTCAGCAGCTGAATACACACAACAAAGCTTTAGCCTTTTCGTTCCACCTCACTGTCTGGTTTGACAGCTGGACCTACTAATTAAACATATTTAAGGATGTAAATGTTAAATTGGTTGTATTTTATTTTTATGCTGTCCGCTGTGTTTATGTTACTTAATCACAGATTGGAGTATTTTGTTTCTAAAATGTTGAAACAAATTACCGCTCTCACGTTAACTTTACATGTGTCAACTTCAGCAGCTTGGGATAAATGTACAAAGATGTTATAACGTCTGCCTCTAATAAACATTTCACAGGAAAACCCTAAAACCAAGTAACAGAGATTCACTTTTTGTGTAAACCATAGCACAAATTTATTATCAGTGCATGTATTGCACTACATAAATATACTTATTATTATTAGATGTTAAATCAACAACTAAAAATTTTATTTGACTTAGCATGAGTCTTACGTGGTCGTGTAACATCAGCCTCTGCATTTCCTGCTGGATGTGTCACGGCACATTTGAAAGTCTGCCTTTCGTCCCAGTCCTGTCTCCTCACTCGGATTTGACTGACTCCCGTATAAACGTTCCCTTTCTGTACTGGAGGGTACTGAATGAAGTCCGTCAAGGCAGCCCCATTTTTGCTCCATGTGTAGGTCAGTGAGGAGGGTGTGAAGCCGGTGGCAAGGCAGCCGAGAGTGACCAAGTCTCCAGTCCCAGAACCACATTGCATCAGGGGAAACACAGTTGGTGCAGTTGGACAGGCTAACAGAGACAAAATAAACATGCAAGAAACAAAATAAAATTTTTCATCAAGTCAGGTAAGTTGATCAACAGTGTAACAAAGCACAGCATGGAAGGCGTTATCTTTTAATCTGCTGAATGTGTAAATCAAATCAATCAGGCTTTGAACCTTACTGACCCTCCCTCTAAAAGTTATTTATCAGTGTTACAACAAAACCAAAGCCGTATAAGTTATGTTATACTGTTAACATGTTTAATCGGTTATTAAATACATCCTGGATATAAAGAAAAATAAACTAAAATGTAATCACGGTTAAAATTATAAAATATATATATATATATATATATATATATATATATATATATATAATTATAAAAAGGTAATAGTTAAAAAACAATTTACTTTTAAAACAAAATATACTAACTAGTGTTCAATCAAATGCCCTCCATACACAGAAGTTTATGTTTCTCTGTCTCACTTATTTAGATGTCATTAGTTGCACTAAGGTTAACCTCCCTCAATAATATAATTTGTGGTGACTTTATGTTATTTTATATATAAATACTTCAATTACTTTAAACTGCAACTTTGACAATAATGATTAGACATTTTCTAAATTCAAACAATGAATGTTAAAGTCAGTAAACTTCCAGTAACTGAGTCTCTTACTTTTGTTGAATTTTACGAATTATGTGTGAGGTTAAAGAGTATTCTTACCTGATGAAACAGTTACTGTTGTACCCTTTCCCCAGTAGTCAAAAGCATCATAGTAGCACAGTGCTGAATCTACGTAGCTGTTAGTATTAAAAGGCTACGTCTAGTAATGTTGAGTGCAATGATGAGTTTGTTTTTTTGTTAAATTCGACTATGTTATAAAATCCACTTAAAATAAACTATCAATGAATATTCACCATTGCGTCCTACTGAGATTTTCGTTCTTTCACTCTTTACAGTACATGCTCGCCTAAACAAATTTACTTTTGAAGCCACACTTGACATGCTGAGAAGTTACAGAATAACTTAAACATGACATTTCAGTCTGAAACATACCCTGCTGTAGATTTGAAATGGTAAATCTTACCTGATGACACTGTTACCATAGTGCCTTTTCCCCAGTAGTCAAAAGCACCCCAGTTGCCACAGTTAAGAGAGTCATTACTGTAATAACCCATTACTTCATGCAATATACCATTTGGTTCCAAAATTTTAAATCAAAGTCAAATAATCAAATGTAATAGAAAATATTTTGTCTATATGTTCCAACTGAACTAAACAGCCAATTTTAAACATTTCACAAATTCTTTGTCAGGCTACAATACACTGTTGACTGTGACCATCTGAAATCACAATATATATTTCAATATAATATGATTAGGAATTTCACTCTGTAATCAGAAATATTAAAATAATATACCTGAGGTGACGGTCACCATCGTTCCTTTTCCCCATTAGTCAATAGCGTAGTCACAGTTCAACAAATTGTTAACTACTCCATACAAAAACCTTTTCTCAGATATCTGCACTTTCTATGGAGGTTTATTTTATGACAAGCTACCTTCTGATATATGTAACTTGGCGTAGACGAACACAATTTTGATCACCAAATTTTAGAATGTACTGAATATAACATATTTAATATACAGTAAGCCAGAAATAAAAAATCTAATAATTTTGATTTAAAATAAAATCATGTTTTAAATCAAAATACATACATCAGTAAAAAAAAAAGGTTGACTTACCTGATGTAACTGTAACCATTGTGCCTATTCCCCAGTAATCAAAAGCATCGTCACAGTGTTGTACATCAACACATCCAACATACAAAAACAAGCACCTTAAAGATGCTGTTGATGCCACTGAGGTCTAAATTTACTATATTAAATTGTGTAATTACTATATTTTCAATATTGAGACAAATATAAGCTTATTTTACCTGTTGTGACAGTCACCATTGTTCCTTTTCCCCAGTAGGCAAAGTAGTCGTCACAGTTCAACAAATCATTAACCACCAAATACAAAAACCTGTTCCCAGATATCTACACTTTCCATGGTAGTTTATTTTATGACAATCTGCCATCTAACATATTTACCTTGGCTTTTGCAAATAAGGTTTTAGAAGATGGAACCAAAAATGATTTTCACCACCAAAGTAAGTGAGTCTATCAATTATAACAAATTTAACATACAGAATCCCAGGAATAAAATAACTGTGTGGTGTCACAACTGCATTTCTTAAAAGTACTAAAACTGTTTTTAAGGTATACATTAGAGTAAAACAAGAGTATTGACTTACCTGATGTAACTGTAACCATTGTGCCTTTTCCCCAGTAATCAAAAGCAGGGTCACAGTGTAATATGTCAACACATCCAACATACAAAAACAAGCACCTTAAACCTGTTGATACTAAGGTTTAAATATACTGTATTAAAATTTAAATTAAATTACTAGATTTTCAATATGAAGATAATATACCTGTTGTGACGGTCACCATTGTTCCTTTTCCCCAGTAGTCAAAGTAGTGGTCACAGTGACAGGTTTCAATAGCACTTCAGTGCAAAAATACTTATCATTTAATAAAGTGTTACTCAGTAAACTACAGTGTACACCTATCATTTACCCTGATGCTCTGTTTGCTGTAGACTACATTCTGTGCAACATAAACCAACATAAATGTAATAGTAAACCAATAAATTATTGAATTGTCTTTACTCAAAATATATTTCATTAATACTCACCAGATGTTACAGTGACTTGTGTCCCTTTCCCCCAGTAGTCAAAGTAGCCATCACAGTGATTTATTACAATCTGCTTCTAATACAAATATTAAAAGTGTTGTTTTAACCAACAGAAGCATTCATGTTTCACTGACAAAGCAATCCTCACTGTATTATTTATGAACCACTTCCCTTGAGATTATCATTTCCTGTGGTCTGGCTTATATAATGTTAAGTGCTTTTGCCAACGGTTAGTGAACACTTCCTCTTTATAGACACCCCTGTCAACTCCAGTTCCTGCTGCATGGAGCTCTTTTTCCATCAAGTCCAAATTTTGACCATTTAAAATTAAAAAATGTAATAAGATTAATTCTTTATCTTTATGTTATCATAGCCACTTAAATCAGCCACGCTGTCCATCCTAGAGATAGCTGGTGTTTGATGTAGTTGATTAACTAGCCTACAAGCCTTGTGTATATTTTATTGCTGAACATTTCATATGTTTTAGGAATGATTTCCTACCATCCAGGCAGCCAGTGGTTGTTTTCTCTAATGCTATGCAAATAGAAACTACAAAGGTTAACATAAAGGTGTTTCACATTCACAGAAAGTTACTCAGCCAATATATGTAGTAATTAAGCAATTTAAGTCAATATCATAATACAATTGGGGTTTGTATTAGTTCATTTATAATTAATAAAATTGATATTATAAACATGAATTCTATATTGACAAAAGTGTCTCAGAACTTTTTGTACCTAGCTTGTTTTTTCCATGAAACAAGATCTTGCAAGATTAAAATGGTGACAATTGACATTTTCTACATGCATTCACGCCATACACCCAGCTGATGGGACACCAGTGTGCGCCAGTCTGAAGGGGGATAACTATGTGGAGCAATAATATAATGTACAGCAGAGTAAATGGCAGGTAGAATTTTGAATTCTCATTATCAATCAATCAAACTTTATTTCTAAAGCACATTTAAAACAACCAGGTTGACCAAAGTGCTGTGCATGTACATGAAACAATAAATAGACAAAATACAACACCAGACAAATACAACATACAGTTCTCATGCCAGATTAAAAGCCAAGGAATAAAAATGTGTTTTAAGTCGCAATTTAAAAACTGGATTGCCTCTTCTGACATGAAGTCAAGGAGCTGATATACTTACGTTAAGGAGTAGTTATGTTTATACTTAAGGTCTTAAGGTTGCAACTGGCCCTTTGAGGGTACCATAAAGCTTATGTGGCCCCTGGTGAAAATGCATTTGACACCCCTGCAATAGAGTGAACAACGACACAGTAACATAATGTTAGCTAAGTTGTGGATTAGCATACTGTTGTTACAGCTAATATGAAGCTAACATGCAGAGAGGACGAGATGGTCCCAGAGACAGCACTGAAGCTCCAAACAGCAAAATTCACAGCTGTCCTGTATATAGCTAAGATTACAACAACAGCATGTCTTGGTAAACTAGAAAGTAAGTGTAAATAGTGTATAGTAAATAGTGTTGTGTGGCCACTTTATTTGTTTCCCATTTACAGAGCCAGGGCTGTGTACAAACACAAGATTCTTTTTTTAGTGCACATTAGGGTGACCAGATAGCCAGATGAGATGATGATGGCGTGGCTACCCGTACATTAATATGTTTAGTGTCAAAGAACAGTAAAGCCCTAAGACGTGAAAATCAAATCAAAACAAACGCTTCAATTAATTATTTTTGTTCATGAAGTTTCTGTCTGTCGTTTGGGAAAAACACTACAACTGTGGGAATGTAACAGTGGGTAAATCATCAGGATCTGGTAGCAATATACACTTTATTTAATTTAATTAATTTTATCAGTGAGGTGCTTGTCTCATCGGTCTGTGCAATGCAAGCGTCAGATCTCTCCTTCTCCTAGGCCGCCTGCAGCTTCACTACCCTGTGCTCACGACTGTAACTTCCACTATCTTCATCTACACTAGAGAACAAAAAGGGGAAAAGAGCACGTGCGTTACTTTCTGACTATAACAAGGCTGGTTACACAATGTCCACCATGGACATCAAAAATCTGTCTTCTAACCAAAATCTTATCAAATAGGTCACTGTAGAGTTGCCTGCCTTCATGTCACTGGTGGGACCTTAGCTCAATCTATCTGCATTAGGGATATAGTGTGAGAGATGCCTGCAGTTGTTACTGATGTTCTGTGTCTCTGGGGTACTTACAGGTGCTGGTCATATAATTAGAATATCATCAAAAAGTTGATTTATTTCAGTAATTCCATTCAAAAAGTGAAACTTGGATATTATATTAATTCACTACACACAGACTGATATATTTCAAAAGTTGATTTCATTTAATTGTGATGATTAAAACTGACAACTAATGAAAATCCCAAATTCTCGGAAAATTAGAATATTACTTAAGACCAATGCAAAAAAAGGATTTTTAGAAATGTCGCCCAACTGAAAAGTATGAATATGAAAAGTATGAGCATGTACAGCACTCAATACTTAGTTGGGGCTCCTTTTGCCGGAATTACTGCAGCAATGCGGCGTGGCATGGAGTCAATCAGTCTGTGGCACTGCTCAGGTGTTATGAGAGCCCAGGTTGCTCTGATAGTGGCCTTCAGCTCTTCTGCATTGTTGGGTCTGGCGTATCGCATCTTCCTCTTTACAATACCCCATAGATTTTCTATAGGGTTAAGGTCAGGTGAGTTTGCTGGCCAATTAAGAACAGGGATACCATGGTCCTTAAACCGGGTACTGGTAGCTTTGGCACTGTGTGCAGGTGCCAAGTCCTGTTGGAAAATGAAATCTGTATCTCCATAAAGTTGGTCAGCAGCAAGAAGCATGAAGTGCTCTAAAACTTTCTGGTAGACGGCTGCGTTGGACCTCAGAAAACAGTGGACCAACACCAGCAGATGACATGGCACCCCAAACCATCACTGACTGTGGAAACTGGACTTCAAGCAACGTGGATTCTGTGCCTCTCCTCTCTTCCTCCAGACTCTGGGACCTTGATTTCCAAAGGAAATGCAAAATTTACTTTCATCAGAGAACATAACTTTGGACCACTCAGCAGCAGTCCAGTCCTTTTTGTCTTTAGCCCGGGCGAGACGCTTCTGACACCGTGTCTTGTTCAAGAGTGGCTTGACACAAGGAATGCGACAGCTGAAACCCATGTCTTGCATACGTCTGTGCGTGGTGGTTCTTGAAGCTCTGACTCCAGCTGCAGTCCACTCTTTGTGAATCTGCCCCACATTTTTGAATGGGTTTTGTTTCACAATCCTCTCCAGGATGCGGTTATCTCTATTGCTTGTCCACTTTTTTCTACCACATCTTTTCCTTCCCTTCGCCTCTCTATTAATGTTCTTGGACACAGAGCTCTGTGAACAGCCAGCCTATTTAGCAATGACCTTTTGTGTCTTGCCCTCCTTGTGCAAGGTGTCAATGGGTCTTCCCCATGATTGTGTAGCCTACAGAACTAGACTGAGAGACCATTTAAAGGCCTTTGCAGGTGTTTTGAGTTAATTAGCTGATTAGAGTGTGGCACCAGGTGTCTTCAATATTGAACCTTTTCACAATATTCTAATTTTCTGAGATGCTGATTTTGGGGTTTTCATTAGTTGTCAGTTATAATCATCAAAATTAAAAGGAATGATCACTTGAAATATATCAGTCTGTGTGGAATGAATGTATACATTATACAAGTTTCACTTTTTGAATGGAATTACTGAAGTAAATCAACTTTTTGATGATATTCTAATTATATGACTAGCACCTGTACTATACATGGTGCTGGATGAACAACAGCTTTTACAGGTGTAGCACCCTAAAAAAAAGTCGAGACTTCAGTTTCCCTTTAAAAACAAAAAGTGTTACCAGAAGTCATTCATAGGGATCCTTTCAATAATGCTGTCAGACACCTGGTATAGTAGTCTGAGCCTGTCGGTGGCAAAGCCTGTTGTGGACGTCATTTTATCAGGCGTCATTCCCTAAAGTTGGAGTCACTGCAGCTGGTATCTATGCATGCAGCTGGAACCTAAGTGTGGTTCAGGAGAGAGAGGGAGGAGAGAAAAAATAAACACCTACCATATATTAGTTTTTCAAAACTTAAGTGTAACAGGGTCATAGTCAACACTCCATAGACTATGCTGAAAGAAATAGAAGGTTAGCTTGCCAAAAAAATTGAGATTGGGATTACTTTCCATTAATTTAACAATGACATAGAAAGGTCTAAAAGTCATAAACTGACACTTCCACTTTCCCTTTGTTTTTGCAATGACATGTGACTGATGGCTCACCAGAATTCAGCCAGGCTCAGTTCACACCAGGACAATATTCCAAGTGTGTATATCGATCAAGTGTGATACTGTGACACAAAATACTACCTTAATATTATAGTTTCTTAAGTATACCAATAAATAAAGATTGCTTAAAAATATACAGTCTTCTCTTGCTGTCTCCTATAATAAATAGCGATTTTGAAAATAAATCAAATTGTCAGGATTGAGCGAGTGACCAACAGATTTGAGCCCAAATGCAGTCCTCTGGACTCAGTGAGGGAGGTGGGAGACAGAAGGGTCCTGACTGAACTGACAGCTATGCTGGACCATGAGTCACACCCCTTGCACTACACCCTTTCAGCCCTGGAGAGCAGTTTCAGTGACAGCCTGCTCCATCCCCACTGTGTGAAGGACAGATACTGCAGATTTTTCCTTCCAGCGGCCGTCAGCCTGTGCAATGAACTGTACAACTCTGTACAATATATCCCATATTCATTTGTGCAATTTTACTAATTCATGTGCAATTATTGTATAATACAGTTTGCTATATCTGACCTATGTGCATTGCCCTACAACAGTTATATTACCAGTATTTATTTATGCCGCAGGGGACTGTACTGTATAAGGCATAGTCTGTTTAGTCTTATTTAATGTACAGTAACTTTGTTTTTATTTATTGTAAGAATGGTACTTCTTTGTCTGACACTTGTTTATGCTACTTGTACACTTATCTATCTCTGCTCTTGTCTTTGCTGTTTCAAACCGCAATTTCCCCACTGTGGGACAAATAAAGGTTTTCTTATCTTATCTGATCTTATTCCTGTTGCCTTAATAGTGGAAGTGCGCTTGACTAACTCTTGAAATGGAAGAGGCTTGGCTGTTTTAATCTATTTGTTTTAATTTTACCTAAAAGTAAAATATATTACTGGCATAAACAACAAACAGAACAATATTTCAACCAAATGCTTACAGTGAATGTGGTCTGTCATTGTGAATATAGAGATTGGCCTGTACTATCATTAGATTCCCTGCCTGAATTATTATCCAAGTCTGCCCTTGCTATAAACCATGTAAGAAATCTTGCTGTTGTTCTGGACTCAGACCTGAATTTCAAAACCCCCCAAAAAGTAATGGGTGCTGATTGTCCTTCATAGAGCATCTTGTTCCAACAAAAATATTGAATATGGTGACCAGTCTGCCATTTTACAATATGAATGTATAGCACATTTAGGTTTCAGAAAGCCATGCTTGTTCATATTTTGGATAGTAAGTGCACCAGAATTGATATAGTAGCATATGGTCATATGATCAGCTCCTTTCACGTACCTGGGTGCACTATAAGAAAAGTGCAACTGGGTTAATTGGTCTGTGCAAGAGAAAAATAGCCTTGCATAAGAGAAACAGAGCAGGACCCAGTTTACAGTTGATGTAGTTCATTAACATATGAATCAAAAAACATAATAATCATTTGCCTTTTCTTGTCATAAAATTAAACTTTTTTTATTATAATAGGAGATGTAGACCTGTGATTTTTAGCCATGCTAGGGGCAAATCTACAGGCCTGTAAAGCGAGTGCTTTTGGTGACAGGAATGTTGATGAATACTCCTGTTTTTATCAATTGCACTGTGCTGTCATTTGGAAATAGGTTGTATGGACTGAAAAAGTGTTTTAAAGATATCGATCAATAAAAGTCAGCATTTTAGCAATAAATATTGCCAAAATATGGAACTTTGCCTGGTATATTTGAAAATGTTGTATGATAACTGTTGTATTTTAGTTTATTTTCATCAGATTTACAGTTACAATTGCATTCTAGGTGTATTAGAAGATATTCAGTTGCATTAAAAGCTAACTCAGGATGGTTTTGATGGTTTATTGCATCAAAATATAGCTTTTTTTACCAGACGAGGCTAAAAATTTCAGATTTTTTCTTTATTGCATCTCCATGTAGTCTGTAAAAGTAAAATAAATATATTAATACACAATGGATTCATATTCCTTAGCTTCTGACTTTTCAAAGTTTCAAAGGAGACCAGAATTATGCATCTAGGCCAAATGGTTGAGGAGTTATTCCTGATTTTTGGGTATGTAATTTTAGGCGTTTTTTCTGGAAATAGGGGTCTGTTTTCATCAGGTTAAAAGCTGGTTTGTAGCAAGTGCGGTCTAGTTTTCACCGAAGAATAAAGACCATCTGAAGAACCAGACTCTGCTTGTGTCCGTTGTCTTTTTGGGTCTTCAGTGCTGCATTCATTTCTTACTTTTACATTGAGCTTTATTTATTAATTGATTTCACACTATTGTCATGAAAGTTGACACCTTCATGGCCCCTTGGTATGAAATGTAGCTGAATTACTGTAGTAATGCCATGAAATTGCCTCTAGCTCCATCACAAAGTCAAAATTTAAAATATCCAATACCTGGAAAACTAATGTCATTCTCATTAGCCTCAGATACTCAATGATTACATGCTAACATACTAAACTAAGATAGTGACCATTGATAACATTGACTAAACATCAACATGTTTGCATTGACATTGTGAGTATGTTAGCACACTAATAATAGCATCTAGATGAAAACAGCTTGGCAGAAGACTCATGTTCTGTGGTATTGGTCATATTTGAACATCGACACAGCCTTGAAATTTTGCCAAATGACAAAGCTTGTTGTGTAATCATACAGCATAAGTTATATTCAATTTGTATTGTTTACATAAATCTACTGTATTGGACTTTGGGGTTGAACACTCACAGACAACTTTTCAAGCTGAGAGAAATTCCATCACTGCACTGCAGTCAGACACCAAAATTAAATTACGTTGATTATCACCAGTTTAAAGCCAACAGAATCTGGATCAGGTTTTTGTTGATCAGCAGGAATCATGTTGCTGCGAGAATAGGAAGGCATTAATCCATTCCTTGGGGAATCCCAGCATTATGAAAGTTAACAAGGTTTCTTGTTATAAAGACTTACTAACTTGCATTATCTTGCTATAATTAGAAGGCTGTTGTCATATAAGAAGGCATAACAAGAATAACTCCTTGTTTAAAAGGAATGGTATATCAAATGATGAGGAAGACTATAGTATAACATTAAAATATGATAATACTGCTACGTGCTGCTTATTTTTGTAGTATTTGAATATTTTTTGAATAAATTGAATACATTTTTGAATGCAGCATTTAATATTGAAATCTTTATATATATATATATATATATATTTCTACAAAGGCTGGGATGTGGAGCCCGAACTAATGCTGCCATCCAAACTTTCCAGTTTACAGCTCCAGTAGAATGACATTTTTAATGAATGTTTTGTTGTTAATTGAATTAACTTTTAATGTGTTTCGCTCAAAGCTCTTCTGGTTACCTCATTGTTATTTATTTTCACATTAAAAATATACAAGTCTAATTTCTCCGGCTTGCCTTGGTGTAATATGCTGTCATGGATTACAGTGCTTATGTCTGAGCATTTGGCTTTCAGTCTAAAGCTTCTGTTTGTTAGCTGGATGAGGAAGCACCTGTTGTTGTGGTGAAGATTGTTTCCTCTGTGTTACATAAATATTAACCAAAAAGGATGTTGATAACCACAAGTCCAAAATGTACAAACATTTTAATTTCTCTTTTGATAGGATCTCTAATTGAAGTCTAACAGTTTTTGAGTTAAGTATATTAGTTGAAGTATACTTACAGTTATGGGCAGCATATAACATATTGGATCCTTAATATGTGACCATTAACTCATTATCACAGTGCACTTTTTTAAAACATTAATGTTTAAAACATGCTTTAATTAACCTGACATAAAACTAACTGTAAGTGGATAAATATATCTATATTATCGTTGTTGATACAAAGCATGGGGGGGGGGGGGGGGGGCTGCATTAATTAGGTGTTATGAAATATTTTTTACTTCAGGCACAGTGACTTTGGGCCTTTGTGCAGACAGGTTTTTGTATTGACATATATCACTGTGGCCACCCCCCCGTACACAGTGTCACAGACTCATACAAAAACCTTTGCATGGCAAGGTCAGTATTTTGTGCTGTTGGTACAGTAAAACTCTCAGAAATTCTTCCTTTTTATTGCTGTGGTTTGGTTTTGGTTTTTCGCTCAATGTCATAACAAATCTATTTGTGTAAAAGCACAGTAAAAAAAAAAAAATTCCTAAAGTGTTTTGTTGGACACATACAGGCAGCAGAAAGCAGTCTCACCTATAACTTCTTCTCAGTGGAAGGAGGTTTTGTCACAGGATGTATCACTGTGGCTGCTATACTGCACTGTGATATATCTTCAAACAATAACTCCACCCTGCACACTGGCTATTACAAAGTGATTTTGAAATATCAGTTTAATAAGTAATGTCAAGATCTAATCATGTGAAAGAAATCAGCAGCTCAAATGTTACCTGGTGGTTTCTTTTTTAATTTCTTTTTTTTTTAATTTGGTCATCACAATAATATGATAACGACACAATAAAACAAACACAGTACATGTATATACTGCTGAATTGGTGATATATGAAAACAATTTCACTGAATATAAATGTTGTTATTGATACACTGTGTGGTATAATCATGCTCAAATGACATCTAATTTGAATAAGAAACAAAACTGCTGTCACACTACCAACCCCAAAACAAAAAATTCCACATAAAAAAAATTAACCCTTCACTATTCCATTAAATATATTTTTTTGTGAGACACAGTGGATTTATGGTTCAGGATTAGGAAGGATTTTTTATAGACATATTTATTTACTCTTCACTATTCCATTAAATATCACATTGCTTCAGAGTGATTTGGGGAAATTACCTGATCATCTTTTTTACATAAGGGAACAGTGAATTTGTGGTTCACTTCAGCACAGGTTTTTGTATTACCATATATCACTGTGGCTGCCCTCATGCACAGTGTCACATACTCATACAAAAACCTTTGCCTGATAGTTTTTGTACTGCATGTACAGCAACAATCATGAAACATCCTTCTACTTATTCTCCATTTTACTTTTTATTTTACCTTTTAAATCCTGATTATGTGTTTTTGAAAATTAAATTCGTCACAGTTTGCTAATTTTAGTCATGCTAGCAGCATGGCTTTATGGCAAAGTTGGTCTGTTGGTCAGTCTGGCCAACACTTTGGTCCAGGCTGAAATATCGCAACAACTGTTTAATGGATCAAGATGAAATTTTGGACAGACATTCATGGTCCCCAGACGATGAATCCTAATGACTTTGTTGATCCCCTGACTCTTTTTATAGCACCGTGAGCAGGTTGATATTTTTTACTTTTAGTGAAATACCTTAACAACTAATTCATAGATTTCCATAGAATTTAGTACAGATATCCATGGTGCTTAAATGCTAATCTAAAATTGTACATGCTTAACATCAATATGTTTGCATTTTAATTGTGATGTTGGCATGCTGATGTCAGCATTTACTTCACCCACTGTACACCGGTACACTGGGCACATAGGCAGTTGCCTAGAGCAGAAAATGTCAGGGGGTGCCGTAAGAGAAAGTTTTGTTTACAGAAGAAAACACTTAAAAAGCAATAGCTACAGAATACCTGAAAGCCTTAGCCTTTTGCAGTATATTTTATATATTTTTTTATATTTTTAATTGTCACCTGCAGCCTAAATATTGTATTTCCCTTTATATAGATTAGATATAGACATTTCACCATAAATTGGCGCAAAGATTTACACTAGAATGCAGGGAATGAAGTCTTTACTGCTTAAAATTTTCTGTGGCCTAGGGCTCAAACACTGTCAGGTCCAGCCCTGGCAGGCAGGGCTTAGGTGGCTATATTGGAGACCTGCTTGATGATTTGATTGTCTCTTCTACTGGACTGCTGACGGATTCTGTTCTGTTGTTTCTTTGAGTTTTTCACCTATACACGCCACTCACACAGACACTAAATACATAATTTCCTTAAAGAGGTGGTATTATGCTCAAAATCTTAATTAGGGGTTGTACCAGAACAGGTTTACATGGTTTAATTTTCAAAAAACACCATATTTTTCTCATACTGCACATAGCTGCTGCTCCTCTTTTCACCCTGTGTGTTGTATGCTCCGCTCTTGAGCTACAAAGTGATACATCTTACTTGTACAAAATCTTTGTTAGGAGTTGCACATGCGCAGTTCCCAGGTAAGGACTACTAGCCAATCAGAAGCAGAGAAGGGCGGGTCGTAAGAAACAAGGTAGCAAAGGTAGGTAATGTGGTGTATAACATATGTGCATTTGACCATTACAGTTTAAAATAACACTCTAGCAGCTGGAGAGAGGCTCAGTGAACTCTTAAGGGGAAGTAATGATTGATGGGTGTGTAAAGAGTGAACCCTCCTATGGAATTTGACCTCTGACCCAGTGTTAGGAGGAGTAGTGATTAGTGTTTATGAAGGGACTGGACCCTTATATGGTATTTAGCAGATACCTAAACATGTCCTATATAAGCTGTGTTTGATGTACAGAGAGACAGAGTGGCCATCTGGCTGGGTCACTCTCCAAGCTGCTGCAGAGCTTGTAATTGATGCTGAATTCTTTGATGTAATAAACTTTTATAACCAAGAACAGTGTCAAGCGGATTTCTTCTCAACACATCATCGCAGCATTATTGTTCGGACACCACAGTAACCTAGCAGATGGTATAAGTTACTCACAAGTCCACAACCACACATCATCATTGTTCCACATCTTACCATAAACCACTACAAAAATCACCATATTTCAACTAAATTTTTTAAAAAGTGGCCATACAATTTGAATGTTTGCTCAGTAGCCTTTACATCGGGTGTAACATTAGCATTATAGTTATAACTTTAGCTGTGTTAGCCAACGTTTACAACAACTCCGCACTTGAACAGTGTGAAGTTACATTGCCGTGTTCATTTTAAATATAATTCACAACCAATAAAGTATACTTACAGATTGTGATTGTCAATTTCCAGACCCAAACAGAGTCGGAGTCTTTTAGGACTAAACGTTGAACTGTTTCCGGTGTTCTGACGATCTATGCTGCCTTGCCGAAAAATGCTACCATAGCGCAAATCGATAGACTCGACTCTACTCGGCCCTGCACCGTTTTTCATTGCAGATAGTACCCAGAGATAGTACGTAGCTTGTCATCATAGCGACGCCACACACAACTGCCACAACGTAATGTTCAATGCGACACACACACCAGCGATCCACACAGCTTTCTCTTTTTTAAGTTAAAACGTTTCAACGACGTTTCAACATTCCTCAGAATGTAAAGACAGATAAGCGGTATGAAAACCTTCCAGCTGTGTTTTCCTCTGCCGTTGTTGCTGCAGCGGTCTGTGTGACGGCGGGAGCAGAGGGCTCTGTGAGCGGGCGGCTGGCCGGCCTCACACGCTCCTCCCGCGGGTTGGTACAGGCTTCCCCCGCAGCCACTTGCGGAGCTCCTCGACTCCGAAAATATTCAAGCACATTTTTGTTCCACCATCACTTCTCGTAAAATCTACACAGCTGATTTCTCACCTCAAAACTTCTCAGAAGTGGATTTAGTGATGAAATTCCATACAAAAAATGTCTGGCGCGCGCAATGATGATGCAGTAAATTTGAAACATTTTAGAATCCCTCAGCTCACTTGGAACCTCGACGGAGGTGAGGTGATACAAAAAAAATTACCTGGAAGCAGGTACAGGTACAACTTTTCTACAATGGAAAACCAAACAAAGGCGAGTCGAGCAAAAGGGCGTCCACTCAGACTAGCTTGGTTTGAGGGCGTGCCTGACCCCGCTAGCCGCTTGGCAAGCTTTATGACACATTTTATTGTGATGTCACAAGTAAAGGAAGTGAAGGGCTGGACTACAAACGAGCTGTTTTCAAGTTGTTCAGAGCAGTGCTTTCTGTGTGAGATGGGAACTCCCTTTGGGCTGGACTTTGGGCTTTTTTACTTTGCAAAAGCATAATACCACCTCTTTTAATTGTACAATAGAACAAACAAACACAAATATTGTTATTGATACAATGTGCAGTAAAACCATGGATAAATGGCATCCACCTAATTTGATTGAGAAACCAAACTACTGCAGCGTAAAACAAGATCAACAGGCTCTGACAGGAGGATACATATTTCATATGCAATGTATTTTTTTTCTCTCCAAAAGTTGGATGACCCCAAACGGGTTGTCATCTTAACTCTCTAAGTGTAAATATATAATTATGGGCTAAAAATATAGGTAGTGAGTAGCAGTAGTAGTTTTTTTGATAATTACATTGGATCCTAATTTATGGCCATTAGCTCACATTTAAAACGAAAAATTCACTGGACAATCTCTTCTTCTTGAGGCACAGTGACTTTGTGCTTCAGTTCTGTTCAGCACCATTTTTTGTATTACCATATATCACTGTGGTTGCTACTCCATACACAGTATCATCTACTCATACAAAAACCTTTTCCTGATATGGTGCATTTATTTTTTGTATTGCTGATAATCAACAGTGGCAGTCCAGTTTTTCATAGAATTTTGCCCTTTGAACCGAAATTATTCTGTTTTTGAAAATTACATTTCTCACACTTCAGAGATTTTTAAGTGGCTCTATGGCAAAGTTCTGTCGGTCAGGCTGAAGTATCTCAACAACTATTTGATGGATTAGGATAAAAAAAAAAGATGATCAATCCCAATAACTTTGTTTAGTCCCTGATATTCCTCTGGAGGTTCTAATTTTTGGCTTTTAATGAAATTCCTTGACTATTGGTTGGATTGCCATTAAATTTGGTACAGATAATCATTGTGCACAGAGGATAAATCCAAATGACTTTGGCGATCCCCAACTTTTCCTGAGCTGCAGGTTGATGTTTTCATTTGCCCACTGCTTTGGTTTATGATTACACTCCTATAAAACTAATGACTTTCCCATCAGCTGTAGCTGCACTTTGTTTTTAGTGTTAATTAGCAAATATTTGCATGATAACATGCCAAACTAAGATTGTGAACATGTAGTTAAACAGATTTCAACTACTTGTTTTCTCTATCCTCACCACATTTCCTTCTCAGTGGAAAGAGGTTTTTGTCACAGGATGTATCACTGTGGCCGTTATACTGCACTGTGATAGAATGGCATACAAAAACTTTACCGTGCACAATGGCACACCACACACAAATGCTTTTACCTGAAGTTAGAGAATTTTGAATTTTAGATCAAATTATGTGAAAGGAATCAGCAGTGCAAATGTTTTTTATTATGTATTTATTCAGGAGTTCCTAAAAAGGGCTTCACCATTAACGGAATGAAACAAATACATAGAAATACAGTTATTTATATACATTGTGCAAAACTACAGTAGCAGAAAACATGGTCATGATCTCTGACATGAGGATACATATTTTATAAAAAAACATTTTTTTCAGGTATAACATCCAGAGGTTGGATAACAACAGTAATAGAAATCTTTAAAATACTACATATCCAGCACTTTAGTTTATTTGAGGTGACTGTATATTAATAAAGCCACAGCATGAGTTGTTTACATACACGTTTCATTTACAGTATGTAGACATTTGACTCTCTTCAGAGGTTTTTGTAACAGTGTGAATCACTGTGGCCACCAGGGTACACAGTGATACACCACAATACAAAAACTCACATGAACAGTTTGGAGAGATGGAAAATATGTCACTCCTTATACATGCATACATACATACATGTGGGGTACAGAATATTGAAAACTCTTCTTAGTATAATAAAATACCACCCCTGTTGCTAATGTTCATACATTAAAGCAACAGGGGTGGTCATTCAAACAGGTTTGACAAACACTTACCATTGTATTAGAGGGCAATTGTGTTAAACTGAATGTTAATAACTGTGACATTGTTTACCTTGACCAGTTTGGTTAATGGAGAGTCGTGTTAAGAAGAGAATTCTCTGCATATAAACCCAGTCAGTGACTTGTCTTATAACACATTCATCACTGTGCTAGTTCCATAATTGTAAGAAATTATTAATTTAATTTAACAATTCCACTATATAATTTGACAGAAATCCGATATTCTCATTTGGTCATTCATCTGGAGCTTTGCTTACCTTACGATTAACAGGAACGACACAGATGAGTCTCACACCATGGATTTTGTAGTGTAACACTGTGCCGTAATTCCTTTCCACATCTGCAAGAGACCACAAAGTTTTCTGACATGGTTTAAAACATTGGAATTTTCCATTGAATAGGTTCAGAGAGAGGAGTGTGAGACTATTTTTAAAAACGGAGCAATTCTTTCTCTGCATGTTTTTTCAGCATGATATGATTCCATCTTATTAAAGCTTTGAATTAAGTGCATTCTACATCAAAGAGCAAACAGGGAGGGCGGCGGTGTGGTCTTAATATTGGACTTGATGTTCACTGAACCAGTATTGCATCATGTCAAGTGAACTCCCAAGCCACAGATTCGATCGATAATCGATAACAGATATAATGATCTTATTGAAAGAAAAAAAAATGTTCAATGTTTCTTAAAGCAGTGGAAGAAAAAGAAATAACAGACATTGTTAAAAAATGCAAAACTAAAGCATCCACTGATTGTAGCGAAATAGATATGAAGATAGTAAAAAATGTAAGTGAGGGGATCTCAAAACCATTAACTCACATTTTTTATTTGTTATTACAAACTGGTCAATTTCCAACAAAAATGAAAACAGCAAGTCATACCTCTGTATTAAACTGGAGATAAACACCACTTCACAAATTACAGGCCTGTCACCTTCAATGACAGATTGGACAAATTCATAGATAAACACAAACTGCTTACTGACAGCCAGTATGGATTCAGAAAAAATAGGTCAACATCACTAGCTTTAATTGAACTCATTGAAGAAATTACAAATTGCACTGACCAAAAAAAATATGGAGTTGGAGTATTCATTGACTTGAAAAAATCATTTCATACAATTAATCATGAAATACTAATCAATAAAATGGAAAGGCTCGGGATCAGGGGGATGGTGCTGAATTGGTTAAGCAGTTATTTATAAGACAGGAAACAATTTGTGAATATCTGAATGTTTGGACAATGTGTGTGGTGTCCCCCAGGGGTCAGTGTTGGGACCAAAATTATTTATCCTCTCAAGAAACAACATATGTAAAGTATCTGATCTACTCAAATTTGTATTATTTGCAGACGACACAAACATCTTTAGTTCTGGTCAGAATTTACAGCAACTCCTGGACTTAATCACTTCAGAATTCAGAAAAATAAAACAGTGGTTTGACACAAATAAGTTATCATTAAAGTTGAGCAAAACTAAATTCATGATATTTGGCAATTGTAAATCAATCAATCAAGTTCAGTTACAGATCGAGGGTGTTAATATAGAAAGAGTATATGAAATTAAATTCCTTGGAGTGATTATAGACGACAAGATTTGCTGGAAATCTCACATAAAACATATCCAAACAAAGCTGTCTAGAAGTATTTCAGTCCTGGCTAAAGCTAAGCACATTCTAGATTACAGATCACTCCACATTTTGTATTGTTCATTGGTGTTACCATATTTAAATTACTGTGTAGAGGTGTGGGCTAACACATATCAAAATTCATTGCAATCGTTATTTATACTTCAAAAAATAGCAATGAGAATAATTCATAACACTGGATGTTTGGAACACACCAACTCATTATTTTCACAGTCTAAAGCATTAAAAATATTTGATCTAGTTGAATTTCAAACAGCAGTAATTATGTTCAAGGCTAGAAACAATTTATTGCCTGACAATATACAGATAAAGGTTTTCTGAAAGAGAGGGGGGCTACAACTTAAGGGGAAAATCAAATTTTAAAACGCCCACTTTTCGAACATCTAGAAAACGTTTCTGTTTATCTGTCAGTGGTGTTAAATTGTGGAATAAACTAAATAATGAATTAAAGCAATATCCAAACATATTCCATTTTGAAAAGATGTTCAAAGAAATTATATTCCAGAGGTACGGAGAAACACAGTGCTAATAATAACCTGGGCTTATATTGAATAATTTGCAGTATTTATAAATATTGTTGTGTATGGGTAATATCTGTATGAGAATAGAACTTTTGAATATATATTTTCATTGATTACAGATTTATTATCTCTGTAGACTTATTACTTTGTAGTTATTTCCTTAAATATGGTAGTAAGGGTATAAAGGGGTAGAAGTACATAAGTTTTACTTCTTCCTACCTCCTTTTTGCACATGTAAATAGAGGTTTTTAAGTACTGGAAAGTATGGAGTTTTACTTTGTTGTTCACTTGTTTTTTACCACTATTTTGTCTTTCATTGTTTTTTTTTATTTTTTATTTTATTTACATGTTCAAAATAAATATATCAATCAATAAATCAAAACTCTTCCACAAGGAAGAGTTCACTTGACATAATCCACAAGGATACATTTGGCTGCAGCTGACCTTGAAAAGGGACATGGGCTGAATCAAAGCCATCTTCTTCTTGGTGGTAGATGAATCACACCCTTTAATATTTTGGAGTTTATTAGCGTGTTTATTTTTCAGCCTCATTTAGATACTTCTTCTAAGACATCTGACTTCATTCAAGTCCCACCACTGAAATCAACTTAGCTGTGATGTAGCGTCAGACAGTAATGTGTTGTAAAGTACTCTACTTTTTACAGTGTGGGGGCAGTGCATGTTGAAGCCTGTAGATAGCAGCACAGGCAAAATTTTCAATTTGTATACTTTATCTTTAAGCTCGCCTTCACTTGCAAAATGCACCTAGAAGGCAGTGCTTTGGTTTCTTGTTACCAGCTGCTTCCCTAATGTACACTGCTCAAAAAAATAAAGGGAACACTTAAACAACACAATGTAACTCCAAGTCAATCACATTCCTGTGAAATCAAACTGTCCACATAGGAAGCAACACTGATTGACAATCAGTTTCACATGCTGTTGTTCAAATGGAATAGACAACAGGTGGAAATTATAGGAAATTAGTAAGACACCCCCAATAAAGGAGTGGTTCTGCAGGTGGTGACCACAGACCACTTCTCAGTTCCTATGCTTCCTGGCTGATGTTTTGGTCACTTTTGAATGCTGGTGGTGCTTTCACTCTAGTGGTAGCATGAGACAAAGTCTGCAACCCACACAAGTGGCTCAGGTAGTGCAGCTCATCCAGGATGGCACATCAATGCGAGCTGTGGCAAGAAGGTTTGCTGTGTCTGTCAGCGTAGTGTCCAGAGCATGGAGGCGCTACCAGGAGACAGACCCAGACCTGAATCCAATTGAGCACATCTGGGACATCATGTCTCGCTCCATCCACCAACGCCACGTTGCACCACAGATTGTCCAGGAGTTGGCGGATGCTTTACTCCAGGTCTGGGAGGAGATCCCTCAGGGGACCATCCGCCACCTCATCAGGAGCATGCCCAGGCGTTGTAGGGAGGTCATACAGGCACGTGGAGGCCACACACATTACTGAGCCTCATTTTGACTTGTTTTAAGGACATTACATCAAAATTGGATTGGCCTGTAGTGTGGTTTTCCACTTTGATTTTGAGTGTGACTCCAAATCCAGACCTCCATGGGTTGATAAATTTGATTTCCATTGATAATTTTTGTGTGATTTTGTTGTCAGCACATTCAACTATGTAAAGAAAGGAGTATTTAATGAGATTATTTCATTCAGGATGGCACATCAATGCGAGCTGAAAATGCCACTACTCATGGTCACATCTGAATACAGAACTATGGTTCAAAAGGCCTTGTTGTCATGTGTGTCCACACATATACAGTGGGGGAAATAAGTATTTGACCCCTTGCTGATTTTGCAGGTTTGCCCACTTACAAAGAATGCAACGATCTATAATTTTAATCATATGTACATTCTAACAGTGAAAGACAGAATCCCAAAGAAAATTCCAGAAAATCACATCATATGAATTTATAAAAATTGATAACCATCTGATGAGGAAAAACAAGTATTTGACCCCCTGGACAAACAGCATGTTAATATTTTGTAGAAAAGCCATTATTGGCCAGCACAGATGTCAAACGGTTTTTATAGTTGGTGACAAGGTTTGTGCACATTTCGGCAGGGATGTTGGCCCACTCCTCCCTGCAGACAGCCTCCAAATCATTCAGGTTCCGAGGTTGTCGCCTGGCAACTCGAATTTTAAGCTCCCTCCAAAGATTTTCAATTGGATTCAGGTCTGGAGACTGGCTAGGCCACTCCAGAACCTTGATGTGCTTCTTCTTCAGCCACTCTTTTGTTGCTTTGGCGGTGTGCTTAGGGTCGTTGTCGTGCTGAGACACCCATCCTCGACCCATCTTCAGCTCTCTCACTGAGGGAAGGAGATGTTGGTCCAGAATTCCACGATACATGGCCCCGTCCATCCTCCCCTCAATACGATGGAGTTGTCCCGTCCCCTTGGCTGAAAAGCACCCCAAAGCATGATGTTGCCACCACCATGCTTGACGGTGGGGATGGTGTTCTTTGGGTTGTACTCGGTGTTCTTTGCCCTCCAAACACGACGAGTTGAGTTGAGGCCAAAAAGTTCTATTTTGGTCTCATCTGACCACATCACCTTCTTCCAGGCCTCTTCTGAGTCGTCCAGGTGGTGAATGGCGAACTTCATGCGGGCCTGTACATGTTTCTTCTTGAGCAGGGGGACCTTGCGTGCGCTGCAGGATTTCAATCCATGACGGCGTAGTGTGTTACCAACCGCTTCTTTTGTAACTGTGGTCCCAGCTGCCTTCAGTTGATTCATCAGTTCCCCCCTTGTGGTTTTGGGATGATTCCTCACCGTTCGCATGATCAGGGACACCCCACGAGGCGAGATCTTGTGTGGAGGCCCAGACCGAGGGAGGTTGGCGGTGGTGTGGTGCTTCTTCCATTTCCTGATAACTGCACCGACAGTTGATCTTTTCTCTCCAAGTTGCTTTCCGATTCTCTTGTAGCCCATCCCAGCCTTGTGCAGATCAACAATCTTGTCCCTGATGTCCGTAGAAAGCTCTTTGGTCTTGCCCATGGTGGTGATGTTGGATGCTGGTTGTTGGGTGTTGACAGGTGTCTTTTATACAGGTAACGAGGTGAGGCAGGTGTATTTGATGTAGATAATTGGTTGGGATTGGGGCTGTGTCTTAAAGAAAGACTAACTGGCTTGTAGGAGCCAGAATACTTGCTGTTTGGTAGGGGGTCATATACTTGTTTGTCCTCATCAGATGGTTATCAATTTTTATAAATTTATATGATGTGATTTTCTGGAATTTTCTTTGGGATTCTGTCTTTCACTGTTAGAATGTACATATGATTAAAATTGTAGATTGTTGCATTCTTTGTAAGTGGGCAAACCTGCAAAATCAGCAAGGGGTCAAATACTTTTTTCCCCCACTGTAGTGTCCGACTCTCTGTTTCATTGGATATCTGAAATACACCGTCTACAGTACTTTTATTTATATTCAGCACATAGATATCAACTGACAAAACATTACACTCCACCACAGAGAAAGTGATTGTGATAGTTAATTGTGTGTATCAGTCTGTGATGGACTTTGGTGTTTTCCAAAGAATGTTGGGACAGCTTTTATGCTTGACTTGGATGAGATGGATAAAGAAATAAATGAGATAACGGTTATTGTTTGTTGTAGCGTTTTACTACTGATTTTACTAGCAAGTGTCAATCAATATCTTTATCTTCGCACGTACGAGTGTTTTGTATTTCCAGTCACATGTCCTTTCAATTTACTGCATCAAGACCAAGTGGCAGAGCTCTTAATCCTTCTTAAGCCTTTTGCCTCTAGATGGTGGTCTACACTCACGTTTCTGACTTCTGGTAACCAGCAAGCATGAAAACCAAAATCCCCCTTTGGCGCAACACCAACCTGACACAATGTGTATTTGTTCATCTGTAGCTTGATATTATTCTCAAGAAAGACACACACATACACAGAGTGAATTATAGTGATGAATAAATCAATTGCAGCACGATAACTGTACAATGGCTGCATATAACATTGAATAATGCAATACCTAATAGTTTAATTATAACAAACAAATAACCATAAAGAATGAAATAAATAAATACTGTACATGTATTGGATAGTTTAGAAGAAGTAGGTCATATATCAGCCCTGTGGAAAGCTCATTTCACATGTATTCAAAGTAACCCATATAATAATCAGATGGACAGGTGGACCTTTCAAAATTGCATTTGTTAAAATGGCTACTTTAAAGAGCATTTTACTTCACCTCCGCTGCTACAACTCCTTCCTAGGGGAAACACTAATCAAACAACGTACAGTAAGCACAAATATAATTGTACTATATTTGGTATTTTTGCCTTGTTTAATCTATACCAGTGGTGGACGGTATTTTCTTTCCTGCTACATTCTACTTTTATTCTTTCTTTTGATTATTTTAACGTATTTTAAATCACTTTGAGGTTTAGACTGATAAATCAAGTATTGTGAAGCCATCACTTTGGGCTTTGGGCAATTATGACGTTGTTTCTTACTATTTTTAGAATTTTTACAATCAATTAATGTAGTAAAATAATGAGCGGATTAATCCATAATAAAAATAATCTTTAATTGCAGTCTGATACAAAATAGTTCAACCTCAAACCACTACAACAGTAAAATCCTGCTTTCACATTGATGGAGGAATAATAATCAATAAAAACTATCTAATTATTTAATATATAATAGTAACAGTGACAGGGGAATTTTTTACTTTTAATAATTTAAAGTAAAGTAAAATCTGGGATTTTTGCTTTGTTTAGTCTGTACCCTGCTTGTCCTGCTTTTACTGTTATATTGTTTGATGAGCTTATACAGTTCTGTTTATAATTTATCCTGCTTTATCACTGTATGTCACATTTGTGAAAAATGCTAACCATAACACTTTTCAGATGATTTTGTGAGCCACTTTACGCCTGATGATATGCAAATAAACAGTCTCTTGAAGATGATTCGAAGAAGTTTATTTGTAGCTCTGACAGTTTCTACAAAGTTTCACTGCTACAGGTGCAGTCCCAGAGGTGCAGACAGAGGGGGAAGTGACTCTCTAAAGATGATATGTTTAGAAACTCCAGGAAATTGAAAAACCATCAGACTCTAACTGATAACAGATGTTTACAGTATGTTGACTTGACGTGGTGTTTTTTTGGATGTTTGAAATAAAATCCTCAAAAGCTTTGTTTATCACAAGCACACCATCAGTCATATTCATACTCCCTTTAATATTTTTGTGTCTATCCAAATTGTATTGTAATTGTAAATCTATTGTATTTGGAAATATATCTATTGACTTAACGCAAAAATAATCAACATGAAAAGCAAAGATGTGTACAGTAAAATCAGCATACTCAAATAACACTTTTAAAGTGTCTATGGGTCCATATGAAATAGTGTTAATTTAACTTAACTTTTTATTGGAGTGTTGGTACTTTAAAACTAATTTAGTGTATTTCTTTACTCTTTTATGGAGTTAAAATTTAACACTTCCTAAAACCAACCAGTTACAGTTTTTCTTAACACTTGTATGTACTGTTAGACATCAACTCTCTCAGAGGATCATTTATTAATGACACAAGTGTTAGCCCCGTAACATTTTAAAGGTGTAAATATAGCTCTTTATAAAAAATACTTGGAGAGTAAAGTTTGCAAAATAAACATGGCCATGTTTGGTGTTTTAAAACATTTATTTTAACACTTGCACTGCAAAGAATTTGATTACATTACAATAAAACATGCAACAGAATGAACAGGTGCATGCATGCTAACTGCAAACTCATTAAATTGGTGTTGGGGTGACTAGTATGGCCACATAAGCCATGGTGGTGATGGCCCACCATTGCAAAACAACCAGCTGCCAGTAGAAATATATCAATAGTATATATCAAAGTGTGACATGAACACTTAAAGTGTAAAAGCCAGGATCAGAGTTAAGAGTAAGAATTTCAGAGTTAATATTTACACAATTACACTTACAGGTTTGATGTAGTGATACTTGTTTTTTTACACTATGTTTTTACACCAACTTCTTCTCAACTGAATGTCAAATATAATGTATTTGACTCTATCCAGGGTATCATTAACTCTGCTGTTAATCAAATTTCACTAACACCAAAAATGTTACTCTTCTAAATTTGTTGAATGAAAAACTGTAGTCGTCTGTGCTGTGCATCCATATCATTGTTCATCTTCTCTTCACCTGAAAAAAAAATCAGAATAATTAAAACACTTGTTAAATGCTAATTGTTGAACAGTGATATGGTTTGATTTATCAATTTTGTTTTACAACAATTATATTTCTGGTTGGATGATTGGTCCTTGGCACAGCCATCCAGCACGTGTTTAAAATGCTACACTGCACAAAGTAATATATTAACAGTTTATTAAATTAAACATTGCAAATTACTTTTTAAGTAACAAATCACATGTAGTTCAGTGTCCTGGTGTCTGAAGATAAAAATGTATATATAAGTTCTTCAAAAGAGAGCTTGTAAACTGAAAAGGATGCATTTCACACCACATCAAAATCAACACAATAAACCTGTAATTTTTTTCCCCATTTAACATGAGGTTTGTTACGGCCAGATAGAGCAATTCACTAGTCGGAAAAAAATATTTGGAGGCAGTTAACATTTAAGGTATTGCTGACAACCAATTGCATACATCTGAATTGATTCATTGATAAGCATTACCAGAGTCTCCCTTTTCAGGATCATGTGCACTGCACAAAGTAGACAAACTTGTAAAAGTTGGCAGTCTGTCACTAACAGACAGAAAATTAATGTAACTGTAACTTTCACGTTAATATTTTTGGTCTTTTCTTCTCCTACACATTCTTGTCTGTGAAGATGGGAAGAAACTGTCACACCTACAGAAAAACTAGGCAAAGTCATGTCAAAATTGTCTCCTTTTTGTGGCATTTTTATGGTTGACATGACATAACTTGTACCGTACTTGGTCAAAGTGTGTAATTCTTTTTAGTGAATATATAAATCCTGTATTATATCTTACGTATTCTTTAGTCGTTAGTATAAGTGAAATGTAGGAAAGGCCAACATGTTTACCTTGACCAGGCTGAATATCATGCTATAGAAGAGAGAGGATATGAAGAGGAATATGAAGGAGGAGGTTGTGGACCACAGACTGCTGAACTCATCCTCTTCACTGGCATCCTCTATGCAGCTCAGAGCCCAACTCTGTTTTAAATCTGGAAAATCTAAGAAGAGGAAGGTATAGGTGGTTAGATGAGGTGTGTGTGTGTGTGTGTGTGTGTGTGTGTGTGTGTGTGGGGGGGGGGGGGGGGGGTTGTCAAGAAAAGCATTTTTGTTAAGATAGCACATTTATGGGCACTATTAGAAAGAAAAAAAAGACATCTACCCTTTTCTCTTTTGAATAGTTGTCAGAAACTGGAATCAAACACTATTCACGTCATGTGTGAATGTTTCTCCAGAACAGTTCAGTATGCTACTGTGACTTTATGCTTTCTTTTCAGTGTGTTTAAAAAAAAAAATTCATGAACATGTAACAAAAGTGTCTCCATGCAACATTTATTTGAAACAGTCAGCACACTTCTCAAGCTGTTAGACAATGTGACAAAGACAGAAACACAAAATGACGACAAACAAAACTAAATTAACATGTTGACAACTATTTTTACAATCACAAAGACTGAGTGTACAGGTTCACAGAGACAGAGCAACATGTTAGCACAAAATACCACATTTAAATCTGGATCTACTATTTTCTACATTCAAGTGATTCACCATGGGCCTTAGACACTCCTTTGGGTTTCATGGACTCATTTCTACCAGCAGGCCAGACGTTGCAGTAGAACATGTTGTGGTTGTCCCACTTTTCCTTGGTGGTGGTGTAAATACTTGTAACCAAGTAGCCTTGCTGGGTCTTCTGTGGGGGGAAGTTAATGCCATCCATATAGATGCCGGCCTTATTTCCAGAACCTTCTGACCAGGCGATGTAGTAATCCTGCAGCACAGGACCAGAGACCAGACACACCAGAGAGACCACAGCTCCTTTGCTGATGTCCTCCTCTGGGAGGGCATAGACTGTCACTTTTGGCTCACTCCCATCTGAAAGAGACGCCAACAAGGTTCATATATATGCTTTATGTTTGCTATTATGACATGTGTTGCTGCCTCCCCAGACTTACAGATTACTGTTCTACCAATCAGTCTCCATCACTCAGTAACATACCTCCTTTGTGGACAGTCAGATCCTGAATAACTGGAGTCATATCGTCTTTAATGGCAGAACAGCGCACTTTGTTGACTCTCTGCCACTCAGTCAGACTAAGAGTCATCGTGCTGGTTTTGCTGTGCTGAACGCCGCTGGACAATGTTGGTTCAGCAATGTTGTTGGTCACAGCTTGTTCATTAATTTGCCAAGTGATTTGAATTTCATTTACAGTGGTCTCGTCCTGTCCAGTAATGACACACTCCAACTCTGCCCGGTTGTTGCTGATAAATGTTTTTACACTGGGTTGCTTCAGTGTCACTGTGACAGGAGCTGCATAAAAGAGAACAACATTTGTACTATTAGAAAAACTGGAAACTTTGCTATTTATGTCAAGATCCAGCATAAACTACTTTATCTCACTATTTAGTGATAACTGTGAAAGCACTGCACCTTTTGAGGCCTTCTTTTTATATTGTGTTTCTCTGTAAGTCACCTCACAGGTATACACAGCGTTACTGTCCCAGTCTGCGTTGTTGACCTTCAGGACACTGACAGCTGAATATAAGCCTCCAGTTTTTTGGATGGGACTTTGAATGTAGTCGTTCAACTCTGCGTCATTCTTTTTCCACTTGAATGAGTCAAGTTTTCCATCACCACATTCAATCGTGCACACCAGGGTCTGGGTGTCTTCACTTGGCACTGATAGCAAAGTCACTTTTGGAGGAGGCTCTGAACAGGTGAAGGAAAAAGCAGTTATAGTCATTTATTGCAATAGGATTCGGTATCATTCACCTGCAAATTGATAAGATGATTGTGCTGTGTGTTTCAGGCAGACAAATGAAAATGTGTGGGAATAAATATTGTTCTACATTCATTGATAAAAGCAGGATCAATGAGGAGGACATATTGATAAGAAATCATAGACATTAGTGAATTGAAAAATCACATACTTTGCACTTGCAGATTTTTGGGAGATCCGTTGTGATTTACAGAACAATTAAAAGACTTCCTTGAATCCCAGTCAGATTTTGATACTTTGACCAAACTGATTCCTGTATATTTGTTGTTTTTCTCAGCTAGAGGATAATTTTCAGAAGTCAGGGTGGTCCCACTGGCATCGGTCCACTGGAATGTAAGACTCTTTGGGTAGAAGTCGCGTGCAAAACAACCAACAGTGATTTTATCTCCAGACCCAGGTTGGCACTGAACCAAAGGGAACAGAGTGGGTGGTGTTGGTGTTCCTGAGAAAGTGTCAAAACATTATAGGTAAATTAAAGAAGACAGAGCTTGTCTAAAATCTAACTGCAAATATTAAAACAGAGAATAAATAGTTTTTTTTTAAATTCTTTATAACCATGTTATAACCATAACAATAATATAAACACTACCAGTATCATTAATATTGAAAAGTTGCTGCATAAATATGGCTTTACCCTTTCCCAGCAGTGATGGCATGTTTTTCTCAATCATACCTCTATAATAATAAATATATAATTATAGTAAATATATAATTATATTATGGCAAAAGAAAATCATCTGCTTTTGCCAGTTTGATTGATGAGACAGACATTTGCCTAATAAAAAATTGTTGTATTTTTTCATTCAGGCTGAATCTGAGTTCTGAGTGCACTAATATGTAGTACTGCAGATATAATACTCTTTTGTAAAACATAATTAATCACTTGTTAATTTAATGTTTGCTGTGTGGCATCAGTCCACTGGAAAGTCTGTTATTTTTTCTCCAGTCCCAGAGTTGCACTGAACTAAAAGGAACAGAGTTGCATGCACTTCCTTTCAAATAGGAGTTTTTTAAAGTTCAAAATCATATAAATACAAAAGCACATCAGTTATAACAGATAATTAATTGCTCATCTAAATAGTAATTATTGGTTGAATGTTTTTACCTCAAAATTAAAATGTGGAGACCAAAAGTATTCTATGTTTAATTTTCCTAACAATATGCGTGACATACATACACGAAATGGTGAATTTATTCAATAAATATTTAAAAACCGGCTCATTATTATAATATACTGTTGTATATTGTAATCAGATTTTAATAACGTCTTATTCATTTAATTAATACAAAACATTTTGGTATAATATTAATACTTTGTTATTTTTACAACCATATAAAGACTGTAACTACAAAATCAGCAGATATATACATATATATATACATTTTTTGGGGGGGACGAGTTAGATCAGTTGATGTGAAACGATACAATATGCAGTACAAATGCATACATTGCTTTAAAGGTCAGTGTGTGTGTGTGTGTACTATATAAAAGTATTTACGTCATTATGTGTTTGTTAAGTGTTCAAGTGTTTAGTTTAAACACATACTGACCCTCTATTTAAACACAGTATTACTGTGTTCACATGAAGGGAAACTTTTCACAAAACAAAATGCAGGTATGGTGCTGTACAGTATATAATTACTGTTCACAGTAATAAAATGTGTTGAATAATAATGTGAATAAAAAGATACAGACATTCATCAGCAGCAATTCCAATCCAGCTGAATCCATTTTAAGATCAAGTCAAACCACCTCCTGCATTAAGCAATAACGCCAAACAAGAACTTTTTCAAACACTTTCTAAGAAACAGCTGCGTTAAAAACATCTGGCTGCTCTGTTTTCTAGTTTGTCCAACATGAGCATGAACTGAAATAAGACCATAATGTAAACCTCTTCACCAGCAATATTTATATTAATAAAAGAAAAAGAAACTAGTCAGTAAATATATAATTTAAATGTGTCTTACCTGTAGATACTGTGACTTCAGTCCCACGACCCCAGTAGTCGAAGTAATCACAGTGCTGCATCTCCACTCACTGCTTGTACAAAAACCTCACGTACCAGTAAAATGTGTTAAAAGCTCATTAAGTTGATAAAATACACAGAATTCCTGGTCAGCATTGTATCCTGGTGTCATCTATGTGTTTTGTGTTGATTCTTAATCAGTTCTTTAAGTTAAGATTTACCGGAAGATAACATTTTCATCTGCACATTAACTGGGACTTTGTACAACTAACTAACTGACATTTAAGTACAAATCTACTTCTTAAAAATTATAAAGTAGTTACCTCATATTCCAATGCAAAATACTTTGTCCTGTCCTTTTTTCCATCACAAGAAAGGCAGAGGGTCAGATTATTACTCTTAGGTTTTTGTATGGATCTATATCACAGTGCCACCCAGCCATCACAGTGACAAACCCTAATACAAAAACCAAATACTGTTTCCTGCACTGAAAAGTCAGGGGACCTATGTCGTCAGCAGTGGCTAAAATAAAACCTAACTTGTAATTCTAAACAACAAAAATATATTTAGGGTTAATGTAAGCTAATTTTGTTTTGTATTATATTTTGTATTTATATTTTATATTTTGTAATCACTTTATCATTGTTTTTAATGTATGATTTTATATACAACACTAATATATTGAATGACAAATATGTTAATATCAAAACAACGATGAATGTTTAAATTTGATACACACTTTGTTTAATTTGGTCTTTTTGGCAGCCATCAGTAAATATGAGGGGTCAAGAAAGACTAAGCTCATTTTTTAACACTTCTTACAGAGAAAGTTCTACTCAGTCTCATAACAAGAGATGATCCACCTAATGGTGTGTGAACCTCACTCTTTGTTTCAGTTTAAGGCAAGTTGTGACAGAACCACAGAGTGGGGCAAGTGCTTTTACAGCCATTTCTCTCACAGTGACATCTACAGTGGTTGTGTGCAGCTCTGTGGCTTCTTGTATAACTGAGCTTTTGAACACAATAATAAACAGCAGACCCTAACCCTATATACTTGCAAACGTTAGAATAGCCAGGACGGATGAACACATTATTTGTAAGTGTGTTAGTGGTTTCCTCACTGCCATTACTTCAGTAAATCAGTATTAAAAATGTAGTCAGTTGTTGCCTGCCCTCTAGAGTTTCAAAAGACTTACTACAATCTATTTAAATATAATGTAACTCAATTGTTATTCTTTGAAATATACAAAGGTGGCTGTGTTTGAAGCTCTGCACTGTGATAAAATGCTGTAACAAAACAGCCTAATACTGACAGTAACATAATGTTTCCCAACTAAACGACTGCGGTAACGTGAGCGAAACCATGGTCAAGCCAGCCGCAGTCTGATTTGTGCTGCCCCTACACTGTAAACCCGAACACACTGCTTACTCAAAAGAATTATGAGTTCAGCAATCAAACCAGCTAATAAGTTCACCATACACTAAACAACCAAATCTTCTTAACGAGTTATGTTGTTTTAATTATGTGTGTATCCAGGGTGCGATTTGCAGGGGGGGATGCGTGGGATTTCCCCCCTTCTGGTTTCTATATCCCTACCTCTGCTGCAGAGGCGGAGCCAGACGTTGTAAACATTCGGGCCTTAGCCCAAACCTAGAGGGATCTCACCCCCGGAGATATTTTTTTCCCATTAAGCCGGCAAAATGCACTATTTTTCATGCTGTTTGAGACGATAGAATGCCTACAAATCTAAACACTATCTGGGAAAAAGATGAATCTTGCTTTGGAAAATAATTGGCTTGTAGAACTACAATCTGTTTTTTGGCAACTAAAAAGAGACAAACTGTAACTTATCTGATGTTACTGTATAACCAAGGTACGGTAGAAAAATGTTGTAACAGTTTCTGATCATCATTGGAGGTGGGAATCTCTGAACACCTTACGATTCAATTTGATTACGATTTAGAGGGCTGTGGTGCGATTATAAAACAATTATTGAATGAAATAATCTCTTTTTTCTATGTGATTTATGGATAATTAAGCATTTCATTTCCACATTAAAATCAAAAACAAAACATCTCTCCATTAGATTAAAAGGACTAGTTTGCATCCCTAATTTACTTTACGAATTTCATTTCCTCTGTGGTCACCACTGTTGTTCACTCACCCTACTGATCATAAACCTATCATATCATCATAAAGATGCAAACATTTTAAATGCATATCTTATTCTCTTACATTTACTTCTGGCATCTGTGCTCCCTTTACTCATCTTCTATTCAGAAGTTTGAAGTAAATCCACCTGTTGTCCCTTGCTGTGATGCCTGTCAGTCCTTCCCTAGCTGACTCATCTGTGGGACAAAATAGTCCCTCAAACACAGTCAAATCAGCTAACATTAGCTAGCGAGTAGTAGTGATGAAGCTTTGGGGCTTTAAGCTGAGAAAACACAGTTGCATCTGGTGCCCTGTAAAACTTATAGCAGCACTTTTAAACTGCGACTGAAACGCCAACTCGTTGACACTAATAATTTTAGTCTCATGTGTGCAATAAAAGTAAAAAAGTATTTATGAGATTCAGACATGTGATGTGATTGGACAGTGATAGTCATTAAATTAGCCTATTATTGCTTTTGTTACATTAGTATAATAAAAATTTGAAAACAAATTTCAATATGGTGGAAAAGTTAATTGTGAGCACCAGAACCAGACTGAGAGATTAAGACTCTTAGGAAACTTTTGCAGGTGTTTTGAGCTAATTAATTAGCTGATAAGAGCTCTTCCCAGGTCGACATTTCTGTATAACAAAAAATTTATTCTGAAATTCTAAAAAAATTTGGGATACTAGTTTTGATTCTATGAGCTGTAAGCCCTAAAAATAAAGATTAAAACGAAAAAACTGCTTGAAATATTTATTAGATTATATTATTGAATTAAATTATGGAAGAAATTATGGAAGTGGCTCAGTGGGTCACTCTCTCTTAACTGTGCAGTCAGTGTTTGAACTTTTGTTTACATCAGTCTGAATAGCCTATACCTGCACTGCACATGCACTGGCCCTGATCTGGAGCCTATACATCAACTCGGGACATCCTTACTTGAATTTTCATTTCATTTGTATAGATGATCAATTTGTTTCATTTATTTGTTACTATACTGTTACCAAAAGATTTTCAGTTTATAATAAAAGAGATAGAGCACAGAAAATCAGCGGTCTGTACATTTGAGAAGCTGAAGCCAGAGATTGTTTGGTATTTTGCTTGAAAATTACTTAAATAATTATAACTAATACTATCCTATTGATAGTTAATTGTTTTAGCACTAAAATTGTATATATGGTTATGGATACACTACATACTGTATATATTCTGTACATTTATCTTCCTGTTGTTCTCAAGAATGTAAATGCTCCGTACTTGTATAGCGCCTTTCTAGTCTTTTCGACCACTCAAAGCGCTTTTACACTACATCTGCATTCACCGGGAATGGTAGAGCTTAACTCTCTTAACTTTTACCCTTCATTCTCTATGGTAGTTCTTATCACTACGGATGTAATATATTTTTGACCACAAGCGGGACTGTGGGGGCGCTGTTTCCCCAATTGTGTAAAGGTAAGGAGACCCCGTGTTTACGTTTGAGTGACAGACGGACATCTGCAGCCGCGGTAAACAGAGTTACTGTACTTTTCCATCTTAAGTTAGAGCTCTGTCGGCAAACAAAGTTAAAGTCATCAAACGTAAGTTGAGCTGTTTTTATTCATGAAGTAAGATACATTAAGGCTTCTAAGATGTTTGTGATCAAACAATTACATTAATAGTTAACTTTAGTGTGCTTATGTTAAATAATGTTGTCATTGCTCTAACTCGGTTTTTTGTCAGCTAAGTTTGATAGGAACTTACATTAATGTTAGTTATATAAACTGTATGTCAGCATTAACATTAGTTATTTTTCCATCTTTCAATATCTCTCTTGCTGACACTGATCCAATCTTCTGCTTTCTTTGACTCCTTCATTGTGTTTTTATAGACATTATAGATACATAATTAAAGACCTTCTTTAACTATGATTAAGACTCAGGCCTTTTGTACCATCATTATGTAAGTTTATCAATTCTCATTCTGAATATTTAGAATTTGTGAATACCACAACATATGTCTATTTTATAGCCTACATGTAAGATAGTTGTTTGATTGCCATGAAAAAAGAAATGTAATTTTTGTCAATAGGTGTTACACTAAGAAATCTATCTACTCTGTCTGTCTGTGTAATATCAAATACTCTTACCTAGCTATTACAAATGCTGATTAATTTCAGTGTTATTTATTATATAATAAATAATATACATTGCTGTGCACAGGAGATAATGAAGAAGACCAGCATCTTCTTCCCAGGAAGCATGACGGTGTCGTTCAGGAAGGGTCCATCAGGCCATCTGCGGCAGGACCCCTCTGATGAGGCCATGAAGATTAAAAGAAATCCTTTGCTTCAGGACAAGTCCTGGGGGTGACTCAGAGACATGACCTTTTGAGGACTGATGCTCTCACTGTGGTCTTTCAGCGGGGAGGGGATGTGTCGGACCGACTGGAGGTGATGGGGGAGTATGTTCTGCAGTTCGGGAGGTACAAAGGGAAGTCGTTCAGGTGGCTCCTAGAAAATGATGTCGGCTACACCCTCTACCTGATGAAAAAGGTAGAAGAGGGGGAGAGAGATGGGATCTTCAACCCCCAGGGACACAGTAAGGACAGCCTGCTGTCATTTCTGGACTACGCCAGGAGCTTTAAGGACATTGAGGACCTGCGGGAGTACCTCTTCTCCAGGGAGCCTGCACCACCAGTAGCCTCAGAGGGTGACAATATTGTTGGCTTTGGAGCCAGGGCCAAGGACACCTGGAGGCAGATCTGGGAGAGCAGGGCTGATGGGTATGCTGCCTTTATCAAGGAGTGAAGTGCATCAAAAACAGCAAGATGTACAACCTGCAGCAGTAGCTACATCCTCAGGCAGCAGACGGCTGAGTCCGCTCCACACCAGCTGCAGTCACCGCTACATCGGCTGCCTCGGTGACAACACGGCACTCTAGGTCAGTTCACAAAAATATGCAAAAACTAACTATGTAAACATTTTAATGCACCTCATACACAAATTAACATTGTTTTGTTTCATCTCCTAGTGATGGAGGAGGATGAGGAGCTGGACAGAGAGATGTTAAATCTGTCTCCATCTAAATTTGACTCTGAACTAAGTAGGTGGATCTGATTTAATAAACAGAAACCTGAATAAAAAGTTTTCATTAAACTGTACATGATAACAGTCTATTGACCCTTGTGCTTTCAGGGCCACCAGCAGCATTCTCAGGGCCATGGCTGTGTCACCATCAACAGTCCTGTGTCCAGCACGCTGGACTAAACCTACTGCTACTGTTTCCAGACCTGTGCTATGAAAACCTTCCAGCTGTGTTTTCCTCTGCCGTTGTTGCTGCAGCGGTCTGTGAGCTGGATTTAGTGATGAATTAACGTTTGCAAATTGTTAAATATAAAGCTTTCTGTTGCTGGCCTCTCTCCGGTGCAATGATGATGCAGTGAATAGTGATGATTCGCTCTGCAGTCTTTTCACGTCACCATTTAGTATCGTCTCAGCTCAACTCAGCTCGCTTGGAACCTCGATGGAGGTGATACGAAAAAAGTAGTGGGTACAGGTACAACTTTTCCCTTATGGAAAGTGGAAAAGGGGCTTGAGTCTTGTCCTGGGTATAATCACATTCAGGATATGATCGTTCTCATATGATTCTGTTGTTTAACTTATCTCGTGGTTCAGCAGGTCACTCACTCTCAATCCACTGTCTGAACTTTTGTTTAGATCTGTTTGTACAGCTTATACCTATATTGATCAAAACACCTGAACTGGCCCTGATCTGGAGCCTGTAGATCAGCTCGGGACATCCTTACTTGAACTTTCATTTAATTGGGTAGAAAATCAGTTCTTTTCATTTATTTGTCAATATAGTCTTCAGGTCTGAAACCAAAAGAAACTAAGTTTACATTAACAGAAGACAGAAAACTCAAAAAAACTCAGTTGAGAAGCTGAAACCAAAATGTTTGGGGCATTTTGCTTGAAAATTACGTAATTGATTATTACTAACTAACTAATCGGTTGCTAATTGTTTCATCACTAATATTGTATATATGTTTATGGATACACCACATACTGTACTGTACATTTCACTACCTGTTGATTTGGTTCTCTCAAGAAAGTAAGTTTGGATTTTGTGTGTTTAATTATTCAGGTTTCAGCTGTGTTTCAATAAAATATCTTGAAAGCAATATGTAATTGTCTTTACTTGGGTAGTAAAATATATAGAAAATTTGTATAGAAAATTGAGTAATCAAACATCTATATATTGATATGCTGAGCTGTGCACTTTCACATCTGTACAATAGACATTGGTGTGTCTTAACATAGACCTTTCATAAGTCAAACTGTGCATTATATGTGGAAATCAACATCTTAATTGCATATTACAGTACAAGCCTGTTTTTTAATTATTTTATGAAGCAGTTATGGTATAGAAATCAAGTTGATTATTAGTAAGTTCAATGCAATTTTTAGCAATAGCAGCAGGTAAAAGTAGCATTAATGTCTAACCTTTTAATCATAAGGGACAAAACCTCATGATTGATACATCTTATCATCCTAAAATATTGATTATTTCCATGATCGGTGTTGTTGTTTTGAGTTATGCAAACACTCTGCATCAAAATATTTAGAGCCACAGATGGATTCGAACCACTTCTTGTTCAAAAGGGGTTCTGCTTGGGAGATTGTTCTCTACACCTACACGCGATTGGCCTTCACGAACTAGCCAGCAATACAGTCACTTAACTCAACTGTTACAACTGTGGACTCACAAACCTGAAACACTTGTCGGCAGTTCACTGTCTGGCGCTGACTTCTCTGTGAACGGCCAGTGAGATTTAACGCTCCGCGTAAAACTTTGTCCATAACATCAGCTGGTTATTTATGTTCCATAGATAACCAGCTGAAAATGAAAGTGTCAGAAGTGAATGAAAGAATAAGTAAATAAATAAATGGGGAAATATATACAAGAAAGAATGAATGAATAAAGAATAAATAAATAAATGCGGAAATATATCAAAGAAAGAAAGAATGAATAAAAGAATAAATACATACGTTTGCTTTTGCCTTTCCCAAAGGAGACCTATTGTCATTGCTTTTCCCTTAGAGACCTATGTATATTGCTTTTTCCTTCCTCTTCCTTAACTGTCAATCAACGTGTTGTGGCCCGCCCACTAAGTCCAACTAATTACTCACAGAAGTATTTCTCTCCATGATCAGAGTTGTATAAAGGTCTGATCCACCAGTTGGTGGCGGTAATGCACCAATTTGTTGTTTGCCAACAATAAAAGCACAAGGAAGAAGAGGAAGAAGAAGAAGAAGAAGAAGAAGAAGAAGAAGAAGAAGAAGAACCTTAGACAGAACCAGCACGTGTCGATGTGATCTAAATGCACAAGTCTATTTACCGGAGGTAACTGGAAGAGAGAGGCAGAGGAAGAGGGTGGAGAGGCAGTGGTGTTGGAGGTGCAGTCAGGGATAGGAGAGGCAGAGGACATACCTGGAGTGATGGCTCAACAGAGGACGAAGAAAGAGTGGAAGCCCTCCAAAGGAACCAGAGAGCTGTTACCGAGGTTTGTATTTATAAGGTTGTTGTAACGTTATTATATTCTGACCTGTTTGCACTTTATGACAAACCCCAGCACGCAGTGATAACGTTATTTACATAGCAGCTTTGTGCACATGTACCCCTGGTACTGTAACGTTAGATAGTAGTTGAATGTTTTCATAGTGTAACGTCATTTACTGGGCAAAAATGATTATATGAAGTTGAGCAAGCACTGGACAGCCTGCAAACCCTAATATGCAGTACCATGTTGCCAACATAATGTCATGCAACTTATAAAGCCTTATTTTATCAGAATCACAAATTCTTTATTGATACCCGAGGGGAAATTCTTGGTCACAATTGCTAAGCTTGCATGTCAAGATACTAAGGAAAAGAAATAAATATATAAAGTAGGTAAGTAGGAAATATAATTAAATATACAAATTATAAAATCTAAATCAAGGTAATGTGGACAAGTAATTTACAGCATCAACTGAAGTGTAATGATAAATAGTAGTAGTGCATTAAATACTAATAGTAATAATGAGTACTGGTATGTTTCATTTGGAATGGATACAATCTTAAAAACAACATTGAGACAGAGTAACCAGAGTATTGAAGCAGAGAATATTGCATATTGAGTATTTTTCCCTGTGTCCTCTTTCTTCAGACTTCTTCAAGAGATGACCCTTGAAGAACACAGAGCTCTCCACCCTTCTGCTAGAGAGGCAGCCAGGCCTGGTCTTTGATGCCTTGATGATGCATCAGCGCAGACATGGTGCCCCACCTTCTGTTGGAGTGCCAGGAGTACCTTGGTGTACTTGTGGTAACTGTAGGGAAATGCTGTGGCCAGGAGCAAGTGAACTGTGTGAGCCTACTGCCACACTTCTCCCAGTACTGCCTTGAAGAAGGCTTTATTCGCATTCACAGTCAATACCGGGAGGACATTACGGCATTAGGCAACATCTGGGGGCCTGAGGATGACAACAGGGAGTACCCATATGGTGCCTATAGACACTTCATCTGTTGGCAACATGGAGCTTCCAGTCCCTCTGGCATGGTCACACAGTTTCACACAAATACTCACAAACTTGCCTCAGGATTACATTTCTATATATATTTATTCATATTTTTCCCCTCTTTATTTAAATTTGATGTATATTGTATAGTTATATAGTGTTATAGTTGTTCAACTGCAGTTCTATGGTATCGAAAAAATAAAAGGTAAGAAATAGAAGCACATGGTGTTTTTATTTTCATTATATACATTTGTACATGTGTTTAGAATTTCAAACTTTGCCATACCATTTCCAATACCAATTTTAGTTATTTATATTTACATAACAGGGGACAGCTGTAGCCTTACTTATCATTACTGTTCAAATTGTAAACTGTAATTTAGGCTACCTACTGAAAATAATATCCTCTGCTCACAGTGTACTTAGCACAATAAGATGAAACGTGTACAAAATGGAAAAACATGAAATAACCACTGGAGGAGGGTAGGAACAAAATTTAATGTTAATAAATTTTTGTTTTTCAAGAGTAAAAGCTATGACTTTGTCAGTGAATTGAAGTTCTTTCCCTTGTGATGCTGCCTGACAAGTACCAGGACACATGCAGGGTGATCTCCTGTGGGGATCCTTCCACATCAGATGCTGGTTGGAAGAACGGTCCTGTTGAAGACAGTGCCATCAAACATAGTTACAGACTATATTGTAATGTAAATATCATTCAGGGACATGTAATATAGTACAACATAGGCAAATTTGTGTAACATACCTAGACCTCTTCTGACTTGTCTCTTCAACAAGTCTAATGTGGCTGGTGCAGGTACAGGGGGCACCAAACCAAGCTGTCTGGGGTCATCTGGGAGAAGGCTCCTGCTTCTAGGCATCCCCACTCCAGAGGACTCCATTCTGGAATGACTCTAGGTCTGCAGTCGATCTGATAGAACAAACATAGCATAAGCATAAATATTACTAATATACATCAGTGTGAAAAAGTATAGCCATACTACCTGAATCGCAGATAGTTGTGAACATCTTTCTGCCACCTCTTATTGAGAACTATATCCACTAAAGCTTTGTGGCACTGGGAGTCTCTCTGGATCCACATCTGTCCCTGCATTTGATCCGATTCAAGGTGCCCGTGTTTACAACAACCCATAGTCCAGGTGTGAATGTTGCAGACATAGTGAAGGATGCCAACCCATAATGCCTGAAAAACATAAAAATGCACTATAAATATGTCCTTAATATAGCAATTAATGAAATTACTCAAAGATATAATAAAATTGTTTGCTTACAAGAAACTGCCCGTGTGTCGGCAGTCTTGCAACACCACCGAAAATGTCCTTAAGCCAGTTGAAGAGGATGGACTCTCCTTTACTGTAAAATACAGGCATTCAACTATAGTCTGTGTGTAAAGTGTAAATGTTCATGCATTTATCCACAGGCAGGATCAGAAATGTAGCCAGTTGTCTTAAGCAGTTCTCGTACACTATGGAGGCTCTGACACCTATGATGTCCTTTTCACAAAGGACATTCTGTGATTCTGGGAAAACAGGGTCATGATCACAGGGAGAAGGCTCATCAGGGGGGTCTTCATGTGCAGGCAAGGAAGTCCATCGATAGAGTTTGTTTTCTTCACTGCTCCACCCGTTCTATTGAGGCACAAAAATCTGTAGTAAACAGACACCACAAAACAATAGCAAATTGAGACTGACAAATAACACACCATATAGAAATCGATGGAAGATCCTCTTCATCAGAGCTGAAACCATTCTGTCCATCATCTCTTTCAAGGGAGTAAGATGAAGCTTTATCTGCCCAATGAATTATATATATATAATTAAATACATAATGACAACTTTCAGATAAAAACAAGTTCTCAAATAATATCACTGAAAAATAATACATGTAATTGGTCATTGAAAACATTTTCCTCCAAGTCCTCCTCAACAATGCTCATGTCATGTAAGCTGTAAAAAACATATAGGGCTAAAAGTTATGATATGTACATGTCACCTTTGTTCAAGGCCCTGAATTTCTGTGGCTTCTGGAATGACATCAAGATGCTCATCTCTGTAAAGAATAACCAGAGCAAGTTGTGTATATCACACATATGCTAATTCAACAGTAGATATAGACCAAAAATAAAATAACATACTATTACAAACTAATCATGAAGTTCATGTTTCTAATCAAAGCTATTAGGACTAAATTAAAATATTGTTATGCATGACTTACCGGTCTGTTCCACTAGAACAGGGGTCGGCAACCCGCGGCTCCGGAGCCGCATGCTGCACTTTCATCCTTATACTGCGGCTCCGAGTGGCTTGGGAAAATAAATTACTAAAAAGAAAAAAAACTAAGTATTTAATTGAAGTGTATTTTATTTGTGTTAGTTCTTTTTTCGCCTTTGGAGTTCTGTCCATCTTCGGATCCACATATGTATGTGAGCAGCTATTCTCTACCATGAACTACATTAAAAACAAACACCACTCACGCCTCACAGATGACAGCTTACAGTCCTGCGTAAAGATGAAAGTGACTTCGTACAGCCTCGATTTGCAGACGCTGTGCGCAGAGGTTCAGGAGCAGAAGTCCCATTAACCAGGTAAAATAAATATTTATGCAGATATTTTGCAAACATTTATTTTTTAATTGTTTAGTGACACAGTGCTTTATTTCTCAATTTATTTTTTAAATTCAGGTCAAGGCTCTGCTACATGCTCTGAAAGCCCAAAGGCGATACTATAAGGATGACAGCTCACGGCATTTTTTGCTTTTGTTTGCTACATGGATATTTTAAGTTCAGCTTTTTAATTTATTTGAAAGAGACATTCAGAAATTGTTATTATTTTTTCAAGAATTCAAAATGTTCAAAGCACTAATAAGTGTATGGCTGGGGTGAACCCAGTAGCATGAAAGGGAAGTTGTTGTTGTTGTTGTTGTTTTTTTAAATAAATGCGGTTTTTTTTCATTTTAGATGTCAAAAAGTATTTGCGGCTCCTGGTGTTTTCTTTTCCGTGGAAACCAAGTTCAAATGGCTCTTTTGGTGTTAAAGGTTGCCGAACCCCGCATTAGAAGCACCAATGCTAGACAATGCTGGAGCTGGGACTTGCAAAGGTTTTCTCTTCAAGGGAGTCGATGTTGCAGGACCTGTCTCATAGCTGGGGGAACAGCAGCAGCCTCAATAAATGAAGTGCTACATGAATGTAATATATTACTGTACTGTAATACACAATGTGTTACATCTTGGTAGGGTCTCATCTGGCCTAATAAATTGAACATCCCAAAAACAAAAAAATCACATCTAGTGCAAGTATGATCACTGACAGACAACATGGAAAACGTAAGCCAAGAGTAACATTGTCAATGTTTCTGTACCACAGTCCATTATAAATCATCACACATCATGGGTAAGTTTACAAAGCCATAGTCAGGTGAGGATCAATGGTGCTCTACAATATAACACAAATAAGTACTGACAGCCATAATTTGAGCTTGTGGTAACCTTGTGTAACCTTTCTATGCACCGTAGAAGCAATACAAACGTTGTTTCTAATGCAAATTCTGACAACAAGCATAATTAGTCACTTGATAGGCACACAGTGTTGTTAATATTGTTAATATTTCCTCCTCGGCCCGCCAGCACGTGCTGGTCCGCACCGACTACAGGGCCGCCGCAGCCTACATAAACTGTTGGGTCTGGCCAGGCGTCTGCTCCTGTGGGTGCACGCTCACCTGCTCTCCATCAGAGCAGAATAGATCCCTGGCGTGCTGAACAGAGGGGCGGACATCATGTAAAATATAAATACATCTCAGATGAACAATCCTCAGTGTGCTGTACGTCTGTATCTGTTGGCATGGACTGACGTTGCCATATGTGTATTTTATGCACATTTAAAAAGGAAATAAATTATGGTTCACATTACAATAATTTCTCTTTATATTAGCATTAATTTTGTCTTTACTACTTGAGTCACATCTTGAGTAAAACTGAAGCGGCTTGGAAAGGAGCTAGCATACCCCGTAGAGGTTGTAGCTGTATTTATCCACCCAATCCTATCCAGAGCCTGGCCTCTTTCGTATCCAGTGAATAGCTTGTCATGGTATAACCAGATGTGATACATGACATCTTTACTTTCTCTCCAGGTATTTTCACCTCAGAGGGTGACTGGTCCTGTTTGATCTCACTCCAAACTCCTGTAAGCAAAGAAATTGTGATCATTATCCATCAAACAATTTAAGTTCTTTGTAATCTGCACCTTTTCACTTTTTCATTGGGTTCTTTGTAATCGCAGAATTGATTTTCTTACCATTAATAGCAACAACGAATAATAAATTCTAGGCAATTATATTTTTCATTCTGCAGTAAACTCACTGCAGTTCAGTGATTCACTCAAATGCTTTAACAGCTGCTGCTGGTGTTTTTATAAAGAAGGAAGAATTTGCATAGACCTCCCTCTGCAGGTTTATAAAGGGAAGATAGATGTACTCATACTGCCTGTTCTTTTCAAAACATTACTTCTCAAGAACATTGTATTTTAAGTTTAACACAATTTTTCTTCATTAGCTTTTCTCCTCAGACTCTGATCATCTCATCATTGGAGACTCTCTGTCGGTGGTGTCAGAGAGGAGGATGCTGTCCAAACTACATGTCTACCACCTACTCCATGACGTGACTCATTCCCCCAAAATGCACCACAGAGCGCCACAGGAAGTCATTCCTGCCTGTAGCCATCAAACTTTATAACTCCTCCCTTTAAGTGTCTGATACTTAGTCAGTTATTAAACTAGACCGTATTATCTACTTTCTGTGCAATATTACCTGTTTAATAATTAATGTGCAATATTCTCTGCTACTATTTATTAGTACTTTTTGGTTCACCCTAATAATTCTTAATAATGTAAATATTGTACATACCCACAATCCTTTATATTTGTCTTTATATTTTATATGTATACTCTTATATTTATATACTCTTTATCTATCTACCATGACAAGTGTGCAATTGTGACAAATAAAATTGCCCTCGGGGATCAATAAAGTATTTCTGATTCTGATTCATAATCCTCCATCAACATGCCTGTACTGCCCTCTCCTGGTGTAAATCATAGCTCAAACAACAGTTTATCAGCTTTAACAACTGCATCTCCTCCACAGTTCCTTTTTCCTTTCCTGTTCATCCTCTATACTCTCCTCCTCTGTAATATCATCCTTCATCATGGTCTCCACTTCCACTGCCACATCATTGATGTTCACCTCTACATATCAAGTAAATCCATCGTCACTGCAGGTCTCCCAACCTGACCAACTACCTCATTAAAATTAAATAATCAATGCAAGCCAACTTTCTCTGTCTGCTCCATTCTCTCTCCCACACCATACTTCCGCAGGCTTAGACTTCTCATCCAAATCTCATCACTATTGTCCAATTGTAAAACAACATATCTCCATTCAGCTCTCTCCTTCTCTGCTGCTGAAACCCTTATCCATGCATTATCACTTCCAGACTCAACTCCTGCAATAGTATAATTTATGGTGCACCCACCAAATTCCTTTATAGACTCCAGTACATGCAGAACTCTCAGAAAATTCAGGATTAAATGGGTTAGTTTTGTGGTGAAGTGAGCTCACAGTGACAGTCAGTTAAGATATTGAGACAAACATATATGAGTCTCCTCATAGTGACAGACGAGATAGACTTGACCCTGACTGCTATCTAGAGTTTTTTTATTAAAGGAACATTAAACTAATTAGAAATGTTAAACTGTGGGTTTACTCTTCTCTGTCTGAATTGACTCCTCCTCACAGGGATTTGACAGGTTTTCAGGCTGAGAGGACCCAAACGCAGAACCGAGTTTAGACAGTTTATTCAGAGGAGAGTAAGCGGGGAAGACGGAGGTTCAGGACAGAGGCTCTCTCCCAGGTTCAGGGTAGGAGGGAAATCCGGGAGCGGGGAGTGTCCAAGCTGAGGGCAACACTGAGAGTTTACTGGCTGGTTGTCTGCTGATGTCTGCAACAGTTAGACTGGAACAGACAATAACCACGAAGCAAAACTGATTCTAAGATTGGCTGGGGCTGACACAACATACGCATGGAGATTCAACAATCCGGCAAGGACTGGATGTCTGAGCCTCCTATTTAGGCAGTGGCTGATTGTGGGACACAGAGCCGGTGTGCTGATTGCAGATGGTTCTCAGGTGAGTGCAGAGCCCGCAGCAGACACGCCCCCAGCTCCCAGAACAAGCTCACAGCCGGGGCCTCGTGACAGGATTTGACTTGGATCTCAATTACTGTGGGAAACTGGAGAATGTTTACTGTACATGAGTCCCTCTTTCATGTTTCAGAATAATTTGTGCAATAACTTGGTAAACACAATATTTAAGTTGTTTATTAAGTACAATCAATGTCATGTGATTGAGTAAATACAAAGAAATTTTTCAGTCAGACATATAAACTATTATGTTGTGTAAAACAAAATGTGCAGTGAAAACCAAAAATGTTTGTCATCATCTCTGCAGTCAAATTAGTAAAGATGGAAGACAACTTGCATTGACTGATCTTCACAGGAAGGACAGAGTTTGGCCTTTTATTTGTTGGAAAACACTCATGACATAAAGAAGGAATTATATACCGGTATGTTTAATTTCTTATTTGCTGAAAAGCTTTTTAAAATGCAGTTGGGAATAGAAATAATGCTGTCGCTAGTCAAACAGAGAAGACACTAATTGGAAAACACCTCCAGTGTATTTAATATTATTTAATATTCCTTTTATTATGAAATATGTCTTTTCCTCTCTTTAACAGTGAGCTGTTCTTGTTCAGAGGTTTGCACCTGGCACTCTGTCTCTCTCCCTCTTCTACCACACAAACTAAAGTTACACCACACTTGTGTAAGGGTTAGGGTTACAAGTTTTTTTATTATTCATGCACTTTAAAAAAAGATTTATTAAAAGCTTCTTTCTTTTCACAGGTGTATATAAACCTATTGTGAGAAAACCGGTAGTTCTATGTAGAATCAGACACTGAGCACCCCATATAGCCAAAATGGGATGATCCTCATTTCATAACGAAGATTTGACTGTGAGATTGGGATATGCAGTGTACAAAATTACCTTTTTATTTTTTTATCTATATACCATATGTGTGTGTGTGTGTGTGTGTGCGCTTGTGTGTATGAGTTTGTGATTCTGCAAGATAATGTGGCTGAAATGTGTACATGCAGTATTTCTTTAATTCACACCTGGGCACTGATTTCAGCAAATTGTTTTGTTGTCATTGTCTGTCTGTGGAGAAGTGGTTGGTACAGTAACATAGCGATTTAAGTGTTTTGTTGATTTAATTGTTGCTTAATGATGATCTTTCTCAGGGCCAGATGTCATCATTTTATTCACAACAACAACAAACTATGACATTTTAAAAAGGATGTCTTCCCAGTAAAGAAGAGTTTCAGTTCAACCTGAACCACTCTAACAACTGTAGGATTTTGTACTAGACTTATTAAATAGTGAACATTATTTTTACTTTTAAATATCACATTTTATGGTGAATATTAAATGGCAGACAGACATGGATGCTCTTTGACTGTTGAATCTTTCTTTTAAACATGTTGCTATATAGACACAGTGAAGAGTTACAAGTGTTACTTTTATATTTAAAAGATGTAAATATAAAAGTAACATTTGTCAAAAATTTTACATTTACGACATTTAAATGCAGCTGATTAGAAAAGTGTGATCACTTCACAGACTTGCTGTGTGGAGGTTTTTGTGCAGCTGCTCCACTGTCTTCAGTCACTGTGTTTTATCGAGCACAGAAGTAAACAGCAGAATCTTCTGCTGTCAGGCTCTTGACCTCGAGGTACTGAGTGCTGCTGGGCACATCTTGAGTAAAACTGAAACGGCTTTGAAAGGCGCTGGCATAACTTGGAGAGCCTGTAGCTGTGTTTATCCACCCAATCCACTCCAAAGCTTTCCCTGGACTCTATCGTATCCAGTTAATACTGTTGCTTGTCATAGTATAACCAGATGTGATACATGACATCTTCATTGTCTCTCCAGGTCTTTTCACCTCAGAGGGAGACTGGTCCAGCTTGATCTCACTCCAAACTCCTGCAAGCAGAGAAATTCTGATCATTATCCATCAAACTTAAGAACGTATTTTACTTTGTAATCACAGAATTGATTTTCTTACCATGAATTGCAACTACAAACAATAAACTCCAGGTAATCATATTTTTCATTCTGCAGTAAACTCACTGCAAATCAGTGACTGCCTCAAATGCTTTGACAGTTGCTGTTGGTGTGTTTATAAAGAAGGAAGAGTTTGCATAGACCTCCCTCTGCAGGTTTATAAAGGGAAGATAGCTGTACTATGACTGCCTGTGTTGTGAGTATGTGGAGTATTTACAGGACCAAATGTTGTAAAGAAAAATGTAATAAATGGAAACAAGGTAATGGATGCCTGTAAAACCATAACATATTTTCAAAATGTAAAAATATTTACATTAGGCACACAGGCAATAGTTTTTCTTTTTTTTAAAACATTACTCATGAACATTGTATTTTAAATTAGATACAGTCTTTCTTCAGCAACTTCTCTCCTCTGACCATCTCCTCATCATACTGTATCATTCTTGACCTCATTGCTGCCTTTGATGATCTTCAACCACCCAATTCTTCTCTCATGTCTTGAATCCTCAAACAACATCACCAGTGCTGCCCTCTCCTGGCTTAAGTCATATTCAAACATCATTTCATCATCTTTAAAGACTGTATCTCCTCCACAGCTGTGCTCTCCTGTTCATCCTCTAAGTGCTCCTCCTCTGTAATATCATCCTTCATTATAGTCTCCCCTTCCACTGCTGCTTCACTGATGTTCCCCAAGTAAATCCATCATCGCTGCAAGTCTCTCCACCCTGACCAACTACTTCACCAAAATTAAACCATGGATGCAATTCAACTTTCTCCAGCTGCTCTATTCTTTTCCCCACACCATACATTCACAAACTGCAATTCAAATTCATTCTCTTCACTCACAAAACCCTTAAAGACCAGGCCCCCTGTTGTTATGTTCAAGAAGATGATCAAAGAAGATCAAATGACAAGCATCACCAGCTCTAAATTTAACAAATTCAAACAGACAATGAATGAATTAGACTCTAAAATTACAGAATTAGAGCGAGAGGTTTTCATAGATGATTCAACACAAAAAAAACAGGAATTACTGACCCTTAAAGCAAAATACAAGGAGCTTTCCTTGCTTAAGGCTGAAGATGGTCTAATTATTATTATTAGATGTTTATTGTGAATCCTTTAAAACAGGTTGCCTCCCCACTTCATTACTTAGTGCTCTAATCACTCTTTTTCTAAAACCAGGCAAGCCGTCAACTGAACACGGTTCTTAGAGACCCATTTCACTTTTAAATTCTGATGCAAAGATTATAGCCGAGGTTCTAGCTATGAGACTAGAGAGGGTTCTACCAGCCATTATACATGGAGACCAGAATGGTTTTGTGCAAATTGTCAGGGGTTCTGCAATGTGAAGTGAGGAGAGTTTTTAATGTAATCCACGAGTGTGAAGAGCCCCTGCACGAGGTGCTTAAGCATTTTGGATTTGGTGATTACTTTTGTATGGGGGTTTGGGTTGAAATTTTACTTATTGATTTTACTTGTCTTCTGCAATGTTAACTACTAATGACATCATCTCTCAGCCTTTTAAGTTATTTCGAGGCACAAGACTACTGTACACCTGTCTACTTTTTGTAATAGCCATGGAACCACTAGCAATAGACCCCTCGATACATGGTATTAAGACCGGGGACATGGTACACAATACAGCAATGTATGCTGATGATACTATTGTGTTTTTGTCACATCTTGTAGAATCGATACCATCTCTCCTAGAGTTGTTCAATCAATTTGGTAATATCTCTGGGTTCAAAGTGAACAAAGAAAAGTCATCTATTGTTTTTAAATGTAATTGAGAGAGAGAAACCAGTAGTATCCCACACATTTGTGAACGTTATTTATATATCTGGGCATCAGAATAACCCCAAAGATGAGTAAACTTAGTGCAGCCAATTATGAGCCCAGGTTAGTAGAGGTGTCGAAAGAGTTCACAAGATGGACAACACTGCCTCTCTCTATACTGGGAAGAATAAACATAGCAAAGATGATTATACTACCTAAATTTTTATATATTTTTCAGTCAATTCTACTAGCCCTTCCTCCTCCTTTTTTACCTAAGACCAGAAAGCTTCTTTGTAATTTAATCTGGAACAATAGGAAGCCAAGACTTAGACTCTCCCTCTTATATTTACCTTATGACAGAGGAGGGCTACAGTTGCCAAATCTAGAAAGGTATTATTTGGGCTGCTCAGTTGAGGAACACAATGTTTTGGTTTTCATAAAAGATGTTTTCATGCCCTGGTTAGAAATTGAAAAACTGTCCTGAAAAGGTTTGTCATTGAATATTATATTATCCTTTTTTAAAGAACACTATTGTGGTTTGGCATATAGTACAAAAGATGGGATGACTCCCCAGGGTTGTCCTGTCTCCCCCCAATCTGGGGTAATGATCACTTCGCCCCGGCGAGGAACGCTTAGACGGACAAAACGCTAGACTCAGGCCCGCTGGAAGCCCAGATCTGTCCTCAGTACTTAACAAGTATCGATGGTAGATAGCACTTGGAGCTCGAAAGAAGTTACTGGAGTCAGTCAGAGATCGCTGTAATAGAGTTTATTGTCAAAGCAAGACAAAACCCGCGCAAGCCTTAGCAGACCGTTAAGGCACACTGAAAACATGGTGTGGAGCTTCTCATTATGGCCCTTGGCTCTCCATAGAGAGGTGGGGTCTCTGTGAGATACCCGCCTATTTTTTTTATTTCCTGTAGCATTTTGTTAGTTTTATGGGTGTAAATTTCTTCTTGGTGATCTCCTTCAGGACCGTCTTCCCGTTCCATAAATATTTTACACCCTTAAATCCTAGTTCTCATGTTTTTCTTAAAAACATTGATTAATCTTTATTGTCAGTTAACTTTATCAATCACATCATTTGATGGGAACTATGCCGTGGTCATATATTTTTAAGACATTTATGTGTTTTGATACACCAGTAGAACTCTCGGGTCTGGCACTTCCCAGGGTACAGACCCCCTTGGACCCAATTGGGCCCCCTTAGGAGTGTCTCTGGTCATATACCATTCGCTCCCAAATTTATAGGTCCTGTTTTTAAAAATAAAGATATGTCCCTATGACCATACCTTCTGTCATGGTCATGGGGGTCCAGGAAAGATATACAATCAGGGTACATGGTCTTCTCTCCTTTCCCACAGAATAGTATCTGAGTCTATAATACAATATACCTCAATTGCATGTTTTTTAAGGTGCATGTTTTTTACCGTTCTTCACCCCTACTGAACACATTCCACGGAACACTCCTGAGGGTCATCAGGCCTGTCATTGGCCTTTCAACTTTGGTCTCACACAGAGGGTAGAGTCAAACCTCAGACTTCAATTTAACTTCAGATCTAACTAGGGATATTACATGATGATACGTTGAATAAATGATATATTCTGGATAAATGGATGATATGGAATGTATTAAGTTGAATAAATGATACATTCTTACACAACAAACGACATGGGTTTTAAAGTATGGTTAAACAAGGGTATAGTAAAACTACAGGATGCATTTGAAGACAATACTCTAATGTCTTTCAATGAGCTAAAAGGCAAAGTTTAAAATACCGTAGAAACACTTTTTTAAGTACAACTTACAAGTTTTATTCTGACACAATTTAAACAATTCAGTGCAACAACCTCCATTCTCCATTTTAGAAACACATGTTACAAAAAACTGTCTTAGTAAAAGACTGGTCTCCTAGTTTTGCGAGTAATGCGAACATACATCGCCCCTGTACAATTAAATAAATTTGATCCTAATATACTTGGTCTATGTTATAAGTGTAAAATTCACCAAGGTACATTATATCATTGTTTATGAAGAGAATCAAAAATTTTGGAGCGCAGTGTTAAAGTATATCTCTCAGATCACAATTTTCCCTTTACCTTTATCCCCTAAGTTATGTATTTTAGGGATTTACCCAGATGACTGTGTCTTAGACCTCCTCCCCTGTTGAGAGATAGTTTCTCTTCTCTGGAGTAAATGGCTTCTTTAGGCGCTTTCACACTCCTCGCTTGCAGCACTGTATGAAATGTACTGAAAAGGGGTCATATTTGATTTGCCTTCGAGCCGGGAATGTTGGTAGTATCAGAGCCAGAAAGATGTCTGTGCGAAAAGCCCCATGCCGGAACAGGTGATGCATTTCAATGCTGTTGTGTTACAAGTCAGGTTTTTTTTTCACAGTCTAACCGAGAAAGGCCGATCGCTATGTTAAAGCACGCACGGTTGCAGGATTATGCCACAGTATATTGTTCAGGATGAATGAGTGAATGCGGCATATTGGAGGACATTCTCTCTGCAATTTTTGCAGGATCTCTGTGGGAAAGTGGCTTTTGACTTCTCATTCGAACCATCTATCCTCCCTATCCAAAATATGAACATTTCTGTACTTAAAAGAGTGTCCCTTATACTTCAAGTCTAAGTAATCTGCTGAGTTGAGCAAACTTGATCTGAGGCGTTGGCCCTTCTGTTTTGAACCTTGCATTTGTGGTTGTTTAGTTTCCCCAATATACAGGTCTGTGTATTCCTCACTGTTTTGGACAGCATATACTAGATAGCTTTTCTTGTGTATGTTTGTGTGGTCTTTCGGGTGGACTAGCTATCCTTCACCTTGATAACGACCCCACCAGTGTTAGTCAGTAACGCATTTCTCAGTAACTCGTATGGGAGTGTAAGGGATTACTGTTTCCATTACTATATATAACGCCGCCTTACTGCGTTACTAGAATGCACCTTATGTTGTTCTAGTCAGCTGTTAGCCAAAAAGCTAAATGAAGAATGGAGAACGAGGGAGACAGGCGTTCTTTAGACAGCTCTAAGAGCTGCCATTATTGTGTCACAATAACAATTCTACAAGTAATGTATTGAAGCATCCGCTATAGCAGCACAGCAATTTGAAACTTATTGAAAGAAACTCAAGCTGCTACTGCCAGTGATGCATGCACTCATCGGGAAAGAGTGGCACAAAGCTATGTTTTATGTTTTGTGTGAACACTGAATACTGCTATTATAAATGCATGTGCAGTTGTGAAAAGAATAAAGTAACGATTAACGTAACTAGTATATTTTAATTCCCAGTAATTACTGAAGTAATACATTTTTTAACCTTTTGAAAACAGACGTAATAAGTAATAAGTAACTTAATACAATTCTGAGAAACTTGCCCAACACTCGATCCAACAGAGGTTAAATAGCTGGGATTCGAAGAGGCCTCTTGGATGAGAGGCTAATGTATTTGAGTGCCTTCACCCAAGTTGCCCTTGATTTAACCCACCTTGGATTATTTTAAACAATATATGTAATGTAAAATAGGAAATACAAACTAATTTTTAAAAAATCTTTTAAAAAATATGTCATGCTTTTGCTCGACCAGCACAAAGATGAGTACTGTAGGTTTTTGTACAGCTGCTCAAACAACTCCAGTCACTGTGAGGCTGTCGAGCACAATAATAAACAGCAGAATCTTCAGTCTTCAGACTGTTCATCTGCAGATACACCTGCTGTTTGCTGTTGTCTCTGGAGATGGTAAACCGGCCTTGGACTGACTGAGAGTAGTATTTCCTGTCATTATCATTTTCAACCCAGGCAACCCACTCCAGTCCTTTTCCAGGAGCCTGTCTGACCCAGTTCATATGGTAGCTGCTGAATGTGAATCCAGAGGCTGTACAGGTCAATCTGTGGGATTCTCCAGGCCTCTTAATGACTGATTCAGATTCTGAAAGAGTCTGACCATCAACACCTGTCACGGGAAAAACAATATGCATGTAATGTGTTAAATTGGTGGTATAAATGAAAGCTATGTAAGATTGAGACCTGTGAAGACCTTCACCTGCCCAGCAGACAGTTAAAAGCAGCAGTCCTGTCCTATAGTCCATCATGTTAAACTGTGTGTCCACTGTTCTCTGTCATCCTCTCTGCAGTCAGATAAGTAGAGGTGGAAGACATCTGAGTTTTGCATTGACTCCTCCTCACAGGGAGGAGAAAAGTGGATTTGACTATGCTTTCAGTTTATTGTTTGATGAAGAATCAACGTTCCAGAGTCATTCCTTCAAGTCAGTCGAGGTTGTGTAATAAATTGTTTGGGTTGTAAATTTAGGGTGTAAATGTCTGAGTATTACCACCACAAACACATTGCTTTTAATAAAACTTCAAAATGCTCTTAGTTTAGACCTCATTACTCCCTGTGAGAATATTGGAGCAGATGAGCTAAATGATCTACAGTATTCCTCTGATCACAAATGTCCACTAGCATTTTTGAACTGCTACATTGTCCTCTACTCACGTTACATCACCCACCATGTTTTTAATATATATTTTTTTGTAGACATTTCATTTATCTAATTATCTTCTGATCCTGCCAAGTTCGCTCTGTGATCAAACTGATTTCATACAATTTATGATTTGTACTTGTGAATGTGACAGGGGAATGTAACATCATTAAGCTAATAAATATTTACTCATGAGTTTAAAACATTTAGAACTTAACATGGATACATTAAAGTGTTTTTGCATCTGGTGAGAAAATGAAGATCACATTGCTGTTTGTTGACTGTGGAGGTTTTTGTGCAGCTGCTCCACTGTCTTCAGTCACTGTGCTTTATCGAGCACAGAAGTAAACAGCAGAATCTTCTGCTGTCAGGCTCTTGACCTCGAGGTACTGAGTGCTGCTGGGCACATTTTCAGTCATGATGAAACGGCTTTGAAAGGAGCTGGCATAGATAGCAGAGTTTGAACCTGTGTTCATCCTCCCAATCCACTCCAGAGCTTTCCCTGACTTCTGTCGTACCCAGTGAATATTGTAGCTTGTCATGCTATAACCAGATATGACACATGACATCTTCACTGTCTCTCCAGGTCTTTTCACCTCAGAGGGAGACTGGTCCAGTTTGATCTCACTCCAAACCCCTGTAAGCAAAAAATTCTGATCATTATCCAACAAACTTGTAAATCACAGGTTGGACTTTTACAAAAGAAGTAAAGCAGAAATGATTTCTCACCATGAATAGTAACTACAAATAATAAACTCCAGATAATTGTATTGTCCATTCTGTGATAAACACTGTAGTTCAGCTCTCTGATCTGAGTGTTTCAGAAATATATAAAACTGTCCCAGTGTTCTGCCACAAGTTGCTGATGGTGTGTTTATAAGAGAGGAAGAGTTTGCATAGACCTCCCTCTACAGGCTTAAAAAGGGAACATGTGACACAGACACATTTCCATAAGTAGAGAATCTCTAACAGCTGAGGAAACTGTATACCAGTATGTAAATATCAAAGTCCTGACAATTCATCTCTGGACTAACCAAATAGGAAACAAAACGTCCTTATTCCATAATGACAATCAATTACTCGTGTAGTTTAGAGCTTTTTCATCTTGGCAAATTTACAAAAGGGACATTTACCTTATTTGTTAATTTATTCATACCTTTTGAGAGACAGAGCTATTGTTATGTCCGATGTTATTTTCTACTATTGCATTGAAACTGGAAATATGCTTTCCCCGTCTCCTCTAGGCATCCACAAGAAATAAAAATGTCTCATATCCTTCTTATAATGCCTGTAGTGGAGGATGCACATGGATACATTCACACTGGTGAGATAAATTCAAAACAATAGTACAACATCTGGTTCTAAGTAATGATGCTTGTGGTTCTCCCCCTCAAAAACCTTTTAACATGATAAACACAACAAAAGAAATAACAAATGTAAACATTTGCACACATTTTTCATTCCTTTGTGTGCTGTACAGTACAACACAACACACTAAACAACAAATTATTCTTCCCCAGAGTCCTGATTTTGGTCTGGGACAGGCCAGAGATTCTTGTTCTCCACCTTCTTCTCCACCTACTCCTCCCCCCTTTACCTCCTCCACCTCCTTCTTCACCAACTCTCCATACTGCTCGTCCTCCTCTTCCTCGTCCTCCTCCTCCTCTCTGGTGTCCTACATCTCTTCCTTCACATCTCTCTGGATCCATTGCTCAAAAACTGAATGAACTGACTCTGGTCCTTTCATCTATCTATTGAAGCTTCTGATTGGTGTGTTATCAATTTTGACTGTTTGTGTTTCCACATGGGTAGTTGTGTGCTAATTGAGCTCAACCTATGCTGATTGAGTGAACAATATTGAATGTCAGTGCTTTCTCAATGACCACACGGGGTAGGCAATGAGAATTGAAGGAATTTGTGTGTAGAGTTTAGTGTGCTTTTTGAAAAATGGAGTTATGGTTTTGAAAGTTTTGGCCAAAAGCCTGCTTATGGTGTTTACTGTAAGCAATGGAGAAAAATTGTAATGTCACACATCTGGTTGGAGTGTGTGTGTGGTAAAAGAACTTGTTCTTCAAAACATTATTTTGAAAAAAGCCGCCTACACCTTGTTGATGTAAAATCCAGTTCATTGGTTTTCCTTCACACTGTCTGATCCAACCTGTTGCATAGCTGCGATCAGTCAAAAAATAACCAGAGACCTGACAGGTGATGGTCAAGGCCTGTCCTGGCTGCACATTTTACATCTGGCTGGATGAGATTAATACTGTTTACACCTAAGGAAACTGATCTACTGAAAATGATCACCATCATTCATCTGACTATTCAGTGTTTCTAATTTGTTTATTGGTGTGAATCACCTGAAAGCTCCTCACAGGATCCAGCTGCCAGCAGCAGTATCAAAACTACAGAGAACATGTTGAAACTTACTATTTCATTACTTACAGTATAAAAACACCTCTGTGTCTTAAGACGAGCTGCTGTGTTTCAACTTTATCTTCTTACTCTTGTGTAATTAACAACAGGCGCATTTTTCAGTGTCCTTTTTAATCATTGTGGCATTGCACTGATTCCATATTAAATATGCATTACCAAAACAAAACATACCAGAAATGCATATAACAACAAATTCCCCGTGAACATCAACAACAGTAAGGTGCTGGTAGGTCCCAGGATTTTACAATGAAATTTCAAAAACAAGCTACTGCACACTGAAACGAGACTTAACTACATTTATTGATTCGCCTGTGCCTTCTCCACAGTGTGAACCTCCTTAAATCAGAAATGGATATTAGAATAGTTTATTAATGACAGTAATTTCATAACTCACTCAAAGTCCTGCAATTAAAAATGTGTCAACCACTTCAAACAATGCTTTTCAATCTTTTCTGCTGTACATTGATTTATTTAAACCTAAATGCATTTTTTTATTTAATTTGATGAGTGCTAGTGGAGGATTATTGATATAAACGTTCTTAAAATGTATATTGCATGATGCACATGATGAAATGAAAGCAAAATCATCTAAATGAATACATAAGTTTGCTGCGCTGGATGAATTTCTTTAGAACTAACTAAACTAACAGGTGTCCTGCACATGGAAAGGTCTGCTGGTTTATTGATCGAATAATGTACATGAAAGTGTTCTTTTATATCACAATTAAGACGAGTAAACAAAACAGTAGACGACTTAAACAGTTAAGTAAACTGTTTGAACCGCCACGTATCTCAGTCCACAGTCTTTGCAGGACTCTTTGCATAGCCTATTGTAATTTTGACTCCTCTATAAACTCTTGCAAATAAATAAATAAATGTAAAAAGACTTGTAGACTTCCAAATCTAAAGTTAGACAATTAGCAAAACCATTGAACTACACACATGCTTTTTGTCGTTCAGGTAAGGTCTTCTCCGAGGAACCGTTTTAATAAAGCTCTGTTATGAAATGAGCAAAGTATGCCTATTTAGTATGCAGTTCCAGTTCAACTCTGTTTAAACACATTCCTTCCTTCGGAACTTACTTCGGAACTTTCCTTCTGGAAATCGAGAAAAGGATGAGAAGTAAGCTAATTGGAGAATGTGGCTCGCACCGTACTGTAGTTTATTCAAAATTTAATAATTCTGAATGTGTCCATATTGCACTGTGCTACTGTTACAACAGAAATGTTTTGCCAAATAAATATTTGATGTTTCAACATTGTATTGGTGTTTACAGTACTTTTCAGCACCTCTCAGCAAATTTCTTTTGCCTATGAAAGACAAAAGAGATTTAGATTTAGTGAAAGAAAGTGTAAGTGGTATATGAAAAAACTTACTATTATGAAAAAAGTGTTTGTCATCTGATGCAAATGCTTAATTTTGGGATGTGTTTATGGCATTTTGAATGCAGTGTTTCATTTTGAAGAACATATAAGGCATTTTGCATTTTGTGTGAGCAGTTTTGGGAATTGTGTGTGGAGTTTTGAAAAAAGGAGACAGTTTTGAAAACGTGTGTAAAACTGTAATCATATGACATAATTCAAGAACACGTTTCGACAAAGAAACTGATATTTGCTCTGCAGTAAGTTTTTAGCAGTATGGCTTCGAAATGTGCTGCTATGATGTACTGAGATGGTGATGCTATGCTCAATTTGTGGTAAAGATGAGTCCTGTAGGTTTTTGTACAGCTGCTCAATCAACTCCAGTCATTGTGAGTCTCGAGCACAATAATAAACAGCAGAATCTTCAGTCTTCAGACTGTTCATCTGCAGATACAGCTGCTGTCTGCTGTTGTCTCTGGAGATGGTAAATCGGCCTTGAACTGACTGAGAATAGTATTTGCTGCTACCATCATGATAGATATAAGCAATCCACTCCAGTCCTTTTCCAGGTGCCTGTCTGACCCAGCTCATCCCATAGCTACTGAATGTGAATCCAGAGGCTGTACAGGTCAATCTGTGGGATTCTCCAGGCCTTTTAACCACTGGTTCAGATTCTGTCAGAGTCTGACCATCAACACCTGTCAAGACAAACAAGAACATAGTCACTTGCTGTAAACTGGCACATTTATGAAGACAGATTTTACTCAAGATCAGTGAAAATCTTCACCTGCCCAGCAGACAGTTAAAAGCAGCAGTCCTGTCCTATAGTCCATCATGTTAAACTGTGTGTCCACTGTTCTCTGTCATCCTCTCTGCAGTCAGATAAGTAGAGGTGGAAGACATCTGAGTTTTGCATTGACTCCTCCTCACAGGGAGGAGAGAGCTGATTTGAACGTGGTCATCATTTCTATACATTGAACATGGACAATTACAATTATCACACATTTGGATTCCAGCCAAATATTTTTGAATTATGAAATGTGATTTGAATTCAGTTTTTCTTCTGAGTTTGAAAAGAGGAATCTTGTTTAGCATCAGAATCAGCTTCATTGGTCAACTATGTGTACAAATAAGGGACGTGCATCTCTATCACTGAGGCCGATGCAATATGCATGTCAATGCATCACCAATGAGCCAATACAATTTTGCGATATGGCACGATTTTATGTAACAAGATGCAAAAGAATATTTAATATTGTACAGGGAGTTTGATTTTATTAATCATAAATTAACTAAATCATAAATAACTTTACATATTTGTTTAATACTAGTAGCCTACTGCAACTATGTAAGCATCTCATATTGCAGTATCTTTTTAACTTAAAAACCTAGGAAAATGTATCTGACAAAAGGCAAAATAAAACCGGGCCTGCACCTTGCCTTAATCAAGTCCCTCTTTCCTTTTTTCTGTCTCCAGTTACACTTCCACCTCACATATTTCGCCATTAACAGTTTTAGGAAGCTGCAATAATTTGCTCACCAGTCAGGCTAGCTAGAACGAAATCCGACGGGGTGCAGACGTCACTAAGCTCACACCATGTCACCGCTTCAGGTGAGTTTGTGTCTCCAAATATGTAATTTGGAGGAATTTGGAGGAACGTATAGCTCTTGCTCCTCCATGTTACTCTAATGTGACACACAGGCAGCTGTGGCTCAGTAGATAGAGTGGGTGGGCAACAATCTCCAGCTCCTCCAGGCTTCATGTCGAAGGGTCCTTCGGCCCAATTGCCTCTGGTGGCTGCTCCACCAATGTGTGCAAATTAGTGAATGTGATGTAGTGTAAAAAAACCTTGAGTGGTTGTGAAGAGTGGAAAGGCACTACTACAGCTGACAGGCACACTTGTTTACAGTTTTTTCTGAATGCTTAAGCGCTAATCGTGATTCTTGTTGCACAATTTCTAAAACTATTAATACGTAGAGCAAAACCACTCACTGAGTTTGCAAAACTAAAAGCACAAACACTGCTTTGCACTCAGTTTGCAATTTTGTAACACACACTTTGCAAAACTGTAGGCACAATTCACTGCACAACACTCTTTTTGCAGAACTTTAAACACAACTCACTGCTTACACTCAATTACCAAATTTCCAACACACTCCTAGCAAAATTATACACATGTATGGCTATCATTAACACTATTTTGCCAACTGTCTGGCACACTTTCACATGTGAAAACTGTTTTAGATAATTAGTTCACTTTGCAATCAGCCTAAGCACTATAAATAAGCCACAAGTAATCTGTCTGTGTGGAGTACAATGGAAGGAGCAGTAAGTGTGAGAAGATTGAGAATCAGAGGAGGCCGAGGAGGCCGAGGGAGAGGACGTGGAGGTGAAGAAGTTGGAGGAAGAGGACGTGGAGTTGAAGAAGCGAGAGGGTTAGAGGAAGTTAGAGGAAGAGGACAAGGAGGAGCAAGAAGAGGACGAGGAGGGGAAAGAGGAAGGGTAAGAAGAGTAAGAAATAGAATAACTGATGACATCAGAGCTACAATAGTGGACCATGTCATCAACCATGGGATGACCCTGAGGGAAGCTGGCCAACGGGTTCAGCCCAATTTGAGCCGCTACACTGTGGCAAGCATCATTAGGACATTTCGAAATGAGAATCGGTAAGTACTTTGTAGCACTGCCAAACTCTAATGAGAAACACAACAGTACCATACATGCAAAAATACTGAAATTGTTACTTTACAGAATTGCTAGACGTCCACATGTTGGGGGCAGAGGAAGAATGTTCACTCCAGAGCAAGAGACCCATATAGTGAACATGGTGATTGTCAATAATGCAAAAAGACTGCGCGAAATACAGCAGCGCATAATTGATAATGACACCATCTTTCAAAATATACACAGTGTAAGCATTTCTGCACTAAGTTGTGTACTTGCGCGCCACAGAATAAGAATGAAGCAAATTTACAGAGTTCCTTTCGAGAGAAACACAGAACGTGTAAAGCAACTGCGATATGACTATGTGCAGGTAAGCTATAGTGTCATTGGTTCTGAATTTGGAAGTGCATACTGTAGTGCTGTGCATGGGCCTGATGTGTTGCATTTGTTTTGTCTTGTCCAGAGAGTGATGGAGCTAGAAGCAGATGCCATGGGACATGAGCTACTTTTTGTAGATGAGGCCGGTTTTAACCTCAGTAAAACCAGGAGATGTGGCAGGAACATTATTGGACACCGTGCCATCATCAATGTCCCAGGACAACGTGGTGGTAACATAACCATGTGTGCAGCTATAAGCCAAAATGGTGTTGTTCACCATCATGCAACCATAGGCCCATACAACACTGCACACATTATTGCATTCCTGGACACCTTACATGACATGCTCACTGTTCAGAGACCAGAGCAGACCCGATATGTCATCATATGGGACAATGTTAGTTTCCATAGGGCTGCTTTGGTCCGCAACTGGTTTACAGACCACCCATTCTTCATGGCACTCAACCTCCCTCCATACTCTCCATTCTTAAATCCCATCGAGGAGTTCTTCTCTGCCTGGCGTTGGAAAGTGTACGACCGTCATCCTCATCAACAGGTAGCCCTTTTACAGGCAATGGAGGAGGCATGTGGAGATATTGACCAGGCATCATGTCAGGCCTGGATATGGCATTCAAGGAGATATTTTCCCCCGGTGTCTTGGACTGGAGGATATCGCACGCGATGTGGACGAAATTTTGTGGCCGGACCCAGAAAGACGACATGATGTAGGCTGATTGGGTTTTTTTTGTTTGTTTTTTTGTGAAATTACTATTTTGTGTTCTGACTTTGTCTTGGTTTTGATGAGTGTGAATAAACACCAATACTTGAAGTTTGGATCCTCCACTATGACAAAAGTATGACCTCAAATTGACATCTGTACACAGAGAAAGCAAAAGCCAGATGTGTTTTGTATTCATACCATCAGTGTGTAGTTGGCACATTGTGTGCTCAGTAGATGATGGCTTGTGTTTACTGTTTGATACGAAAACACCATTTTTACGAAGGTGTGAAGAGTTAATCTAGCTGTGTTCGCTTTTGCAAGAGAACTACAATGTTTTGATAATTGGGTGAAAGGTTTTCTTATTTGTGTGTAGAGTTTTGCAAAAATAGGCAATAGTTACAAAAAATGTGCTTAAGCAATCAGAAAAAACTGTAATCCTAAAGCATCTTTAAACACAGTTACGATAATAACAATAATACAAGAAGTACTGTGGCAATAAACCAAGGGAGGAGCCTGTTGTGAAAGAAGTAGTGTAAGGTTAATGAAATGTATTTCTGGCTGCTTTTAAAACAAAAAGGGTAATACTGCTTTGCAACATGGCCACCAGTGGCATATTGTGCAGTTACATTATTAGAGCAATCAAACTATAAATTGACTTTGCCTGATTTTTCAAATGTTTACATCTAAGTATTATTTGTCTTACTTACCATTATAGTTATTATATAATATATGGGCCTATGATCAGTAGGCATTAGTCCTGTCCAGCCACTGAGAGTCGGCCAACCTACCTACTCCTACAGAGGAGCAATAGAAAGCATCGCTAACATGTGAATGTGCACGGCCCAGGACCGGAGGGCTCTGCAGCGGGTGATTAAAACTGCTCAGAAGATCATTGGTACCCCTCATTGATCATCCATCCATCCATCGTCAACCACTTATCCGGGGTTCAGGGTCGTGGGGCCCTCATTGATCATTGGTTTTATATTTGCAAAATATTTTTGTGAGTTTACAAATCTTCATTTTGTGTTTGTGGGAAGTGTTTTATATTTTCAGATTACACATTTACACACGGATCACTCATCTGTTCACACAAATAATACTGAAACAAAATGATCTCCATAGAGGACACTAAACATGTGAGGGGCTCTGATGAGATCTGTAGGTTTTTGCACAGCTGCTCAACCAACTCCAGTCACTGTGAGTCTCGAGCACAATAATAAACAGCAGAATCTTCAGTCTTCAGGCTGTTCATCTGCAGATACACCTGCTGTCTGCTGTTGTCTCTGGAGATGGTAAACCGGCCTTGAACTGATTGAGAGTAGTATTGTTTACTACCACTAGGTTGGCTGACCAATGCAATCCACTCCAGACCTTTTCCAGAAGCCTGTCTGATCCAGCTCATAGCATGGTCGCTAAATGTGAATCCAGAGGCTGTACAGGTCAATCTGTGAGATTCTCCAGGCTTTTTAACCACTGGTTCAGATTCTGTCAGGGTCTGGCCATCAACACCTGTTAAGAGGATGAAAAATATCAAGTATAATAAGCTGGTGATACAAATAAACGATGTATTGCATTAAGACCTGTGAAGATCTTCACCTGCCCAGCAGACAGTTAAAAGCAGCAGTCCTGTCCTATAGTCCATCATGTTAAACTGTGTGTCCACTGTTCTCTGTCATCCTCTCTGCAGTCAGATAAGTAGAGGTGGAAGACATCTGAGTTTTGCATTGACTCCTCCTCACAGGGAGGAGAGAACTTGGACTTGGCTTTCAGTTTATAATTTGATGAATTAATGTTCAGGAGTCATTTCTCAAACTTAGTTTGATGTGCTTTAATTTCATTTGCATAAAATGTCTATGATTATTAACTTCAAAAAGTGAGTCCCCAAATTAATTTTAATAAAAACATTAAAATATTAATCTCAGTTCAGAAATCTGACACATTTTATTATTTAAATTAGTTCAAATTATGTGTATAATAATAATGATAATTATTATTATTTTTGCCTCATAACTCCCTGTAAACATATTGGGCTGCCGATGAGCTTAATGAACTACAGTATTTCTGATAAGCAATATCCAGTAGCATTTTTGAAAACTGCTTTATTGTCATGTCATCATATTCCACCATCCAGCAATGTTTTTAATATATAATTTATGATTTGTGCTTGCCATTTGTGACATGGATAATTTAGTATTAAATGATGCTTTGACATCTGACAGATCTATTTACTTTGAGTGACATCATAAAGACAATCAAAATGGACTGACGAGGTTAAAATATTTAGAAATCTAATGGGAATATGTTCAGGGTACCTCTGTAAGGTGCTGAGAAAACCCAGAATTCATTAAGATCACATTGCTGTTTGTTGTCTGTGGAGGTTTTTGTGCAGCTGCTCCACTGTCTTCAGTCACTGTGCTTTATCGAGCACAGAAGTAAACAGCAGAATCTTCTGCTGTCAGGCTCTTGACCTCGAGGTACTGAGTGCTGCTGGGCACATTTTCAGTCATGATGAAACAGCTTTGAAAGGAGCTGGCATAGCTAGCAGAGTTTGAACCTGTGCTCATCCACCCAATCCACTCCAGAGCTTTCCCTGGCCTCTGTCGTACCCAGTGAATATCGTTGCTTGTCATGCTATAACCAGATATGACACATGACATCTTCACTGTCTCTCCAGGTCTTTTCACCTCAGAGGGAGACTGGTCCAGTTTGATCTCACTCCAAACCCCTGTAAGCAAAAAATTCTGATCATTATCCAACAAACTTGTAAATCACAGTTTGGACATTTACAAAAGAAGTAAAGCAGAAATGATTTCTCACCATGAATAGTAACTACAAATAAAAAACTCCAGATAATTGTATTGTCCATTCTGTGATAAACACTGTAGTTCAGCTCTCTGATCTGAGTGAAATATATAAAACTGTCCCAGTGTTCTGTCACAAGTTGCTGATGGTGTGTTTATAAGAGAGGATATGTTTGCATAGACCTCCCTCTACAGGTTTGAAAAGGGAACATGTGACACAGATACATTTCCATACATAGAGTATCTGTACAACAACAGAGTACTGACAACTAATTTCTGGAAGGAAAGACTAAGAAAATAAAACTGTACAATGACAATCTTTAACTCGATGTGTATATGTTTAGAGATTTTCTTCATCTTGGCCAAATTACAAATGGGCATCCTATTTGTGTATGTGTGAAGAGACAGAGCTAGTGTTTAAGTCAGCTTTGTCACGCATTATTTTCCAAACAGGAAAATGTTTCCCCATATAGGCAACACACACAATACTCTGGGCAATGCACACAAAAACAGGTGATATGCAAGTGAAAGTGCAAGTACAAGAGTTATATTAGTTGTCTGCGGCTGGTTGGAGGTTTGAAGTTGTACATTAGAGACATTCAGTGGTTTCAGTATTTGCAGATATTTGAAACCACAGAACTTAAAGAGAAACTTAAAGCCTCTAGTGAGCTGCTCAGATACTGAAATCTATATAAAGAAATATCTGGTTTCATTTTGGTAAAAAGAAAATTACGTGAGTGGAAAACAAGGGATGTGTATCCACTGGCTCTGCTGTTATAAGACATTTAAGATATCTATACCTTTATATATTCACCACAAGATTTTCGTCTGCCCAGTAGACAATTAAAAGCAGCAGTCCTGTCCTATAGTCCATTACACTCACTTAAAGGATTATTAGGAACACCTGTTCAATTTCTCATTATTGCAATTATCTAATCAACATGGCAGTTGCTTCAGTGCATTTAGGGGTGTGGTCCTGGTCAAGACAATCTCCTGAACTCCAAACTGAATGTCAGAATGGGAAAGAAAGGTGATTTAAGCAATTCTGAGCGTGGCATGGTTGTTGGTGCCAGACGGCCCGGTCTGAGTATTTCACAATCTGCTCAGTTACTGGGATTTTCACGCACAACCATTTCTAGGGTTTACAAAGAATGGTGTGAAAAGGGAAAAACATCCAGTATGCGGCAGTCCTGTGGGCAAAAATGCCTTGTTGATGCTAGAGGTCAGAGGAGAATGGGCCGACTGATTCAAGCTGATAGAAGAGCAACTTTGACTGAAATAACCACTCGTTACAACCGAGGTATGCAGCAAAGCATTTGTGAAGCCACAACACGCACAACCTTGAGGCGGATGGGCTACAACAGCAGAAGACCCCACCGGGTACCACTCATCTCCACTACAAATAGGAAAAAGAGGCCACAATTTGCAAGAGCTCACCAAAATTGGACAGTTGAAGACTGGAAAAATGTTGCGTGGTCTGATGAGTCTCGATTTCTGTTGAGACATTCAGATGGTAGAGTCAGAATTTGGCGTAAACAGAATGAGAACATGGATCCATCATGCCTTGTTACCACTGTGCAGGCTGGTGGTGGTGGTGTAATGGTGTGGGGGATGTTTTCTTGGCACACTTTAGGCCCCTTAGTGCCAATTGGGCATCGTTTAAATGCCACAGCCTACCTGAGCATTGTTTCTGACCATGTCTATCCCTTTATGGCCACCATGTACCCATCCTCTGATACTTCCAGCAGGATAATGCACCATGTCACAAAGCTCGAATCATTTCAAATTAGTTTCTTGAACATGACAATGAGTTCACTGTACTAAAATGGCCCCCACAGTCACCAGATCTCAACCCAATAGAGCATCTTTGGGATGTGGTGGAACGGGAGCTTCGTGCCCTGGATGTGCATCCCACAAATCTCCATCAACTGCAAGATGTTATCCTATCAATATGGGCCAACATTTCTAAAGAATGCTTTCAGCACCTTGTTGAATCAATGCCACGTAGAATTAAGGCAGTTCTGAAGGCGAAAGGGGTCAAACACAGTATTAGTATGGTGTTCCTAATAATCCTTTAGGTGAGTGTATGTTAAACTGTGTCCACTGTTCTCTGTCATCCTCTTTGCAGTCAGATAAGTAGAGGTGGAAGACATTTGAGTTTTTCATTGACTCCCCTGGAATAAGTAAAGCTAGACTGAAAAATAAGAAATTAATGCAGCACTTCAAACCCAAATGGTCTTTATTCTTCAACCAGTGTCATGTAATAATACATACTGCATGCAAATATATGTTGTCTAATAGAGAAATGTACTGATTGTGTTACACATTGTAACATGCAAATTATGTTGGATAACGACTAAAGCAACTTATATGCAAATTAATACTCAACTGACTACTTACTTAACAGTATAATTACTAAGTTACTAAGTTATATTGGAAACTGATTTGTGACGCAATTTACCCTCAATGTTTGTTCCTATACCCTCCCTAACAGTCTGGAACTGGATTTGACAGTGTGACAGAGTACTATGACAGGTTTTCCCAGGTCATGATAGGGTCAATTGCTGAGTCTGTGTTTCATTACCCCATCAAAGGGATACCCCCTTTTACGCCTGTGTGACATAATCCAGGACAGCCGAACTTTAAATAAACAAAGACTGCAGTCTCCAAAGACCCCAAAGCCTTAACTGTTTAATTAAATCTTTTAGTTACTTGATTATGTTTGCCTCTTGAGTAGTTATGTTACAATGTTGTTGCTATCTGTTGTTGATTAGTGCTGAAAAGAATCTAAATAAGTTACTTTTGCAGTGTTTTTATTTTCAGCAAGATTAAGGACACTCTCATTTTATGTGTAACCAATACTTTTTCATAATACTTTCTCACACAATTCCTTTAGAAATGATGATAAAGAAATGTCATACTATACAATTAATTATCCAGCTTGAATTCAAGGTTGAATTCCCCAGTTCCTATGGAAAGATTGTTTTGGGTTAATCTAAGCTTTCCTCATGTAACCTGAGCTCCCCCAAGTGGACGAAATAAGTATTACATACCATCGTCGGAAATTCCATTAATGTATAAATGTCACTCACTTCTCCTGACCAATAATGTGACAATTGTTTTCCTGTTACCAAATGCCTAACTTAGAATGGTACAACCGTTTGACCATTGAGGTTTGATTCTGGAAAATATTTGATTATTATTATATATATATATATATATAATATGCGCAAATAGATTTTCTTTTCTTTTTAGACATTAAAGTTTAGAAAGGCAGTCCCTCGGGAAACCGGAAACGCTCCCTCGGGAACAAAGGACTGCCCTCTGGGGAACCACGCCCCAGACAACAAAAGAGCGACACACGACGTCGTTCTCTCTCTTCTCGGCTCTACTCCTCTCCTCGTGCCCTGGTCTTCCGCTCTGCTCTCTGGACGCTTCCAGGCAACGCCCTAAGAGTTCGACCAGCGCAACGAAGCCTTTGTTCGCTTGAAGCTACACACGTGAAGTGCCGCGACATTGATTTGCCCCTCAGTTCCAGCAACTGTACTGTTTATTTTTTTCTTTCTTTTGTTTTGTTAGAGTTATCAGTCCGTTAAGTTACACTGATCTAATTCAGGAACGACCAAGTTCCCTTTTTAAGTTTTTCATTGAGCCAACTTCACCGAGGTCAGACCAATCCACGTGGTCTCTAGTTAGTTAATAAATTCACTGTAATCAAGGAATTGTGTGTATTGCCTGTCTCCAAGTCCCTGCCAAGAGAATTGACCACTTCGATATGAGATTGACTGACTGATTTAAGATAACTGAGCGATTGTTAACTAACTGATCACTAGTAAATAACTGTCTAATTATTAGCCATGCTCAGGGAGTCCCGAGACCCTGGGCGAACGGAATATCGGGTGGTGCCCCTCGAGAGATTTATGAATTAATATTTTCTGAATATTAAAATTCATAATTTTGTATTAATTCTCATAAATTTATTACGTCAATGTAGTCATGCTACAATAGAGAGTGATCAAGAGGTTAATTTGTGCGTTATACTTATTCAAGCAAGACAGGCAGCCTTGGCGCTGTTTTTTATTCGCCCACTAGAGGGCTTCAGCGCCACAATAACCAGCCTAGTTCAAATGAACAAAATGACACAAAAAAAGATTAGTTCATTTTAATGAGCGAGATTTGAAAATTCGAGTCTGTCAAAAGAGTCAAGCTTGCCATCACTACGCCATAAGAGAGGGAAACAGCCGGGTCGCTCGTGCGCCTCTGCCGGCAGTGAGAGCACACCGCTGCCGGCAATATTTCTGTCCAACGTGCGCTCACTGTGCAACAAACTGGACGAACTTCAGCTACAGGTGGGGAAAAACAGTCTTTTATTCATCTTCTGTTCTGTGTTTCATGGAGACGTGGCTGTGTGGATCAATACTAGACTCCGCGCTGCAGCTGGCTCGCTTCCAACTCTACAGAGCGGATCGTGACACAGAACTCTCCGGCAAAACAAAAGGTAGAGGTATCTGTTTTTATATTAACAATGGTTGGTGTACCGACGTAACAGTGATTGAACAGCACTGTTTTCCTAATCTGGAATTTTTAATCATAAACTGTAAAGTGCAATTTATGCTTCTGAGTCAAACCGATGCAGGTGACGGCGTAGGCTGCGGGGATACGCAGAGGCTACACATCATTCATCTCTGGTGGGGATGAGTCCGCCTACAGGTGGGAGATCGACCTGGTGACCTGGTGCAGCCAGAACAGTCTGGAGCTCAACGCTCTGAAGACAGTGGAGATGGTTGTGGACTTCAGGAAGAGCCCAGCCCCACCCTCCCCCATAATCCTGAGTGACTCCCCCGTCACCACTATGGACTCCTTCCTTTTCCTGGGCACCATCATCTCACAGGACCTCAAGTGGGAGCTGAACATCACCTCCCTCAACGAGAAGGCCCAGCAGAGGATGTACTTCCTGCGGCAGCTAAAGAGGTTCAGCCTGCCAAAGACAATGATGGTGCACTTCTACACCGCCATCATCGATTCCATCCTCACCTCCTCCATCACCATCTGGTACGCTGCTGCCACTGCCAGGGACAAGGGCAGGGTGCAGCGTATCAGACCAGGACCTGTATGCCTCCAGGACTCTGAGGCGAGGAGTAAAGATTGCAACTGACACCTCCCATCCCGGCCACAAACTGTTTCATCCTCTCCCCTCTGGCAGGAGGCTGCGGTCCATCAGGACCAAAACCTCTCTCCACAAAAACAGCTTCTACCCGTCTGCAGCTAGCCTCATTAACAAGGCCCGGCCCCCCCCACTGATATTCCCCCCTTTCAAATAATACAATCGTCTCTGCACATGTAAATATCACTTCATGTCATATCATGCACGAACCTGGCACATTGCACATTTGTTGTTAATTTATTGTTAATTGTAAATCGTTGTCATTCCATTGTTATTTTTATTTTTATTATAATTTTTTTTTATATTGTTATTTTTCTCTATTCTTCTATTATTCTTATATAACTTGCATTTGTTTATTACATATTTATATATTTCTACATCTATTTATGTCATCTGTATGTCTGTCTGCGTGCAGCACCTTGATTTAAGCAAATTTCTTATATGTGTAAAACATTACTTGGCAATAAAGCTCCTTCTGATTCTGATTCTGAAAATGTGCCAATGGTTTCACCTGCAGCATTAGGAACAGTGAATCAACAAAACAATTGGGGAGATACTGCAGTGAGATATCCAGTGCTTCCTTAGAACATCATAAAACAGCTCTGTTATAGCACATTCATTTCAAACTGCATGATGACCACTCAACTATATCACTACCACTTAATCCCTGTCCCCGCAAACGTACCCTGCCCTCACTGTTGCAGAGCAGAGCGGCTTGTGCTGTACTTTAGTTTATTTAAAGGCTCATTCTGAACGTGTGACACTGCACTCCCCTGGGTCCGCAGCAACAATGATGTATCAGTGATTATAATTTATATGCATGCATTATATGCATTTAAATGAATGAGAATAGATCCTGTTAATTTAAATTAAGAACCATTTAAACTGGTCTTTAACTGGTGTTGAAGTCGTTAGTGGTCTGAGCGCTCCTCCTCTGGTGGCTTCATGTTACAAGTGTTATTATTATTATTAATGTGGATCTCTGGCACAGTAATATACAGCAGTGTCCTCAGGCTGCACATTCTGATATTCTGTCTGTTTAGAGTCACTAAGAGTCTAAGTCGATACTGAACTTGTTCTTTAGCGAATCTTTGTAGAATGTGGTGTATCCAACAGCTCCACTTCCAATCCTCTCCAATCCTTTCCCTGCAGGCTGTCTGATCCAAGCTGTCTAGTAGCCAAGAGAATAAGGCCTAATCCACACTACTGTGTTTTCGAATTAAAACAGAGACCTTTTGCTACGTTTGAACATTCTGTCCAGACTACAATGATGAAAACAAAGACCTAAAACCGATAAGTTTGGAAACGCTGCCGACCCCGTTTTGCGTTTCCAAACTCCGGAGGGTGTTTTAGTGAAGACGGACCAAAACGGAGGACTTTAGAAACGATGACGTAGCCGCTCACGCTACGCTCTCTGATTGGGTCTTGCAAAGCAGAAACACAATGCTGCTGACCGGGTTTTTGACATCATATTTTTATTAAAATATTCTGTACCATGCAGATAACACTCATCTGCCTACACTTGTACTGTGCATGTCGCTGTTTACTTTGCAAAAACTCCCAGTCTGTTTTCTGATGCCACAATCCCGTGTTACATTCAGTAACAGTCCCAGCTCATTATTGATCCACGCAACAAGAAAAAAAATGGTCTGATGCTTAGTCTGTATTTATTTATTCTTTCGCCAAATCTTTTGTAACTACGGAACAGATCATCTGCTTCGTGTTTACACTGTCTTGCCCAGTGTACCTGAATGGGTCCTAGCTGTGTCGATTTAATGTAGATGGAGATCAACTCCAAAACGCAGCAGAAACACTGGTGTGGACGGAGATTGTATTCGTTTTAATTCTCCGTTTGTAAACTAAAACGGAGTAGGGTGGATGGGGCTTAGGCGTCAGTACTAATCCACTCCAGTCCTTTCCCTGCAGGCTGTCTGATCCAAGCTGTCCAGCAGCTGCTAATAGAATAAGAGACCTGACAGGTGATGGTCAGACGTTGACCTGGCTGCACAGTCACAGAGGCTGGCTGTGTCAACTGTTAACACTGTTAAATAAAGAAAATGTTTTGTAAGAAATTATCAAGTTATACTGCAATAGAAGAGAGACTCACATCCAGCTGCCAACAGCAGCAGTAGAGCTACAGAAAACATGGTTTATGTTGAAAGTGACGTGCTGCGAACTCCACTGACAGCCTGATGGGAAGTTTTTATAGCTGAGTAACAAGGAAGGTAACTGAGTTTGCATAGAATCAAACATATGAAGCATCAATGTTGGTCTAAATGGAGCCAATAGAAGAGTCTGTTGACTGTTATTATATCTGCAGAGTGAAACCATGCCTGGAAATCACCTCTGCTTTATGATGTTTTAATTTCATTACACACTCAATTGTAATATTTTGTAAATTTCTCTGACAAAATCAATCAATTAATTTTTCATTTTCCAACTCAGGATTACAAATTGAAATAAAACTGAACTGATCTTTATTATCATTGTTTTAAAAAACAATGACACACAGTTTAGCAGCTTTTATGGATGGTATCAATAGCAAAATATGAAATAGCTGAATAATAAATCAGGCCTCTAATAAATTAACACAATGGGGTGCTACTATATTTACAGACATTGCATTTCCAGTTCTTGGGATAGAGGATTATTGTAAGTTGCAGCTCCTTCATGCTACAATCACATAGAACTACAGTATGTACACATATATAGATTTAGAGTGGATAAAAATTTTAAAAAGTAAATAAATAAAATGACATCTACAGTTATTTACACACTGTACAGGTGCTGGTCATTTAATTAGAATATCATCAAAAAGTTGATTTATTTCAGTAATTCCGTTCAAAAAGTGAAACTTGGATATTATATTCATTCATTACACACAGACTGATATATTTCAAATCATTATTTCATTTAATTGTGATGATTAAAACTGACAACTAATGAAAATCCCAAATTCAGTATCTCCAAAAATTAGAATATTACTTAAGACTAATACAAAAAAAGGATTTTTAGAAATGTTGCCCAACTGAGTATGAACATGAAAAGTATGAGCATGTACAGCACTCAATACTTAGTTGGGGCTCCTTTTGCCTGAATTACTGCAGCAATGCGGCGTGGCATGGAGTCGATCAGTCTGTGGCACTGCTCAGGTGTTATGAGAGCTCAGGTTGCTCTGATAGTGGCCCTCAGCTCTTCTGCATTGTTGGGTCTGGCGTATCGCATCTTCCTCTTCATAATACCCCATAGATTTTCTATAGGGTTAAGGTCAGGCGAGTTTGCTGGCCAATTAAGAACAGGGATACCATGGTCCTTAAACCAGGTACTGGTAGCTTTGGCACTGTGTGCAGGTGCCAAGTCCTGTTGGAAAATGAAATCTGCATCTCCATAAAGTTCGTCAGCAGCAGGAAGCATGAAGTGCTGTAAAACTTTCTGGTAGACTGCTGCGTTGACCTTGGACCTCAGAAAACACACACTGAAAAGAATCATAGACCCATTTAGTCATGTGAACTTATTTCTTCTTTTTAACTCAAATAGCTCTGACAAGTTTGGGATTTTGAACTCAACTGTATGAGTTTTAGAAAGTTAAACTTGCATTAATTCATTGTGTTGACTATTTGACACTTTTGTCGTGTTGATTGAACTTACGTATGTAACTTATCAGTTGAAAAAAACGGCGAGAGTATGAGGATTGCCTAGGTGCTGCGTCTTTTGAGTTTGAGAAAAACATATACATAATCAACTAATTATTAGGGTTTAGCAAGTACTCGGTTAAAATGAGTATCCGGTACAGATACTTTCTATGAGTATCATCTGAGGCTGTTCTGTAAATGGTTTTCTAATAAATATAGCAAGTTCTGATAGAAATTTCAGGCTTAAATAACTTCCAGTTAATACCACCCGCTTATAGATTAAGCCCCGCCAATTCTGAGTACAGATACAGAAAATTTGGTACTCTTGCTCATTTTGCTTAGAGTAGAAAAGTATCAACTAGTATCCAGTGTACATGAGCAGCAGGAGTGTTAAGCTTTAGTTCAGTCCAGGGTTCAAGTGTCAGTCAGTTAAGATCAGAGCATCAGATCTGAGTGTCTCCTTTTAGAAACAGAGGAGAGAGAAACTTGACACTGACTGCCCTCTAGTGATTTTATAAAAGAAACTACAACAACATTGTTCACTCCCATAATATGATTCACGTCATACAGATGTTAATGTGTCTGAAGTTGCAAAAACAAATCTAAAATTAGTTTTTTATGTGTTTTATGTGACTTTGTAGAATTCATTATTAATTACAATATATCCAATAAAACAATATAGAAAGCATATATATATAATATACTATGTACTATGAATACAAAAATAAATCATGCCTGATTTCTAACAGCCTGCAAGAGGAGTACTGTAGGTTTTTGTACAGCTGCTCAACCAACTCCAGTCACTGTGAGTCTCGAGCACAATAATAAACAGCAGAATCTTCAGTCTTCAGACTGTTCATCTGCAGATACACCTGCTGTCTGCTGTCGTCTCTGGAGATGGTAAACCGGCCTTGAACTGACTGGGAGTAGTAGATGTTGTAACTATTATACATAGCGGCAATCCACTCCAGTCCTTTTCCAGGAGCCTGTCTGACCCAGTGCATCCAGTAGTCACTGAATGTGAATCCAGAGGCTGTACAGGTCAATCTGTGGGATTCTCCAGGCCTTTTAACCACTGGTTCAGATTCTGAAAGAGTCTGACCATCAACACCTGTCACGGGAGAAAAAATATGCATGTAATGTGTTAAATTGGTGGCATAAATGAAAGCTATGTAAGATTAAGACCTGTGAAGATCTTCACCTGCCCAGCAGACAGTTAAAAGCAGCAGTCCTGTCCTATAGTCCATCATGTTAAACTGTGCTCACAATGCAAATGTGGCTGGAATTTGTACATGTAGCATTTCTTTTATTCACACCTGGACAATGATTTCAGCAGATGTCAGTCATTTTTAACGATCACATCAGTCAGACTTTACTTCACCTCTTGAGTCTGTGTATCACTGTAGCAAAATGTGGTCTTGGAGACACCTACTGTAGCGGCCATTACTACCACTGAGGTAATTTTCAGTCCTTAGGTATTTATAGGTCTGTGGAGAAATTTTCATAATGCAATAGTGTCGCAGCCATCTACGATGGGGTCATGAAACGTTACAGACTGAAGCCTCGACTGCAGCCGAGACGGTGTATGTATTCTCCCGATGACAGTTTGTGCGTATTCGATATGTACCTAGGAACCTTTTGCAAGCACTTGTTTGTCATTTATGTCTGTTGTCGCTAATTTGCATCATAACTACATAATACCTGAATTTATATCTATTCTATGTAAATTAACAATATCCACTTAATTTAGTATCAGCTTGAAAGCAAATGAAAACAAAAATAATCAATTTTCTTATATAATTGTAAATGAATTTGGGCGTTAAGGGACTGGATCAAAATGAAAGGTGAGGCCATCGCAAGGTTGTCTCTATATTATTAATGTGTTTAACGGTTATTGTTGTTGGTTAATGAAGATATTTCTGAGGGCCACTTGATTGTACATGATTGTACATAAAAATAAAAAATAAAATAAAACCCTTATTCTTTTGCATGATCTATCAGCCCAGATGAGTACTGTAGGTTTTTGTACAGCTGCTCAACCAACTCCAGTCACTGTGAGTCTCGGGCACAATAATAAACAGCAGAGTCTTCAGTCTTCAGACTGTTCATCTGCAGATACACCTGCTGTCTGCTGTTGTCTCTGGAGATGGTAAACCGGCCTTGAACTGACTGAGAGTAGTATTTGCTGCTACCACCAGTATCAATCCATGCAACCCACTCCAGTCCTTTTCCAGGAGCCTGTCTGACCCAGGCCATATAGTAGCTACTGAATGTGAATCCAGAGGCTGTACAGGTCAATCTGTGGGATTCTCCAGGCCTTTTAACCACTGGTTCAGATTCTGTCAGAGTCTGACCATCAACACCTGTCAAACCAAAAAAGATATGCATGTCATGTGTAAAATAAGTGGCACAAATGACAATATTTCAGATCAAGATCAGATAATATTTTCACCTGCCCAGCAGACAGTTAAAAGCAGCAGTCCTGTCCTGTAGTCCATCATGTTAAACTGTGTGTCCACTGTTCTCTGTCATCCTCTCTGCAGTCAGATAAGTAGAGGTGGAAGACATCTGAGTTTTGCATTGACTCCTCCTCACAGGGAGGAGAGAAGTGGATTTGACTTTGCTTTCAGTTTACTGTGTAATGAAGAATCAAAGTTCAAGAGTCATTCCTTCAAGTCAGTAGAGGTTGTGTAATAAGTTGTGTAAACATTCAAGGTGTAAATGTCTGAGTATAACCACCACAAACACATTGTTTTTAATACAACTTCAAAATGCGCTTTAGAAATCTGACACATTTACAAACAAGATTTAATCAAATGAGTTAAAATATAATTTGGCCTCATTACTCCCTGTGAGAATATTGGAGCAGATGAGCTAAATGATCTACAGTATTCCTCTGATCACAAATGTCCACTAGCATTTTTGAAAACTTCTACATTTTCATCTACTCACGTTACATCACCCACCATGTTTTTAATATATTTTGGATTGTAGACATTTCATTTATCTAATTATCTTCTGATCCTGCCAAATTCGCTCTGTGATCAAACCGATTTCATATAATTTATGCTTTGTACTTGTGAATGTGACAGGGGTTAAATAATGATTTGACATTTGAAAGAATTCAATTACTGATTGTGATGTAACATCACTACGCTAATAAATATTTACTCATGAGTTTAAAACATTTAGAACGTAACATGGATACATTAAAGTGTTTTTGTATCTGGTGAGAAAATGAAGATCACATTGCTGTTTGTTGACTGTGGAGGTTTTTGTGCAGCTGCTCCACTGTCTTCAGTCACTGTGTTTTATCGAGCACAGAAGTAAACAGCAGAATCTTCTGCTGTCAGGCTCTTGACCTCGAGGTACTGAGTGCTGCTGGGCACATTTTCAGTCATGATGAAACGGCTTTGAAAGGAGCTGGCATAGCTAGCAGAGTTTGAACCTGCATCCATCCTCCCAATCCACTCCAGAGCTTTCCCTGGCCTCTGTCGTACCCAGTGAATATAACTGCTTGTCATGCTATAACCAGATATGACACATGACATCTTCACTGTCTCTCCAGGTCTTTTCACCTCAGAGGGAGACTGGTCCTGTTTGATCTCACTCTAAACTCCTGTAATCAAAGAATTCTGATCATTATCCAACAAACTTGTAAATCACAGGTTGGACTTTTACAAAATGGGTAAAGCAGAAATAATTTTCTCACCATGAATAGTAACTACAAATAATAAACTCCAGATAATTGTATTGCCCATTCTGTGATAAACACTGTAGTTCAGCTCTCTGATCTGAGTGTTTCAGAAATATATAAAACTGTCCCAGTGTTCTGCAAGTTGCTGATGATACAGTGGGTACGGAAAGTATTCAGACCCCTTTAAATTTTTCACTCTTTGTTTCATTGCAGCCATTTTCCAAAAATCAAAAAAGTTCATTTTATTTCTCAGTAATGTACACTCAGCACCCCATCTTGACAGAAAAAAAACAGAAATGTAGAAATTTTTGCAAATTTATTAAAAAAGAAAAACTGAAATATCACATGGTCATAAGTATTCAGACCCTTTGCTCAGTATTTAGTAGAAGCACCCTTTTGATCTAATACAGCCATGAGTCGTTTTGGGAAAGTTTTTCACATCTGGATTTGGGTATCCTCTGCCATTCCTCCTTGCAGATCCTCTCCAGTTCTGTCAGGTTGGATGGTAAACGTTGGTGGACAGCCATTTTCAGGTCTCTCCAGAGATGCTCAATTGGGTTTAAGTCAGGGCTCTGGCTGGGCCATTCAAGAACAGCCACGGAGTTGTTGTGAAGCCACTCCTTCGTTATTTTAGCGGTGTGCTTAGGGTCATTGTCTTGTTAGAAGGTAAACCTTCGGCCCAGTCTGAGGTCCAGAGCACTCTGGAAAAGGTTTTCGTCCAGGATATCCCTGTACTTGGCCGCATTCATCTTTCCCTCGATTGCAACCAGTCGTCCTGTCCCTGCAGCTGAAAAACACCCCCACAGCATAATGCTGCCACCACCATGCTTCACTGTTGAGACTGTATTGGACAGGTGATGAGCAGTGCCTGGTGTTCTCCACACATACCGCTTAGAATTAAGGCCAAAAAGTTCTATCTTGGTCTCATCAGACCAGAGGATCTTATTTATCACCATCTTGGAGTCCTTCAGGTGTTTTTTAGCAAACTCCATGCGGGCTTTCATGTGTCTTGCACTGAGGAGAGGCTTCAGTCGGGCCACTCTGCCATAAAGCCCCGACTGGTGGATTGCTGCAGTGATGGTTGACTTACTACAACTTTCTCCCATCTCCTGACTGCATCTCTGGAGCTCAGCCACAGTGACCTTTGGGTTCTTCTTTACCTCTCTCACCAAGGCTCTTCTCCCCCGATAGCTCAGTTTGGCCGGACGGCCAGCTCTAGGAAGGGTTCTGGTCGTCCCAAATGTCTTCCATTTGAGGATTATGGAGGCCACTGTGCTCTTAGGAACCTTAAGTGCAGCAGAAATTTTTTGTAACCTTGGCCAGATCTGTGCCTTGCCACAATTCTGTCTCTGAGCTCTTCAGGCAGTTCCTTTGACCTCATGATTCTCATTTGCTCTGACATGCACTGTGAGCTGCAAGGTCTTATATAGACAGGTGTGTGGCTTTCCTAATCAAGTCCAATCAGTATAATCAAACACAGCTGGACTCAAATGAAGGTGTAGAACCATCTCAAGGATGATCAGAAGAAATAGACAGCACCTGAGTTAAATATGAGTGTCACGGCAAAGGGTCTGAATACTTATGACCATGTGATATTTCAGTTTTTCTTTTTAATAAATTTGCAAAAATTTATACATTTCTGTTTTTTTCTGTCAAGATGGGGTGCTGAGTGTACATTACTGAGAAATAAAATGAACTTTTTTGATTTTTGGAAAATGGCTGCAATGAAACAAAGAGTGAAAAATTTAAAGGGGTCTGAATACTTTCCGTACCCACTGTATGTTTATAAGAGAGGAAGAGTTTGCATAGACCTCCCTCTACAGGTTTAAAAAGGGAACATGTGACACAGATACATTTCCATAAGTAGAGAATCTCTAACAGCTGAGGAAACTGTATACCGGTATGTAAATAAGTCCTGACAATTCATTTATGGACTAACCAAATAGGAAACAAAACTTCCATATTCCATAATGACAATCATTTACTCATGCAGTTTAGAGCTTTTTCATCTTGGCAAATTTACAAAAGGGAAATTTACCTTATTTGTTAATTTATTCATACCTTTTAAGAGACAGAGCTATTGTTATGTCTGATGTTATTTTCTACTATTGCATTGAAACTGGAAATATGCTTTCCCCGTCTCCTCTAGGCATCCACAAGAAATAAAAATTTGTCATATCCTTCTTATAATGCCTGTAGTGGAGGTCAAATGAGATGTACATGGATACATTAATGCATTGATTATTGCATGGATTATTAATACATTAATAAACATTCAACTATACACAGCAGATTTTGTCCTGTTACAGTATTTCTCTATTGCTTAAACACATTTCTTGAAATAATGCCTCTTTTTCTCGAATCTCTAAACACAAATCCACAACTTTTCACCTTCACTGCTCGTCCTCCTCCTCCTCTCTGGTGTCCTACACCTCTTCCTTCACATCTCTCTGGATCCATTGTTCAAAAACTGAATGAACTGACTCTGGTACTTTCATCTTTCATCTATTGAAGCTTCTGATTGGTGTGTTATCAATTTTGACTGTTTGTGTTTCCACATGGGTAGTTGTGTGCTAATTGAGCTCAACCTATGCTGATTGAGTGAACAATATTGAATGTCAGTGCTTTCTCAATGACCACAGGGGTAGGCAATGAGAAATTAAGGGATTTGTGTGTAGAGTTTAATTCAAAAGCCTGCTTATGGTGTTCTGCATGGTACAGAATATTTTAATAAAAATATGATGTCAAAAACCCGGTCAGCAGCATTGTGTTTCTGCTTTGCAAGACCCAATCAGAGAGCGTAGCGTGAGCGGCTACGTCATCGTTTCTAAAGTCCTCCGTTTTGGACCGTCTTCACTAAAACACCCTCCGGAGTTTCGAAACGCAAAACGTGGGTCGGCAGCGTTTCCAAACTTATCAGTTTTAGGTCTTTGTTTTCATCATTGTACTCTGGACGGAACGTGCAAACGTAGCAAAAGGTCTGTTTTAATTCGGTGTAAAATTGTAATGTCATATATCTGGTTGGAGTGTGTGTGTGGTAAAAGAACTTGTTCTTCAAAACATTATTTTGAAAAAAGCTGCCTACACCTTGTCGATGTAAAATCCAGTCCATTGGTTTTCCTTCACACTGTCTGATCCAACCTGTTGCATAGCTGCAATCAGTCAAAAAATAACCAGAGACGTGACAGGTGATGGTCAAGGCCTGTCCTGGCTGCTCTTTTTACGTCTGGCTGGATGAGATTAATACTGTTTACACCTAAGGAAACTGATCTACTGAAAATGATCTCCATCAGTCATCTGACTATGAAAGCTCCTCACAGGATCCAGCTGCCAGCAGCGGTATAAAACAACAAATTCCCCGTGAACAGCAACAACAGTCAGGTGCTGGTAGGTCCCAGGATTTTACAGTGAAATTTCAAAAACAAGCTACCGCACACTGAAACGAGACTTTACTACATTTATTGATTCGCCTGTGCCTTCTCCAGGTTCGCACAGTGTGAACCTCCAGAAATGGATATTAGAATAGTATATTAATGACAGTAATTTCATAACTCACTCAAAGTCCTGCAATTAAAAATGTGTCAACCACTTCAAATAATGCTTTTCCATCTTTTCTGCTGTACATTGATTTATTTAAACCTAAATGCATTTTTTAATTTAATTTGATGAGTGCTAGTGGAGGATTAGTGACATAAACGTTCTTAAAATGTATATTGCATGATGCACATGATGAAATGAAAGCAAAATCATCTAAATGAATACTTGAGTTTGCTGCGCTGGATGAATTTCTTTAGAACTAACTAAACTAAACTAATCTCACTAGGGGCCTCCAGCCAGCTGCAGTTGCAGCAGGGCAGCCAAACTGCCTGAGAGCTGTGGCGGCTGCTAAAAAAGCAGCCATGGCATCACGTGACATTGTTCAGACTTGACATTGTTGGTCCCATTTGCTGTTCGATGATTTTGACAAACAACATCTCTCCACAGCCAGATGGCAGAGATACAACACCGTGTTGCTTGATATGGCTAACATTACTGCATTGTACTAAATCCTGCTTTTCTCCTCCCAACTCCAGATGAAGGACAGCTGCATGATTGTGTTGCAGTCATAACAGAAGTCTGCTCTCCAAGGGCAGACTTACAAGAGACTCCTCTAACAAACCCAGACATGGAGTTGTTTGTGGACGGCTCAGCATCACGTGACCCAGCAACTGGTAAAAATAGAGCAGGTTTTGCAGTAACAACTTTGCATGAGACTATTTTGGCCAAACCGCTTCCTTCAAACTATTCTGCACAAGCAGTAGAGCTAGCTGCACTGACAGAAGCCGTTATTCTTGGGGTGTTATTCATGATTTTGGGAGATTGTGGGCAAACAGGAAGTTTTTAACATCCACAGGCAAACCTATTGCTCATCACAAACTGGTTGCTGACCTACTTGATGCTGTGCTGTTGCCCAGAATGATTGCTGTGTGTAAATGTGACGCTCACACTAACAAACTTGATTCTATCTCACAGGGGAATGCCAGAGCAGACCTTGCAGCAAAGGCTGCAGCAAAACAAACACTAACCACCCAATGTTGTCACCGATCGGGGTGCTGAGTGCAGACTGGGGCGAGGACCCAAATGCAGGCAATGGCAAGGCGAAGAGGTTTCAGTACAAAAAGTGTTTATTAACTCAAAAAACTAACTTCAACAGGCTTACAAGGAGCTCGAGGCAAAGTCCAACAAGGGTAGTCCAGAGCACAAGGCAATCCAAAACACAGGGAATAATCCAGAACTAGGAAGACAAAGGAACAGGCAGGAACACTCAACTTTAGACACAAGGACGTGACAAAGACTGGAGAGACAAGCAGGCATACATATACACAGAGACTAACGAGCGGGGTGGGAGCAACACAGGTGAGCGGGATCAGGGCTCACGAGGCAGAGACAGAGCGACAAGCAGGCAGGCAGAGAGACAGCAGGGGGAAACAGAGAGAACACTAGACAAGCAGACATGGGGCACAGTGAATAACCAAGAAGACAGAAACACACACAAGTTACAAAGAACCAGAACCTAAACGAGAACACAGAACTAGAACACAGTAATACAAACAAGGACCAGGAATGATTACCAAAACATGAACTAAGGACATGGAACTAAATCAGACTCCCAAACGAGTCTTGTCATGGTAGATATGTTCTCTGAATGGGCAGAGGCATTTCCAACATCTAAACAGGACGCAGCAGCAGTTGCAAAAGCTTTGATAAGCCAGATCATTCCTCACTGGGGAATCCCAGCTAAGATCTCCAGTGATAACGACACACCTTTCATTAGCGCAGCACTGAAGAGTGTAGGGGAGGATATGGGGATTGATCTGAGGCAACATTGTGCTTATCATCCAGCTAGCGGAGGTGCAGTTGAAAGAGAGAACGGCACATTGAAAAATGAGCTTGTTAAATGCTGTGAGGAAACAGGTTTAACACGGACAAAAGCTTTGCCGATCGTTTTAATGCACATGAGAAGCCGGATGAGGAGCAGAGGGGGTCTCAGTCCTTTTGAAGTCCTATTTGGCAGACCATTGAACATGCGGATTGGGCCGGTAAAAAGACAACTCCCTGATACCAGCCAATGTGAGGATGAAATGTTGAGATATTGTGCTCATTTGTCCCCTGTGCTTTCTGAAATTAACATGCAGGTCAAACACACCATCCCAAAGGCCGCAGAAAAGAAACTGCACGATCTGGAGCCAGGGGACTGGATTGTGGAAAAGGACTTCAGAAGAAAGAACTGACGGGCTCGCAGGTGTACTGGGCCATTTCAGATACTGCAAACAACAGAAACAGCAGTAAAAGTGGCTTTCCCCTGCCTTGTGTTCCTAGGGAGGGAGGGAAGTGGAGGTCTCTGAGACCACCTAGAACCACTAATCTCCCAAACATTCACTGCGGGCACACTGATTACAGGGGTAGGCAAGGTCACACAACTGATAAGATATGATGCCAGAAATCAACAGATGGCTCAGGAGAGGTGACAGACCGAGAGAAAACGGAGGCGTTGTTCTGCTCACTGTCATCATCGTCCTGTCATCATTTCCTAACATGAAAACAACAAACTAAGGGCTGACTGAGGGAATGATCCAGGCCAAAGAGGAGGAGTCACACATCCTCCCTGACAGCCCAGCTGGGCTGAAAGGCAATGCATGGTATGCAACAACGATGACCACTTCAAGAAAAGTGACCAATCAGAGCTGTTATGCGTGTGCACAGGTCCTTCATGGGGTGCGGAACTCCATACCACTGAAACCCAGACCATTAAATGTTTCAGAGACACTAGGAGCCTTGTTAACCTTCACTCAAGGGTTTCCCAGGGTTGGCCAAGAAGTTAAGGATATGACCAAGGCACTTGAACTGTGTAACATTAGCATAGTCAAATTTGGGGGCTCCACAACCCGATTCTGGAACACGTCTCAGATAACAGAGCAGAAAATCTATCATGACAATGAATCCAACAGCCTGGACTGGCATGGAGTGTTTCACCAGACAATGTATCACACCAAGAGATTGTTTCCTGGGAACATCATCATGTAAGCAGACGGTTACAGCAACATGCGGCATGACATGGGATAATGGAGCCAGGCATGGATGACAACAGGCGGATGGAAGAATGTGCTGTTTAAAATGTTGACCCAACTGTTTGTCATTCTTGGTGTTTTCCTCCTCCTGACATGCTGTGTGATACCTTGTGTTAGATCTATCAATCTCTTTACTGAGATGATAAAAGTTTGTAGAGGGAATTTTGATACAACAAAAACGGCCCAATTGCAAGCTAACAAATATTTGCGAAAACGCTAAAAACAGGAAGTATAATATATCTCTGGCTTTGAAAGGCCGATATACACAAAACTTGAGGACCTTATGTGGCATGCCCCCCTGAGGCGCTGTGCAAAATTTGCTACAGTTAGCCCCTAGTTGGTGCTATTCCAAAAAATCCCATTCACTTACATGCATTTTAGATTTCCACAACCACAACTCCGATCGATACCAAATTTGGGGCAATTGTTCCCCATGGGGCCCTGATCAAACATGACAATTTTGCTACAATTTGGCCAAGAGGTGGCGATAAAACCGAAGCTGAAATCTCTCACTAAATTCCCATAAATTTCTATGGCATTTTCAAAGGCAGGACGCCTTTGGAATGGCCCATCAACACCAAACGTGGGGACCTTATGCGGCACAACGGCGGGGCACTCGGGCCGACTCGCGTGCCCTCCGCGTTGCCAGGGGGGGGCGGCTTGCGCCGGGAGGCTTGAACCCCGCTTACAACTGCTTGCAGTTCTAGTTACTTTTGAAATTGTAATTTTTGAATCATTAGTCTTTGCAAATGTAATGAAATTTCACATTTTGCATAATTACAAGTGTTTGTATTGTGTCTTATATTCTCTCATTTTTATATTTCTTACATTATATTTTTATTCCTTATATTTTTATATAATCACCTTCTCTTCAAGTACTGCTGAAGTTACATGAAGTGTTTATATTCTCATTATGTTGTGTTAGCATAAAATGCTAAAGGGGAGTATTGTAATGGAAATTTCATGAGAACCATCTTTAAAACACTGCCATGTAACTAATCTCACTAGGGGCCTCCAGCCTCTTGAGTATGGAGTTAAATAACTTTACATATTTGTTTAATACTAGTAGTCTACTGCAACTATGTAATGTTTTAGGAAGCTGCAATACTTTGCTCACCAGTCTGGCTAGTTCCGACGGAGTGCAGACGTCGCTGCGCTCACACCATGTCACCGCTTCAAGTGAGTTTGTTTTTAGATGCATCTGGGTGATTTATGGGCATATGCAAATTACATGCATTTTGTCTTTCTTGAAAAATCCAAAGTGTCTCCAAACATGGAATTTGGAGGAATTTGGAGGAATGTGTAGTGCTTCCTCCTCCATGTTACTCTAATGTGACATGCTGGCGGCTGTGGCAAGAACCCCGAATTGCCTCTGGTAGTGTATGAATGTGTGCAAATAAGTGAATGTGTGTTTATGTGTGTGTCTATAGGCAATATTTTGATAATGATTTTATATATTGCATTGTGAATCTAAGATATATTTGGATTTTGATTGACTATCTGTCTAATCATAAATCTATCAAACAGCAAGAACGAATTCAACAGAGCAACTTTGTTTATCTGTGTGTAGCAGTAATGTTAGCTGTCGACATGGTAATATCCGGCGGCTAACGTTACTACTACAGGCGACAGCAATATACACAACTACTGTGCATGCTCTCTTTGCGTCTTTCTTGTAAAATACATCCAACAACCCACAACAAGCACATTGAGGTAAACCCCTCTAAACAGTGGAATCTATCGACTGTATAGATGGGTTTCTTGTACAGTGGGTACGGAAAGTATTCAGACCCCTTTAAATTTTTCACTCTTTGTTTCATTGCAGCCATTTTCCAAAAATCAAAAAAGTTCATTTTATTTCTCAGTAATGTACACTCAGCACCCCATCTTGACAGAAAAAAACAGAAATGTAGAAATTTTTGCAAATTTATTAAAAAAGAAAAACTGAAATATCACATGGTCAAAAGTATTCAGACCCTTTGCCGTGACACTCATATTTAACTCAGGTGCTGTCTGTTTCTTCTGATCATCCTTGAGATGGTTCTACACCTTCATTTGAGTCCAGCTGTGTTTGATTATACTGATTGGACTTGATTAGGAAAGCCACACACCTGTCTATATAAGACCTTACAGCTCACAGTGCATGTCAGAGCAAATGAGAATCATGAGGTCAAAGGAACTGCCTGAAGAGCTCAGAGACAGAATTGTGGCAAGGCACAGATCTGGCCAAGGTTACAAAAAAATTTCTGCTGCACTTAAGGTTCCTAAGAGCACAGTGGCCTCCATAATCCTCAAATGGAAGACGTTTGGGACGACCAGAACCCTTCCTAGAGCTGGCCGTCCGGCCAAACTGAGCTATCGGGGGAGAAGAGCCTTGGTGAGAGAGGTAAAGAAGAACCCAAAGGTCACTGTGGAGATGCAGTCGGGAGATGGGAGAAAGTTGTAGTAAGTCAACCATCACTGCAGCAATCCACCAGTTGGGGCTTTATGGCAGAGTGGCCCGACGGAAGCCTCTCCTCAGTGCAAGACACATGAAAGCCCGCATGGAGTTTGCTAAAAAACACCTGAAGGACTCCAAGATGGTGATAAATAAGATCCTCTGGTCTGATGAGACCAAGATAGAACTTTTTGGCCTTAATTCTAAGCGGTATGTGTGGAGAAAACCAGGCACTGCTCATCACCTGTCCAATACAGTCTCAACAGTGAAGCACGGTGGTGGCAGCATCATGCTGTGGGGGTGTTTTTCAGCTGCAGGGACAGGACGACTGGTTGCAATCGAGGGAAAGATGAATGCGGCCAAGTACAGGGATATCCTGGACGAAAACCTTTTCCAGAGTGCTCTGGACCTCAGACTGGGCCGAAGGTTTACCTTCCAACAAGACAATGAGCCTAAGCACACCGCTAAAATAACGAAGGAGTGGCTTCACAACAACTCCGTGGCTGTTCTTGAATGGCCCAGCCAGAGCCCTGACTTAAACCCAATTGAGCGTCTCTGGAGAGACCTGAAAATGGCTGTCCACCAACGTTTACCATCCAACCTGACAGAACTGGAGAGGATCTGCAAGGAGGAATGGCAGAGGATACCCAAATCCAGATGTGAAAAACTTGTTGCATCTTTCCCAAAACGACTCATGGCTGTATTAGATCAAAAGGGTGCTTCTACTAAATACTGAGCAAAGGGTCTGAATACTTATGACCATGTGATATTTCAGTTTTTCTTTTTTAATAAATTTGCAAAAATTTCTACATTTCTGTTTTTTTTCTGTCAAGATGGGGTGCTGAGTGTACATTACTGAGAAATAAAATGAACTTTTTTGATTTTTGGAAAATGGCTGCAATGAAACAAAGAGTGAAAAATTTAAAGGGGTCTGAATACTTTCCGTACCCACTGTATACAAACACTACTGGATGCGCACAGCCAGGGGGCAAAAACGCTTCGGTAGCTGATCAGAAGAATGTAGTCAACCCCTGGGATCAACGTAGACTACGCATTGTTTGCAAATTCTTGTTGCCATTTCAGAGATGGATCTGTTTGTGTTTCATTTCGCAAATTACTATAACGTGCACGACAGTGCTGCAGGTTAGTGAAACCGGATGTAATGTTGTTCAAGTCAGCTGCTAGCCAAAAAGCTAAAAGAAGAACTAGGGAGAGTTCTTTCCACAGCTGTAAGTACTCATAAGGCCTAACGTAGCTGTGTCCTACTCAGAGATGCAAAGAACATAGTCTTCAATTTTGTTTCTGCGTTTTGCCTTCCAAGGGGTGGCGTACGAATACACCAGGCTCCCCTTTGGCTACACACTGGCCCCACGCACATTCAGCAAGTGCGTAGATGCCGCACTGCTACCATTGTGCGATCAGGGCATGAGGGTCTTTTTCTACTTGGCCACGTCAAAACAATGGGCAATTTTCCGCACAGCTCAGTTGATTTTTCATCTGAACAACCTGGGCTTTGCAATCAACTGGGAGAAGAGCTCCCCCTATCCCCGCCAGGAGTTGGAGTATTTGGGGGTTGTGCTCAACTCAGCCATCCTGAGAGCTCATCTGTCGGAACTCAGACAGACAACCCTTCTTCAAGCGGTCCGCAAGCTCCAGCTGGGAACTGCTGTGACGGCGCTGTCAGTAATGCAGCTCCTGGGGCTCATGGCAGCAGCCCATCCAGGGGTTACCCTGGGCCTGCTACACATGCGGCGGCTACAACGCTGGTTTACCAGCATGCATCTAAACCTCAAGAGGCACAAGTGATGCATGGTGACGCCCCCCCCAGTCAGTACAGAGGGACCTGCGGTTCTGGGGGTCCCCTCATCGCCTGAGGGCGGGGGTACCACTCGGCCGGATATCCTCATACGTGTTGGTGTTCACGGATGCGTCTCTGACCGGATGGGGAGGGACCTGCCTGGGGAGAGCAGTGGGTGGTGTGTGGCCTCCTGGCGAGAGATGACACATCAACCAACTGGAGCTCCAGGCGGTGTTTCTGGTCCTCCAGCACCACAAAGCCCTAGTCCAGGGCAGGCACATGCTGGTGAGACAGACAACCGCACAACAGTCACCTACATCAACAGAAAGGGCGGAGTCCGATCCGCAGCTCTATTGACATTAGCAGAGGACCTATGGACGTGGGTTGCAGCACACTTGCTGTCTCTCAAGGCCCTTCATGTCCCAGGCTCGGAGAACAGGGGGGCTGACCTCATGTTGAGGGGCGGTCCCCCACAGAGCGAGTGGAGACTGCACAGCAGATCTGGTCTCACTTCGGGACGGCACAGGTGGACCTGTTTGCCAGACAGCACAACACCCACTGCCCACTGTGGTTCTCAATCCTACCACAAGACAGTCCGCCCTTGGGCGCGTTTGCACACGCACCGTGGCCAAAAGGGCTGCTGTATGCTTTCCCCCACCTCCGCGCTGGTGCATTGAGAAGTAAATGGATTCCATAACCTGCTCAGTGGCTCACTCCACACAGGGTGTGACTGTGTCAACCGCCCTCTTCAACGGGGTGAGCGTTGACGAGACGGCATCGTGGACTTCACCATGTCCATTTGTGCATTTAGCTCTTGGATGTGTCGGGCTCCTTATCAGGATCTGTGCTTGCAGGTGCGACTCTTTGATCTGTGAAGAAGGAGACTGGTGTCTACCATAGACTACCGGTTGTCAGGACAGTTCAGGTGTTGGATCTGGCTGGATCAGATCCCTCTTAGTCATGCCAAACCCCTAGCGGTCTAGTGACCTTTCTGTTTCAGTTGCCCTGGTTACGTGTGTGTGGCAGTTTAGGGTTTCTTGCCCTCTTTCAAAAAAGAGTTCTGATAGGCTGTTAAGGAGAAAGCTAATTTCTGGTTAGTTTTTTTTTTAAATTTTAACAGTCAGGCACCGAGCCTTATCTTCAGCTTCACCAGAGGTGGTGTGTTTTGCCCAAAAACAGCACTTAGGGAAAGCAAACCTTTCACCTCCTCCTTTGGGGTCGCTTCAGCTGTCTGTTGAGGGTTGATATCTCAAACCCCCTACTTTTCTTTCTCTCAGGGAGATCCAAATTTATTTGATATAAAATGAACCAATCCACACTGGCTTGTTCACTACACTCAAAAGTACTGTGAGTCTAACTAATATAAATAACCACAAACTGGCTATGACAGACTCAAGAGATTTACCTCACTAAACAGAACTGCAGAAGCTAACTCACAAAGTACTTGCTTCACTAAATTGCACACAATCAACACACATGAGGCACACAAGTCAACTGGTTGTGAAGAGCTGCCGAGAGCAACCGGTGGGCTCTCCTTAAGAGCAGGAGGTAATGCTGAGGTGGTGACGAGCCATTGGTCGAGCTGGAACAAAGTGGACCGATGGGTGGGACTGAAGTCAGTCCGACAGAGCTCCACAGAAACCAGGAAGTAGGCGGGTCTTCCCTCCACAGGTAGACCTTTCCTTACCACAGGGTCACACAGCCTACTTGGTATAGGTGAGACAGAATGTGGAAATACAGGGATAACAGCGACAGCCATGACATGTGTGACACATTGTGTTTGAATTTCACTTGCTTTTCCACATTACTATAGTAAGGAATGTGAATTTCTTAATCTCATTTCACATCTTTATTTTTTCCCAGGTAATGTATTGTCCATATTGTGGAATCTAACTGGCTGGATGTATTGGATGATTTTGTGGATCCTGTGGCAGCAACATTGAATTTTTGGCACCTTTTATAGAGAATGGTAAGCTCTTCCCTTAAAGTCCTTTTCACGGTGCTTCAGTTTAAATGTCTGAATTGTTCATGATGTGGTACCGTATTAATAAACTGCTGTACAGTTATTATTTTCATTCAGGTCACTTTTAACATATTCATAGTTTTCATGTGACATCAGATTCCATGAAAAACACTCCCTTGGAGGGCAAAAAAGATGTTATTTTCCGCTGCTGCCAACCAGGAAGCAAGCGATACACTGTTGAGGGCAGATGCGGCAGCGGATGCTGTAATATGGATCGGAAGTTCCCAACACTTGCAGTTTGTGTTCATATCTTTCTATTTCTTAAGTTGAGAGGTGATCCAAATAAATGTAAGTGCTTTTGTGGTGTCTCTACAGGGGAGCTGCTGCGTGAGCTGTTGTTTCGGTCTGTTGTTTTGCCCTCCAGGTACTGCAAATGTCACGTGACTGAAAACTATGAATTGTAGTACTTCTAATGAAAAATGTCAACCAGTAAAGGTCAGAATAGGTCAAAACTCTGCAAAACCATGGGAGCACAACCAAAACAAGATTATTCTTCTTCTCTGGGTTTTATGCCGGATCCAACCACCTTGTTAGGTGCATACCGCCCCTTACTGTCCCGGAGTGTGTCATTTCAAGGCATTATGTACTTCTGGTTACAGGTTCAACCAAAACAAGCTAGCTGTGTGCATCACTTAAAAGGGTGTGTGTTGTGTTGTCTAAATGTGTTGTGTTGTCTAAATGTGTTGTGTTGTGATGTATTTGAATGTGTTTTCTTAAGTTGCAGTGCGTTGGCCTCTCAGGGCCACCGTAACTTCCTTTCTGCTGAGATGAACTGACACTGACAGAGCTGCAGTCACTGCTGATGGTGAAGACCTTATAGTCAAACTTTACGATGTGCTGAATCAAGTTAACACGTGACTTTTGTTTAGAATAAAAAAGTATCAACTATCACAGTGTCCAGTGTACATGTTTATTCATCATTCTCTATTTCAGTGCTGTTCATACTATGTCATATTGTATATACTGTATACCAATACACCTACCTCAGGTCATAAGGTCATAGGGCTTATTTATTTTTTCCAGCATCCTTTGCACTATACTCCATCACACTGTGTACATGTGTACATGTATGCATGTATGTGTAGGTGTACCTGTATATTATATCCACCTTCAAAATGTACATAATGATAATAGTTTACTCTTGCATCCTTTGCACTCTGATCACTGCACTATTTGTCAATATGTCTATATTGTTATGTTCATAGTTTGTATATTAGTGTTGTCTACTCTGTAGTTTGTGTCTGATTTTATTTTAATATTATTATTATTATATTATTTTATTATTGTATAAGTAAGCACATCGTGAGCAATGTACAATCCTGAGTCAAATTCCTCGTATGTGTACACATACCTGGCAATAAAACTGATTCTGATTCTGATTAGCAGCAGGAGTGTTAAGCTTTAGTTCAATCCAGGGTTCAAGTGTCAGTCAGTTAAGATCAATGAGAACACCTGATCTGAGTGTCTCTTTTTAGAAACAGAGGAGAGATAAACTTTACACTGACTGCCCTCTAGTGATTTTATAAAGTAAACTGCAACATTATTTATTATTTGTCAGTCTCATTTTATGACTCACTTTAGATTCCACACAATTTACAGACATAGAAATGTATACTATTAGCAGTAGTTTTATTTTAAACAACCAGATTGTGCTGCCTTTATAATGGACAAGTGATCTTTTGACTTTGTATAATGCATTATTAAAACATTTAAAAAGGTAATGGAAAATATAAAATGTTGTTACACTGTATTTGGACCTTTTATGATTTTTATTGTGTTTAATAATGACTAATCATATTTCTCAGGAACAGTTTTTAGTAATCTGTATAATTATTATTCAAAATATACAAAAAATTAAATACAGAATTATTATTAGTATTAGAAAGTAGCCGGTGTAATATGAATACAAAAAATACTATATGCTTAGGCTCCAACAGCCTGAAAGATGAGTACTGTAGGTTTTCGGACAGCTGCTCAACAAACTCCAGTCACTGTGTGGCTCTCGAGCACAATAATAAACAGCAGAATCTTCAGTCTTCAAACTGTTCATCTGCAGATACAGCTGCTGTCTGCTGTTGTCTCTGGAGATGGTAAACCGGCCTTGAACTGACTGAGAGTAGTAGATCTCAGCACTGTCAGGTTTGATAAGTGCAATCCAATCCAATCGATTTCCAGGAGCCTGTCTGATCCAGGCCATCCAGCTACTACTGAATGAAATTCCAGAAGCTGTACAGGTCAATCTGTGGGATTCTCCAGGTCTTTTAACCGCTGGTTCAGATTCTGTCAGAGTCTGACCATCAACACCTGTTTAGAAGATAATATTGCACACAGTGAAATAAGCTGCTGACACTAATAAAATACATGTAATAATTAAATTCAGTGAAAATCTTCACCTGCCCAGCAGACAGTTAAAAGCAGCAGTCCTATCCTATAGTCCATCATGTTAAACTGTGTGTCCACTGTTCTCTGTCATCCTCTCTGCAGTCAGATAAGTAGAGGTGGAAGACATCTGAGTTTTGCATTGACTCCTCCTCACAGGGAGGAGAGAGTGGTAGTGGAGAAGAGTCAACCCTCCAATCAGCTGTTGTGACGTTTGTCTAAAATGTTTTAATTTGTGTAAAATATCTATCAGTATAAATGCTACAAGCATATGTATTTTAAAAGTTGGCTATATGTGGGATAACAGAGGTGAATGTGGGAGAGGAGGGTTGCATCAGTCTGACACTGAAATGAGAGCTGACAGTAACAGAGAAAGTAACAGTTTTAAACTTTGACATCAACAAGATGATTGGCTACAATACACTAATACACAATAAGACATACACTGCTTTATTTAAAAAAATTATAATTTTAAATAATCTGTTCTTAAGGCTGCTACTCTTAATACTCTACTGAGTGAAAGTATTTACATAAAGCAGTATTTCTGAAGAAAGATTATAAAGAGCCAAAGGCATGGCCGCTACTTGTATAAGAATTGAACCTTGATGGGACAGTAAGTAGAGAGACTCAGAAAAAGCTTCTTTCCTCAGGCCACTTCTCTGACCTCTGTCTATCCTCAGCCTCATCTAGCACATTGTCCTCTGTGAATCCTTTGCACCTCACTGCACGGATAAGCAGGTATAGATAATGGATGGATGGACATTTGTCACTTTTATATACTGAAAAATTGCACACACCACTTGCTCACTGGGCAAATGTTCAGTTTAGCATTTTAAGACACACTCAACATATACATGGAATTTGACTCAGATTTTTTACTGATCTTAATGTACTTTCACAGAAATAGACATACAGCTAAGAACAGTGACAACAACGACTGAAAACCTGTTTGCTTCTCTGATCTCCCTTGTCAGCGTGTTTCTGACCTGGTTTCACAGCATTCTGTCATCACTCCTGAGGTCTCCACTTCGGCCTGACGAAGCTGCCTGAGTTTAACTGTAAAGCAGAGTTTTGTTGTTGTTGCATGTGCAAAAGGTTTTAGTTGGAACACGTTTCCTCAAAAGCTGATACGAGATCAGATCATGAGATCAGGATCAGAGCTAAAGAGAACATAGTTGATAATGAGGCTGAAGTGATGTGAGATCTTCTGTCCTCTCACTCACTCAATTCAATTCAATTAAAATGCTTTTTCTGCATGAATGTTATCAGAACAGTATTGCCAAAGCTTTAACGAAAATACAACAGAACAATTCAATTTATAGAGTTAAATAAAGAAAATAAATTTAAATAAACAGCACGTGTTTATGAGTGACATTTATTTGCATATTGTTAAATTATTTAAATTTGATTTAAATCAGTTGAAGGTGTAAACAGTGTGTCTCCTCAAGTGACTAGACTAGCCACAGAAATCATTATTCATTTAAAGAACTTTTTTTATGAAAGAGCTTATATGGACGTAAATGTCAATATTGTAAATTTCGCAAAGATTTTTTTTTTTACTATAAATACGTCTTAAAAACTGAAACTTAATATTGTATGATACAATGTTTTAAAACAAAGTTTTCACTGCAGTTGAATTATGTTGTAATTACAACAAGGTTGTCTTCTTAAATGCAGGCGTTGCTGAGAGTCATGATAAACTGTCCCAACACACTGACATTTTTATTGATGACATGTTTTACATTGTTAACTGGCCATCATTCAATATGTTTTCAAAGCTCTGACATCAGTGCTTCTCATACATGAGTGTTCAGTTTTTCTACAGCTTTGTAGTCTGGTGTGTCACTGTGGCTCTCGTGCACAATAATAAATAAAAGTTGTCTTGTTTCAGACTGTTCACCTCTAAATACACAAGATTTTTGGAAGTGTCTTTAGTGATGGAAAACTGTCTTTGGAGACTTTGGGCAAATATTTGTCTTAATGGAGTTAAGGAACACGCCTCTCTCACTGTTCTACCACCTGCGCTTCATTCAATTGCTCCAATCAACCACCCGTACTTCACTATTTCCATCCACCTGTGCTTCTCAAATCCAGTCACATGCACTCACGTAAATAAGCAGTCTAACCCGTTTTCTCTTCTGTTTCTCAGTTCTCATATCCCTCCCACCCAAACCGTGCTTGTTCACCTCTTTTAATGGGCAGCACAGTGGCCAGCACTGCGGCCTCGCAGCAGAAAGTTCGGAGATTAGACCTCGCTAAGCCCAGGCCTTCTGCACAGAGTTTGCATGTTCTCCCCGCGTTTGAGTGGGTGTCCTCTGGGCGCTCCGGCTTCCTCCCACCATGAAAGACATGCATGCTAAAATCCATAATTCTGCCTAGTAATCATTTCGTCTTCTTCTACAACAGGAACCACAGGGGGGTTCATAAGACCAAGCTGCTTATCGAGACGAGCCCCCACCCTGAATCTCAACCCCTCGGGTTCCTAGCCGCTCCGGCCACCAAACCCTAAACAACCTCCTCGACCCCTTCATTCCCCTTCTCTCGACCCCTCCTTTTAAATATTCACCATAATAAACCACTATAAAATCTAACATTGGCGTGGTCCTTGTTAATGAACTACAGTATCACTTATTTATTCACTTTCCCTCACAATATCTCAAAAGCAGAAGACAAAAAAGCAGCTCCTTCACTCTTCAAACTGTTTATCTTGAAATCTATTGTAGATGGTCAGATGTGTTATGTAAATTAAATTAGGGTTGTTGTGAAGTGAGCTCACAAAGGGTGTGAGGATAAAACTCTAGATCAGTCCAAAGTGACCGTTAAGGTCAGCAGATTTTTCACTTCAATATTGTGACCGACTTTAGATGCCAAATATATACACTGCTCAAAAAAATAAAGGGAACACTAAAATAACACATCCTAGATCTGAATGAATTAAATAATCTCATTAAATACTCCTTTCTTTACATAGTTGAATGTGCTGACAACAAAATCACACAGAAATTATCAATGGAAATCAAATTTATCAACCCATGGAGGTCTGGATTTGGAGTCACACTCAAAATCAAAGTGGAAAACCACATTACAGGCCGATCCAACTTTGATGTAATGTCCTTAAAACAAGTCAAAATGAGGCTCAGTATTGTGTGTGGCTTCCACGTGTCTGTATGACCTCCCTACAACGCCTGGGCATGCTCCTGATGAGGTGGCTGGACCGTCTGTGGTGCAACGTGGCGGTGGATGGAGCGAGACATGATGTCCCAGATGTGCTCAATTGGATTCAGGTCTGGGAACGGGCGGGCCAGTCCATAGCATCAATGCCTTCCTCTTGCAGGAACTGCTGACACACTCCAGCCACATGAGGTCTGGCATTGTCTTGCATTAGGACGAACCCAGGGCCAACTGCACCAGCATATGGTCTCACAAGGGGTCTGAGGATCTCATCTCGGTACCTAATGGCAGTCAGGCTACCTCTGGCAAGCACATGGAGGGCTGTGCGGCCCCCCAAAGAAATGCCACCCCACACCATTGCTGACCAACCGCCAAACCGGTCATGCTGGAGGATGTTGCAGGAGGCAGAATGTTCTCCATGGCATCTCCAGACTCTGTCACGTCTGTCACATGTGCTCAGTGTGAACCTGCTATCATTTGTGAAGAGCACAGGGTGCCAGTGGCGAATTTGCCAATCTTGGTGTTCTTTTTGACTTGGAGTTACATTATGTTTTTTAAGGGTTCCCTATATTTTATTGAGCAATGTACATTTGGCATGTGGCTGTATTTTCTTGCATGTATTTATTTTATTCAAACCTGGACATTTTTGGATTTCAGCAGATTTACTGTCACTGGCTGTTCTGAATGAAGTGATCATTACAGACATTTATACCAGCTGTGACAGCATGTGGCTCGTATTGTTTAACTCCTGAGTCTGTTTGTGTGTCGCTGTGTCAAAATGTGTTCCTGGAGACATCTATAGCGGGAACTACCACAGAGGTGATTTACAGTACTTTTCCAGGTATTTATATTTATATGCCTGAAAACTGAACTAATTTGTTATGTCAGCTCAGTGAGGATGAGTTGCCTAGTGTAAGTTTTTGTACAGCTGCTCAACCAACTCCAGTCACTGTGGCTCTCGAGCACAATAATAAACAGCAGAATCTTCAGTCTTCAGACTGTTCATCTGCAGATACACCTGCTGTCTGCTGTTGTCTCTGGAGATGGTAAACCGGCCTTGAACTGACTGAGAGTAGAATGTGCTGCTACCATCAGTATAGATTAAAGCAATCCACTCCAGTCCTTTTCCAGGAGCCTGTCTGACCCAGTGCATCCAGTAGCTGCTGAATGTGAATCCAGAGGCTGTACAGGTCAATCTGTGGGATTCTCCAGGCCTTTTAACCACTGGTTCAGATTCTGTCAGTGTCTGACCATCAACACCTGTTGAGACAAACAAGAAAATAATCACTTTCTGTAAGTTGGCAAATGTATGAAGACAGATTCAACTCAAGATCAGTAAAGATCTTCACCTGCCCAGCAGACAGTTAAAAGCAGCAGTCCTGTCCTATAGTCCATCATGTTAAACTGTGTGTCCACTGTTCTCTGTCATCCTCTCTGCAGTCAGATAAGTAGAGGTGGAAGACATCTGAGTTTTGCATTGACTCCTCCTCACAGTGTGGAACTGATTTGACTTGGATCTTAGTTACCGTTGGATGAAACTGGAGATTCAATGTTTACTGTACATGACTGATTCCTACAAGAGTTTCATATTTCAGTATAATTTGGGAAATAGGTTGATAAACACCTTCTTTAAATAGTTTATGTACAGTCTACAACATGTGAGGAGTTTGACAAACATTTATCAATTACATTTCAATAGAGCAATAAAAAAGTAACATGTTTATTATGTTATGTTGACTTTCTCACAAATTGTTCATAAGTCAAATCATTTTCATGACATCAGCCGATATTGGAAATACAATGTTGATGCATAAAAACTAAATCTGTCAGAAAAGGAAGAGCGCAGGACTCAGGACAGTGGGTTAAAAATAGACCGATACACCAACAAAGAAATCAATGACTACCCCAGTGGGAATAAAAATGAGAAAACTGTCTATAATAAAAGAAATTGTCCAGTCAGACATAATTTCAGTCAAAAGCATGTCATCCTCTCTGCAGTCATATCAGGAGTTATGCTAGAACCCAGATGCAGACACAGAGACAAAGCAGCAGTTAAACAGTTTATTGACTGAGGCAGGGTGAACGAGGTGGCAGGGAGTCCCTTTCCAAGCAGTGGAGCGTGAGGGCTGGCTGGTAAGTTTGGATCTCGGCTTTGAGGGACTGGCAGGCAGGCAGAGAGAAGCTAGTAAAAGCAAACTGGTTGCTAGATTAACAAGCTTAAGGCTAGATGCTAAGGTAAGACCTACGGTACATGACTTAACAATCTGGCAGGGAATGGAAGTCTGGTCTCTCCTTAAGAGGTAGGGATGGCAGATCAGGAACAGGTGTGTGATTACCAGCAGGTGCAGCAAGTGCCAACTCAGGAACCCAGACACACCAAGGATTCAAAAAACTGAGAGAAGGAAAAAAAAAACAGAACACACCAAGCATGCCTCACTCACCCAAAGGAAAAAAACAAATCAAAACACACTCACCCAGTCCCAAATTCAGGTGAGGGATGCAGGGTTCATGACAAGTCAGGTTAGTAATGGTGGAAGACAGCTATGTTTTGCATTAACCCTAAAACTGGTGTTTTAATAACTTCTATCTGTTTGTGCGTGTGGGTTGGTTGAGTGTGGTGGCAGGCTGACTGCGAGGCACGAGGGGGAAACAAGAGAGTGCCGTGGAAGAAGCCCGAGGAGAGAGCAGGTATGCGAGCTCAGCTGACTCGACGGAGGACAGAGGTGAGTGAACCAGGTCAGGAGCAACAACGATCAAGTTGAGTGGAGAACCGGGGTTGATATACAGGCAGGCGGACAAGGTGCAGGTGAGGATCGTCAGCTGGGATCAGGGGCAGAGAGAGAGGGGAAGACAGAAGCAAGGGGAGCAGAGGAAACATAGAGAGGGGGGCAAAACACAGGGGAAAACAGATTGCAAGAAAAAAGGAGAAATAAACAGGACACTCGCCGTCAGCCGGGCTGCCACCAAAACAGGTGGAAGACAACTTGCACTAACTCTTTCTCACAGAGAGGATATAGTTTGATCTTTGTATGTTGGGCTTTTAAATTTGATTTAGGCATCAAAGTTTTAAACTTGTTTAATTTGAAATGTCTTAAAAAGTTGATTTTTGTCTTTAAAGTTTATCTGAGATTCCTCAAACAAACAACATCTTTAAACATACAACTGAATCACGATGACACACACACACACACACACACACACACACACACAAACATGGTGACATTATGTTTTGTTTTTACCCATCTGAATTTTACTTCAGGTCCACAAAGTGATTTTCATATTATATTGCAGAAACATCTGACTCACACACATGAATTTCACTTCCACAATAAAACTCATAAATAGTAATGTGGTTATTTGAAAAGCATTTTATTCAACTAGCTCTTTTTGAATGTGTGCACTGAATTTATGCTGTCATTAATTCACATAAACAATGTGAGTCAGACAGAGAAGACACTTTTGAAAAATGCCTGTACTGTGCATTATTCTTCTTCTTGTTCTGGTTAGTAGAAGTAGTAGTATCATTAGTCATTAACCTTGTTTTAACACTTACTTTTTTATTGCTACATAATGTTTCTCTCTGTAACAGTGAGCTGGTGTTGAAGTCATTAGTGGTCTGAGGGCTCCTCCTCTGGTGGCTTCATGTTACAAGTGTTCAGGCACTGAGGGGTTTTTGTTCAGGTCTACTGATGGTTTGTGTTATCGTTTTAGAGTCACTCTGTTACTGTTTTGTGACAAATGATCAAGTTATACTGTAATAGAAGAACTACTGACTGTTGATAAACTGATCCAATCTTTTTATGTTCAAGTAGTTACTCTAATGTAATATTGTATCTTTTATATTGGACTTTATATATTGATACTATTAGTATTTTAATACTATAAGTATTTTAAGAATGTTATCTAGATTATTTAGCATGTTAAGTGTCTTTGAGAATCTTGAAAAGCACTGTAATTAAAATATGCTTCTGTCCCTATTCAGGATATCATTCACTTCTCTGTTTATTGTTCTATAAATAGTGAAAAAGACAAAAGAAGAAAGTCTTCATATTGTATTAAATTCTATCAGCATTAATTTATACCATGTCCATCTGTTTATTGCTACTGCCTGCGCAGAGTGAAAACACTGATAACCTGCCTGGAAAAGGCCTCTGTTTGTTAGGGCCCAACTTCAGATGAAATATTTATTAGGGCATTAAAAATTTATCTGAATTGAGTGGCTTCAATGTAAGGTGTGTTGTGTTTTAAAAGTAAAAAGTGAAAACATTTGAGATAAAGAAGTTCATGTTTAATTTCTTCTTTGTTGAAGAGCTTTTCAAAACGCAGTTGTGAGCTGAAATAATGCTGTCATTAATATACATGAATATTGTGAGTTAGAAAGAGATGAAACTTTTTGGAAAATGCCCCTACTCTATGTTAATTTTATTTTATTTGTATTACTTTACTTTTATTCACACCTGGACAATGATTTCAGCAGATAGTTTTGCTGTCATTGGCTATTTTGTGAAAAAGTGGATTATTATAGTTAGTTAATGATGATCTTTCTCAAGGCCAGATGTCATGGTTATATTAAAAACAACATTAAATTAATAATTAAATAAAAAATTACTCTTGCTTTCCAGTAAAGAAGAGTTTCAGTCCAACCTGTAACACCTGTAGGATTTTTTTTACAGAACTTGTTAACAGCTTAAAAATATTTTTACTTTAAAATATATATTTTTTTTGGCATATATCAAATGGCAGATAGACATGCAGACATCTCTTTCTTTTACTCATGTCGCAGTGAAGAGTTACAGTGAAGATGTAAATATAAAAGTAACTTGTCTAAAATGTAAACACATTTAAATGCAGCTGATTAGAAAACCCAAGTGTGATCACTTCACAGACTTGTTGTCCGTGGAGGTTTTTGTGCAGCTGCTCCACTGTCTTCAGTCACTGTGTTTTATCGAGCACAGAAGTAAACAGCTGAATCTTCTGCTGTCAGGCTCTTGACCTCGAGGTACTGAGTGCTGCTGGGCACATCTTGAGTAAAACTGAAACGGCTTTGGAAGGAGCTGGCATAGCTAGCAACGGTTGTTTCTGTGTTTATCCACCCAATCCACTCCAAAGCTTTCCCTGGCTTCTGTTGTATCCAGTTAATAGCGTTGCTTGTCATAGTATAACCAGATATGACACATGACATCTTCACTGTCTCTCCAGGTCTTTTCACCTCAGAGGGAGACTGGTCCAGTTTGATCTCACTCCAAACTCCTGTAAGCAAATAAATTCTGATCATTGTCCATCACACTTAAACATATTTTACTTTGTAATCGCAGAATTAATTTTCTTACCATGAATAGCAACTACAAATAATAAACACCAGGCAATCATGTTTTTCATTCTGCAGTAAACTCACTGCAAATCAGCGACTGCCTCAAATGCTATGACAGTTGCTGTTGGCGTGTTTATAAAGAAGGAAGAGTTTGCATAGACCTCCCTCTGCAGGTCTATAAAGGAAAGATAGACGTACTTTAACAACTGCCTGTGTTGTGAGTATTTAAGTTTCACAGGACACCATGTAAAAAAGTGTGTTGACAAGGTATTGAATGTCTACCATAAAAACATACATCATTTCAAAATCTAAAAATATATAAATTAGATACATAAGCACAGGTATCACAGTGAATAGTTTTTTCATCTTTTCAAAACATTACTCCTCAGGAACATTGTATTTTAAATTAAACACATTATTTCTTCACCATCTTCTCAGACACTGATCATGTCAGCATTTATATCATTCTTTACCTCAGTGCTGCCTTTGATACTTCATTCTGACTCCTGTCTTGAATCCTCCCTCAACATCACCTTTACTGCCCTCTCCTGGCTTAAATCATATCTCAAACTTCAGTTTATCAGCATCAACAACTGCATCGCCTCAACAGTTCCTTTTTCCAGGTGGGCTCTCCTGTTCATCCTCTATACTCCTTCACTGTAATATCATCCATCATCATGGTCTCCCCTTCCACTGCCACATCATTGATGCTCACCTCTGCATATCAAGTAAATCCATCATCACTGCAGGTCTTTCAATTCACAGAAAGGTCAAAGGAGCAAGAAAGATACAGACGACGCTGGAATCTGAGAATAAAGGGAATCAAAGAGAAAGTAAGGTTGGATGAAAACATCAGGCAAGAGGTGATACGACTGTTGGGGGAGATCGTGCCAGAATGGTCCCAGAAAATGGACGAATACGTGGACACTGTACACCGCCTGGGGAGAAAGGAGGATAACAAGACACGTCAGGTGATTTTGCAGTTTACCAAAGCGTCAACATAGGGATGCCATCTGGAGAATGACTAAAAGGTCGCAGGTCTGTGAGGCTGCAGGGATCCGATTCGCAGAGGATCTGACGAAGGACGACAAGGTGGAAAGGGAAAAACTCTGGCCGCAAATTCTGCTAGCAAGTAAAAGCGGGTGAGAATGCATATTACCGCGGACCTTTTGGCTTCATAAACGGTCGCCGCATATATGCCAGAGAATAAAAAACATCTCATTGTAAGCATGGAAAGACTGATCATTTAAAGGCAGGGGTAATGTTATCCTCACTGGTTTGACTGTTAGAGGATTACCCATTAGCTACATTTCTAAAGAACCAAAAGAGATCTTTACTTATCTTGGTGGTTATTGTTACGGTTTTATAGTTTTTTTTTCTTTCTCTATGTTAAAGACGAGTTTATTGTTAACTTCTTTGAACACAAGAAGAAAGCAGTATTTTTATTTTGTAAGGGACAAAATGCCCACTATACTTTCTTACAAGAGACTCACTCCTGTGACGCTGATGCCACCTTCTGGTCAAACCAATGGGGGGAAAAGATTATATTCAGTCATGGTTCCAATCAATCTGGCGGTGTAGCCATCTGCTTCAATAAATGTCCAGGGAAAGTAATCACTTTAAGAGCGGATGGATTATGTCAGTGGCTTGCTGTTGTGCTAAACACTGAAGGGATTTTTATTATTTTGATGAACATTTATGGCTTTAATGGAAGCAATCAGAACAAAATTCTGTTATCAGAAGTTACGGATGTAATTACTGAATATAAGGAAATATATCATACCAAACTTATTTCGATTGGTGGAGATTTAAATCTGACACCTGATGAATGGTAGGATAGGTATCCTCCTAAATACAATACAAACCACTGGAACACTAATCTGTGATTTCTTAAATTCAAACAGCCTAATAGACATTTGGAGGGATAGGAACCCAGAGGTCATTCAATTCTCATGGGTCAAACCAAATGGTAGTAGTAAATCCAGAATAGATTTATGGTTAGCAACCCCTGGAATTTCTAGCAATGTCTCAAATGTGTCGATTAGTAGTGCACCCTTAACTGATCACTGTGTGATAAATCTTGAATTAAATCCAGATAATAGGCCCAAAAATAAAAACGATTACTGGAAATTTAATGCAGACCTTCTAAAAGATGAGGAATATAATAAAATTATCTGAAGTTTGAAAATTAAAAATGATATGCATAGAGGCAATTATAGTAGTAGATGGGAATACTTTAAGTTTAAGGCAAGGGAGTTTTCAATACAATACAGCAAATCCAAACATAGCCAACAAAAGCAATGTGAGGTCCAACTGGTACAGGACATTAATAAAAAACTCTAATGTCCAATGCTGATAAAAGCCAACTCATTAACCTACAAGAAAAATTAATCACTTATATCTTAAAAAAGCTCAAAGGGCTTAGGTAAGTTCTCGAGCTAAATGGATTTTTAGTGGATTAGAGAAAAGGAGACAGGAGAGAAAGATAATTAATTAATTAATGATCAATGATACAGAATGTACAGATCATAAAATAATATCTGAAGAAATTTATAAATTTTACTCCAAACTTTATAGCTCTGAATATTCAAGATATAACTCAGATATTTTCCTTGGTGGTTTGAGGCCGTATCTCCCCAAGATAGACTTAACTTTTAAAGAAATATGTGACTCTGAGATCAGAATGGCAGAATTAGATGAAGCAATTACGAGAATAGCAGTAGGGAAAGCATCAGGACAAGATGGCCTGACTTGACCTGATTTTTACAAATTCTTTTGGGTTGACTTGAAAGAATTTTTATTGGAGGCTATAAAGGACATTTTGAGCAATAGGACACTTACACCTACAATGAAACAGGGACTAATAACTCTCATTCCCAAACAAGGCAAAGATAAAAGATATATTGATAATCTTCGCCCTATCACCTTATTGAACACTGACTACAAGCTGTTCTCTCGTGTGATTGCTGACAGGTTGAGGAATGGCCTGGCTGATGTTATAAGTGATACTCAATCTGGTTTTGTCTGAGACAGATCTATACATAACAATATAAGATTGGTATTAGATCTGTTAGACTATAGGCACTTAATTAAGGATGATGTAATTATTCTTTTTTGGGACTTTTATAAGGCCTTCGATGTGGTCGAACATAGATTTCTTTTAAAGACTCTGGAGTGTTTTGGGTTTTGAGTTTATTGACATAATCAATCTTCTATACACAGACATCAATAGTTCAGTGTCTCTGTCATTTGGAACATCTAAGCGCTTTGATATAAAGAGAGGCATTCGACAAGGTTGTCCAACTTCGCCTTTGTTATTTATCATTTTAGCCAAATTACTAGCTAAATGTCATGGGAAATTTATTGGTAATAAGTCAACTGGCAGATGAGACCACACTTTTTTTAAAGAATGCAAGACAAGTTCCAGCAGCATTAAAAGAGATCTCTTTGTTTTCCAAAGCATCGGGTTTAAAGTTGAATTAAAAAAAATGTGAAATTTTAACTATTCAAGATCATTCCACGAGTAACGTGTATAATATCCCAGTAAAAAATTAAGTCAAATATTTAGGTATTATAATTTCCAAAGATAAAAAGGTTAGAGAAACATCCAACATAGAAAATTTAATTCAGAACAATAGAGCTATTCTTAACAGTTGGCTTCAAAGAGACTTATCTGTTTTTGGACGCATTCTACTTACTAAAATGCAAAGCTTGTCAAGACTTACCTTTCCAGCCTGCTCATTGGATATACCCGACAAATTAATTAAGAAGATCAGTCAAGATAATTTCAACTTTATATAGAAAAATAAATATCATTATGTAAATAAAAGTGATACAGTGAAACCTGCCGAAGAACGGGGGTCAAATGCCATTGATTTGAATGGTACCATCAAATTAAAATGGTTACAAAATTTTATTATAAAAGGCGATCATTTCTGGTTTGATTTCCCTTCAAAATCTTCAAAAAGTTTGGTGGCATACATTTCTTATTAAGATGTGATTTTAACATTTCCAAACTACTTATTAATCTTTCAACTTTCCATCAACAGGTTCTCCACTACTGGAAACTCGTATGCAAACATAACTTTACTCCTCACATGGTCCCAATATGGAATGACAGAAGTATATCCCCTCATCACTCAAGAGAAAACGTATCTTCCAGAAATTTACCAGCAATTGTATAGTGAAGATAAGACTTTCTTTTCCTGTTTCACCAAAGGTAAAAGAAGTTCACTTCAAGGTGATGTATGAGGTTTATCCATGTAACAACTTCCTGCATCAAAGATTTAATATGGATGTGAATGTTTGTACGTTCTGTAATTTTGACATTGAAACCGCAAAACATCTCTTCTTCTCTTGTTGTGTAACCCAGACCTTCTGGGATGCTTTCCAGTACTGGATCACGTATAATACAAAAAATCTCCCAATTTTAACATATGAATATGTGAAATTTAGACTTCAAATGGAGAACAAAAGATCTGAATTTGAAATGAATAATCTGATTTTAATGGCAAAATACTTCATACACAGATTTCTTAAAACATACCCCATCTTTAATGCCTTTCTAAATGATATAATTCTGTATAAAGAATCCCTGAAATGTTGCAAAACAAAAAAAAGCCCTACTTTTTCATGAATACTTATGCAAACTCATCTCCTAGTGTCTACAGCTTGTTTCTTTTTTTTTTTATTATTTTCTTTTCTTTTTTCTTTTTTTTTCTTGGAAAATTATCAATATGGTACTCTGTGTTCAATTCATGTTGTAAGATTGACAGAATATGAATGCAATGTGCCTTGTTGTATGTTTGATATGAATCTTTAAAAATAAAAATAAAAAATAAATAAAAAAGCCTTATTTTAAGTCCAGCATGCATCACGTTAAGTCAGCGCTGCGCAGCACCGCATGAAGTCAAACGCACCTATTTGTTCCGTCTCACACAGGTTCCGCCCTCTGCTGGACTCTGTGGGTACAGTGGGTGGAGCCTGATGACTGCCTGTCCCAACCCTGAAAAGCCAAAGTCTACTACACCAACCTGCTGATTTTCTTACCATGAATAGCAACTACAAATAATAAACTCCAGGCAATCATATTTTTCATTCTGCAGTAAACTCACTGCAAATCAGTGACTGCCTCAAATGCTTTGACAGTTGCTGTTGGTGTGTTTATAAAGAAGGAAGAATTTGCATAAAGACCTCCCTCTGCAGGTTTATAAAGGGAAGATAGCTGTACTATGACTGCCTGTTGTGATTTTTTTTACAGTATTTACAGGACTAAAACATGTAATACATGGAAACAAGCTATTGTAGGCCCACTGTAAAACCATAAGATATTTTCAAAATTTAAAAATATGTACATTAGGCACACAGGCACATGTATCCCAGTGAATAGTTTTTCATCTTTTCAAAACATTACTCCTCATGAACATTGTATTTTAAATGAATCACAGTACTTCTTCAGTAGCTTCTCTCCTCAGACTCTGAACATCTCATCATTCATATCATTCTTGACCTCAGTGCTGCCTTTGATAATCTTCAACCACCCAATTCTTCTTTCATGTCTTGAATCCTCAAACAACCTCACCAGTGCTGCCCTCTCTTGGATTAAGACATATTTAAACAACAGTTCATCAGCATTAACAACTGCATCTCCTCCACAGCTGTGCTCTTCTGTTCATCCTCTACGTGCTCCTCCTCTGTAATATCATCCTTCGTTATGGTCTCACCTTCCACTGCTGCATCACTGATGTTCCCCATTACCATCCATCCATCCATCCATTGTCAACCGCTTATCCTGCGTACTGGCTCGCGGGGTGCTGGAGCCTATACCAGCTGGCATCGGGCGAAAGGCGGGGTACACCCTGGACAGATCGCCAGTCCATCGCAGGGGTTCCCCATTACATATCAAGTAAATCCATCATTGCTGCAAGTCTCTCCACCCTGACCAACTACTTCACCAAAAACCATGGATGCATCCAACTTTCTCAAGCGGCTCTATTCTTTTCCCCACCCCATACAGTCACAAACTGCAGTTCAAACTCATTTTCTTCACTCACAAAACACTCAAAGACCAGGCCCCTGTTGTTATGTTCAAGAAGTTCCTTAAAACATTTTTAAAACCATTCTTAATGGTTGATCTCAAATGAAATTGAAATATTTTGCCTCTGTGTTTTGTTTTTTCAAGTAATCCTATTCCAGTAAATTTGCCTTTGAAATTCAATTAAAATATCACATTTGGGTGTGAGGGAACTAGGACACTAATCATGGGAGGGGCTCTGATGAGATCTGTAGGATTTTGTACAGCTGCTCAACCAACTCCAGTCACTGTGAGTCTCGAGCACAATAATAAACAGCAGAATCTTCAGTCTTCAGACTGTTCATCTGCAGATACACCTGCTGTCTGTTGATGATGATGGCAAACCGGCCTAACTTACTGAGTGCAGTATTTGTTGTTACCATTAGGTTGACTTATAAATGCAGTCCACTCCAGTCCTTTTCCAGGAGCCTGTCTGATCCAGCTCATAGCTCATCGCTAAATGTGAATCGAGATGCTGTACAGGTCAATCTGTGGGATTCTCCAGGTTTTTTAACCGCTGGTTCATGATTCTGACCATGGCTTTCAGTTTATAATTTGGTGAAAGTGAAAAATCAGTGTTCAGGAATCATTCTTCCAAGTCAGTTAATTCAAACAATGTCTGAGTATTAACTCAACAAATACATTTCCCACATTTATTTTAATAAAATTAATAAAAATATTAATCACAGTTAAAATATTTGACCATTGGCCTCATTAGTTCCTGTAAGTATATTGGGCAGCAGATGAGCTAAAATCTACAGTATTCCTCTGATCACCAATATACACTAGCATTTTTGAAAACTGCTGTATTGTCATCTACTCACGTTACATGTTAAGTCCTGACAACTCATATCAGGATTAACTGAATATGGAACAAAACTTCCATATTTTACAATGACAGTAGTTTACTTGTGCCTTTTCATCTTTTTATGTCACATGTTATTTTCCACTGCATTGCATTGAAACAGGAAATATGTTTTACCCTTCTCCTGTAGGCATCGCAATACACAAAAATTAGGAAATAAAAATGATGTGTTCCTATAATGCCTGCAATAGAAATTAAAATACTCAACTCTTCCTCAATCTCTCAGTAACAGAAAATGTCCTCTTCCATTCAGAGAACTCCATAAATTTACATAAGTCAACATTTACATAAGTTTACATTTACATGGTTGACTCTTTTTGAATATCTGTGCAGGTCTGTGTTTTGTATTACTGTAGGCCGATGTACAGAGTAATACACAACTGTGTCCTCAGGCTGACCATTCAGTCCTGTTAATGTCACAGATCTAGTTGAAGTGCATGTGGCAAATTAACTTGTCCTTCAGAGCATTGTTTTGAAAAAAGCCACGTCCACCTTGCTGAAGTAAAATTCAGTCCATTGGTTTTTCATTACCTGATACAAATTGTTGCATAGCTGTTGTAAGTCAAAGAATAACCAGAGACCTCACAGGGGATTGAGAGTGATTTTGTTTTTATTATTTTATAAAATACACTTTTTTCTGATTGCTTGGGCACAATTTTTGAAACTATTGGCTGTTTTTAACTCTACACACAAACCACAAAACCTTACACCAAAAAATCTAATCATCATACATCTCTTGTAAAAGCTGAATCGCATGACTGAAATATCAGCACATTAGGTGGGATTTAAGGTCAACAGACTGCTGTAGGCTACTTGCAATATAGTCTAACACGTCAAAAACAAATAGCAATAGCCATCTAGACATTTGTAGTAAACTTTACTTTAAACCAGAGGAGTTTGTTGAACACAAATTAACCGATCCTGTTCTCATCTCAGGGCATCATTTACCGACGATTTGAGAAAGAGTGTCAAAGCGTAGTTATTTGACGTTATTTGTGTGAGACGCACCGGGTGGGTCTCTGTGAGACGCTCTGGGGCGCTACCGCTAGCTAGCTACGTTCGTGATAAAGGTATCAGCCCCCCGAAGCCCCTACCCTTACCACAACCATCAGAAATGTTAGTACCTAAACCTAAACCTAAGTCACTGAATGTATGCATGTCGACTGGCTTACCCTACACCTGCTTGTAGTTGTGTGTATTTCAATATTGAGAGCAGACAGTGAGAAAACACTTTGCTGCAATGTTTACATCCTATCCTGTGTTCATAAACTAAGATGTTGCTGGAATCAGTACAGCCTATAAGGCCCCTGGTCTTCTAGTACCAGTGCTGTGAGGAAGGATGCGTATGCAGTCCTAGCAGAGACAGGGAGGAGGGTGGAAGAGGTAGGAAGAAAATAGCCACACACAAATGTACTTTGGGTTTGTAATTAACTCTACAGTAGTAGTTTTTACTGTATGTGTAAATGTGTAATAAACATGCTCTTTAAAAATGAGTAAGCATTGTTTGCCAGTCACATACGTTAAATGTTGAAATATCTGTTTCATATGATACTGCTTATATTATTTCATCATCTAAATACAAATGTAAGTAATGCGTATGTTCGTGGGTGGGGATGAATTTTTCTCCCAGTCCACCCCTGGATATTGATATTCTCTGATGAGTCATTTTAATAAAGCTCTGTTATTGAATTAACAAGGTATGCCTATTTGGTAAAATGGTTTCTACATTCATATCGCTGCAAAGAAATATTTTTCCAAATAAACATTAATTGTTCTCACAAAGCGTTAATTAATCATGTGAGATAATTGCAGTAAAGATGAGCACTGTAGGTTTTTGTACAGCTGCTCAAACAACTTCAGTCACTGTGAGTCTCGTGCACAATAATAAACAGCAGAATCTTCAGTCTTCAGACTGTTCATCTGCAGATACACCTGCTTTCTGGGGTTGTCTCTGGAGATGGTAAACCGGCCTTGAACTGACTGAGAATAGTGTTTGTTGCTACTGGCACTATTGATATAAACGATCCACTCCAGTCCTTTTCCAGGAGCCTGTCTGATCCAGTGCATGGTGTAGCCACTCATGTCTAACTCAGAGGCTGTACAAGTTATTCTGTGAGATTCTCCAGGCTTCTTAATCACAGGATCAGATTGTATCAGAGTCTGACCATCAACACCTGTCAAGACAATGAAGAAAATGCATGTCAAAGGCAGCACAAATGAAAATATAAATGTGAAATTGAGATTAGTGAAAATGTTCACCTGCCCAGCAGACAGTTAAAAGCAGCAGTCCTGTCCTATAGTCCATCATGTTAAACTGTGTGTCCACTGTTCTCTGTCATACTCTCTGCAGTCAGATAAGTAGAGGTGGAAGAAATCATTTGCACTGACTCCTCCTCACAGGGAGGAGAGATCTGGATTTAACTTGGTCATCATTTCTGTGTGTTGAACGTGGACTACTTTGTATCGTGAAATTTGATGTGAATTCAATGCTTCTTCTGAGTTTGAAGACAGGAAGCATTTGAAGCATTTTATTATTATTTTTTAAATTAGACTGGTTCTAAAAAAATATAAAATCCACCATGTGCCTTAAAACACATAAGAAATTTTGTTAAATACCTCATTTACACTCGTAAATGTGCACGTGCACAAGGGGGGTGCAGTGGTTTGAGCACCTGCCCTTTTGCTCTTTGATGCCCAAAGGGCCTTTTGTGAATGACAAATTTATTTATTTATTTTTAAATTTGTAAAGGTCCTTTTGTGAAGGCCTGCCGAATCAAATTATTAGTAAAATGAATGAATAATGATTTCGCAGTCAATAAAATGACCCACATTTTAACCTTTCACCTGACGACTTCATCCATGACGAGGCCTCCCGTTCAGACACCGTTAGTGATTCAGCAGCTCTGCCTACAGGACACCTGCGATTCCGCCGTTTAGTGGGGTTTGCCTCAATGTGCTTGTTGTGGGTTGTTGGATGTATTTTACAAGAAAGACGCAAAGAGAGCATACACAGTAGTTTTGTATTGCTGTGTCGCCTGTAGAAGTAACGTTAGCTTCCGGCTAACACTGTGCCGACAGATAACGTTACTTCTACACACAGATAAACAAAGGTGCTCTGTTCACTTCGTTTTGTTTGAGGGAGAAAAATTTTACCGGCGTCGCGAGTAGTGGTATTTTTTATGTAATTTGACTAAAAACCTTTCACTTCATCATTACAGTAACAAACATAATGTGCCTTAAAATAATTACAAAAACAACATTGGTAAAACAGGTTTATTACTTATTCCTCTGAATTATAGCCTATCAACACTTTTATAATCATTTAATTCAGAACAGTTTTTGAATAGACTTAACAGAAAACCTACTATATTAACTAAATAACTGGAAATACATGTAATAATGTCAGTTTTAATATAAAATAAATAATATTCTTGACATCAGTAAAGTAAAGAGTGAAGAAGAAATGGCCCTAGATCTCAGAAAAAGGTATGAAATTTTAACGTGAAAGGTAAATGCTACTCTGTCATGGTCATTATGGGCCAACAGAATGAAAACGCACATCTTAGTTTATTTATTTAGATTTATGATCAGACACAGGGCTGGAAATGAACACCCGCCAAGAGCTAAATGCGGTAGATTTTCTGTTTCGACATCTAAATGTTGGAAGGTATTCGGTCCGATATCGTCATCAAAATATCTTGTAGCTAACCAATATTAGCGTTGTTTTTTGTTGTGTGTTGGTCCCCGCTGTACTGAGGGATCTAAAATCGTGTAAAAAACTTGTGTTTGATTGGTGTAGATATGTAAGGGGGTGAGCGTTAGGGGATTGGAGTCGGGAGCAGTCAAGTCATGCTTGGAGTACTTGAGGTATTTATTAGCATTTAGCTAGCTACCACGGTAATGTATATCTGTACATATATCTGTCAACTCTCCCGTTTCCCCATGTGTCCTCCCGTTAAATTATTTCCCTGTAAATTTCCCGTTATTGGATTTACCTGCAAGGCACTGAAAATTTTAGTCTACGCCCACCCAAAGCATGGGCCTCTCCTACGTCCTTACCTTGAATATATACAACGGTGAGACCCAGCCTTCGGCTCCCAAATGCCTTTTCTTCAGCACTGAGAACCAAGGTCCAGTGAGGCCTACAACTTAGAGGGCTACGCCTATACTCATGGAATCCGGGTTACAGTACGTAACCCCCGTTCTATTTCGTATAGGCTTCGCCCTCTAAGGCTATCGCTATTGGGTTAGAGGTGAAGCAGGATGAGTCAATGCCTCACTGGCCCAAAGGATACCACCAAGCACAACTCACCTGCCTAGAGCCATAATGAGCCACCCAGTCACCCGCTGACTGCGGCATTGGTGTTGGCGTGCGCGCAAGCACTGATGGCGCGGCATGGGAGGCCAAGGGTCGACACATGCGTAAGTCGGGAAACTGGGTGGGGGGCCACGCAGCAGTACAGATGCAGGCAGGGTCACGACAGCAACCACATCAGCTGCAGGGCCACGTAAGCAGCGGCCGCCCCCCCACAACGTCCCGTGGGAGAGGGCGCACCACACACTCACAAGGAGGATCACTCAGCCAAAACACTCAGTACTGAGTGAGTCAGAGAGAGACGGGAGGCAGAAATGGACGAAAGAACATGGGGACGACCAGGAGGCCGCCGTTCAGATCTCGGGTCACATGCATTTTCTCCTAAAATAGATACGTGCAAACCACAAAAATGTTAGTAATAATGGGGTTTAAGCTGAATGATAAAGCATGATTAAGAGTGTGCAATGATGACACTTAAAATGAATGATAAATAAGCATCTTATAAGTTTATAAAACAATTTACTGTTAAGTACACTTAATAGCAATAAACAAATTTTGCTATACATTTCAATCTGGTGTCTTTTTTAAGTTTGTATTCAACAGAATACCTTATTTTCTCAATTAAAAGTACTGTAACAAATGTTTACGTGACATAAAAAGGCAAGTTTTTATTTTGGCCAGTGGATTTTTAATCTACCAGTCCCATTGGCAGGTGAGCTACTGTAGCGTTAGCTGGCTGCTCCTGCCTCACATCACTAAAGACTAGAAAACATATCGCTCCATGTATGCTTTTTACTGTTAAATCCTTTCTTGCAAGCTAAGTCAACACTTTGACATAATAATAATTGGTGGTACCTTTTTATATACAGTCTATAAGTGGTACACAAGATAGTAATATGGGTCACGTTAGTTGGGGAAGTACGGAAGCCCTAAGCGGCCATCCCTTCAAATATTTTTTTACCCTGCTTTCTTGTGATAACGGGATAATTGTGCCGAGATCCCAAGATAATGAATGTTATGACCGCCTGAAATAAATTACATAATGGCTTCTGTTGACTTTTAATTCATTGCACTTTGTCTCAGTTGGTCAATATTGTTTTTGTTTATAGTGTATATATGTGTTCTCCATACTGTAGCCTGTGTTTGATTTTATTATTGTATTATTGTAAAAGTAAGCACATCGTGAGGAATGTACAATCCAGAGTTAAAGTCCTCGTATGTGTACACATACCTGGCAAATAAAGCTGATTCTGATTAAGAAATTCTAAGATCATGAAAAAATACATCTGATTGTAAATGTAAGATTAATTGATGTATATGTTTGTTTTTATTTTGTTTTGTTTCTGCAAACAAAAGTGAAGTGAATGCAAAACAATCCATGAATTATTGAGTTTGCTGCAACTGGCCATGTTAATGCCACTCAAAAGTTTCTAATTTTCATCTTCCCAGCCCCCAAATGTGTTAATAGCGTATAGCTGAGTAACAAGGAAGGTCACTGAGTTTGCATAGAATCAAACACATGAAGCATCAATGTTGGTCTAACTGGAGCCAATAGAAGAGTCTGTTGACTGTTATTATATCTGCCAAGTGAAACCATGCCTGGAAATCATCTCTGCTTTACATATGAGGTTTTAATTCCATTACACACTCATTTGTAACATTTTGTTTGTAACATCACAAAATCAAGGTATCATGTGATTAATTTGTCATTTTCCAAATCAGGGTTACAAAATGAAATAAAATTCAACTGATCTTTATTGTCATTGTTTTAAAAACAATGAAACACAGTTTAGCAGCTTTTATGGATGGTTTAAATAGCAAAATTTAAAATAGCTTAATAATAAAATCAGGCCTCTAATAAATGAACACAATGGGGTGCTACTATATTTACAGACATTGCATTTCCAGTTCTTGGGATAGAAGACTGTTGTAAGTTGTAGCTCTTTCATGCTACCCTCACATAGAATATACAGTATGTACAAATATATAGAGTGGATTAAAATAAAAAAGTAAATAAATAAAATGACATCTACAGTTTTTAACGCACTGCATATACATGTATACACCGAGAAATTAAATAATTCTGAAGTGAATTGTTTGAATTTGCGTCTGGGGGAATCTAAAGAGCAGAGACGAGATAGTTTTGATAATATGGCCAACATATGGTTAACAAAAAGATAAACTTGACATCTGGGGAACATTATCCATCAACTTTTATGTTTGAGTACCAAGGATTATTGATGTAAACACAGAGTCTGTGTCCTGTGTCTGCTGAGTCTATATATCTCATCGTTTTTACTTCAGTTACTTTCCATATGTGCTGCAAACACAAGAAACAGTGACAGCAGTCAGAATTATGTGAATAGCAAAAGAAGAAGACTTAAAGAAAGAAAAGTAAGAAATGAAACTGAAGTCTGCTGTTTGCAGGTTTGCATAAAATACATTTAATGGTTTCAGTTTTTACAGATGACAAAGAGAGAAACCTCTAGAGGAAAACAGCTGCCCAGGAACTGAAACTTGTGTGACTGAATGCAAAGAAATCCAAAACAAATTATTTTATCTTAGATGAACAATAAAATAGTTTAAACAAGTAACTTCTTGTTATTATCACCACATCTGTGTCTGATTGTGTCAAAAATCTTAATCAAATATCATGCTGTGTGGTTTATTATTTTGTTTGGGTTGTTATAAGATATGAAAAACTTTTCTATTTAAATTATGTATTATTATACACAATATTAATTAATAAATTATTATTATTAAATTAAATTTATTGATAATAGTAAATAATCAAGTTAAATGCTGTCATACTTTACTATTCAAAATGTGCTGAATCAATTTAACACATGACTTTTGCTTAGAGTAGAAAAGTATCAACTATCACAGTATCCAGAAGAGTCTGTTGACTGCTATTATATCTGCAGTGCAGCATCTGAGTGAAAACATGCCTGAAAATCACGTCTGCTTCACGTATGATAATTTAATTTCATTACACACTCATTTGTAACATTTCTGTAAATGTATTTGCATTTACAAAAATGAAACAACTGTTAATTTTGCTTTAAACAGAACACAAGTCAATCTATTATTGACTATATTTTGAGACTTCATATTTTGAATGTTAACTACCATCAGGTAGTAACTGCCCTTGTCTTGTTAACGTGTGTGTTGTTGACTCAGGTTGCAGAGTATTTGTGCAGGTCTGTTGGTGGTTTGTATCATTGTGGGCAGGCGTACACAGTAATACACAGCTGTGTCTTCAGGCTGCAGATTATTTCCTTTTATAGTCACTGTTCCAGCAGAAGTGTCTCTGCTGTAGCTGAACTTGTTCTTCAGAGCATTATTTTGGTAAAAGTCACCTCCTCCCCACTGATAAAAAATCCTGTCCATTGGTTTTCCTTCACACTGTCTGATCCAACCTGTTGCATAGCTGCTATCAGTCAAAGAATAACCAGAGACCCGACAGGTGATGGTCAAAGACTGTCCAGACTGCACAACCATCGTGTCTGGCTGGATGAGATCAATACTGTTCACACCTGTGGAAACAGAAATCAACATTATCTCCATCAGTCATCTGACTATTCAGTGTTTCTAATGTGTTTATTAGTGTGAATCCACTGAAAGCTCCTCACAGGATCCAGCTGCCAGCAGCAGTATCAGAGCTGCAGAGAACATGTTGATGTTGAAGCTGAACTGATGTGAGCTCTTCTGTCCTCTCACTGACACACACACACTTCACTTCCTTATAAGCAACTTATATTTGCATACTGTTGAATAATCTTTAAAATAATAATTATTTAAATCAGTTGAAGGTTTAAACAGTGTGTCTTCTTGATTGCCCAGGCTAATGAGAAATAATTTTTTATTTAAATAACTTTTTTTGGAAAAAGTCTAGTGGGATGTGTGTGACAATTTATATTTTTGCAAAAGAGATTAGATTTAGATTTGAAACATGATCGCAAAGTTTGATGCATGTCCAGACTTATTGATGCAGCTAAATTTTTTTTAGATTCACATGTATATTCTGCCATGATATGATTTATTGAAAAAAATGTCTTGAATTCCATAAAGTTATTGTAGGTTAATGAAGAAAAAAATGAACATTGTATCATGCACAGTGTTTTAAAACATTTCACTGCAGATGAATTATGTTGTAAGGTTATCTATAAATGCAGTGCAGTGAGTCATGATAAACTTTCCCAACACACTGACAAATACATTTGTATTGATGAGGTGTGTTTCACTGTTAATTTGTAATCATTCAATGTTAAATTTATCACACAGAGATCAGTTTTGGAAGTAAGGAAGGAAGGAATAAGGGCCTGTGTCCACCAAAGCGTTTTTTGCCAGCTGAAAACGGCACCTGCTGTTCTGAAAACGCTTAGCTAGGAGCGGTAGGGTGCATTTTGAAGGTGCAGTGTTTCTTTCAAGACACTGTGGTTGCTATGATACACAATGTCTGTGGAGGTGATGTGCTGCAAGTAGGGTAGGCTATTTAATTTTACTGAATGTAAAAATGTCACCACAAAGTACGTAGGCCTGCTTATGGCAAGCCATTAGTGCCAAAAAACGTCACTCTTGTAGCATGTTTTACTAACAAAACGTTTTGTTAACTAAACATACGGCGTAAAAAACTGCGTTTTCTAAAATGATAATGAGCTCCGCCCTGTGGATTTTACATTTGAACTGTTGTCACCCAATCAGTACAGAAGAAGAACAGACCACACTAATTCAGCACTGATCTACTTTACTGTGATCGTAGCCACCCATAGGCAGAAAGTAACCACAGACAAGCATGAAAAACTCAACACAAAAGTCCCAGACTGATCAAGTAAACTGACTACATTTACTAAAATTTGAACTACTCTAGGTTATAGCTTGTAACATCTATTGATTGATGATTTTAGATCATATTTGACATAAATAATTAATTTGCTTTTTATTTATCATCATTGTCAGATTAAAGTATCTCCTAAAATAGAACATACAAAGAAAGTAAGAAATCACAGTAAGTGGAACAACTATCTTTACATGGTCATCAGTGAACAGTTTAAGCCTCAATTGTCTTTTTATGACCCCTTCAGTCTGTGAACTATTGATAGCGAGCCTACCCTTGTTTCTACAAAGCTTTGTTTTACCATGTCATCCTAAATCCAGGCCAAAGGCAACGTGATACAAACGTGTGTTTCAGTCGATTCAGGGAAAACACAGCTTGTCATTTATTCCCTGGCTGGAAACTTTTTATTTATTTATCCAAAGCTATCCTTCCGGACTCCTGCGATAATATATATGTTACCCCAAAACACTACACTATACAAGCTGCTACAAAAACTTACCTTATTCCATATGTATATTTCCACATTTATTATTAAGATACTTGGTTTTAAAAAAAACCCCGCTGCATTGCTTTCCTCCAAAATGGACATATTTGAGAAAGGTTACCTGTACTCTTTGTGAAAGCATACCTTCTGATGATACCTAAGCTAAATAATAAGATGCATGTTTTGAAATCATGTTAATCATCAATAAGCTATCTTTACATTGTGAATAATGTTGGCTGATAATGACAAAATGAAATCAGTTTAATCAGTAAAGGTTGAAATTTACTTTACTGTGTAAACCACACAACATTCAAAATTACATCCCAAAGTTCATCCCAAATTATATAAAATTTTATTAGAACATAATTATGAACAACCAGGATGAAGAATCTGTCAGACTATTTGTGAGAGACAATTGATTGGAGTCTTTACTACTACTAGATATTTAACTTAATACTTTGAACAATTAGGAATTATATTAAAACCAGTAAAGGTATTAAAAAAATAATGCAAAAAAATAATTACGCTCATTTTAATGAACAACTGTAACCAATATAGCCTATGTATATCAGTGTGAGTGTGCTTCTGCGTGAGGCTCCAGCTGGTGATGGGCATCACTCGTGGTCCAGTCCATCGTAGGATGAGTGGAAGTTCTTGGGCAAAACCTTCAGTTCTTGGGGCTGTTTGAACTTCAACTCTTTAACTGGCTGGCTGGATGTGCACAGTGGGGCTGCTTTGGTGAGATGGGGACAGATAGGCTTCCCAGTCATCTGAGCGGTGCCATCCACGTTGTATCTAGTGGATAGTTGGATGGAAGAATTTAAAAGGGAAAAGAGGGACAGAATTTTAATAGATTACAAAGTATGTCTTTCAAGGTAAATGTTCCAACACCACACTGTAGAGGTATTCTGTATGTTTCTGTATTATTCTGTCAAAAGTCCTACATTCAAATTTTAAGATGAAAAGTAAAGTTAATTCTAACTACTTATATTTTGCTTTGTGGCTTTATCTGTGAAAATACATCATACTCTAGCTTTTGAATATGTTTTTAATTTATAATCTGCAGAGTAACTAGTAACTAAAGCCGTCAAAATAAATGTAGTGGAGTAGTACCTCAAAAAGAAGAGAGAGAATTGGGCGTACGTACTTGGGTACTTTTCACAACTGATTTCTATTGACATAGAAGGCAATATTTGTGCAAGAATGTATATGTCTGATAAAATACCTGATTGTTTGGAGGTCATGCAAGGTTGGATACCCAGCTTTTCCCCAGTTCCCCATCTGGCTGAAGTCCTTGAAGATACGTACCTCACACGGTATGGCCTGGAATTGGAGTGAGCGCCACCAAGGTCTTCTCATCTGCATCTTCTTTGTCCTTCTGCTTCGCAGCCTTTGTGTCCCATGAAGCTGCTTCTATGTTTCCAGGCTTGAATGAACAGTAGGCATCGCGCTGGTCTTTCTTTAAGTGAAAGGGAGATATATTTAAGTCACTGAAAATGTTTGAGAAAACTTACATTGACAGTTTGCAAGAGGGCTTATACTCAGTGTGCAGGTGACTGATGGACTTGAATACAAGCTCCAGGTAGAGAGTAGCCACTACCAAATACTTTGACATTTATTGGCCAGAGACAGGTGTGTAAAGTGTGTAATGACTTCCAAATTTGCCTTCTCCAGTTTTGCTCTAAGGCTGTGGTCTACCACCTCTTCAATGGTTGCTGGACTAGTGGTAGACCAAAGCGTCTTGGAAAAAAAGTTTGGCAACACCACTCCATGGATAAGACAAACTGCCAACATTTGGCCCACAAGTCTATAAGTGTTGTTGTGAAGAGCTATAAAAGAAAGAAAATTGAAATTGATCAAAGTAATGTTAAATAAAGCTGTGGAGTGTGGACATACATTAAATGAGTGTGTTTCCTGACATTGACACTGTCAAGGGCCAGGGTACGGGCTTCAAGAGGTCCTTCAAATATTTGATGCTCCTGGAGTTGTTGCATTAGCAACCTACAAAATTCCCTTGTGGGCCCACCATCGTCGATGGCACCTTCTCCTTGACCATCATCATCTATGAAAACGATGTCCAGCTTGGACTGTGGATTGAAGGCTGGTTGCCGGAAGGCTCTTTCGGCACATTCAAATTCTTCATTGCGAAGAACATTTACCTGATTGGCTGTGGGAGCCAGATGGTGAACCCTTGATTGTAGGGATCGAAGTGCCACAGCAAAGTCAAAAGCTCTGTATTGATAGAGAAAAAACGCTGAAGTTACAATAATTTAAACCAGTGATTCTCCAAGTTTTTGTCACACCTTCACCTTGCACTATAAGGGTGTTACAGTATCTTCAGAAAATGTGTACTTACTCTTCAGTTTCCTCCTGGTATGGGCTCGATGGAGTGAAGGATATATAGAAATGATTGTGAGCTGGAGAGGAAGCTGGGGAAGAGGTGTGGATTGGTGGAGATGGAGCAGGTGAAGAGGTGTGGATTGGTGGAGATGGAGCAGGTGAAGAGGTGTGGATTGGTGGAGATGGAGCAGGTGAAGAGGTGTGGATTGGTGGAGAGGGAGCAGGGGAAGAGGTGTGGATTGTGATTGGTGGAGATGGAGCAGGAGAAGTGGTCCCAACTGCAATTGGTGGTGCAGCTGGTGTTTGTTCCAGTGGTATGGAGGGGTTTGACATAACATCCTAAAATGAAATGATGAACAACATTAATATGCATGTGAAGGCTCATACAGTTTCAGCCACAACTTTATATCTTTATAAGTATAGGCAAGGAGCGTCTGAAGCGAAGTAATAGGACTAAAAGGGGTAATCCATTTAAATGGAGGTGAGGCAGGCAGTCTGAGAAATCAACCAAATATCCAACAAAAAGCAACAATACAAACTGAGAAGGCCAGCAAGAACCAAAATACAGAATCCCCAAAGAAACAGAAAAATTGTTAGACAAGATCAGATAATCATCACTAACAGGAAAAAAAGCTAGATAAGAAACAAGAAGTCGAACTACTACAAAATACATAAGGGTGCATTTAACAAAATAAAAGACAACATATAACAGAATGTGGAGACTGGGATGTCTAAACAACAAAAACACAAGAGGAAGAACATAACAGGAATAAAAACACGAAAATACTACAAACCAGACCAAAAACTACAACACTGGCACTGTGTCACATATTTGCATACCTTGGGGCGAAGGTAGAGACAAGAGCGCCCGAGGGCATTCTGGGCATGTATGTCCCTCGGGCACTGCTCCTCCAACACTATTATGCTGCGTTGACCATTGATTCGGCAAAGCTCAAAGTGTTCAGGCAACTTGGGGATGTTTTCTCGAAGGGCTTGAACAAACTCCTGTTCGTCAAGGTCTAAAGGGACGACGACCCGACAGGGAGGAGTAGCATCTGCGTAAAAAAGATATATTACTCATAGTTTTAACAACGTAACAAAGGTCTTATTACTAATAACAAGCAAGACAAAATGTCATGAACCACTATGTAAAAGATGGTGAAACAAAGAAACTGGTTATACAACAAATCTGTTTTTTGTTTTTTTAACAAAGATCTGTCCACGTAAATTAGCGAACTAATAAAAACAGAGATTACCCCTATGAGACCTGTAACAGGTCAATGTGCTGCTCCTCAGCACAGACACTCTGAAGGTTATTTGTGGTCTTGTGCTACATCTGCGTCTCCGGGCTGGTCCGCCACCCTCCTCTCGTCTGAACGTTTGGAATCTACAGAATAGTAGAAAATACACACGGAAAATATGATGAACTGTAACAACTCACAAACATTAACATTACTTATACTGCAGTCCTTCAAAGTGTAGGTCTACTGTATTTCCGACTGAATTCTGGCAATGCAGTTAAAATGCTAACATTTACTTTAATAAGCTTTGTCAACAGGTTCCTTGTAACTACATTAGGTTCTGCTAGACACAATGTTACGGCTCTTTGCACAACCTCCACAACCTTGGGTTGAACAATCATAATAAAAGAAAAACTATTAAGTAAATTCTATGTTCTGCTCTCAGTACATTCTGAATTCTAAGTCTCTACTTTAATTAAAACGGCCTGTGCCAGAAGTAAAATCTGCACATTAATCTAGTCACATTGTATTCTGTCAAATGCCAGTTAAGGAGGTTTTACCTAATTTCATTGTCCCACTTGTGCTAATTTGTGCTTTGTCTCAAAGCGGTGCTTCACATTGCACAAATCTGAGATTATATGCCTATATAACTATATATTTTGTTAAATATATAGTTTGCAGCCTTCGGTACTTTTGCTGAATGGCCGGTTCTGTTAATCTTGTCCATTAAGAGGATAATCAAAAACTTGCACGATTTTTAAATGAGATGGCGTAACATAGTAGCTTATTGTCATGACAACAGAACCGCAGCAATGAAGTCACAGTTCAAGATAAATAAACTGTTTTTACCAGTCAGATTCATCACAAGTCAAAATATTCACCCGAAGTAACGTTAAGTAACGTTAACCTAAACAAATAAATTAACTGATGAATATGAATTAATTGACATAGGCATGGATCACAGCACTCTAAGGTTATCTTGTAACGTTAATTCCACTGTTTGTGCCGATTGACTATGTAAATAAAATAATGTATGGTAAAACGACAGAAATATGACAAGTACGAAGAAGATGTAGGACATATTGGAAGTTGAAACAAAGTTGATAAGACACTGCATCTTCCTCCAGAAGGAGGTCAATGAGACTGCAGCGCCGCCAGCTGGTGTAACCGTTAAGTTACCTGTTGTCTTAGGCACATTTTGTGAAACACTTTCAATTCAAATGATAAAAGCCCGGGAAAGAAGTCTTTGAAAAAAGCGTTTTAGGCGGCCTAACATTAATCATCCCCAAAAGATTTAACGTTGTAGGCTTGAATATCATTTCATATAATATGTGTCTTTTCAAATACTTACGTTTTAAATGTCCAGACTTTTACTTTTATTGTAAAGTAACAGCAAAAGTGTTCATTTTAGAAACATGCACTTTATGCAGAGGCTATCCTACAATTATAATAATGTTAATTCAACAATTTTTAAATGCTAGCGTTAATATGCAATACTATGGAATGCCTGGTGTAAGTTTAACGTTACCCAGTGTAGTGAACAACGGTGTGGATTTGTGCATTTTACATTGAATAAATTTGGAGCTACCCTAAATTCCTTTCTCCTCCCCAGAGAAGATGGGGAGGGGTCAAAGTTGCTTTCTCTAAGTGCTATCCCGACCATAAAACTGGCACCTTTTTGATTCCAAAGCTGATAACGCGGGGCCTGACTGTTAAACTGACAAAGGGACACGAACCAGCCATTGGCATTTCCCTGAACAGCCTATCAAAACTGGCCCCCCACACATGTTTCCTTGGCAACTGACCTTATTCTATGTTTTATTACCACATCAAAAAGGAAAACCCCTGTCTCACCCAAGTGTGACATGGTCCAGGACAGCCGAACTTTCAATGTAAAAAGACTGCAGTCTCCAAAGACTCAAAGCATTTATATTTGAGTTAATTAAATCTTTAGTTACCTGATTACGTTTGCCTCTATTTGAGTAGTTATGTTAACTGTTGTTGCTATCTGTTGTTGATATTAGTGCTGAAAAGAAGTTACTTGTGCAATGTTTTTATTTTCAGCAAGACACTCCTTCATCTAATGTAATCAATGCTTGTTCATAATACTTTCCTACAAAATTTGTTTAGAAATGATGACAAAGGAATGTTTTACTATACTCTTAATCGCCAGCTTGAATTTAAGGATGAATATTCCCAGTTCCTAAGGAGAGACGATCTTTGATTTAATCCAAGCTTTCCTCATGTAACCTGAGCTCCCCCAAGTGGACGAAATAAGTATTACATGCCCTCGTTGGAAATGCCGTTAAATGTATAAATATCCTGACCAATAATGTGACAATTGTTTCCTGTTACCAAATGCTTAGAACAGTACAACCGTTCAACCATTGAGGTTCGATTGTGGAAAATGTTTGATTATAATACGTGCAAATAGATTTCTTTTTAGACATTAAGTTTAGAAAGGCAGTCCCTGGGGAAACCTGAGACGCCCCCTGGGGAACCACGCCCCAGGCAACAAAAGAGCGACACGCGACCTCGCTTCGCTCTCTTCTCTTCGCTGTTGGCTCTCTTCCGCTCTGCTCGGCCCTCTGGACACTTCGGCACGCGCGTGGCGTGCCTCGCCAGGCAGCGCCCTCAGACTCGGACAGCGAGACAGGCCTTTTGTTCGCCTGAAGCTACACACCTGAAGTGCCGCGACATCGATCTGCCCTTCAGTTTGTTTTATTTTCTTTATTTCTTTGTTTGTTAAGGTTATCAGTCCGTTAAGTTACACTGGACTAATTCAGGAACGACCAAGTTCCATTTTAAGCCTTTTTCGTCGAGCCAACTTCACCGAGGTCAGACCAAGCCACGTGGTCTCGCCAGCTACAACGAAGGAAACCTGAAAACAGCCGAACTGCCAGACAGAGGAGGCGTTTCAATCAGACACGGAGAACCCTGGAGAATCCCTAGCAAAAAGCCAGGATCGGGCAGCTAGCGTGGGCATTAGCTCTTCTATGCCGTATGAGTCAAATGCTTCCCACAATCGAACCTCCAGACTCATTGTTCAGCAAATGTTTATGTTCCCTGTATCCAACCATCTTTTTATCACCTTAGTTAGAGAATAAATTCACTGTAATATAATCAAGAGCTGTGTGTGTTGCCTATTTCTAGTTCCTGCCAAGAGAATTGACCCTTTAGATACGAGACTGACTGACTGATTTAAGATAATTGAGCGATTATTAACCAACTGATCACTAGTAATAATTGTATAATTATTAAAACTACCTAGAGGTCCGGAGACTCTAGGATTATAACAACTCCGGTGGTGCCCTTAACGAGGAAAATTTTGATTTTAGGAATCTTCAATTATGAATTCATAATTGGGTATCAATTCTCATAAATTTATTAAAATGCATAACTAAAAAATTTTAGGTCTGCTACACCAGTAACAGTTAACATAGCCTACACTAATATCTATAAAAACTTATTTTTATATACAGTCTATGATAAAAACAGTTCACCTCTGAAGTAGAGAAGATTCTTCTTGTCCGTCTTCATTCAAAATTCTGTTGAACTGGGCGTTCATTCTGTCTCTGATTTCACTTATTCTTCTTCGAAATCTTCTTCCTCTCTCTGTCTGTTCATCTACCATCTCAAAAGAGCGGACTGAGAATGAAAAGCCGCGGAAAACAGCAAAACATAAAAAAATAAACAACTTTAAACATACTCACTTATTATCATGACACAAAATCTTGGCTTTGCCAAAACATGAGGTGACATTATGTCAATTATGTTAATAAGAATAGTTATTATTAATTAGTATCAATGAGTCATATATAGAAATGTTTTGGGGAAAATGCCTCCACTGTATATTTAATGTTATTATATTTTATACTAAACTTTGTTATATGCCTTCAACTTTTTCATTGCTAAATATGTCCATTTTTCTCTTTAACCACTGGTTTGACCCTCAAATATTGAAATACTATTAAAAATTAGAAATATTATTACTTAATATCTTCATATCAGTCGGTTTCCAGTAAAGAGTTTCATTCTTCTTACCTGCTCACTTAATAAACAGGAATAGAAATGTGCAATATTGTGGTTGATTCTGTCCTAATACTGCAAATTTGAATTTAAACCTTTCCAGCTCTCAACGTTATCAGTACTCTATTATTATTATTATTATTATTATTATTATTACCAGTATTTATTCATTACACTTCTTTCACAGCTTGTAGTATAGGCTACTTTACACATTTCGACACACCTATTTCTATTTTTCTATTTCCTATTTACCAAACGTTTTTATTTTTTTATTATGTATACTTACTTTCATTTCTGCCTTACCATTATGAGCACCTATAACGAAACAATTTCTCCTCGGTGATCAATAAAGTATTTCTGATTCAGTTCTGCATCAACTCCTCCTCCTCAAAGAGCAAAACACTTGTTTTATATTATTAAAAAATCCCGGAAAATCCCTGTCTTTCATGCTGGCTCTAACGACAGCGGTACTCCAATACACAGCGGCTGAACTCCTGCAGCTGCTTCCACCTGTCTGACCCACCGTAGGTGCTGCATCCGTGTCTGGATTACTGTATGCTCGTCATACCCGTCGGAAGTACATTCACCGTGGATCCCGACGGAGTTTCTACATCGACGATTCCAAAGCAATACAATCCATCTGGTCTTCTACTCGTCATCCCCCAAGAACTCCACACGAAAAGTTGGCCACAGTGTCATATCCAGCAACAACCTAATGACTTTTCACAGCTGATTCCTGGCTTTGTTTACATCTGTCAACCCCGTGACTCAGGCAGAGGAAGAAGTGGAAAATCTCCTCTGTTTCTGTACCTTCTCACGGTTCATTTGAATCCATCGCTCTACAACTGAACGGCCCTATTCGTGGCAACCATCTATCGTCCACCCAAGCCTACTGACTTTATAAATGAATTTGCTGCTTTTCTCACATTTATCTGCTCACTCTCCCCTAACGTAATACTGTTGGGGGATTTTAATATACATATGGACAATACCTCTAATGTAAACACAAGGGAATTTACATCTTGCCTGGACAGTTTTGGATTGGAGCAACATATTCACTTTCCCACTCACTCCAAAGGTAATGTTTTGGACTTGGTTTGCTGCTCTGGTGTCACTCATGGTTGCACTGCGGCCGACCTCCCCATTTCTGATCACATGTTAATTTCTTTTAATATCTACTTAACATTGTCCAAAATAAAACTGCCACGTGTCATTTCATTCAGAAATATTAAGGACATTAATTTAAACACTCTCTCTAGTGAAATTGACTGCCTTCCCAGTATAAACTGTTTTTCCAACCCTGATGATCTTATCTGGATACTTTAAAAACCCGGACTGTTTCCTTCACACATTCTGCCCCATGGTTTACATCAGAACAACGCCAGCTCAAGGTAAAAGGTCGCCTGGAACACCTTTACAAGAAAAGTGGACTCGTGCACCAAGAAATGTACAAAAACCACATTCTCCACTACAAGGACGCTCTTTCTACAGCCAAATATTACCTATTATGCAGATTTAATCAGTTCAGGCGAAGGTAATACCAGAACCCTGTTCTCCATGCTCAACAACATACTACGAACACCGGACACTCTCGAGCCTCATCTGTACTCATCTGCTTACTGTAACTCCTTAATGTCATTTTTTAATTCTAAAGTACACAAGATTCACCAGCAACTGACTACTAATATCTCTCACAGTCTGTCTTTTTCAGTTCTCCCGACACCTCTTTCTTGTTCATTTTCAAGTTTCTCGCTTCCCTCTGTTGCTGAAATATTGGACATTATTAGAAATTCGAAATCAACTACTTGTCAGCTTGACCCTCTTCCTACCGTCTTAGTAAAAGCCTGCTTACCCTCTCTCTTCCCAAATAACTACCATTATATATTCCTCTCTCACCTCTGGTATTGTTCCCTCATCTCTAAAATCAGCTGCAACAACTCCTATACTTAAGAAACCTGGTGCAGACCCCAACAATTTCAACAACTTCCGTCCTATTTCTAACCTACCTTTTCTTTCTAAAATTCTTGAAAAACAGTTGCATATCAGGTCCTTGCACACATGTCTGACAATAACCTCTATGAACAATTCCAATCTGGTTTCTGTCCCTGCCATAGCACAGAAACAATCCCGCCTGAAAACATATCTTTTTAAACTGGCATATCCAACGTGATCACTCTTTCTCAATCTTTGTTTCCAGTTGTTTTGTACCCTGATTTTATGCATTGTAATTATAGTTTTATTTTATCGATTATGGCTGTACTGTTTTATTATGTTTTGTGAGGTGACCTTGAGTGTTCAGAAAGGTGCCTATAAATAAAATGTATTATTATTATTATTTTGGAGATGGGTTTTCATGTTCTTCAACTTTTATTTATACCATGTTTAGTTTCAGCTGGTCATTAAATTCCGCAGCATTTTGTTGACCATTGCTGTAATCATATCATGTGTCAATTTTGAAATAATCTAATCAGAGCCGCAAATTAACTGAAACATTAGTAACCATCACTTTGTTTTTTAAGAGCAGTTTTTAGTAAAAACCCAATGACCTTTTGGACAAAAAACACAACAAAAACTGGTGCTTTAATAACTTGTCTGTTTGTGTGTGTGTGTGTGCTCTGTCATTGTGGTCTTAATGTCAGTATGATATAGTTAATATAATAAGAGGGTTGATCATCCTGAGGCTGAAGATGTGAGCTCTGATGCTCCACACAAGAGCAGTCAGCAGGACAGAAGTACACTGCACAGACTGAAGATTTGCATCAGGAGATCATGGGGAGGGAGTAGTTCACAGGCAGTTTGTTCTAGTTTTATTTAATTGTATAATTTATTATTTGTTCATTTAAAATAAGAAGTTGTTAATCCTTCCATGTAAAATTATATCACATCCAGAGACAGGATTGTTGCGTTTTTATCATTTAACCCGTAAATAGAAATAAAGAGAGTCTGTATGGTACATATTGAGTTGATCTCAAGAATCAACAATCTCTCTAAAATGTCTGGTTTAATCACAGAGTTGCTGAGTATTTGTGCAGGTCTGTTGGTGGTTTTTATCACTGTGGGATAACGTACACAATAGTACACAGCTGTGTCCTCAGGCTGCAGATTCTGTCCTGTTAATTTCACCGATGAAGTTGAAATGTATGTATTGTAAAGGAACTTGTTCTTCAGAGCATCATTTTGGTAAATGTCTCCTCCTCCAAATCGATGTAAAATCCATTCCATTGGTTTTCCTTCACACTGTCTGATCCAACCTGTTGCATAGCTGTTATCAGTCAAAGAATAACCAGAGACCTGACAGGTGATGGTCAAAGACTGTCCAGGCTGCACAACCATCGTGTCTGGCTGGATGAGATCAATACTGTTCACACCTGTGGAAACAGAAATCAACATTATCTCCATCAGTCATCTGACTATTCAGTGTTTCTAATGTGTTTATTAGTGTGAATCCACTGAAAGCTCCTCACAGGATCCAGCTGCCAGCAGCAGTATCAGAGCTGCAGAGAACATGTTGATGTTGAAGCTGAACTGATGTGAGCTCTTCTGTCCTCTCACTGACACACACACACTTCACTTCCTTATGAGTAACTTTTATTTGCATATTGCTTAAAAAATAACATTTAATTTGAATCTTTTGAATGTGAAAGTGAAAGTGGAAACAGCGGCCAGACCAGAGAGAGAAATTGTTTTTTATTATTATTACATATTATTACAATTACATATTATGTAATTTATTATTACATATTTTTATTAAAGAGCTAAAATGGACTTACATCTCACCATATAAATGGCCAGTTTAGCAAACTTATAGTGCTGCTATGATTTGATTTACTAAAATTTACTAAAAATTCAAATGTGTCTTAAAACTCAAGATGGTTAATTTAGAGAAAATGAGTATTGTACTGTATGATACAGAGCTTATTAAAGCAATTTTTACTGCAGTTGAATTAATGTTGTAATTAAAGTGAAGTTGTCTTCTTATAAATGCAGGTGTTGCTGTGAGTGTAAACAGTGTGTTTCCTTAAGTGACCAGACTCGCTAGAGAAATCATTATTTATTTAAAGAACATTTTTTATGAAAGAGCTTATATGGAGTTTAAAGTCAACAAGATGGTTAATTTAGCAAAGTTTTTTTAATATATAAATACGTCTTAAAACTGAAACAGAATGTTGTATGATACAGCGTTTAAAACAAGTTTTCACTGCAGTTGAATTATGTTGTAATTACAGTAAACCTGTAAAAATGCAGATGTTGCTGTGGGTCATGATAAACTGTCCCAACACACTGAAAAATACATTTTTATTGATGAAATATGTTTCATTATTAACTGTCCATCATTCAGTTTGTTTTCAAAGCCCTGATGGAGCATGCTTCAGTGATTTTAGTATTTTTTAAATTGGATCTCAGTTACTGTCGAATGTGGTGAATATGGAGAATTAATGTTTACTGTACATCAGTCATTCCACCAAGAGTCTTCATGTGAAGACAATACATTATAAATTCATTACATTTTAATAGAAATAACAACCCATGAATGCCCATGTTTGTCAGTTAATACAGATACATTGTCCAGTCAGACATAAACTCTGTTATTCTGCATAAAACAAAAGTTGCAGTGAAAACTAAAAGGTTTGTCATCATCTCAGATTAGTAAAGTTGGAAGACACTTTGCACTGACTTGTTCTCACAGAGAGACAGGTCTTTGTATATTGGACTTGAAAAACAAATTGTAACATCAGCTTTTAAAGAGGTTAAAGAGGCTCATTTTCAGGTTCAAAATCTTATTTAGTTGTTGTACCAGAACAGGTTTAAATGGTTTAATTTTCAAAAAACACCATATTTTTCTCATACTGCACATTGCTGCAGCTCCTCTTTTCACTGTATGTATTGTACGCTCCTGAGCTACTGAGTGATGCATCTTACTTGTACAAAATCTTTGTTAGGAGTTGCACATGCACAGTTCCCAGGTAAGGACTACTAGCCAATCAGAAGCAGAGAAGGGCGGGTCGTAAGAAACAAAGTAGTGTGATCCAAATCAAAGCCACTTCAGACTGCGACCAGATGGTCCACAACCACACAAGATCATTGTTGCACATCTTACCATAAACCACTACAAAAGTCACCATATTTCATAAAAATTGACCAAACAATGTAAACGTTTGCTCAGTAGCTTTCACATCAGGTGTAACATTAGCATTTTATAGTTATAACTTTAGCTGCGTTAGCCAACGTTTACAACAACTCCACACTTGAACAGTGTGAAGTTACATTGCCGTGTTCATTTTAAATATAATTCACAACCAATAAAGTATACTTACAGATTGTGATTGTCAATTTCCAGACCCAAACAGAGTCGGAGTTGCATCGTCTTTTAGGACTAAACGTTGAACTGTTTCCGGTGTTCTGACGATCTATGCTGCCTTGCCGAAAAATGCTACCATAGCGCAAATCGATAGACTCGACTCTACTCGGCCCTGCACCGTTTTTCATTGCAGATAGTACCCAGAGATAGTACGTAGCTTGTCGTCATAGCGACGCCACACACAACTGCCACAACTTAATGTTCAATGCGACACACACATCAGCGATCCACACAGCTTTCTCTTTTTTAAGTTAAAACGTTTCAACATTACTCAGAATGTAAAGACAGATAAGCGGTATGAAAACCTTCCAGCTGTGTTTTCCTCTGCCGTTGTTGCTGCAACTTTCTGTTGCTGGCCTCTGTCTGGCGCAGCAATGATGATGCAGTGAATAGTGAATATTCTCTCTGACCAATCAGCAGTCTGTCCTGTTTTCACGTTACATTTTAGTATCCCTCAGCTCGCTTGGAACCTCGACGGAGGTGAGGTGATACGAAAAAAAGTACCTGGAAGCAGGTACAGGTACAACATTTCTACAATGGAAAACCAAACAAAGGTGAGTTGAGCCAAAGGGCCTCTGCTCAGACTAGCTGGGTTTGAGGGCGTACCTGACCCCGCTAACCTATTACATGCACAAAAAAAGATATATAACTCAATAAAGGAGAGGAGAAAAGCCAAAAAGCATAATACCACCTCTTTAAATTTGATTTAGGCCATCTAAGTTTAAAACTTGCTTAATTTTAAATTATATGTCTTCAAAAGTAGATTTTTTTTTAAAGTTTATCAGAGTTTCCTCAAAAAACAACATCTTTAAACATACAACTGAATCATCATGACACACACACAAAAAAAACATGGTGACATTATGTTTTTTTTTATTTGACTTCAGGTCCACAAACGACCTTTCATATTATATTGCAGAAACATCTGACACACACACACACACATAAATTTCACTTCCACAATAAAACTCATTTGATGATTATTAAATAGTAATGTGGTTATTTGTAAAGCACTTTATTAAACTAGCTCTTTTTGAATGTGTGAGCTGAAATTATGCTGTCATTAATTCACATAAACAATGTGAGTCAGACAGAGAAGACACTTTGGACACTGTTCTTCTTGGTTATCATTATTATTATTTTTAGTAGTAGTAGTAGTAATAGTATCATTAGTACTATTATTATCATTAACCTTGTTATAACACTTTTTTATTGCTACATAATGTTTCTCTCTGTAACAGTAAACTGGTGTTGAAGTCATTAGTGGTCTGAGGGCTCCTCCTCTGGTGGCTTCATGTTACAAGTGTTCAGGCACTGAGGGGTTTTTCTTCAGGTCTACTGATGGTTTGGGTTATTGTTTTAGAGTCACTCTGTTACTGTTTTGTGTTGTGTTGTGTCAAGTAGTTACTCAAAACTCCAGCAACCCTGTATGCAGGACAAGCGGTTGACGATGGATGGATAGTTATACTCAAAACTCTAATTTTCAAACGATGTAATATTGTATCTTTTATATTGGTCTTTATATATTGATACTATTAGTATTTTAATACTATAGGTATTTTAAGAATGTTATCTAGACTATTTGGCATGTTAAGTGTCTTTGAGAATCTTGAAAAGCGCTCTGTGAGTAAAATATTCTTCTGTCCTTATTCAAGAGTTCAATAACACATGAGAACATCAGTCACTTGTCTGTTTATTGTGCTATAAATAGTGAAAAAGGCAAAAGAAGAAAATCTCCTTATTGGATTAAATTCTATCAGCATTAATTTATACCATTCATTTAAAGTACTCTGTTTATTGCTACTGCCTGTGCAGAGTGAAAACATTAATAAGCCTGGAAAAGGCCTCTGTTTGTTAGGCCCCAACTTCAGATGAAATATTTATTAGGGCATTTAAAATTGATCTGAATTGAATGGCTCACTGATGATGATGGTGCTTCAATATAAGGTGTGTTGTGTTTTGAAAATAAAAAAGTCATTATTATTATTAAAAAATAGAGCTGATCTTGTGAACGGTTTTCCAGTTTTCCATATGTGGCTGAAATGTGTAAATGCAGCATTTATTTTATTCACACCTTTGATGATTTCAGCAGATAGTTTTGCTGTCATTCGCTGTTTTGTGAAAAAGTGGATTATAATAGTTAATGATGGTCTTTATCAGGGCCAGGGGCCTGTACCACGAAGCGAATTCAACATACCCAGGATATGTTTTCGTTATCTGGCTTAACTAACCCTAACAATCGCGACCGGGATAAGCGGTACCACGAAGCTGGTTATCAACTCGTTAAGTCAACCCAGGGTTTCCCAATCCAGCCGGAAGCGCGTTCGCATAAAAGATGCGGTGTTAGCAGCAGATAACCAATCACAGACATGAACAAGTCTACTGTCAGCAGAGCGTCATATTTTATGAACGAGGATTAAACTGTAACACTACAGAAATAGGACAGTAGCACGTCTGCATCTGACACATGCAGGGAGACAGAAAATCGCAGACAGTGTGAATGCCTAAATGAACAGGCGTAGTCTATAATAATGCGTTGATTTGATGTGTTCTTATGAGCTGTAGCCTATGAAAATATAAACCTTATTCTTTCAGCTCGGCTGTGTGTTGGCGTTTCCACATTAAAAGACACGGGCTGTTCCTCGTCACTGAATGAGATTAATTTATTTAACACACTCAAAGTTTCCAAACATTGTTCTAAATTAACTTCATAAAGCAATTAAACGAAAACTCCATTCATGCCATAAAATGTGCTCAAATAGGCCTAGTGGTTGAAAGACTGAATCTCAACAAAACTCACCTCATTAACTCCGCCCACATCGAAAAATGTGGAGCGGAAACATGACTCTGTAGTAGGCCTAAGAAAGCCATACTAACCTAAAATAAATAGCCTACCCTACGTTCATATTCAAATTTAGACGTTTTTTTTTTGTTTTTTTTTACCAAACTGCTCATAATATTGAGCCTCACATAAGAAAAATAAAACCCATTTATTTTAACGGCTGTGACAGGCTTTGAAACGGACTGGGAGCAAATAAAAAATATTAAACACATTTCAAAGCAGGAAAGGGACTGGCACAGTGTCTTGATGGGATCTCATCCTGAACGACTACACAACAATCAGGCAGCTCATTCTGGCCAATGGAGCAGTTATGCAGCAGGACGCCCTGCAGCTGGTGGATGTGAGCCACACCACCCTTGTGCAGTGGCATAACAAAATGTTGAAGAGGCAGGAAAACATGGTGGGGATGAAGGCGCTGAACTTGCCCAGCCGCTTGTCTGTAGCAGCTGACCACACTCCCCTGCTAATGTCTTTGGAACTTTTGTGAACAGTTTTTAGTAATCTGTATAATTAATTATTCAAAAATATATGTAAATATAGAATCAAATAATACCTAAAAAAATAAAATTTAACAATTAAATATGATATGAAGTAGCCTGTGTAATATGAATACAAAAAATACTATATGCTTGGGGTCTAACACTGTGAAAGATGAGTACTGTAGGTTTTTGTACAGCTGCTCAAACAACTCTAGTCACTGTGAGTCTCGAGCACAATAATAAACAGCAGAATCTTCAGTCTTCAAACTGTTCATCTGCAGATACACCTGCTGTCTGCTGTTGTCTCTGGAGATGGTAAACCGGCCTTGAACTGACTGAGAGTAGATGCCACTAGTATAGATGTAAGCAACCCACTCCAGTCCTTTTCCAGGAGCCTGCCTGACCCACTGCATCCCGTAGTCACTGAATGTGAATCCAGAGGCTGTACAGGTCAATCTGTGGGATTCTCCAGGCCTTTTAACCACTGGTTCAGATTCTGTCAGAGTCTGACCATCAACACCTGTCAAAAGAATAAAACATAGTCACTTGCTGTAAGCTGGCACATTTATGAAGACAGATTTAACTCAAGATCAGTGAAAATCTTCACCTGCCCAGCAGACAGTTAAAAGCAGCAGTCCTGTCCTATAGTCCATCATGTTAAACTGTGTGTCCACTGTTCTCTGTCATCCTCTCTGCAGTCAGATAAGTAGAGGTGGAAGACATCTGAGTTTTGCATTGACTCCTCCTATGACAAACAATTATGTGTGTGTGTGTGTGTGTTTATATTTTGGTGGGCGATTGGGAACTTTTGCTTTGTATTGTCCAGTTATGTTTTACCATATTTGATCAAATGTCTTTTGTCTGTTTTAGCTTTATTCACTATAGTATTATGAAGCCATGAATAAATCGACCAGGCCTCAAGTAAAGGGCGATGATATACAGTTTACTCGTTCTCTCAAACATCACTCAACTCTTCCTTCCTTCCTTTTACTATATGTAAAATGCGCAACGTTTTATTAGTGTGCGAGCTGTAGCTGTAGCTCTGCTGCATCCTCCGTGGCTGCTGTTTCCATCGTATGTAAAGACACAATTATGTGTAAATAAATAAAATCACTGTATTTGCATTTTTTCCCACTTCATCTGTTTTGTGTGGATGTTTTTTTTAGGTTGGGGATGACACTGACATGCCAGGCTTGGACAAAGTTGACAGCTCGCCAAAGTATCTGGTGGAGCTGAAAAAACAGATTGCTCTGTACCTAAACAACCAGCAGGTCAGGAACATTTATTGTCTTGCTACTTTCCCTGCCTTTTCATACATGTTCACCCTTAACACTTAACTCTTCTCACGTGCTGTTGTATTCTCTCCCTGTTTAGATGAGCACCATTGTTGTTCTGTGGCAGAACCTGCTGGACCACGATAAGCAGAGCTTAGCAGAGCAGGCTGGACACAGGGAGATTTAGGTCTCCCAAAAAGTGGCGGGAGTTCACTGGGGTGATGAGCGTGAAGAGGCAAGCACTCACCATCACTGACCCGCTTGCCTAGTGGCCAGATTGCTGCCGTCTGATTGAGACCATCTTTATCAGGCTCTGCACCTTCCACCGCAGTCCCAAGAAGAAAGGGACTGGCACAGTGTCTTGATGGGATCTCATCCTGAACGACTACACAACAATCAGGCAGCTCATTCTGGCCAATGGAGCAGTTATGCAGCAGGACGCCCTGCAGCTGGTGGATGTGAGCCACACCACCCTTGTGCAGTGGCATAACAAAATGTTGAAGAGGCAGGAAAACATGGTGGGGATGAAGGCGCTGAACTTGCCCAGCCGCTTGTCTGTAGCAGCTGACCACACTCCCCTGCTAATGTGCTCCCCCCATCTGGACACAGGGTAATGTTTACTGCCCCTCTATAGAGGCTGTTCCAAAGGAGCAGTGGTTGGAGGACATTAAACCTCAACTAGCAGAGGCATGGACACTGGATACTTTTTATGTACATAGTTTTATTTAATGTTATATTTAATGTTAATGTTGATTATGTAATTATGTTAAATTTTTGTTAAAAATGTTTACCCCCCTACAAGAGGCAAATACAATGTATATAGTTTTATTTAAAGGGGCTATATGTAAGCCTCTCTCAGACTAACGGCATGCAGTCCACTAACAACCATAAAACCCAGGCTCCACGTAAGGATACAAAACAACAATAAAGGTTTATGTATTGAAGCCTATCAGACCAAACAGGTTCAGATGATGCCAAGTAAGAAAAAAGTGAGCATTAGTAAAGCTGGAGAAACACAGAGAAAGTCTGTTGTAACCGGTGCAAAGTTATATCGCTTTCCACGGTGAGTGCTTGCCTCTTCCACACTTCACCAACTAACGCCACCCATGTTACTATCCTGTGTACCACTGTTCATTTAGCCTGCAAGAAAGGATGTAACAGCAAAATGCAAATGTGGAGCGATTTGTTTACTAACGTTAGCCTATAGTGATGCAGCCAGGAGCAGCCAGCTGACACTACAGTGGCTCAGACCTGCCGCTGTTTTCTTCGTAAAGTTTAGTTTATGTTTATTGTGGTTTTACCAATACTCAGGTACACAGCTTCTCCACCTCTCAGTTGCTGGAACTAACGTGACCCACATAACATAAAACACTGCAACAAAACGGTCACAACACCACAGAGGAAGAGCCATGCACTAACACTAGTTACAGTAAAGTTACTTACTGTGGTCTAACTTTTATAAAGTGTGACACAATCTCATTATGATATCCATTCTAGCTCACTAACCATTTCATTATCATCCAATACATGTAGCTGTGATCACATTGCTGAGACTCCAGTGAAAGATAGACAGAAAGTAAAGTTAGTTACTGAAAAGCAGCTGGTGAGCTAACGATGTAGCACATCAACTTACAGTTGATAAAACTATTACTGTAATGTTGTAGTGGGAGTTTACCTGAGTTTCCAGCTCTGTTTGTTCTCCCTGTCTGTCTACAGACACTGTCGTTTTACCTTTTTTCGGGAGTATTGAGCCAATATGCGGCTCGCTGCGCCGAATTAAAGCCTGGATGCTGGTGTCCCTGCATTTATTGTGGTATTTCTGTATGAAAGTGGTATTGTTTTGGATTATGCTCTCTCATGAGTTCAAGCGAGCACTTGTACGAGCACACACCTGGTTGCAATCTAAGAACCGCACCGCTAGTGGAAACTCCATAATGCCCCTTTAATGTTATATGTAATGTTAATGTTGATTAAGTTATAATGTTCAGTTTTTGGTGAAACTGATTTAGGTGTTAGGTAATTTGGAGGCTGTAGTTTGTGGTGCCACTGAATTTTAATAGTATATAGTTTGTTTTATTGTTTTATTATCATGTTACACTGAGAATTGTTTCTGACATTTTGTCATTTTGGAATACTCTTCCGGCGCCGGCGCTGATCCAGTAGCTCCGTATGTGTTGTGTTGTTTTTAATACTTTAAGTGTGTTTTTTTTTAACTTTAACGTTAACTCTTTATCTAACACTAGCTGTGTAAAACTTTATATATACTATGGATACAAGTACAAGCCTTCGGTTCTGTCGATAGTGATGGGGAATGTGAACTGTCTGACCAACAAGACAGACGAGCTGGCTGCCCTTGTGCCTCTCGGAAACCTGGCTAACCCAGAACACCCCGGACACTAATGAGAGCGGACCGGGACTGTGGGGGCAGCGGCAAAAGCAAAGGAGGGGGGGCATGGTGAAGGAGATCGTGTGCAACCGTACTACATGCCTAGAGAGTTCTCCCACGCCATTGCTGTTGTTGTTTACATCAAGAGACTCATTCATCGCCATCTCCGGGGATTTCAACCACGTGACACTGGACGCCACACTGTCAGACTTTCACCAGTTTGTAAGCTGCCCCACCAGGAAGGATAGGACATTAGACCTCCTGTATGCCAACGTGAGGGAAGCTTACATTGCCACTTCTTTGCCCCCACTGGGAAAGTCTGATCATAACCTGGTCTTGCTCACGCCACAGTACAAACCACTGATCCAGAGACAGTCCACGACCAAACGATCCTTCAGGAAGTGGTCTCCTGAGGCAGCGGAGGCTCTGAGAGACTGCTTTGAATGTACTGACTGGAGCGTCCTGCAGGAAGCACATGGTGAGGACATCGAGGGGGTCACACGCTGCACTTCTGACTACCTGAACTTCTGCATGGACGTTGTGATCCCCACCGGTACGCTGCTTGCATGAAAACCATCACAGGCAGCAAGAAGAAGTGCAGTATTGCAGGAGAGGGGGATTCTGGGAGTGCAAACCAGCTAAACCTGTTTTTTAACAGGTTTGATACTCCAGCTCCCACAACCAGCGATGGCCCACTTCACACCACCATGTCCATCACCACCTCAGACTGCAGACCACATCCACAGCATGTCTTCAACCTGAGCCTGCAGCTAGGGAGGTTCCCAGTGCTCCGGAAGACTTCATGTCTCATCCCAGTTCCCAAAGAAAAACACCCCAGGGAGCAGGGTGACTTCCAGTAGCACTGACTTCACACATCATGAAGACCTTTGAACGGCTGCTGCTACATGTCCTCAGACCCCAGGTTCACCATGCACAAGATCCACTGCAGTTTGGATACCAGGAGAAGGTGGGCGTGGACAAACTGCTGCACAACACCTTCATCGGGCAGAGGAGTGTGTTCAGTGGCAGACTGCTGTTCTAGCCCAGCTCCACCAACAGACTTAAAAAGTCTTTCGTCCCCCTGACCATCAGACTGTACAACAGCTCCTAGTCATGGCAGGGAGGACATCTGTATTCTTTACTTCCATCTGCACTCCATTTGCACTGTTTACTGTTTTTGCACTGTTTTACTGTGGCTACTGTGTTATAAGTTATTTTATTCTATCTATCTGTTGTATCTGTATGTTCAGAGTCTGACCATCAACACGTGTTAAGATGATTTAAAAAAAACATCTAAAGAAATAAGCTGGTGACACAAATAAAATTAACGTCAAAGATCTGTGAAAATCTTCACGAGACCAGAAAACTTCTTCCTAATTTAATCTGGAACAATAGGAAGCCAAGACTTAGACCCTCTTATATTTACCTTATGACAGAGGAGGGCTACAGTTGCCAAATCTAGAAAGGTATTATCGGGCTGCTCAGTTGAGGAACACAATGTTTTGATTTTCGAAAGATGTTTTCATGCCCTGGTTAGAAATTGAAAAAACTGTCCTCAAAAGGTTTATCATTGAATAGCTATCTATACTCAGCATCTTTTAAAACGTTTAGAAAAAGCACAGCTAATAATTTTGTAAAGAACACTATTGTGGTTTGGCATGTAGTACAAAAGATGTTGGATGACTCCCCAGGGTTGTCCTGTTTCTCCCCAATCTGGGGTAATGATAACTTCACCCCGGAGAGGAACGACATGGGTTTTAAAGTATGGTTGAACAAGGGTTTAGTAAAACTACAGAATGTATATTAGGATAATACTCTAATGTCATTCAATGAGCTAAAGGTAAAGTTTAATATACCGTAGAAACACATTTTTAAGTATTTACAACTTAGAAGTTTTATTCTTGCACCCCATTCAGTGCAACAACCTCCATTCTCCATTTTAGAAACACGTGTTAAAAAAAACTGTTTTTGGTAAAAGACTGGTCTCCCGGTTTTATAACATGTTGGTTGAAAACCATAAAGAAAACTCTAATGGAAAACTGAATGGAGTAAAATTTGTTTAAAAACACACACGCAAACCATCAACACTCGATTGAGAATGACTGGATAATGCAAACATACATCGCCCCTGTACAATTAAATAAATTTGATCTTAATATACTTGATCTATGTTATAAGTGTTACAGTCGCCAAGGAAATGTGAACAGATTCAAAAATTTTGGCGCTCAGTGTTAAAGTATATCTCTCAGATCACAATTTTCCCTTTACCTTTGGACCCTAAGTTATGTATTTTAGGGATTTATCCAGATGACTGTAATTTATTTAAGGAAAGAAAAATGGTTCACCTTTGTTTACTACAGGCCAAACGATGTATTGGAGGACTTCTGAATTTTACAGCATTTGGAAGATATTTCTGGAACTGGTGAGGATTGGTGATATGGAGGAGGCAGTGGGAGTATAAGATAATGAAAAATATCTAATTTGTTGCTGGGTGTGTACGCTGTAACGTACTTTAAAAATACTTTTTCCCCCTTTTTTTCTCCTATTGTTTTTATTACTGTTTTTTATTACTACATCTGTTATTTCTATTTAATATGCATAGCACAGTGATTGGTTGACTAATCAGTGCAGTTTAATCTTATTTATTTCTATTTTTAATTTTTGCTATCTACATTTATTTTGGACCTTTTCAGTATTATTAATATTTTAATTATTAATTTCATTACCGCCATATGCCGTTTATGATATTTTAGCTGTTGGATGTTGTTATAATAACATAAAACACATAATTTCTTTTTTTTAAAGTTTGTCATCCTCCCTGCAGTCACATTAGTGAAGGTTGAAAGCAGCTAGATTTTCCATTAACCCTAAATTTGTGATTTGCTTAATAATAATTGTCTTAAAAGTTGAATTTTGTGTTTTATCAAGTGACATGTTTTCTTTTTACCCATCTTAATCTGACTGCAGGTCCACAAAGGGATTTCCATATTACATTGAGAACAAATCTGACACACGCACAATCTGACATTTCACAAAGGTGAAAACCTTTGACATAATTAGAATAATTATATTAATAATTAGTAGTAATGACAGTCAGACAAGAGAATAATGTTTTTTCCACTGTATATTTAATATTATTATAGTTTATACTAAAACACGTTATATTCCTTTTACTTTTTCATTGCTGAATATATATTTCTTTTTTTAACAGTGAACTGGTTTTGAAGTCATTAGTGGTCTGAGGGCTCCTCCTCTGGTGGCTTCATGTTACAAGTGTTCAGGCACTGAGGGGTTTTTGTTCAGGTCTGCTGATGGTTTGTGTTATTGTGACTCTCTGGCACAGTAATACACAGCAGTGTCTTCAGGCTGCACATTCTGTCCGTTTAGAGTCACTCTCTTGCTGGAAGAGTCTAAGGAGATACTGAACTTGTTCTTTAGGGAATCTTTGTAGAATGTGCTGTGTCCAATATGACCGCTTCCTATCAACTCCAGTCCTTTCCCTGCAGGCTGTCTGATCCAACCTGTACGATAGCTGCCCAAAGAATAAGAGACCTGACAGGTGATGGTCAGACGTTGACCTGGCTGCACAGTCACAGAGGCTGGCTGTGTCAACTGTTCACACTTCACACCTGTTAAAAAAAGAAAATGTTTAGTAACAAATGATCAAGTTATACTGCAAAAGAAGAACTGCTGACTTTGACAAATCCAGAGAGACTCACATCCAGCTGCCAACAGCAGCAGCAGAGCTACAGAAAACATGGTTTATGTTGAAAGTGACGTGCTGTGAACTCCACTGACAGCCTGATGGGAAGTTTTTATAGCTGAGGAAGGTCACGGAGTTTGCATAGAATCAAACACATGAAGCATCAATGTTGGTCTAACTGGAGCCAATAGAAGAGTCTGTTGACTGTTATTATATCTGCAGAGTGAAAACATGCCTGGAAATCACCTCTGCTTTACATATGAGGTTTTAATTTCATTACACACTCATTTCTAACATTTTGTAAATTTCCCTGACAAAATCAAGATATCCATGTGATTAATTTGTCATTTTCCAACTCAGGGTTACAAAATGAATGAATGAATAAAATTCAACTGATCTTAATTGTCATTGTTTTAAAAACAATGAAACACAGTTTAGCAGCTTTTATGGATGGTTTAAATAGCAAAATTTAAAATAGCTTAATAATAAAATCAGGTCTCTAATAAATGAACACAATGGGGTGCTACTATATTTACAGACATTGCACTTCCAGTTCTTGGGATAGAAGACTATTGTAAGTTGTAGCTCTTTCATGCTACACTCACATGGAATACACAGTATGTAAAAATATATAGATTTAGAGTGGATTAAAATTTTAGGGGAATTGTTTGAATTTGCATCCGGGGGAAAGGTAAACAGAAGAGACGAGATAGTTTTGATAATGTGGTCAACATGTTGACAAAAAGATAAACTTGACATCTGGGGAACATTGTCCACAAACATTTATATGAGCACCAAGCATTATTGATGTAAACACAGAATCTTTGTCCTTTCCTCTTGCTGAGTCTTGAGTTATGGCAGCGCAGAATATCCTTATTGCTTCAATTACTTTCTTTATTTGCTGCAAACAGAAGAAACAGTGACAGCAGTCATGATTATGTAAATAGCAAAAGAAGAAGGCTTAAAGAAAGAAAAGTAAGAAAGAAAACTTAAGGCTGCTGTTTGCAGGTTTGCCTAAAATACTTTTAATGGTTTCAGTGTTTGCAGATGACAAAGAGAGAAACTTGGAGCCTCAAGAGGAAAAAACAGCTTCTCAGGAGCTGAAACCTCTGTGACTAAATGCAAAACAACCCAAAACTATTTTATCTTAGCTGAAAACTAAATTAATTTAAACATTTTAATTTTTATCACCACATTGTACCTTTATCTGTGTCTGATTGTGTCAAAAATAAAAACAGTCTTAATCAAATATCATGCTGTGTGGCTTATAATTTTTGTTTGGGTTGTTATAAGATATGAAAAACATTTCTATATAAAGTATTTATCTCAATATATTCAAGTAAATTAACTTTATTAATAATAGTAAATAATCAAGTTAAATGCTGCCATACTTTACTATTCAAAATGTGCTGAATCAAGTTAACACCTGACTTTTTTTTTAGAGTAGAAAAGTATCAACTATCACAGTATCCAGTGTACATGAGCAGCAGGAGTGTTAAGTTTTAGTTCAGTCCAGGGTTCAAGTGTCAGTCAGTTAAGATCAATGAGAACACCAGATCTGAGTGTCTCCTTTTAGAAACAGAGAGAAACTTGACACTGACTGCCCTCTAGTGATTTTATGTCAGAAACTGCAAAAACATTTTTCACTCTCCTATTGATTCACTTTAGATTCCACATAATTTACAGACCTCATTGTGTCTAGATGTATCGAAATAGTATCTGCAGAAGTTTGATTTCAGCTACCAGATTGTTTTGCTGTCTTTGGCAACAATATTGTAGTACTCGAGACCGGTTTTGGCCTTAAGACCACTTTTTGATGGTCTTGGTCTTGATTGCTCTCAGCCCCCATAAGTCTTGGTCTTGTCTCTGCCTCGATAAACTCTGGTCTTGGTCTTGACTTGGTCTCAGTTTGGGTGGTCTTGACTACAACACTATTTGGCAGTTTTATGTGGTGATCTTTATCGTGTGTTTTGTTATGTGTTTAATATTTAGCGCATATATCTCTCTCTCTTTAGGACTTAATAATAATAATAATAATAATATATATAATGCGCTATTCACAAAACGTGTATTGTAAAATATAGAATGTAAAACAATAAACGCAAAAGAAATATAAAAATGATATATATGGTATAATGTATGTAATATTAATATTAAGAAAATAAGTCATGCTTGGGCTCTAACAGCTTGAAAGATGAGTACTCTAGGATTTTGTACAGCTGCTCCACCAACTCCAGTCACTGTGAGTCTCGAGCACAATAATAAACAGCAGAATCTTCAGTCTTCAGACTGTTCATCTGCAGATACAGCTGCTGTCTGCTGTCGTCTCTGGAGATGGTAAACCGGCCTTGAACTGACTGAGAATAGTATTTGCTGCTACCACCACCATTACTGATAGCGGCAATCCACTCCAGTCCTTTTCCAGGAGCCTGTCTGACCCAGTGCATCCCATAGCTACTGAATGTGAATCCAGAGGCTGTACAGGTCAATCTGTGGGATTCTCCAGGCCTTTTAACCACTGGTTCAGATTCTGTCAGAGTCTGACCATCAACACCTGTTAAAACTAACAAGAAAATAGTTACTTGCTGTAAGCTGGCAAATTTATGAAGACAGATTCAACTCATGATCAGTAAAAATCATCACCTGCCCAGCAGACAGTTAAAAGCAGCAGTCCTGTCCTATAGTCCATCATGTTAAACTGTGTGTCCACTGTTCTCTGTCATCCTCTCTGCAGTCAGATAAGTAGAGGTGGAAGATATCTGAGTTTTGCATTGACTCCTCCTCACAGGGAGGAGAGAGTTGGATTCAACTTGGTCATGATTTCTGTGCATTGAACGTGGACAATTACCCAATTTGTATTGTAAAATGTGACATGAATTTAATGTTTCTTCTGAGTTTGAAGAGAGGAATTTTGTGAAGAATTTTGTTCTATTTTTCAAAATTTGACTTTGTTCTAAAAAAAATAAATAAATATCCATTTTGAAATTGTATTAAATACCTCATTTACATTGTACTTAGATGAGATGTGAACACTTATTTAATCCGGCCAGTTGCCACTTGAACTTTCATGCCGGTGTACCAATGCAACTCTGTGAATCTTACCATCACTAGCACACATACTGTATGTAAAACTCCTGAAATTGCTTTAGATTAACTTACTTATGTCAGAAGAAAATACATTTATTTTGAAAAGTTTATCAGTGATGGCCATTTCAACTCTCCTCTGTCCTGCAATAAAAAAATAGAAAAATGTCAACCAGAATTGTTTTATTTACACCTAAATGTGTTTTTAGATCATTATGTGCTATTGGAAGACTTGGATTGATATTAATGTTCTTAAAATGTTTATTACATTATAAAAACACATTAACAAAAATCAGCATTCCAATAAATGTTGAAATACAGAATGATTATAATGTTCCCAGTCGTGGAGAGGTAGTAATTTTTCTATGACTCTCCTGTAATTGTCTCTTACTGTGTCTCTCAGGCACAGTAATACACTGCTGTGTCTGTTTTTAAATCTACGAACCTCCTTAAAATATTATGTAAACTTGATCCCT